>NC_134591.1:58873847-59490722 GCF_037038515.1 Microtus pennsylvanicus | reverse complement strand
GCTGAGGGCTTTTTTTTTTCATTGTTTCATGAAAGAAAGATCAGCAGGCCCAAGGTTATGTGTTCTTTAATGGCCATGTGACTACAGATTGTATGTGTGCACGCACGCGTGCGATTGCTTGTGCGTGCGTGCACATACGAGCAAACATTCATGTAAAGGTTCATGAGCCTGTGTGCTCACAGAGGCCAGGGGTAGATTTCAGGCATCCCACTCTGCCCTCTCCACCTTATTCCCTTGAGGCAGGGTCTCTCACTGAACCTGGAATGAGGCTGGCAGCTTCTCCAGTTTCTGCCTCCACAACGCTGGGGTTACAGGCGTGTGAGAGCTAGTGGCAGGCGTTTTCCTGTGTGGATGTGGGATCTGAACTCGGGTCCTCGTGATTGTACAGCTTGAGTTCTTACCCACTGAACCAACTCACCAGCCCTGCCTTTGGATCTTGAAAGTGACCCATGAACTTACAGATCAGGCAGGCCTGGTTTCCAGACGCGGTCTCTCAGCTCTGGGTCACCTTGAATGACTTAACTATCCACCCTGCCAGTCTCTGTATAAAAAGGAGACCAATACCACTTTCCAGAAAGATCTCAAGAGGGTCACATATATGGTTGTGGACACCATGAGGCCTTGCAGAAGCTAAATAGATATCAAGAACCTAACTGAATCAAATCAAAATAAACAACCAGGTTGGGTTTTAGAAAGCTGAGGATGCTGCCTTAGGGTGAACCAGACATAGCTAAATTCATCTCAGCTACTCTGCATGTCAGGGACCCCAGAAAAGAGAATGGCACCAGCCTCTACCCCCATTTCCCTATTTAGCATTTCCTTGTGGGAAAGAAGTCCATTCTGTAATGTCGGGGTCCCGGCAGCGTATGGTAACCCCCTCTGTTCACATGACTGCGCTTTTTCAAGACGTCAGTGGGGGAAAGACCACAATGCCTTAATGAAGTCAACTCACCATTTTTTCATGATGCAGGAGGTTGCAGGCAGCTGCTTGGCTGGCGAAGAAAGATGGAGGTGTTGTCTTTTGCTTTCTTCATCTCCCCTATCCCTCCCACCCCCACGGCCCCAATGGCTTGACATCCTGTCCCCAGTCCTTGGGAGCTGTTTCACATAAACAAGTCCAATGCTACCGGGGTTTCCTGAGGCCACTGACTGGATGCTAAAGAGGGCACAGAGGTCTGGTGCCATTAATCACCCAGACACAGCACTAGCACTAGAGGATTCTTAGCCCAGCTGAGCGCTCCCTCCCCCGTCCCTGCCCAGAGAGAATGAGTCTGTCGATTTTCTCTCTGATTCAACCAGCGGCTCATATTAGCATGGCTTCAATCATCGAGACTCCCAGAAGTCAAGGTTCTGCTGGGTTTCCTGCGAATGAGCCACCAAATTTAGCTAGAAATGCCTTCCATTTAAATAAAGACTACGCAACCATTTGGGGAAAATATGTATTTCAAGGTCTAGTTAATATCTGATTTCCCAACTCCTCCCACAGTCATGTGTAACTCAAATACTCTGGTGAAAAGAGACACGTGGCTGTGGGAAGGAATTCCGAGGTGGGGAAAGCCTGCATTCACGAAAACAATCCTCTCTACCGCAGGGGGTGGACATCTTAGGTACTGCCTCACCGGGGATCCCACAGGGCAGACCAGGCCAATGCAGGCAGCAGAATCCTGCCAGACTAGCGCTGGGTCCCAGAGTCTCTGATTTGGTAGGTGTGGGGTGGTTCCTGAGAATTTGCATTCCTGCCAAATTCCCCGACATCATTAATGCTTCTGGCCGTGGATCAGCCCTTTGGACTCTTTGGCATGGCAGAACCTGAGCATTTATTCTGGGGGACTCTGCTACCTTAGTACCCTCCCACCTGACCTTCCACTCTCCCTTACAGGTAGATTTGTTGCTCAGCTTAGATGGATACTAGGGGTGGGGGAGGGGATCTGATGGTCTGGAGCTCTGGGCATCCATGTAACCCTGAGGTCCCAAGCTCTCCCCAACGCTGCAGATCAAATTCAGCCCAAGTAACTGGAGTCTGTGCTGGCTGCTGGCCTAGCATAGCGCCTGTTTCCTTGGGACCGGAGCCCTGTCCCCAATCTTCGAACACTTGCCCTTGGCCTTAATGTCTCTCCTGGCTCTTGCCAATTCCATCCCTTATCATTGTCTTGGGTGAAATGCTCTGCCTCTTTCACCCCTCAGGCAGGGGCTAGCGGTATCTGCTCTGACTGAGAAGCACACTGCTTCTCTTACTGAAAGACTGTACCCTGTACAAAGCCCATCCAGGCTGGGCATCCCCAAGGAGCTTAGTCAGACCAGGGATGCTCACTGAGGGTTTGAGCCTCATCATCCTCCTGAAGGTTGGCAGACTCTGCATCAGGACCTCTACCCCACCCTACCTGCCTCTCCTCTCCTGTATCAGAGCCTACACTATAGCCTGCATCAACTTCTAACTCCAACCTTATGGGCCTTCCTGGTGCAATCTCTAGGTTATAACTGTAACCTTGAGCTAGCCCTAGGCTATGCTGAGTCAGTTTCCTCGTCTGTAAACAGGGATCATAGCAAATGACTCATAGGATGGATGAGGTAATGGTTGCTGAGTGAAACTTTTATTTCCTACTGCTATTGTGACTAGTCACCCCGATACAAGGCTTCAGACATCAGAAATGGGTTCACTTAGAGTGCTGAGTTATAGGGCCCAAATCAGGACCCTGGCAGGCCTGTTCCTTCTAGAAGGGTGGTTCTCAGGTTCTCAACATGTGGGTTGCAACCCCTTTGGGGGTCAAATGTCCCTTCCACGGGGGTCCCATATTAGATATCCTGCATATCAGATATTTACATTTCGAGTCATAACAGTAGCAAAATTACATCTCTGAAGTAGCAATAGAATGATTTTTCTGGTTGGGGGTCAGCACAGCATGAGGAACTATGTTAAAGCATCCCAGCCACAGGAAGGTTGAGAGTCACTGATCTAGAAACTCCAGGACAGACTCAACTCCTTTCCTCTGGTGACTATGACATTCCTTGGCTTGTGACCACATCTCTGACCTCTGGTCATCTTGTCATCCTTCCTTCTCTTCAGTGCCTCCTCCCTTTGCCCCCAAAAGAATGATGGGAATTGGATTCAGAGACAAATGCGGTAAGATAGCACCATCTCCTCCTGAAGCATCGTCATTGACTGTGTCTCCAACGTCCCTTTTGTGATTTAAGGTGACATTCCCAGGTTCTGGGAATGAGGACCTGGATATTTTAGGAAACTGATACTCAGCCCACCACAGGTACCTTTCTAGAAGCTCTATCGGTTTTTGTTACTTTCCTTCCCTCTGTTATCAACACGATGCTTAATCCTCAGGTCTGCCCAAACATTTTGCCTATGATCGCCGCACAGCCAGCAAAGGGTTGGATGTCCACAGGGCCAAAGAGCACAGTTATGTAAGGCTTGAATAGCTAATGGTTCAAAATGCTTAGCCATTTATACCATCTGTAAAATCCTTCCTCCCTACACGCGCTGCTAGCGGGAGGGAGGACTTCTCCACAGGGTGCAATAAAAGCCCCTCCAGGTGGACTTTTAACTAACAACGTGGCAGAGCAGGATGGAGCTCTAATGAGTCCTCTGAGCTCTCTGGGTGCAGCCCGGCACACAGCTTCCTCTGGCCATTACATCTGGGATTTCTTTCAAGGATACAGCTGAGCTCTGCTGTCTTCCCAGCTAACAAGAGCTGAGCAAAACCCCTGAGGCTCTACCCCAGGGGACAGCTATGAAAAAAACAATTGCTGTCCACAGCTGTCCACACACTCGTGGGATCAAACTCTACCCAAGCCCTTCTTGGAACCCACACTGCTTATTATGACCTCCTGTGGGCACTGGACGCGGAAGGCTCTAAGTTCCAACTTCAATGACTAGGGCAAAGCGTATGCAGAGTCCAGCCCAGGTGGGTCAAGTCCTGACCAAAAAGATGGCAATTTGTAATGCCATCAAAGCCAATGAGGTATGTCACCAGACACAGTGACAAAAGTGTAGAGTTGAGGTGGGTAACCAAGGTCGCTCCTAGAGAAAGAGCTAACACAAGATGGGATAGTAATGAGATGGGGGAGCAGTTTTGATCATATGTGTGAATCTGGACCTTTCTTACCTCGGCCTCTTCTGAAGGGTCTGCTCTTCCCCATGAGAGTTTAAAGTTCACAAATAGTCACCACCCTCAAATGTGCAGTTTCTCAAAATGCTTAAGTCCTTCCCACAGGGGAATTTATGCCCAGGTAGCCTGCTGACATGGGGAGTGACCAGGTATCAACTATAACAAGACCAACAAGTTCTCGGGGATACCATCCATGTAGTCCCCAAGGATACATTCTTGGGGGTCTTTCTCCCATTTGTTTGGCTATTTCCTTATTTATTGGTACTCAGGAAGACCACCACCACTTTGTTCCATCTCTCAAAGGGACAGACATTCAATGGCACGGTCTGTCTTCTCAGAGCAAAGCTCCTTTTATCCATCAGATGAGGTCAAGGCTAAGGTGGCGCCCTCAGACCCTCACAGTTCTCAGTGCCTGAGACTTACAGGTCCACCTCCAGTGCTGAAAACTCCACTCACGGTCAGGCCCAGGGATATTATCTCTGTCCAACCCTCTACTGAAGACTTTGAACGAAGCTTCAAATGAACACAGGGAAATGCCTATTGAATCTGCCTCCCTTCCCACCCTCTGCTTGGTCCCTGATCCCTGTCACACATTGTTGGATGGGTTTCCCATTTCTCTTCTGCTCTCCTAAAGCAAGATCATGTCCACTTCCTAAAGCCTACCTTCCTCACTCCACTCCAACACGTTCCCCTCTGTCTCCAGGGAAACCGCCTCATCTCGGCTCCCATTGTATACCACCTTCTTTTGTGAGGAAAGAACAGAGACGCCAGGGTTAAACAGTGAGGCCTGGAGTCTACCCATCAGCATCCACCGTGAACTCTCTTTCTTATTGTGTGACCCTGCCGGTTCAAATAAAAAAAGTGTCCCTTATTATCTCAAAAATACGGGGACACTTCATCACTAGTTAGTGGAGCTATCTGAGGAAGGTTATGGAACTGTAAGGAGGTGGAGTCTTGCTGTAGGAAGTGCATTCCTGGGGGCAGGCATTGAAGAGTTATAGCCTGGCCCCATTTCCTGTTCTTCTTCTGCTTCTTGTGTGCAGATGAAACCACTTGGCTTCCTACTGCCAGGTGGGCCTCAGGTGTCTGCTGCCATGCCCTCCCTGCCGTGATGGACTGTTACCTTCTCTGGAACTGTAAGTCCAAATAACCCCTTTCTTCGCTAATTTGCTTTTGGTCAGGATATTTTTTCACCGCAGCATCAAAGTAACTAATGCAGTGACCTGAGGGAAGACTTGCCATATACAGGAAGAGGGGACAGGATGGTCTCTCTTCTCATGGAGCCGCTGGGAAATAAATGAGTTAACACACATACAATACAGTGTCTAGCGTGGGCATGCACTGATGTGAGCAATTATTATTCTTTTGATAAAAGAAACACAACATTAAAGTGGACATATATTAATGGGGACAGGCATTCTGGAGTCCCACCTGTGCCCTGTTTTAGCTCTGGGACCTGAGGGGAAGTCACTCAACCTTGACCTTCAGAGCATTCACCTGGAAAAGGAGGCAGAGCCTGTCCAAGGTGTGAAAGGACACTGTGTGAACTTCTAGACATGGTGCCTGGGGCAGCATGGTGCGTGTGTTAGGCTTCTCGAGAGGAGCGGAATGGTAAAATGAACATAAAGTTCAAGAGGGATTTGCTAGGCTGGTGTATACGTTACCATCTGGAGAGACCAACAGTGGCTGTGTGCATGCTGGAGAGACTGAGAGTCTGCGAAGTCAAATGCCGAAGTCCCAGACTAGTGCCGAAGGCCTGGAGGATTCCCTGGAAGCTGAGCTCTGATGGGCACAAAGGGCAATGGCGGTGGCGGCAGCAACAGATACAATACACTCTGCAGCAAGGAGCAAAGGCAGGCAGGACAGCACAGCTCTACCGTCCCTCTAGAGCTCTGTGCATCCAGGCAGCTCTTTCTGGTCTGGGGGATGGTCTTCTGCCCTCAGTCAACCCTCTCCAGAGCGCCCTCACAGACCTGCCCAGAAGCAAGTCTCTGTGTTACTTCCAGATACAGTCAATTTGGCCACTCAGATTACCTGTCTCCATGGGACAGTGAGTCCTGCATAAACAGAGTTTATTAGTCCTGCAGCTTCCCTTCCCCTCATACTGGCTGACCTGTAGGATATGTTTGTAGTCCTGTGCTCCGTGCTGAAGAATCTTATTCTCTCAATTGTCCTCCATGCTCCCTGATTCCATGCTGCCACAGGCTCAACTTTCCACGTGCACGAAAAGCCCTCTTTCTGCTTTTTAAATCACCATTTTCCCTCCCCTCCTTTTCCCACTAGGAAACTTCTAGAAAGATGGTCTATCCTGGCCTTCAGACTTCATTCGCTAACAACAGAGGCATCACAAGTTTTTACTGTTTCCTATCAGATGTCTGTCATCTCTTAAGGACCTCGTGATAATGAAGTCCCTGAGTTATCTCTTAGGGACCTCTTGATAATGAAGTCCCTGAGTGTTTGAAAGTTCTTACTGAGACATTGCTCCCCATGGATGGTTCAGCCTTCAGAACTTTCTGTGTGAGCAGATATGGTCATTTTCCCACAGGCAGTTATGACAGCTTTACTGAATGGCTGAATCAGCCCCAAGATAGAATTATTTCCCCAAACTTCTCCTTAAGGAATCCATTGAAGACAAATCTACTTCGTTAAAGGACTCGGGGGGGGGGGGGTGAATGGGGTGACAGAAGTGGGCTCTCTGAAAAGGCAATGAGAAAAGTAAATGCTGGGAGACAATCTGATGTGAGCCACGAGCAACACAGTGAAGCAGGAAGCAGTCAGAGCTTTGCCGTGAAAGTCTGAGGGAGAAAAACACCCTTTAGGCTGGAGCATTCACAAAGATGAGTCACAGGACCAAAGGAGAGGAGGGTCAGAGGATGGAGAGCAGGGACAGGGAAAAATCTCGAAGAAAGTCTTGTGGAGGGGAGGAGCCTCATTCCAGATAACACTCTTGTGTCCATTGTCTCAAGGCTCTCATCCACACAGTCCAACTTGGGTGGCCAACATCTGGTCCCCACTAAACCCTCTGAACCCTGACAGTCAAGATGTCCTCTTGTTTGAGGTACCATGCTGTGGTCATGGGTTCTGGGAACTCTGAGAGAAGATGCTTTCTAAGCCCACGGTGGAGAGACACTTCTCTTTCAAGCAGGCCCGCCTTCAGGACCAGGTATGCCTGATACCTGCCAATCCACAGGCAGTCTCCGGGAATGCTCCTCCAGGTTAGCCACTCCCTCCCCAACTCTCCTCCCCCTGGGCACCAGTTGGATTTCTAGTGCTATGATAAGACACCACATCCAAAGACAACATGGGAAAGAAATGATCTTTTGTGCCTTAGTGCTTGCAATCCACCCTTGAGAGGACTCAGAACAGGAGCCTGGGGGCAGGAATCACAGTAGAAACCACGTAGGAATGCTGCTTACCGGATTATTTTCTGTGGCTAACTCAGCCACTTTTCTTGTACCATCCAGGACCACCTGTCTAGGGATGCCATTGCCTGCAGTGGGCTGGACCCCCTACATCCATCATTCATCAAGAAAATGCCCACAGACGTGCCTACTCAATTAATAGTCCCTTTGCCCAGATACGTCTAGGCATGTCACGTTGACAAAACCCAACTGGCACACCCTGGTCACTTCATTAATACACCCCCAGTCTCCTTCTGTGTCATAGTATGCATCTGGGCCCGCCGCCTTCATGAGGAACCCCAGAACATAGCTCAATCTTTTTTCACCACTTCTCGAGACCTGGCACATAGTAGGCCTTGCTTAGATGAATGAACAAATTAAAAAGTTCCTTGTGACGATAAAGATGCATTTTATTACCCCTCTGTCTAAACTACTTATGTACTAGGTTTTCTTTGTAACATGTGTTATATATTGACTCATTTTGTTCTCCCAAAAGCCTTGGGAGCAAGCGGTGCTATTATCCTTATTTTATTATGGGGAAGCAAATCCCCAGAGAATTTTAGTACCTTGCCTGAGGAAATAGAGCTAGTAAGTGACAGAACCAGGGGTTGAACCCTAGCGGTCTGACACTCAGTTGGGCAGTTAACTAGCACATTAACTGCTTCTTAAAATATTTAAGCAACTTTCCTCAGTGGGATTGCCAACGGCACCTGTGAGCAGATTAGTTCGAATACATTAGACGCTGGCAAAATTGGATTTTTGTTTGAAATGGCTTACTGCACTAGTGAGGCCACGGGGGTCTGGTTGGAATGCGCAGCTGGGAGTAGAGAGAAGGGGGTGTGTGGAATGTGTACAGTGTCAGCTTGCTAGAAGGTCTGGGTGGTAGGGCAGGGGCGTGGCCCCGAGGGAGCAGAGGGAGCGATGCTCATCAATCCCACCTAGACCCAGAAGGAAAGTCATTCATTAAAGATATTAAAGATGAGACCATGAACTGAAGATGAGAACCAATGCTGTCTCTGTAGCCAAGGAACCTGAGGTCCTAGGGAGCCACTGAGAAAAAGGGAGAGACGATTATGAGACACCATGACTCTATCTTGGGTCTAATTTGGCAGGTGAAGGAGAATGACAGGTTCTACTGCCAGCGCTGCCTTGGGCTGGATATAATGGTTCCAACATGTACTTGATCCAAGGAAGTGACAGGAGCCTTGGGCATTGTGATTCTAAAAGGTCCAGGCAGCCAGCAGCTGGACTGTCAGCGGGCAGGGTTCAGCTCCTGTGATAGAGAGATAGACAGTAGAGAGATCCAGGCAGGCCCGAGGGGTCCTACAGAAGCAGCCATTCAAAGGAAGTCTCAATCCACGCAAGGGAACTGGAGGCAACTGGAAGGTTAGACAGGCCATCACACCTTGAGAGAGAATAGATGAAGAAGGAAATTCAGTCACTACTGAGGTGAGCAGGGCTCATCACTCACGGGGACTTGAGATGACTGCTTCTTCCTCTCTGGATACCGTGCTGGAAGCAATGGAATCGGACAGCTGGTCTCTCCTCCCCCACAGCCAGGGGGAGTCCTGCGGCTGAGAGTCTTGTGCCCTGTGTTTGGGATTGCTAGCATCCATAGCAGACCGGGCAGCTTGGGGTCGGCATAGGGCAATAAAGAACCATGCAATATCTCATTTATTCATCCAGGCATCCACTCAGCTTTTCCAACACTCAGCTTTCCAACAATCGAAGCATTAGGCATCCTATACCCTACAGGGATTAAGTCTTTTGTTTTGAAGATCCAGTCACTAATTTCATGGAGTGGCCAAACAGGCGACTCCTGACACTGAGTGAAGCTGGCAGTGCTCAGTGAGTTTAAGATGCTATGTCGATAAGTGATGGAAAAAACTGGAAAGTAGCTGTGATGGCAATGCATGTAACCAGTAGGAAATGCTTCAACCTGCCACACATGTTGGGGCCCCATAGAAGCTGAGTGAAGAGTAAGCTATGGCTGCCGGCTAAAGCAAGCTGTGCAGCAAGTGCCCTCATCTACTCAGCCTGGCAATGAGTTGTGTTTCCGTCTCAAGACGGGGTTTCTCTGTGTAACCCTGGATGTCTTGGAACTCGCTCTGTAGACCAGGCTGACCTTGAATTCAGATATTCACCAGCTTCTGTCTCCAGAGAGCTGAGATTAAAGGTGTATGCCATGACGGCCCGGCCCCAGGAATGAGTTTGATGAAGTGTCTCTGGAAGCTACATCCCCTTAACCAACAAGCATCAAATGATCTTCACCCAGAAGGTTCCATACTGCCATGACCAAAGCAGCAAAATCTCCCTCGGTGAAGAGGAATTTTGAACTTTGGGGAGGTTGTATTGGGTAAAGCTGATAATGCCAAGGCCATGCTTGCCCCAGACTCTGCTTTGCCCCCCAAAAGCCATGGGCTCCTCCTGCCTTTTGGCTTCACCCACAAACATGGTAGAGAGGCAAGAACCACACAGACCATATCCTACTAGGGGGTCCATCTGAAACCCTGATTACATTCAGCCAAGTCCTCCCTCCGTGTGTACCACGATAGAACCACTGGTCAAAATTTGAGTATGATTGGAAGACAGCTCAGTGAAGTGCTCCCTTACAAGCACGAGGCCTGGAGTTCATCCCTAGGACCCTGGTAAACATGCCAGGCAGAATAGCAGGTTCAAGTCTGAAGAGGCAAGAGGATTCCTAGTCAGCCTGTCTAGCCTGCTGGAGAACTCCAGATTCACTGAGAGGCCCTGTCTCACTGGAGGTAGGACGGGTTCTGAGGGTGACACTGGAGGTTTGTCACTCCCTCCACATACACCACCCCTTCTCTCTCACACACACCTCATGTATGCATAAAAAATCGTATGCATATTTAAATATACCAATTACTCTCTCTCCCTCCCCGCCCCCTTGATTTTAAGCTCCTCAAGAGCAGCATGCGCTTCATCCTGCCCATTGCTGTGTCGTGGGACATAAAACAGGGCCATCAATATAGTCAACCCTTAATAGTATTTTCTTAGTGTATTTGTCATGAATGGATCAATGACTATTTTATGATCGTCCCAGATCAGCAACTGCTACCTTTGGTCATTGACCTTCCTTCAGACTCTCCATCTGTTAAATGGGGGAAAGAACAGCACCTTCCTTAGAGAGCAATGGGGAAGGTGACCAGAGACAGTGCTCACAGCAGGAGGTGAATAAGGAAATACTTGGTAGTAATCATTGCGGGTGCACCTCTCCACTTGTCTCTTTGCACCCTGGGTCCTCAGATGATGGGAGGAACACACACACACAAGCATGCACACCCACACCCCAGAAAGCCTCCACTTTTCTCTTTGCGCCCTAGGTCCTCAGATGATGGGAGGAACACACATGCATGCATACACACACACATACACACATGCACACATATACACACGTACCCCCACACCCCAGAAAGGCTCCACTTGTCTGTTTGCGCCCTGGGTCCTCAAATGATGAGAGAAACACACACACACACACACACACACACACACACACACACATACCAGACAGGCTCAAGAATAGAAGAAGCAGAGTGCAGACTTATTTAAAGTTCCACCTGGGAACTTGGCAGAAATGCAAATTCTCAAGGCCACCTGAACCAGAAACTCTAAAAAAATCACGTCAAGAAATAGAAATCTATATGTTAAGAAGACTTCCAGGTAAGGGTGACACACACAAGTTGAGAATTCTTAGCTAAGAACAGGGAGCAGCTGAAAAAGGCCCCACTCCCAGCTGGAATGTCAGAGGTTTCCCTGGATTTGTAGAGAAAGACAGAAGGATCTTTTTGTCTCTGGTGCTCTAGAACTTTCCCTTTTCTCTCCCCAACCCTCAGCCTGGCCTGGGAGACGTTTTGCCTCCACCATTACAAAGACAGTTCCTTCAGCGACCAGAAGAGTGACAGTTGCTGAGCTGAGCTCTTGCACACCTGCACTGTTTGGGCTGACTTGGCAGAGACACAGAGGGAGCAGGGTCTGAAGGCAAGAGGCGGAAGACCACAGGACCAAGTCAGCCAGAGCAGCAGCTGTGCTGCGGAGCCTAAGGCAGAGCAAGGAGATCTGCATTTGAAAAGCAGGGAGAAAGCCCTCTGGTCCCTCGGTTAGATAAAGGGAAAACTGGAAATGCAACAGCCCCTGGCAAAGGTAATTGACTGCTTAGCAAAACATCCATCAACCTTAGGCTTGATGCCTAGGAAGTGGAAAGTTTGCAGGTTTACCTGGGGGGAGGCGAGGGATAGAGAAATCTGTGGCGTAGGGAAGGCATAGGAGCCATTTCAGCTCGCCATGGATGCAAAAGGGAGTGCACCTTTGAGTGCTGGGGTTGGAGCAGTTGGTGAAGAGGTTCAATCTCTAGGTCCAAGTGTCATTAGAACTCTTCCTTTCCCACTGAAGAACCCCCTCTCCAGCCCCTGTGAAGCCTTGAGGGTCCATTTTCCCCTCTCCAAGGCCTGTCTACCCTCCCTAGGAGAAAGCTCTTCCTGACTGTGACGGTTTCAGAACAAGGCGGAGTGAGACAGTGCACAAGAGCCCACGTGCTCCTGCATTTTAGTTGTGTGACTCCGAGCTTCACTTTCCTTGAGAACGCAAAGGAAGCAAACACTCCTATCCCGGCTTCCTTTATCTCATCTGTGAGACAGACGTAGAGTCATGCATCCCATTCCATTTTAGGCAAAGATGAGTTTTATGTAGGACAGTGGTCCAATATGGCTAAAATGGAGCTGAAAACTCCCCATCACTTAGCCACAATGTAGCCGTGACCACACTGTAATAAGATGCAGCCCCAAGGACGTACGTGCTGTGTTGCTGATATGAACAAACCTGTTTGGACAGTGTGCTGGTTAATTTGACACAAACTAGAGTCACCTGGGAAGAGGGACCCTCAATGGAGGAACTGCCTCCATCACACTGGCCCGCGGACATGTCTGTGTAATATTTTCTAATTGTTAATGACGTAGAAGATCTAGCCCATTGTGGGTAAAACCATCCCCAGACAGTTATACCTAGGCTGTATTTAAAAAACAACACACACACACACAACAGCCAAGCAAACCAGGAAAACAGCATTCCTCCAAACCTCTGCTCCAGCTCCTATCTTGGTTCCGGCCTTGGCTTCCGTTGACAGACTGTAACCTGTAAGACAAACTCTTTCTTCTCACAAGTCGTTTCTGGTAATGACAGACATGAAGAAGGGTTACACAGGCACCACTGGACTCAGGACACTGACATGCTGGGCATCTCTATAACCTCGCGAATGTGCTATACCACTTAGCCTAGGTGTAGTAGACTATCCCAGCTAGGTTTGTGTAAGTCCACTTTGTAATGTTTGCCCAGTGATGGAATTGCCTAGCCTAGCACTTCTGAGTGCATCCTGAGATGACACATGACCCTGTTGATAATAAAGACAGTTACCATCTACCGAGGATTTGCCTTGCTCTAGGGACCACGGGCATTTATTAGCTCCCTGTTTCTCTGAGTTAGGGATTTGGACAAGGTCACCTAGACCTTCTGCTCCGGTCTCAGAGAGCACAATTCAGGCCTCTGGTGAAGGATCTGGTCTGGAAAGGCATGTTTCCAAAATCTCTTGTGCGGCTTTTGGCAGGGTTTGATTCCCTGTGGGCTGTGGCATGAGAGCATTGTTCCTAGCTGCCTACCAACGAGGGTCACCTTTTATCCCTTCCTGGACAAGCTAGGCAACTAGGCAGCACGGATGGCTGCCATCAGAGCAAGAAAACGTAAGCAAGATGAACCCACCGTTTCAGAGGTGGAGTTTTTCTCACTATCTCCAGCCCGTGTTCGTGGAGAATCTTCCACAAGGGTAAGGGCGCCTCGTGGGGGTCTAGGTCAGAGTATGCCACCACATTGGTCAGGTCACTTTATCCTTACAGAAATACTACCTGTTAGGACTGAAATGCTCCCTTAGCACCATGCTACAGATGAGGGAGAAATGAGGTCCAGAGACATGCCCAGGTCATATACCTGGGAATTAAGAAGCCTAGAAGCTCCAAAGTCTATGATTTTCACCCCTGAACCCTGGTGCCCAGTGATGGGGTTAATGGGAGGTCAGGAGCAACACTGTAAATAAGAATGTGTGGCCTCAGCAAATGCGACTCCTTCCCGCAGTCTCAGCTCTGCCTCACTCAGTGGAGCCCTTGAAGCTAACTTGGAAACTTTTCTGAAACACTCTGAAGGTTTGGCCACACCCTCGGGCTTTTCTGATTGGTTGCCATGCTTCACTTGTAACTTCTCAGTGGCTACAAAACAAACGGGTTTGTAATGTGGACCACAAGATGTATATACAGGGGTGCAAAGGGGGAGCAGATCCGTGGATACAGGACAAGGTATCACCAGCTGCAGAGTTCTTTCGTTTTGCTCAAGGGACATGGGAACCAACCATACACCACTTCATGCCACTGGATCTGGTCTTCACCACTCAAGAGAGATTGCAACCTCTCTCTTTCTCCTCTTACGTGGTCACATCTGCAGACAAGAAGCCACTCCCTAAGGCTGGTACCCCAAAGCTATTGGCAGAATGAGTTCCCACCACACAGATCCCCAAGATGCAGGGACTCAAAGAGCATCCCAAATATCAAATCCTCAGAGCCACCAAGCTTCATCCAAGGAAGAGGTTAGGACATGCAGAAGGACTCACCATATCCTAATGGCCTTGCTCATCAGCTAGTGACTCATGATCCCTCCCTCCTATGAGGCGCCCATGCCCTTGTGGAAGATTCTCCGTGAATGTGGGCCAAAGACAGTGAGAAAATGACGGGGTGCCACGTCCAAGATTGTGGTTGTCATCTCTGAAAAATGTGTTGAGACTAGAGTTAGGATTGAGGATGCAGGAAGGGGACTAAGAATGGCCCACACCTCTGGGTTTTGCAACCTGGGGAAGAAGTCTAGGCCACATTAGAAACAATCTAATGGCCCATCAGAAGCAAGTGGCATGGAGAGACTCGTGCCTCTGCAAGTGATGCTCTATTCTCAGTAATGTAATTCCTCGGGGGGCAGAGAAGCGTGAGTCATTATGACTTGAACGGGCTCCAACATTGAACAGTAATAAAAGTTTGCCAGGGATGACTTTCCAGCCTGCAGTGGAGCTAGGGCTCATGGCTGTATCAAGCAGGCTGTCTGTACACCTTACATTTTATTACACCCTTTCCTTGGAACTGCTGGTGTGAACGTAAAGCATCTATGAGGTTGTCTCAGTCACTGTTCTAATGCTGTGAAGAGACCCCAAGGCCAAGGCAACTTACAGAAGAAAGAGTTTAACTGAGGCTTACAGTTTCAGAGGCCAAGTCCATCGGCACCATAGCAGAGAGTGTTGTGGCAGGTAGGCATGACGACAGAGCAGTAGCTGGGAGCTTACATCTGAACCACAAGCAGGAGGCAGGGAGAGAGAACTAACTGGAAATGCCAAGTGACACACCTTCTCTAACAAAGTCACACCTCCTAATCCTTCCTAAACAGTTCCGTCAACTGGTGTCCAAGCATTCAAACAGTTCCGTCAACTGGTGTCCAAGCATTCGAACATAGGAGCCTGTGGGAGCTGTTCTCTTTCAGACCCCATACCTACATGCACAGAGATCTTGGTTTTATCCTCAGCATTTCGTGGGCTAGATGTGATAGTGCACACCTGTGACCCAGCACTAGGGGAGTGATGGTGCACGCCTGTGACCCAAGACTCTGGGAATAGGGCCAGGAGAATCAGAAGTGCAAAGTCATTCTCAGCACTTCTGGTAGAATACAGGCACACCTTACCAACAGCCTAAAACATGGACTGTCACCCCTTCATGGCTCATCACATACTATTCATCTGATATTGACTCCCTCCCTTTTAGATTACGTGGAAAAAAATCATTCTTTGCCCCGCAGGTCTTAGGCTTGGTTCTGAACCCCTTGTTAGCCAATGGGATATGAATAGAAGGAACAGTGTAGAAGCCAAAGCATGACAGTCTATCAACATTGCCCAAGATAGACTTCTGGACCCAAACGAATGAGAGACGTGTGATGGGGACCTAAACTGAATCTATGATTCAACCTCCAACTGCCTGGAGATAAGAGAACAAAAGCAAACGTTTATCATTATTTGCCTTTGAGGGTTTTGTGGGCGGGGCCCGTTATGCAGCAGACTGTGCTGGTAGCTAACAGACAGGCTGACTAACACAGCCACAAAAGAGAAAATTTGATGCCGCTTAGGTGACTCATGAGGACTTCAGAAAGTAAAAGACTACAGAACACCCCAAAGTGTGGGCTGAGCTTTGACGTTAGGAACCACCCCTAGCTACACTTATGAGTAACCCAACGGGCAGCACCCAGGCTGGTGCACACACAGATAGCTAAAGAGAACCCTGCGTATTTGCTCATCAGCCCTGAGGATGAGGATATTATGGAAGCGACCCCCTCACAGTAATCGTGAGTGTTGATGTCTCTTTAAGCCAACACCATTTTTTTCTCTATTTTTTTCCCCAGGAATTAATCTTTTTGTATTATTATGATGTTAGGTTTATCTTGAGTGAAACGTGGATGTGAATTTTATCTCGGGCTTAAGACATAATTGAGAGATAGAAAATTCAAACACCCAAGGAAAACCATTGCGCTATCAGCACTGTTGGACCGGGAAGTGAAGCAGGGCCCACGCGCAGCGCCTTCTCTGGCACCCACCCCTCCTACCGGCTTATCACCGTGGCCATTTGGATGAAGTTATTTGCTCAATTTAGGAAGCCATTACAAACGGCCAAGAGGGCCTTTCCTGACAGCTCGTGCACGCGACCACAGGCAGAGAGGATGCTTTTCCGGCCGCCCTGATGCTGCTCAGTCCTGGTTCCCCACTTGTCCCACGGCTTAGTAAGCAGCAACTTGGGATGCTGAGCAAAAAAAAAAAAAAATATGTCACTTGAAAACATGTTTTTGTTAGTTAAATAAATGTGGAGAACTCTAGACTCAAAAAGGCCAAACACGTGTTCTTGTTCCCACAGGCACCGTGGGCCTTTTAGAAGGGAGCCTGATCTGATGGTCTAAACTGCTACATAGAATTCCCCATCTCCCTGTGTACTGTGTTTCCAGGGCCATGACAAATCTTCCAGATGTGTCTAATCTGCAGCCCACGGTTATATGTGCCCCAGCTGGCACAGCACAAAATCGTAAGCTTAACTTAAAATGTTATGAGTTTCTTTTCCGTGTTTCATCCCTCCCTGTGTGTGATTCAGTCATGCAGTTCTGGTAGACGGCAGGGTCATATCACGATGTTGGAAGGTTGGACACCTCTAAGAACTTCCTAGGACTTTTTTTTTAATTAGAAGTAACTCGGGTGATTGGTCAGCAGGTCCAGCAAACCTGACCCCCTGAGTTCTGCTCTCAGGCTCCGTGGGAAGGAAGGAGAGTCATGCCAGGTGTCCTTTGAACCCCTACATATGGGCTTTGCCAGGCACACGCCCCTTCCTCTCCCTAGCCCCTCCCCAAACACACAATCAATCTATTAATAAATAAATCTAAAAAATACTTTCAAAATAGTTATTCAATTTGTTAATTTGGTTTGAACCTACTTTCCTTTCTAGAAAGTTCTTGCAGGAAGCTGCCACCCACTTGCTCACCATATTTTGCTGGATCTACAACAGTTCTGCTCCTAACAAACATCCACTTACACAAATTTATTTTATGCACATGGGTGTTTTGTTTGCATGTATGTCTGAATACCACATATGTCCCTGGTGCCCATGGAGGCCAGAAGAGGGCATCAGACTGTATGTAGCGAGCCACCAACTGCCACATGGTGCTGAGAACCAAACCCAGGTCATCTGAAAGAATAGCCGGTGCTCTTAACTGCTGAACCAACTGTCTAGTCCCAAGTTTCCACAATAATATTGAATAGCATATGAAATAGAAGAAAATTGTGCACTCATTGGGTTCCACCTCTCTGGACCTTGGTTTCATCATCTGTGAAGTGGGGACAAGAGGTGATGCCTGTGACAGGTGTAGCTCAAAATCTGTCCTGTGCAGACTCTTGGGAAATCAACAACATTGTTGCTATTCCTCTAGTACCCCTGTCTTCCAACCTTCACCCCTCAATTTAGTCCACAGTGGTTTTTAAGAGGTGTCCTTCAGGCTACAGCTAAGAACAGGACCACATTAAATTTCCAGGTTTTTTGTTTGTTTGTTTTTTCAAGTAGGATTATATATTAGGCCCTGCAGTATCATACAGATGGGATGATTGTTTTCCCAGTTCTTAAGGCTAGTTAAAGGGAACAGCTGAGAGACCCAAACCAGTGTCTCAGGCTAGATGAGGCAGAAGATCGAGCCCAAGTTGACCTTGGTGATTGGAGCATAGTGCCATCTTTCGTTACTCATGGACAGCCAGCATCTCTGTCTGGAATGATGTACCTCACACAGCCTGCTATCTCTAATACACCGTACTAAGTCTCTGGAGGCCAGCTGAGCTGCCTGGAGAGGCACTGGATCAGAAATCTACATGCCATCATGTCAAGAAGAGGAAGTGGATGTAGAAGCCAAGGACTCAACGGGGAGATCTTCGCATCTCTCTTCCAACCTCTGACCTTATGAGAAAAAAGATGAAATGCTGACATCACACAATCCGGCTCAAGAACGAAAGGACACATTCCAGCTGGCTCAGAACTTTGCCCTGCTCTTTGTCCTTATATATAACTAAGCTGCATTTGTTTTTTCCTGAATCGTGCTTACTTAATTCTGAAGGTCTGACTCCCCAAATGGTATTCACCATATTTTTTTAAAGCCCCGTTCTTCACTCCATCTGGCCCTGAAGACAGAGGCCAGCCTGGTCTTCCCCTTGCAGGTTATTATCATCATCATCATCATCATCATCATCATTATTATTATTATTATATTCTAGGACAGTCCAAGTCAGCTTCTAATCCTTCATCTTCCCCAAGGAATTCAAGGCCCAAAACAGAAGTGGAGTTTCCCATTCCATATCTGCAGGAGCTTTCTCAATGTCAAGGGTGAGAAAAACATTTGTGTGCATCCAGCTGCTGTCATTTGTTCATTCGATCAGTGTTCGCTGAGTGTCTATGGGTGCCTGGTATAGAGCTGGGCCCGAGGGACACAATGACAACAACAATAGCAACAAAACACCCCAGACAATTGGAGTTACTCTTTGTGAATGCTGCCTGAGAGTCCGGCATTCATTCATTCAATCTTCTAAACTTCACAACAGTCCTGTGAGACAAATAATATTTTACTCTTTAAAAATGCATGAAATAAATAAGGCACCAGCAAGATCAGCAGAGTTCTGAAGTGCCAGAGCTGGAACAGAGGACTGGCAGGCGACGCCAAAGTTGGTGATCTTGACTCCACGTGGTATCACCCCTGCAAGGTAGCATGGGCAGGATCTGCCCTCAGAATGCCCACTGGCTAACACAGGAGACAGGTGAACAGGTAGTGATCACAGAGCAGGCGAATGCTGCAGGGTTGCCACAGAAGGTTCCAGATTGCTCCATGTTCTGAGAGTGATGCCTAACCCTTCCTTTCAAGGAACCCTAGCTCAGTGCTCTTGAGAGCCCCATGTCCAGAACACATCCCAGAATTCCAGCTATTATAGAGAAGTTCTGGAGTAGAGTCTATGAGTCTATGTTTTTTTCCTCTTCCCTTTGAATAATTATTTATTGCATGTATGTATTGTATACACACACACACACACACACACATATATATACATTTATATATTTAAATTATACTTTGAGAATTTCATACATACATTCAATGCATTTTAATCATAACCATTCTCCAAAATGGACTCCCTCCTCCCCTTGAAGCAGCTATCAGTGGTTCTTCAGCTGGGGTCAGGGTGCATGTACCCATATACCATCCATGCTGGAATGCTGACCCGCTTGACCTCTTGAAGGGCTTGCATAAGTTCATGAGTACGATGAGAAAACATGCAGTTCTTTTTATTAAGATTTATTTTTATTTTTACTGCTGCACATGTGTGTCCATGTGGTTGCCTGAGGAGGACAGAAAAGGGTCTCAGAACCCCTGGAGATGGAATTACAGGGGATCATAGTGAGCTCTTCAATGTGTGCTGGGTACCAAATTTGGGTTCTCTGAAAGAGCAGCGACCCCTCTTAATCCCTGATCTGTCTCCCCAAGTCTGAGAATCTAAATTTCTAACAGTCAGGGACAGAGAGCCCTAGGGAAAGCAGGACAAATGTTCCCACCATTAGGACATTATAATGAGGACACTCAGCTGCTTTGGAACCTTGTCTTAAGTGATAGCATGTGTCCTTCCAGTTCTAGCGGGTACAATCCCAGCAAGAACTAACAGGATGCTCTGCACAGCTGTAGGTACTTCGTTCACTAGTCTTCGGCACTCGTGGGGACTCAAGGCTGGGAACTGCTGCTGTGGTCAACCCTTCATATTGGAGAAGAAACTGTGGCCTATGTGACATTGTGACTTGCCCAAAGGACCCGACCCTCTCCAGGGCCTTTCTGCCATCTTGTCTTCTGGATCTTGCTTCCTCTCCTACTTCCCTGAGGCACTCAGCGGCAGAGTTAAGGAGTGTGTGCGAGGTCTCCCTGCTGACAAGATAAGTGCTGGCATTCAGCCCAGGTTGGGCCCAGTCTTTTGGACAGGGTCTTACTAGGTAGCCCACGCTAGCCTTCTTACATGATCCTCCTACTGCAGCCTCTCGAATGCTGAGGTTACAGCCATGCTTCTCCTATCCAACCACAGCTCATGCATTTTTTACCCTTCTACAAAAATATGAATCTTTGTCCTCCATGAAGCTAGTTTATGGGATTCACAGACTATCACCACGTTAGGAGGCTCTTTTGATGGCCACAAAACCCCAGAAGCCACTGGGGCTTTAGGCCACTCTCAAGGCCACATGCTCCTGAGAAGTGTTATAAATCCTTTTGTCTTTGTTCTTCCTGATGTCAGATACATTAGTGAGATTTTGTTGTTTTTGGTCAAAATGCACCTGCTTCCTCTCATCCTTTCTAGAGGAAAAATAATAAAGAATAACTGTTTTAGAAACATCACTTGGCTGCAGACATTGGGGGATACTGAGTCCCCATTGAGACCACCCTGGCTTGAGACCTTGGGGTAGAGCTTGGAAGAAGTGGGTGAACACTGGGTCATAGATGCTGTCCCCTCCAGCCCCAGCCAGCTCACCTAGGATTCTGCTGCCTCCCCAACCCCAGCCCCAAGGACTTCTGTACTCCTCAGACTCTTAAAATAACATTTCCTACAGTCCTGCCTCCCCTCCCCTTCCATCTCCCCCTGCTCCTCTTTTTCTCCTCCGCTCCTCCTCCCCAGAGCCAACCACGGGGTCCCTCACCATCAGTACTCCTGTCAGAGCTTTGATTGCTAATAAAAACCATACAATTGTTGATTGGGAATAAGAAATAAAAATAAAGTACTTGAGCTGACCAGCCACTGTGCTGGGCTATGTTTCAAGATTGTCATCTTGAAGCCAGGGAAACAGGAAAAATAGCTGCCAGCTCAGCCTGGCTCCCACGCCAACCACCCCACCACTCCCCAAACGAGCATCTATCACCTTCTTCCAAAGCAACAGCTCTCCTCTGTCAGCCCATGTTCTCAGCCAAATGCTTCTAAAGCCACTCCTGTCTGGGGTTACCTTAGGAAGACTGTGTATGTCCCCAGCTCCTGCCACCAAGGGGAACTGGGTCTGTTCCTCCACGCTGAGCTATTGCGGGATTAGGGATGGTGGAAGTCTGTAAGGGCCAGTGTAGTAATGTAGAATAGCGAAGAGATATAGAGGTGGGGAGGTATGGAACACAGAAAGCATCATGAGTACCAGGAGAGCCTCACAGCTGTCCTAGAAATGGCGGAAATGTTTACCGCCACCCATGCAGGTAGCTACCTTCAGGAGGGAGGCCAGTTTGCACACAGAAAGCACATGAAATGATGTAGGCTGAAGATCTTAAGAAGAACGCTGTCTCCATCCTCTGACTCTGGGAACTGTAAATGCCTGCATCATCTTACTTTACAGGCACCTGGAAACAGCCCAGATATACATTTCAGTATTAGTAGATAGGCTTAACACTACAGGGGTAGCCTGGGGTCTCCTGAGGAAGTTCCCTGTGACTCTGGTAAATAATATCTCAAGGGTTCAGGACCCTTTGAGCCACATCTGAAGTGAGCCTAGGTGTGACAAGAGGCATCTTTTCCCACCTCTCCAACCACTTACCTGTCTGCGTTCTTTCAGAAAGGTAAGAACGGTGTGCATTGGTGAGGGACCAGCGGGCTTGACCATGAGAGCTAGAGGGCAGACAGAAGCCCAGAGGGAGGAGGGAGGCTACGGCTTGAATATGATGTATCTCTCACGGGCTTATGAATTTGAACACCAGGTCCCCAGCTGGTGATGATGTTTTGGGAGGTCATTTAGGAGGGGGGTGTAGCTGGAAGAAGTGGGTGGGGGTAAGGCAAGCCTCATAGGTTTGGCCCCAGCTCGGGCCAGGCTCTGCTTTCTGATGGAGCCACATAATAAACCACATATTCCCACATTCACAGAGCCACCTACTGCCCTGCCTTTTCCATCATGACAGCTGTGGCCCTTCAAACTATGAGTCCAAGTAAACCTATCCTCCCTTAAGTGGTCTGTGTCAGCTGTCCTGTCACACAGACCAGAAAAGTAACTTAAAAAAGAGAAAGGTTGGATTTGCAGGGTCTTTGTGATTTCCTCATGTAAACACAGCCAGCCATGGTCAAAAAGCTACCAGAGACTGAGGGCCACATGCCAAGTAATGTGCGCTGACTTCTGGGTTCAGTCTCCAGCAATGCCTAAAACCAAGCATGGTGTTATATGTTTGTAACCACAGCACTTGGGAGAGAGAAGCAGGAGGAACAAGAGTTCAGGGTCATATTTGGCTCCATGGAGATTTTAAGTACAACCTGGACTGTGTATGATCCAGAGAGAGAGAGAGAGAGAGAGAGAGAGAGAGAGAGAATACCTTAGAGACTTTGTAGCTGCTGATTTCCACCAAATTAGAATTAATTAGGGGTCCATGTCAGAATCTATGGGAACATATAATCACATATTTTAAAAGACAACCGATGTTTAAAGATTGGGAAATAGTGTCCAATCACATCATAATCTCCAAAGATGTCTGCACAGCAACCAGGCGTGGTGTCCAAGGGTTAAGCCTTCGTAATCAGACAGATCTGAATGGGAATACTCCTTGTGTTGCTTGGCAGTTTTCCCATGGGCTATTTAATTTACCAATCTTTGGCTTCTTGTCTACCCTTAAAGCTAGCCCAAAGCCTGTGTCTACTTGGCCACAGAAGCATGGGCTGGGATGGGAGACAGGTGATGTAAGAAGGATCTTGAATTTCATTCGGGTGATCTGTTACTAACTGGTGATGGGACCCCCCCCCCAAGAAGGATGTTGGGACTTTTGACTAAAGCGGGGTACAAAATGTTCTCAATGTGTGCTCTGAGCACAGGAAATGCTCAGCAATTGATGACTGCTCTCGACAGATATCACACAACTTTAGAGAATTTGCATCATATGTGCCACTGAGGGAGAATGGTGAGAAGCATGAGCCCCGCACAGAGCTTATAGAGGAGAAAACAGCGGCCAAGACCAGGAGATGCTGTAACTGCAGCCCTAGGATGAGCAAGAGCACACTACGGCTCAAGGCATTCCTCAGGCTTGTTGTCCCAAGGACTATCTGTCCTGTCAGGCTGTATCTGGCCCAGCAGTCAGGCTTGCCCTGTTCTCCTCATCAGAAAAACCAGGACCGTGCCCAGCATACATCAGAATCCATTACTCATTTATGGAGTTTGTACAGTTAGAAGCTGAACACAGAACTCAAGATATACTAAAGACCTTTCCAGGAAAAGGACATCAAAGAACTCAGCATCAATATCTGGCCACCTTCTTCCGTGCAGACTCCTCCTCAGCCAGGTGCTGGTGGCAGTCATCATTATTGATTTAGGAGTGTGGAGAGACTGCAAAATTATGGATTCTTAAGGCTTTTACCACTGCAGCAAGAGAAGAAGGAACGGGTTATCCCTGGACTGCCCAAATGGCTTCAGTCAGGTGAGCTTGTTACTAGGAGATGGGGTTCCCAGAATGAGCAGCATCTTTCTAACTGGGCTTTCAGATCAGGGCTAGTTAATATTTGAGGGCTTGTCTTTGCCTCTACCTCTTAACCACAAGTATATGTACATACAACATGAGAGAGAGAGAGAGAGAGAGAGAGAGAGAGAGAGAGAGAGAGAGAGAGATCACTTTCTTGCATGTTTCAATCCAAGTTGATTTGCAAGTCCTAGTAACCATGAATGACCCCCACCCCCCACCAAAGCATTACTGATCTCGGGCTGGGTCCTCAGTAAAAGTGTGACCAGGCAAACTGATTATACAGACAGCTTAGAACCCCCGGCCTCGCCTGCCTCCACATCCAGCCCACACCGCTGAGGTCAAGTAGGCACAGGCTTTGGCACACCGATACCTTGCTCAGCCACACTGTGCCCCGCTCAGCTCTCTCCTTTGAAGTCCTCTGGCACACCCTGTGTGGAGATTTGCTCAGCACTGCACGTATGCGCCGCCCAGAGGTGCAGAACACTGAAGGCTCTCCAGGGGTTCCTCCCCCAGGTGTGGTAAGATGCTTTTCTGATTAGTTCATGAGATTGAACAACTACTTGCTCATGGACTGTGGCCAAGGTACAGCATGTCTGACCGGCACCCTCCCCATTCCCAGCTTCACTTCCTTATCCACTTTCATCCCTGGGATCATATTTTCAGCAAGGAATTTGCACATAAGAAAGCTTCTCTGTATCTTCCTTTTGGGGTCCCAGACTAAGATGCCTATTTGGTCTGGATCACACCCCCTCCAATGTCCTTGATCATTTGCCAGTCACATGGCAACAAGGACGCCAGTGCTGTGTCAGGTGATGACCCTGACTTGGCTACCCCTCAGGAATTAGACTTCTGTTGGAGAGGAGAAAGCAGTTGGAAGGCGAGGAGTGGGTTAGGGGTGGAACACATGCATATAGAGATTATGGGGATCCACAGATTAGAGAATATGGTCTTCTGTCAGTTGTGTTATGGATACAAGGGAGAAAATCTCCAACTATAGGTTGAAGCCACAACGTGAAAATCAGAAGCCTTCCATGGGTGATTGGCCTTCTCTTTTATTTCTTACAGGCATGGATGGAAGAGTCTCAAAACTTCAGCTGAGTATAACTGAAAAGTCAGTGGTATTTCAAAGAAAGAACATATAGACTCCATAGATCTATGTCAATTCCCAAGAAGAGCGATGAGGGCTTGCAAGTGATCAGACCTGAGAATCCCATCAAAGGGCTCGTGGATTTGAGACTAAGGTGATGGAAGGATGTGAGGGCCATCCCACTGGTCCACCCCCATCATAGGCCAACAGCACTCCCCCTAGTAAAGTGATTTGGGATGCAGGGGGTCAGGGTAGCTCTGCTATATTGGAGAGAGTGTGCTGGCTTTTCTCTTTAAGGAGAAGTGAGCAGTGAGAGAGAAGCCATGGACCTCACCTCTCAGGACCAAACGTGAGTGCCAAGCTTCCATCCTTTCAGAGGCCAGGTTCAAATGCTTACTCTTCTGTGAGATGGATGTCACCCCAACACGGAGCAGGAGGCTCGAATGGGAAGTGGTGTGCAGGGAATTGTGCCAAGGTCTAGTGTGGCACAGTGACTTAGGGGCTAGATCAGTAGAAAAGCATTTGGTGTATAACTTCATTTGTACAATTTTTTTTAACATGGAAATTTCGCAAGTAGAAGTTGGTATCAGCCATTACCATGGAAACATCAAGTTTTTTAACTCACTTTCACATTCTTAAATTAGTTAGTGAACCCAAGCCTATTAACCGAGGGAAAGGACCCCTTGAGGAAGGAGAACATGATACTTTTACATATAAATGTGGGAAGTCTACTTGTGGCCCTTCCGAAGGTCTTATGGCTAAATGTCAGGGTAACAGTGTGTTCAGAAAAGGGTGAGTACCCGGACCTCTCAGTGTCACTGAGTACGGAGACTGGGATGAGACTAACAACTATGTGGCTGGAAAGGTAGAGTAGGGGCTATTGGAGTCAGGTGGGCACTGGAGGTCTGTTCTAAGCCCCTCTCGGGGAGGGGCCGATGAATCTTGGGCCTACTCTGTGATGATTTCTTCAGTCGCTAGGGTGTATAATTAGAATACATCTGTTGAGCTGGTGAGTCCTCTAACTCATAAACTGGCAAGCTGAGGTGACACAGTGGAAGTCCCTAGAAACACTACTCCAGCCAGTCACATGAGCAGTTCAGATGTTAGTCTACATCTTTGAAGGAAATACGGAGGAGAATCGGTGTCACCATGAGACTTAACGACATCTGCTACAATTCCCCATTCTCCCCTAGGTGGATCATGGCAGATGAGCCTGAACTACCATACCCTGAACTGGTAGTAGCCCCAGTGTGGCACCTTTAGTGTGTAGATCAACATATCACTAAGATTTTTATCTCTTTTTTTTTGTCCAATGAATTGTTCTAGATATTTATCAGCTTCTTATTTAGCTTCTCTAGGATCGCTAATTATAAGCTCAATGTCCTTTATTTATGGCTAGAAACCAAATATGAGTGAGTACATCCCATGTTCCTCTTTTTGGGTCTGGCTTATCTCACTCAGAATAGTGTTTTCTATTTCCATCCATTTGTATGCAAAATTCAAGAAGTCCTTGTTTTTTACTGCTGAGTAATACTCTAATATATATATATATATATATATATATATATATATATATATATATATATATATATTCCATACTTTCTTCATCCATTCTTCCATTGAAGGGCATCTAGATTGTTTCCAGGTTCTGGCTATTACAAACAATGCTGCTATGAACATAGTTGAGCATATATTTTTGTTGTATGATAGGGCCTCTCTTGGGTATATTCCCAAGAATGGTATTGCTGGGTCCAGGGGTAGGTTGATCCCAAATTTCCTGAGAAACCACCACACTGCTTTCCAGAGTGGTTGCACAAGTTTGCATTCCCACCAGCAATGGATGAGTGTACCCCTTTCTCCACAGCCTCTCCAGCAAAGGCTATCATTGGTGTTTTTTATTTTAGCCATTCTGACAGGTGTAAGATGGTATCTTAAAGTTGTCTTGATTTGCATTTCCCTGATCGCTAAGGAAGTTGAGCATGACCTTAAGTGTCTTTTGGCCATATGAAGTTCTTCTGTTGAGAATTCTCTGTTCAGCTCAGTGCCCCATTTTATAATTGGGTTGATTAGCCTTTTATCAGTGAGAATGAGCTTCTCTTGTCTTTGTGAGGGTAACTAACAGTACACCTTTGCATGGGATGGGACCGTGTTGACTTCCTGGTTCTCGGTTTACCGAAGAGATTATATTTTTCTCGACCCTAGTAAGCTCACCCAGGCAGTGTAAGAGTGCTCTGCCTCACGCCTCTTCTACAATCTTCTCGTCTCCTATATTGGGTCTCTGTGGTGACACTGCAGTGTGGGCTCCTGTGGGAACATGCTCAGCATATAGGCAACTCAGAAGGGTGGCAGAGTGTCAGCTTTTGACCTTTGAATGTTAAGAAGATGGTGTACAAATACTTCCTTCTTTCTATTCATGAGCAAGTGGGATAAGATGCATTTCATGGAGCTTGTTGTTGACCTGAGGGGTCATCTTTGACAGTGGTCAACTTAATAATGCATCCTCGCATGAACTCCCTCCTCTTTCTCTCTGCTTCTTCTCTTTCTCACATCTCCTTCTGGGCAACACATTTCTCAATACAGTCCCCATACACACAGGCTGCATCTTGAGCTCTAGTTTCTGGAAAACCCAGACCGAGACCCTGATCTCCCTAGAAACAATGGAGAAGGAGAAAAATCTTCTGTTCCCAACCCCATTTCTCTTATTTTATCATGGAAACGGGGGGAACGGGAGAGGGGTAGCAGTTGGGAGATACAGGCAGATTTGATGAGACATTAGATCATTCGATGAGCAAAAGAATTTGGGTGCAGGTACCACAAGACAGGAAGAACATTGTTAACTTTGGAGCTTTGTTCGGGTTCCCTGAATGAAAAGGGAGGCTGAATGCAGCTTTATCCAAGCCACAGGTGATTGTCTCTCTAATCAAATGTTCAGTTTCTCCATCCCTTGTAGCTTTTCTCTCCTAGTGCTAAACTATCACGTTAGTGTTTTCCTCCCGTAAATAATCACTGACACTTTTTAAACGCTCAGCAGCTCTATGAAGCAGACACCATTAGCTACAATGCCTGACGGTGACAGGCGGAAAAACTCAACGAATGACGCAGACGCCGATGCCCTGGAGCACATGTGGCCAGAGAGCGCTGGGGTTCAGCCATAGAAGAACATGGAGCTGGTGTTGCTTGTTTTCCCTCATTGTTTTTCAAAAGGAGTTGGACATTCAGACCTTACTATGAAATCATCTGCTTCTCAAAGGTTGAAGGCCAATTAAAAATGTTGAGACCGTTAAGAAGACAGTGTCCACGGGCCCACTACAATGCCTCAGAATTTTCCACCCTCCCTTTCCATCCCCCGTATTTAATTGGTTTCATCAAATTCCACACTGTCCATTCATGGGTACTGATAGACAGCACAGCTGGGATAATTACCACTGGCAGCAATTAATTGAATATTTCAAAGTAGCTAATAGAGTGGATTTTGGAATGTTTCTAACACAAGGAAGCGACTCGTGGCTGCCTTAGTTAGGGTTTCTACTGCTGTGGTACAACATCAAGAACAAAAGGAACCCAGGGAGAAAAGGCTTGTCTCCTTATACTTCCACATCACTCCATCACTGGGAGAAGAAGTCAGGGCAGGAACTCAAGGAAGGAACCTGGAAGTAGGAACTGAAGCAGAGCCCATGGAGTAATGCTGCTTATTGGCTTGCTCCTCCCGGCTTGTTCAGCCTGCTTTCTTATATATCCCGGCACAACCTACTCAGGGATAGCACCACCCACAATGGGTGGAGCCCTCCCACATCAACCACTAATTAAGAAAATGTCCCCACCGGTTTGCCCACAGGCCAGCCTCTGGTTGAAGGATTTCCTCAGTTGAGTTTTCCTCTTCCCCAAGTAGCTCTTTCCTGTGTCAAGGAGACATAAAACTAGCCGGCACAATGGCTAAAGTGATGATAGATAGATCACTTACCCTGATTTGACTATTCCGCATCATATACATTATTGTAACACCAAACTGTCGTTCCAAGTTTGTACAATTACTATGTCAAAAATAAAATATGTTCATTTATACTAATTTAAAAAAATACTGCTAAGGGCTAGGATATGGCTCAGTTAGCAGAGTGCCTACCTCTTCTGCAAGACTTCTAGGTTTTATTCCCTGTACTGAATGAATCAGACAGGCATGGTAACAAACACCCATAATCACCAAGACCATAATTGCAGGCCATCTTCAGTAACACAGCAAATTTAGGCCAGTCCTGACTGCATAACAAGACAATAAATACTTTAAACATTATCTATTGATGTATCTTTTAGTGTGCATGTGATATGTGTATATGTGGGCATGTGTGTGCCAGGGAAAACATGTCAGGGTCGGAGGACAACGTTGTAGTTCCTCTGCTTCCATCTTCGTGTGGGTTTGGACATTGAATTCTGATCATCAGGCTTCCTCAACAAGTGCCTCTACCAGGTGAGCCATCTCGGTGCCCAAGTGTTTGAAACAATGTAAAAAACAGTGACATCGGGGAAGAGTTGTCTGTGGAGAACAAAGCTAGCTCGAGGATGTCCAGGAAGGGTCCAGGGACTACAACTGACCTTAAGTAGGCAGAAGGGGAAGGGTGTCTCTTAACTGACCCGTCTTCCTTCCTGCTTCTTCTGGCCTTCGTCACAAGGCCCTAGAGTTACCAAATCAGTATTCACCTTGACACCCCTGGTTTTAGTCCTTTCTACCCCACTCCGAGACTCACCTGCTTATGACAAAAACATCTGGTCACTTCCATATGTCATGTCCCTTACACTATCCTCATTGTCTATAGAGGTGTCCCAGTTTCCTGTTAGCCCGTCAGTAGAAGCTTTTTTGAGACATCGAACTCTTAGTAAACCCGTTTAATTGATTTTATTTAGAAATCACACGTATAATTGATATGCTAGTGTGTCGTGTGCTGGCTCATGGTGGAAGGTTTGCAAATGTATACAACTTTAAGGGAGAAAAGACAAAGTTGAAAATTACAAGACATATTTTATACAAGTAATTTTTCAGCCATTAACTCGAAGGAAAGAGCCATGCAATCACTGGGTGGAAACGCTTCATTATTTTTGAAAAATCTTAGGCTAGCACTTTTGGGTATAATCATTTGAAGGTCAGGTTGAAAGTATTTGTTTTGTCCATGGTTTTGAGAATTGACAGGCTGTGAAGCAATCGCAGAGACCTGGAGATTGAAAAGAGATGTGCGTTCTTGGCTGTGCTTTCCGTATAGCGATGGGCAATTTTCATGCCCACCTCCCAGTTATACGGAGGATGTTGCAGTCATTTGCTGAGCAGATTTTCACAGTGCGTCCATCCATTCATTGTCTCTGCAAACAAATCAGCTGTGGTGTTTTAATGTTTTGAACAGATGCGTTCAGGATCCTTGCAATTCTTCTTTAAAAATTACGCGTGTGCGCATGTGTGTGTGCATGTCTCTCTCTTTCCCTCTGTGTGTGTGTGTGTGTGTGTGTGTGTGTGTGTGTGTGTGTGTGTGTGTGTGTGTGTGACACACAGGCCAGAGGTCAAAGTTGTGTGTCTTCTGCCACTATCTTACTTTTCTGAGGTATGATGACACTGAACCTGGAACTCACCGATTGGCTGGCCTGACCGGCAAGCTCCAGGAGCTCCTCTCTCTGTAGTACGGATGCTGGGGACCTGAACTGAGGACCTCATGCCTACACTTTACACACTGTACTTTACACTTTACACAAGTACTTTACACACTGAACCATCTCTCTAGCCTCAGAATTTTTTGTTTATAAGATTTTTAAACTTTATAAAATTATTTTTTTCCAAGTTTTTATGCAACACAAAAGTGACGGATTTTGTAATTAACACACTAGCAGCGTTTTAATGAATAAAATCTCAGAACAGTGGAAGCATTTAAAATGTCCTTTCTTAATGCTCTTTCTTTCACATAACCCTCTTTCCAAAGCAGTTCCATTCCTACACGTCTTTTTGTTTTTTTAAGTCACCTTTACCTTGAAAGGGCAGATTACAGATGTTTAATAACAAAAACAAAAAGCCACATCTAATGGCAACAGGTACCTGTCAACACTGGGAAGGTCAGCAAATTTGGAAAACATGGATGGTTTCGGTACCTCTCATCGCTAAGTACAGCAAGTGTGCCAGAGACCCTCTGAGTAGCACAGAACCACTGTCCAGCCACCACAAAGTACCTGCAGATGCTACTACTTAAATTCTCTTCTCTGCCACCAGGCAAACTGTGGAAAGGCATAGCAGACTGAGACCAAAGGAGGGGACTTTGCGACATTCTACAGGGTGGGGAAGCCCTGCCCTTGCTGCAGGAACCCCCCTGCACTCCAGGAGACACAGGGCTGCTTAATAAGTGGATCACTGAGGGTGACAGCGCCACCCCACTCGCTAAATCCTGATAAATCTTAATTCATTTGTTGTTTTCAAAATGGAAACTAAAAGCCAATGAAGGCTCTCTGATTTTTCTACCCACATCGGGTGCTTTGGGGACCACTGACTTATTGGGATGGAGTCCTCATACCCTCCTCCTTCTGACTCAGTGCAGCATCTATGAGAAAGAGCGTTTGTTGACATTCCATGTGCCAGTTCTGGTCCATACTCTTCCCAGGGAGCAACCCGCCCACTCTCAGCGAGCAACCAATAGAGAGAATGCCATTTTCATTCCCTCGGCACAATTGAGAACGACAGGAAAAGGCATTGAGGGACTAACCCAAGATTTGAAGGCTAGTAAGTGGTACAGGCGGGATTCGAACCTAGCGAGTTTGAGTACAGAGTACACCCTGAAGCGCTCTGCTGAGGCCTCTCTACTTACTAGGGCTGTGCAGAACCCACTCAGGTGCCGGCCCTTTAAGTCTTGGATGTGAGGGTTCCGATCTGAAATGTCCTCCCACAGATTCGCGCTCTGAACCCTCAGTCTCCAAAGTGTGTCATTTTGAAGGATGTGTAGCGTTTAAGATGTGTGGCCTGGGTGGCAAAAGTAGGTCACTGGGGGCAGGATTCGAAGGCTACATCCACCCCGGGCTGGTTTTCTCTGCTTCCTAATACAGGACAGCGTGAAGAGCTGCAGCTCTGCACCCCCATGCCGCTGAAAGCCACCCTGCTTCTCCCACCATGATGGACTCCAACCTCTCCAAAACCCCGAGACAAAATAAACCTTTTCTCCCAGCAGCCACTAACACAGGAGGATCCGGTGACTTCTGTTTTGCCTGGACCAATCCCTCAAGGTTTCGTGGTGGTGGCAAAGACCCCAGCGGCCTCCTTTCACCCTGTTAGAGCATGAGTTGACACTTTGCAGGGCCACAGGGCCCACCAGCATGGCTGTTTCCCAGCATGCTGTTCCAGGCATACCCGAGTCAAGCTAGATCAACCATACCCTTCCCTGGAGTTTGCAGTTTAATTGAGTGACAGGGGGACTAGGTGGAGTGGCTCTGGCCATAGGAAGAAAGATATTATTGCAAGGCAATCAATAAATTGCAGCTTTCCAGTGAATTCTTGAAAATCCCAGAGTCATTCTGCCCTGTGAGTCTGGTGATCAAGATCTTTTCAGACACACTAAAGAAATCCCAGGGTCTTTCCCTGAATCCATTTTCATTTGCTTAAAAGAGCAGTTCCAACTTAGCGAAGCTACAGAGTTTCTTGGACTGTTTCTCTATCCTCCCTCAGCCCCCGGATCACCAGGGACTGGGGTTCAGTTTGTTCACAGGCTGTGAGGGCCTTGTACATCCTCGCTGCTTCCTAATCTCTGAAGTTCCAGAGCCCAGCACTCCCTGTGGCCCAGAGCCGGTATGGCAGACCCTTGCTGAGCTCACACCTGGATGGGTCCATGTAGCCCGATGCCACCACACATGGTCGCCCATTCTCTGTCTGCTGATCGTCACAGCAAGAGCCTGGAGAATACTGTCTCTGCAAAGAAAATCCAGGTTGGAATCATTAAACACGTTTAAAAAATGACCTTTACCTGCTGAAAGCGTAATCCATTAATAATGTGCCTTGTGCTAGAGAGATAATGGGGACCTCCTGCCGCGGAATTAAAGAACTATGGGAATTTGGGGGCACCAGTCTTTCTCCAAAACTGCTTTATCCCCCTGAAGTTCAGACAGTGGGGCACATGCAGACCTCTGTGCTGCAGTAGGAGCATGTGTAGGGAGGGATTCGAATCAGGGGAGAAGCCTCAGGCAGGTGCTCTGGTGAATCCTCTCAAAGGATAGCCCAGCAGAAGTCTCCAGCCTGGCTGTCCTCCCTCCGATTAACAGTAGGGAAACTTATGGTCTCTAACAATGGGCCCAAGCAGAGGTCTAGGCTGAACTAGCATTCAGGTTGGGTTTTGTGACTCTGCAGGATGTAGCTGCTCCACCCACAAGCCCCCAAGACTTCCAGTTCCCAACTCTCTCCCAGGGACAGAAGGAGTCCCTGTCACTTCTGATTCATAGAGTCACAGAGTCTCCAGGTTGGAAAGACGTTAAAGGTCACCTTTGCTCCTGATGGAGATTTACTGCCTCCTGAGGCCGGCCACTCCATCTCGTAGAGCTCTGACAGGTATAATGTTCTTTGCATAGAACCTAGCCAGACCTCTGCTCCTGGCTGGGGCCACCACTCTAATCAGAGCCAATCTTGGGGTGGGAGAAACAGTCTGTCTCAGGTGAAGACAATAAGAGAAAACATTGTCCTTGTAAAATGTGAAAACAATAAAACCAACCGGTTTTGCTGGTCTGCATTTAAAAAATTAGACATGTATGCTATGGGAGTATATGCATATGAGTGCAGGTGCCTGCAGGGACCAGAAGAGGGCACCAGAGCCTCCTGGAGCCAGAGTTGCAGGTGACTGTGAGATGCCTGTTGTGGCTACTGGGGATCAAACCGGGGTCCTCTCTAAGAACTGTGTGTGCTCTTAATGGCTGAGTCACATCTCCAGCCCCTGTTCTTTCTCTTGTCACCATTCACCAGCAGCTTCCAATGGCATCAGTGGTAAAAATATTCCACTTAAACAAAAGTTTCTGTTGATTGAATTCTAAATGGTGGTTAAAAGTTACTGTTGAATTTTAATAATATTGAATATAGACTGTTCTTTTTGCGAGCACATTTGGATTACTTATTCCTAGTAACACTGTGTTCCACCTGGGCCCTAATTTGGAGGAGTTTCACAAATGGCCCCCAGTACTTGCAAACTCAGCTATGTGTGCTCATTTCCAGAGAAAATTCTTAAGGTTTGGATCCATTCCAGCTTCTGCGAGCACAGTAGATGTGTCTAACTCCTACAACCCCATGGATCCCAGATGCAATGGTAAATTCAAAGTGAGCACTGCAATGGCGAAGACCGAAAAGATTAGAAACGGAGTTTCTTCAATTCTATGTGAATGCTATGTTTTGTTTGTCTGTCTGTCTGTTCTTAAATTTTGAAAAGCACCCTAGCAAGAACTGCAAAGTTCTATAGTTTCTGTTTGGTGGGTGCACCTGGTTGTTCCTCTGCCCTGTGTATGGAGACTAGCTTTGCTACTGAAATAGGCAGGCTGGAGAGATGGCTCAGTGGTTTAGAGCACTGGCTGCTCTTCCAGAGGACCCAGGTTTGATTCCAGCACCCACATGGCAGCTCACAACCATCAGTAATTCCAGTCCTAAGGGATGTGATGTCCTAATCTGGCTTCCATGGGCACTGCACGTATAGAATATACAGACAGTGTATATTCAGGCAAACATTCATACACATTAAATAAAAATAAATAAAATATCAAAAGAAACCTGAAATAATCTTCTTTTAAACATCTAATTTTATAATTGAGGGACATTTGAGGGAAATAAAGCTGTGTTATTAGCATACTGTGGATGAGTTTTCCCTTTAAAAAAGTCATACTAACATAGAATAAAAATGCTAACTCATTAATGTTTTCTTTAATCCTGTAATATTGCTTATAATTTTTACTGACATAATTATTATTACATTTTTGATACAGGATATCTAGTCCAGGCTAGCTTCAAACACCCTACGATGTAGCTGAGGATGACCTTGAACTCCTGATCCTCCTGCCCCAACCTCCCAAGTACTAAGATTGTAGGCAAGTGTCACTATACCAGGTTAATACAGTACTGGGGACTCTGCCTGCCAGGCAAGCAGTCTACTAGCTGAGCCATCCCCCAAACGGAAGTCAGTTTAATAAAGAAAATTTTTGTTGTCTGCTTTTCCTCTGTGGTCATTATCAATCTATTTTCCTAATCTGCTAATTACAGAAAGCAATCTTGTACGGCTAGAGGAGAGGTCACTCAGCAGTCATCCTTCCCAAATGTCAAGATCAGGTGCCTCGCAGAGTTGGGTCCCCTCTCTCAGTACAGCTCTAGTGTCTGCAACTTCCCATCAGGCGCCCCTTGAACTTTTCCGTAATCATCCAGCTCTCCCAAATGCCCTCGTGATAACTCTGAGTCTTTCTGCCAGCCTCACTACATACTTATCAATCATTAACCACTCACCGAGTATGAGATAATGCATGTCTCTCATATGACCCTATGGAGCGTATTTTCGTGTAATGGCTGAGAATACTGAAGCTCCAAACCACACAGTCGGTGTGTGGCAGAGTGGAACAGAAAGCGAGGAGCACAAGACAGCAGCAAACTTGGGTTCTTAATTGTGGACAATCCTGCCCCCCCCAATCATTATCCCTGTCATGTATGGTCCAGTTAGTCTGCGCTGCCCTCTTCTTGCTGGCCTTCGGATGGAGAAACACATATACCCTGCCTACAAAGCACAAACACTCCATGTGGACGGTGTCTCTTTTTTCATTCCGGAGTTCTGCTTGTGCTGATGCTGCCGCGAGCTTACTGGTTTATGAGAAGCTGCAGCAGAAAGAATGGATCCCAGGAGACCATCCACGAAAGCCACGGAGGTCTAGGATGGGTATTTAGGATCTGTGAGGTCAGAGGGTGCAAAGGAGCAAACCCTGAGATGTGGCATGCTATTTCAGTGAAGGCACAAACATTGCCAAGCCCCAAAGAGAATCGTACACTAGCCCCCACCTGGAGCCATCTCAGTGTCTAGAGGGCCTGATCGGGACTAGAACCCAGACTGAGCAAAAGTGACCAGCAAACAAAGTGCAGATCATGCCTTAGAGGTAAGCCTGCCTGACTCCAGGGAGCCTGGGCAGAAAGCTGGGCAGGATCCAAGGAACAGACACATCCTGCTAGACTTGTGGTCCTTGATCATCTATCAGGGGCTCAGAAGACTAAGTGGAGGCCAGCCCCACTCTGTGTGACTTCTTTAAAGAGACTCAAGAAAATGCCACTGGCCCCTTGGACTCTAAAATTTCCTTAAAATATTGCTATTATATGAGCATTACTGAGACCACCTTCTAAAGTCCGTTTGTTAGAGAGAAAAAACCCTTGGAGAACTTAGCAACCATCTTCTGCTCCCATTTTCCTCCATGTGATATGGGCATAGCAGGCCTGCCAAATCCAGTCTGAGCGACTCAGGGAACTCGAGTCTGAATCAGTTTGTTCTTTCATGCTAGGTGTGGTATGACCACCAATCCTACCTCTGCTCTTTGCCCCTGAAGTTGCCCCATTATACTCAGGAACTTTAGGTATCAATACAAGACATGCTCTAAATCCTTGTGCATGGTCATCTCTTGCAGCCCAACCCTGGATACAGATTGTTGAGATGTTTAGGGTCCCAAGTAAGCAACATTCCTGTCTCCCTGGGACACTGAGATTCTCAGAGGGCTGGATCTCAGGTTTCAATAAGAAAACATGGGCACCTGCTCTGTCTCTGTGTGTGGAATTCCATCCCACTGCTGGGAGTGGAGAGCTGGGGCCATCCTCCAATGAAAAAAACTAGCAGAACTAGGGATACGGTAGTGCCTCCAACACCCAGTGTAAGAACCAAAGTCGGGAACAGGTTGTGGACCTTAGAGAAGGTTGGAGAGCTGCAGAGTCCTACCTGCTCCAGAGCAGTGATGATGCACAAATGGGATGTCCGAAGAACAGAGACTAGGTTCTTAGTTTCTAGAAGCTTCAAAGTCTGAGATCAAGGGGCCTGAATGTGACAAGTGACTCTTGACTGGGTCAGGCCATGGTAGAAAGTAGATGGGCAAGAGAGAACTGATGTGAAGGGGAAAAGGGAGGAAAGATCTTTCATCAGGACCCCACCGTTATGATAACTAACACACTCCCAAAATAACGGCACTAATCCATCCATGAGTGCACTGCCCCCATGGCCTCATCACTTCACAAGTTCTCCTGTCTCAGAAGTGTCGCATTAGGGCTGAGTTTCCAATGCACGACACTGGAGAACGCACTGAAACGATACTGGTGAAAACGTGATTCGTCGATGACCAGCTCCTGCCTCCAACTCAAATGGGCCTAGAGCCTTGAGACCAGACAAGCCTTAGATTCCTGGAGATGGGCTTCTGACATCCAGACTCAGGCAGGGTCCAGAAGGACTGATGAGGGATAGACAACCATGGGAACGCATGAGTGAGCAAAGAGAAGAAGAGTTCCAAGGACTGGGATCCTTCCCGAACACCATTAGGCTCAAGAAACTGCGAGTTAGCCACGGATTGGGAGTGGGGTATTGCTGCACACTCCAGGCTCAGATGCTTTATGCCTGATGCTGTATCTTGCTGCTGTCCTTCTTGTTTCCTTAAGTACAAGGAAATGAGGGCACAGTGACAAACACTGATTAGCCAGAGCCCCAGCAGGGGGAAGGACGTCGCTTTCCTCTCTCTCTTCCTCCCACCCTCTCTCTCACTCTCTTGCTCTCTCTGTCTCTGAAGATGCGCTGCTCTTTGTCCTAACCTATGGAACGGTGGGTTAATTGGCTTATAGAGCTGCTGAATATGGAACAGAGCCCTAATGGAGATTTAATCAAAGGAGACAGTTATGTCGAGTGAGGTGTAAAAGCCATTGAAGATGAATGGAGATGGATACAGTTTTCCCCCCAGAGTTATTCAGAGCCATTTTAATAAAGTGCAAGTTTAACTATGGGATGGATTGTGTGACCGAGTGTCATTTGGCTGTAGGGCACAGGAGGCCAGGCAAAGGAAGGAGAACTTGGAATGGCCCTCAGAGAAGGTAGAGCCTCTAGCTGCCTCGTACAACATTCCCAGGGCCAAAGCTCAGCGCTCTTGGCCAAGCCTACCAAGTGGCTCATTTATGTGACTCATGTCAGACATTGGTTCCTGTGATCTCCGTGGCTAGTGGCCAGTACTCTCAGGGGTTAGCGAAGAAGGCAGCTCCGGTTCATGGCTGTGATGAGAGATCCATCAGCTCACCCTTCACCGGGAATGTCCCCTTGAGTCTCAGCATCCTTCCTTGTCACTCTTCAGGGATCAGGTCTAGGAGTCCCTCTGAGAAGACCTTTGAGAAGCACTTCTCTGCTCTTCTCAACCAACCTCTTCACCACGTGATATTATGATTGTCTCCCTGGCAGATGTGATGGTTTGATTGTGGGCTGTCCCACTACAGGCGCCTGGGTTTGAACACTTGGTCTCCAGCTGGACGGAGGTGCTGTTGGGGAGGGCTATGGAAATGTGGTGGAACCTTGTTGGAGGAAGAGCATGACTGGGGTAAGGCTTTGAGGTTTTATAGCCTGAACCCCACCTCTCTTCCTCCCTCCCTCTCTCCTTGCAGCATGCATATGGAATGTGAATTCTCTGCTCCCTGACTATCAAGCTGGATTCCTGCTTCTGCTGCCACGCCTCCCCGGCCAAGACAGAGGATATCCTATCTTGAACTATAAAGCCAAAATAAACTTGTTTTCTATCAGGATTTCTCCCACAGCAACAGAAAAGTAACTAGTAGAGGTCTGCCATCATGCTAGACTGAGACCTCCCTGAAGCCTGAAGCGTGTGCACACTCACACGTGCATGCACACACATACCACAGGTGGGGGAGGGTCTTGTTCACAGACAAGCTAGCGTGCAATTTTCTCCTTTGCTCAGCAGTAGTGCAGACATCTCTTCTTAGGCCTGTATGCTTCTTGACAGCAGGCTCCCCAGCAGCTGTGGTGTAGTTTTCTACAGACTGTGTGTGACGCATGCTGTCGAGCAAACCCCTGTCTTTTTCTCCCATCAGAAGCATCAGGGAAAGGCCTATTCTGCCATGTGTATGTTTTGGGGAAATTTGTCTCCAGTTCACTCCCTCATACATTCCTAGAAGGAAACTTGTTGAGGTCAAAGTCTTGATACAATATTTTCAAACTGCATTCCGGAAACCTAGAGCTGTGTGCTCCTGCACGCACCCACAGATCTGTCTGGGGGTATCTACTTCGCTACAGCCTTTCTAGGCATTGTCAGTCAAATTCGTTCTTGCCAATATGATGGATAAAACTTGACATTTCATTCTTATTAAATTTGACAATTTAATAGGCCAAGAAAGTCTCCATCTAAGGAGATGACATAACCATATATCCTTCTGGGGCTGTAAGAACTCCAAGAACCCAGGCTAGAGGGGTAAGAGCTCCCTAAGACTTCTACAGGAGAAATGCCACAGGTCAAGGGCTGACTCCCTGGCCCAAGCCACTAGGTCCAGGAGGTGCTGTCACATATAGTCTGGTTCACTTAATACTCTCAGGGAGATTCTAGACGGCTACATTTCCTGCTCTCTGTTGGTTCTCTTCAGTCATATGAGAAGGTATCTATTCAGTTCTGAGTGTTAACAGGGGGACTACAAAGGCCACAGAAGTGGTGTAGCCTATATAGAAGACGCAGGCTTGTAAGAATTTCAGAACCTAGGAGCTAGACAAAAGATGGTGTTGGCCATGAGGCTGCAGCCTAGTGCTTCCTTGGGTACCAGTAGTTCCATGTTTCTGTGCACTGGGAACCCTGGATGTAAGGTAACGGATGAAATGTGGACTTTACTCACAGGGAACAAGGACTCCCGTCAGCCTACCAAGTTCAGCCCTCACTGCTTAAAGGACTTGGCAGCACTAGGCAGTACTGGGTCTATTGAGCAAGAACTCACCTTCCTTAAGAAAACATACACATGACTTCTTTTGACAAAGTCCCTTTCTGGTTGTAGGAATGGGAGGGGGGAAGTGGGATCATCTGTACTTAGGGAAATGACTTCCAAAGAATGCTTTTCCCACATCAGCTGGCATCAAGCTTTGGTCCTGTGCTCCAGGTTGTCTATAACCCAAGAAAATGTAGTGCCTTCCAAAGATGATGCCCGCCTCAAAGTGGAATAGTATTTGGTCCCTAAGGAGTCAAGACCATACCAAGCCAATGTTTGAGGCTACATTCAGCAGGTGACTAGCTCCAAAACCACAGCCATGAATCAAATAAAATGGAACTTGAGCAGTCTTTGTATTTAAGAGGTGGGTGTAGTTTAAGGAGTTAGAAACAGCAGCCCAGGGGCTAAATAAATAAAAGGACAAGAAATAAAACAATTAGTTACTGGGTATCAACAGGTTAAGAACTCTGCCCTCTACACGGCTAGAATGTCCAGGATACCTCATTAAATGTCCTATGGGATTGTGGTGCATTGCTCTGGTTTTTTAAAACCTTAGTAAAATGCCTAAGGCTGGGTGACTTTGTAAAGAAAAGGTATTTAGCTCTCAGCACTAGAATTTCAAGGGCTTGCATCTATGATGGCCTTGTGACCAGGGTGAGTCAGCACATATACTCAGGTGTGTGTGTTTGTGTGTGTGTGTGTGTGTGTGTGTGTGAGAGAGAGAGAGAGAGAGAGACAGAGAGAGACAGAGAGAGACAGAGACAGTGGGGTCCTAGCCTCTCCCTTTTATTCTAATGGCACTAGTATTCAGTCATGGGTCTGCCCTCTGGCCTATCTAATCCTGGTCACCTTTCCAAGTCCCTAGTTCTGAGCACCATTTTCCACCCTTTTGAATCAAAAGGTGATTGGTACACAGTGACATTAAATTTTAACACAAGACCCCTTGGGCCATATAACCCACTCTAATCCAAACCACTTGCTGAGTTGGGCTGGCGTGAAGGCCCAGATTCAGGCAGGCACGCTGCCACGTCCTTCAGAGAGGCTGGATGGCCTCAGCCTCGTGGGAGGGAGAGGTGGGCGGCTCCTTTGGTTCCAGCTTCCCTCTTTCTATAGATATTCACACCACCAAATGCCTCCTGGGATGACAGTGTCCTAACCTGTCACCACAGGAAGGATGCTTCCCAGAAAAGTGTCCCCCCCCCCTTTTGTTTGCAAAAGTGAACAGAGGCATTGCGGTACTGGCAAAGACCAGAATCCCAAACACTTGACTGCCAAAGGGTAGCTGACCTTGCTGTAGAGCAAGGCCCAAGACTGTAGAAGGGAGGAAACAGTGGCCTTCCACCCCAAACACACCCCAATGCTCCCGCCTAGGGACATGATTTACTCTAGTCACCCAGGGCTTCCCATGCTCCTGCCTCCAGCGGCTGCTATGTCTAAGTAACTATTCAATTCAGGTAACTCCAGGGCTTTTTTTTTTCAATGTAATTTTTAAAAATCTTTCTTTGAGACAGGTACTCACTCTGTAGTCTGGACTTGACTAACTTCTGGCACTGGCCCACCTCAGCCTCCTGAGCGCTGTGGTTGCACGCACGCATCTACACGCTCTGGCCTGGATTTTCTTTCAGGTGAATAAATTGAGCTCAAGGAACACAGCCCCACAGCTTTTCACCTCCCACGCTCTCCACTCACTATGTCGGAGAAGGAGTTGCATGATGGGGAAGAGCCCGGTCCTCCGGGTTTGCATTCTGACTCTGCTAGCCTGATGCTGCGCAGCCATGAATAAGCTACCAGACCTTTTTCTCTGAGACCAGCTCCATTATCCGCAAAGTACAAAGCCTTCTCATCCTGCTAAAAGGAGCAAGAGAGAAGCTGCTTGAGTTCTGTGGGGCAGACACTGAAGTTCCAAGTCCCTTCCATAAAATGACAGCGCATTTGCAAATGGCCTGTTCTCATTTTCCTGCGTTCCTTAAACCTCTTCTACATGACTGGCTAATCACTGCAAATGCTACCAAAGCTTTACCACGCTGTGGTGTTTAGGGAAGGACATGGGGAAAACTTTGTGCATGCTTGATACGAATGCAAAGTTTCAGCAGGAAAAGAGAGTTTATAAATGAGGACACAAGAGGAGCCTGGAGGCGTCCTGTGCCTCCCCCATGGCCTGGCCCCAAGTTGTAGATTTTTTATAAATATTTTCGCCTGTCCCTGGGGGCATCCGTGGCCACTGGCAGATATGGAGGAATGATTTGCCCATAGCCCGTGCAGAGTAAATGAGTTTGAACCACACGCTTAGTCACTAGTGTTTGCCGTTGTCACCATCCCCTTGCAGCACAGCGCATCCCAACACCTGGGATGCTGGGAGCCAGCTGTGTGAGTATGAGACAGCAGCAGGCAGCTAGCAGAGCTCCCTTGCTTTTGCTGTTTATGTTGTCGGAAAGAACTTTCTTCATCCGCATGGACTAATCGTGTGTGTCATTTTGTTTCCCGTCTGTTGTTGACTTATTCCAGGGAAAGTAACATTCCCTTTGGGATGCTTGATGAAGAGACTTGCTGAGTGCCCACTGTGTGTCTGGTCCTGCATAATCCTACCAGATTGCCATAACAACCAGCTGATATGCAGGAACCAGAGCTTGGGGATCACTCCCTAGCCCCAAAGTCATGCAGGTTGGGAGCTGAAGAGCTCAGCTTTCCGATCCATAGCCAGCTTCACACTTGTGCTATTTCAGATAATCACTCACGAATAAAGGAGAATGGACCTAGATAAAGACTCAATCTAGTTCAGGGCATTTAGGACCTGTGGCTGTCTATTCTGTTCATAATCCTCCCTCCTTGCCCTCTCACGTCACACTGAGCCATTGCCTGCTCTGCTGGGGGGGGGAGGCTCAAGGAAACAGGGCTTAGTCCAGCATCAGGGCCCAGCCTTTTAGGGTGCTTCTCAGCTTAGCCCCTCCTCCCTGAGTCTCAGCCATCACAGCAAGAATGGTAGGCTGCTGAGGAGCGCTTCCCTTCAGCAAGGGTCCGAGAATAATAGCTGGTCTGTGGAGCTACGCCAAGCCCAGCAGAACCCTCAAAGAGCCAAGGGCAGCAATCACTGCCCAGCAACCCTCACGCCAGATGAGCAGGGAGTGAATGCTGCCGTAAGGCACGAGATTTGACAACGGCTGGTAGAAGATGTTGCCACAGAAACGCTGGTTAATGCAGACAGGATCTTGAGGGCAGGGTCAGGGGAGTGGACTGGGCAACCTCTGCTGTGGTAGGTTATACACGGGGGGGGGGCATGACTCAAGCTCACCCCTTTTAGAAAACAGTAATGCATTCAGTCATAAAGGTGGGCTGGTCCATTTCTGTACAAAACTAGGGATCTAAATATATTCTCCAAACTAATATCAAAATGATGATGCCACGGAGGAGTCTGGGGTGAGAGGAAGGAAAAAGAGGCCATGGTATGGTATTTTGAGTTTCCTCATTCCAGGTGGGTGACAGTACCAGATACGGAAAGAGCGAGCCCAGTGGAAGGCATTTCTCCTCAAGGAAGAATAGCCCGTGGGCTGGGCTTTCCTGGGGGTGGGAGAAGCCACCCAGGCACATAGAGCCCTGTGGATTTGTTGACTCATGATGGCTAGACCCCTCTACACGACAGGTTCCATATGAAGCACCCCACCTTTCGCAGGGAGGAATAGTTCCTGAATCCAGCTGGGACCCCCTTTTACTAAGCGAAAGTGCAAGGTTTCCAACCCGCTAGTCAGCAGGGAGGGCTCCACTCAGCTTCACAGGGGCCTCTGTGTGCACTCTGGGGTGGTTCTTGGGGGGCCGTATTGTGCACGAAAGTACAGTAGGGTCTTTGCTGGGTGGCAGCAATAGGGGCAGTGAAGGTGACTGTACCCAGCTCCATGCCCAGGCCTGCCCCTGAGTTCTGGATAATCTTTCCTGTCACTACACTCCACGTGTCCAGTGACACATGGCTCAGGTCTTTGCATAGGGCTCCTGAGGTCTCCGTGAGGCAGAGAGAGGACGGGAAAGCTGGGGCCACTTCATTAGACTTCTCCTATTGGTCTTTGGCCATCTGAGATCTAGGAAAAGACTGCAGCCAGCAGAGGAGTTTCCATGGCAACAGCAGGCAGCACTGCTCTGGAGGCAAGGTGTGGGGGGGTGGCTTGGGGACTTGGGAGAGGCCATGAAGGAGGGGGGATAGGGGTGGTAAACGAGTCAAGAGGGAGGGAGGAGGGGGTAAGGAAGGGAGAGAGGGAAGAGAAACAGAAAGAACAAGGGAGAAAAAGTCAGAGGAAGGGAGGGGGAGGAAGAAAGAGAAGGAAATCATGGAAGAAAGTTGAGGAAGGGAAGATGAGGGAGGAAAAGCTTGAGGGAGACCTGAAGAGAGGTGCATGGAGAGGAAGAAGAGGAAGGAAGGATCAAGAGGAATGGGACAGAGAAGAAATATTGCTGTAACCCCAAATTTATGCTCCGTGAACACAGTGCCTGTGTCCTCCGAGACTGTGGCTTGCCCGTTTTCGGTGGCTAGCCAGCACACTGGTGAGGACCACATAGGACTAGCCCCGGAAGACCAGCATACTGGCCAGCCATTCTGCTAGCCATCATGAGTGGGGTAGCCAGAAGTTTCTAGAACAAATTTTGGCAACAACAAATTCTACCTGCTTCTGGCTCCATAGGCTTGGCTGATTCTTTCTTTGAGTTCCCGAGGACCCGATCTAGGGCCTCACATTTGCTAGGTAAACATTTCACCACTGAGCAACACCCTCAGCCCTGCATCCCTCCTTACTTTGTGTTTTGAGACAGAGTTTGACCTAACACTCACTTGTTAGCTCATTCTAGCCTTGAACTTTTAATCATCCTGTCTCAGTCACCTAAGTAGCTGAAAATGAAAATCTGCATCCTCTCTCTTTCTCCCTCCCTCCCTTTCTCCCCTACTCCCTCTCACTGTGTCTGTCTGACTGTCTGTCTGTCTCTCTACCTCCCTTCCTCCCTCCCACCCACCCTTCCCTTCCTTCCCCCCCCCTCTCTCTCTGTGTGTGTGTGTGTGTATGTTTGTCTGTCTCTCTCTGTGTCTCTCTTTTTGGTCTCTCTCTGTCGTGTGTGTGTGTGTGTGTGTGTGTGTGTGTGTGTGTGTGTGTGTGTGTGAGTGAGAGAGAGAGAGAGAGAGAATAGGCCAGAGGACTACTTCGGATGTCATTCATCAGGACTTATCCCCCTTGTTTTTTCAAGAGGCTCTCAATGATTTAGAGATTGCCAAATAGGTTAGGCTAGCTGAGCAGGGAGCCCCAGGGATCTGCCTGTGTCTGTCTCCCCAGTGCTGGGATTATCAATGCAACACACCGCCCCTGAGTTGTTTTACACGGATTCTGAGGATAGATACTATAAGGCAAGCACTTTACTAATTGGCCAATTCTACTCAGAGCAATTTCTTAACCTTTCAAACTTCAGTTTTCTCATCTTAAGAAAGAAACAAAGAAGCAAGCATCATGGTTGTTTCATGAAATTGGGGAATTAAATAAGACAATACAAGGCCAGGCACGGTGGCACACACCTTTAATCCCAGACTGGGAAGACACAGGTAGATTTCTGTGAGTTCACAGCCAACCTGGTCTACACAGTGAGTTTTAGGACAGCCAGAACTATATAAAGAAACCTTGCCCCAAATAAACAAACAATAATAACAGCAATAAAAATCCATGGGAGAGCCTCAGGACTGGAGCAGAGTAAGAATTTTATAAATAAATGTTACATTTTGTGTGTTTCTTAGTTACCATTTGCCCTGTCTGAGACTCCACTTCCTCATGGTAAAGTGAGACAATCCCCTGCCACAGACAGCTTTTGAAATACATTATTATAAGTACTTACTAACTATTTGCCAGTACTGTTATGTTTTTAATAATAATACTTTATGGGGTGCCTGCTACTTTTTCAAAGCACATTCTGTGGTGTCAATTCATTTAACCCTGGGACAGTCGTCAGCAACCGGCATCCAAGGGAATCCCTTTCCTCTCTGAGCCTCCGTGCAATTCTAATCGCAGCGCCCATGACCCCACCACATTCCAGAAACATCCCATCTGCACAGGCATTGCTGCTGCTACCATTTCCCAGCTGAGAAGCTGCAGGCACTGAGGAGTAAAAGGAGTCTGTTTGCTGGCAGGCCTTAGAACCAGGACCCAAAGGCAGAGTAACAGCTAAACTCATTACGCTGTTGATCTTCACCTGAAACCAACACTTCTTTCCCCATAAATCTAAATCATATTCATACTTTCATAGGTACATAAAAACACTGGAAAGTACATCTTAATAAAATGCCATGTCCAACACTTGCCATCTGTGCTGTGGTCAGCCCAGAGGGGAAGGAAGAAGACATGGGCCCTTGGGGAGGCCTCAACCATGTGACAATGGTCTGGACAGACATAAGCCACTGGGGCACTAGGAGCACTTCCTGGAGTAGGTGTGGAACTGTGTGAACACACCAGGAAAAAAATTACAGACTGAGTGAGTGACCAGACCCATCTGGACATGGAGCTAGAGACCAGTCCTTTCTGGGCGTGGAGCTAGCGGCCAGTCCCATCTGGATATGGAGCTAAAAATCTTAACTACAGCAGGCAGAAGCAGCTGACTCAGGTGTTTTTGCTTTTTGTTTTTCACAGGGAGGCAAACTGCAGATACTGCAACAACACCCCACTCTGTGTGTGTGTGTGTGTGTGTGTGTGTGTGTGTGTGTGTGCACGTGCACGCGCTTGTGACAGGTGAGATTTCAGGGAGAGAGGAAAGACAAACACGGGAAGAGAAACAGGATGAAGAACAGAAGTTAAGAGAAACATTGAGCCACAGAAAGAAGATGCTGAAAGGCAGGAGAACAAGAAAAACAATGCCCAGGGACAAGGGAGAAAAACATGGAGAGATGTTGAGATGTGGCGGGCAGATAACAGCCTGTGACTCAAAAGCGCCTAAGAGAGATGGGCAGGGAAGCAGAGACACGCAGAGGCAGGAAGACAGGCGGCAAAGAGTGAGCAGAGCCATGTGGAGACGGAAATACAGGTTCGGTACCTGCAAAACCAGGGCTAGCATCACCTCCACCCCGTCACTCCCTTCCCGTAAGGAAGGGCTGAATCCCTCTCTGCATTCTACAAAGGCTGTGCTTGGCCAACACTCTTTGTAACAAAGGGGTTTTTAATCAGAGCTACAGTTTGGAAGCACACATGTTCTAGACATCTTCTCATTGGGAAAATGTGAAGAAGTTTTCATTTTATATCCAGGGAATTAAAATCATCTTTTCCCAGCGCTCAAACAAAAAAAAGGTATGTTTAATGTTTACAGTGGCAGGAACTGCTCCTATGGACAGTAGTATGTTTTTGCCATGATGGGCCTGATTCTTCTGTGGCCTTATTTGCAGTGGATTTACATCTGCTCAAAAAGCATCTACTACGCACCTACTGAATGCAGACTCTGGACTGGGCTGATCCCAGAAGCTCCAGGTAAATAAAAAGACTTGGTCTGGCTCCAGCTTCTGGCCCCCTACACCTTTCTGACCCAGGATGTCCTAAGGCTATGGAGAGTGAGTAAATACCTGTGAGGTGGGAAGAGAGTCCCAACAGCAAGGCCAAGATGTGGACCAATAACCAGAGCACCTTGATCACCTTTCTTTCTGGAATGTTTCAAAGTAATCTCTGCAATTTCTCAGAGTAACCAGCAAGACAGAACCTCAGTTACCCCAGCAGCGGCCACTGACTCACCATTTACTGCCCCCTCAGTTGTCCCACTATCTCACTCCTCCTCCTTCCTCCCTGAGAGTCACAACTGAATGAGTGTTTGTACCTGGGCCCCACTGCACCTAATGGGAAGCCTTATATCAGCTCTTCTGGCTGGTGGAACTGCCCTGTAGAGGGGCGCTTTCTTCCTCAGAGTAAAAACTCTTCAAGTGGCTGATTCATACCAAAGGGTGGCTTCTGGGACCATATTGATGCCGCCCATCATGGAAGAAGGAACTTATTTTCTAGCTGCAGAGAAAATGCTAAACCAATAATCCCGCAAATTCTTCAGAGGAAAAGGTAACTGGGATTCTGTGAGTACAAAATAGAACTTCGCCCCCAACGAAGTGGGTCAGGAGCGCCTTCTCCACGTAAGGGACACTTGGACTGAAATAGACTGAAGCTGGAGAACATGGAAAAATACTGAGAGCAAGGAGAACACCGCAAACAGCGGTGGAATTGAGACAAACCATGGTCACGTCACACCCAGGCTAAGTGACTGGAAGGTGTTTGACTTCAGCTCCGTCGGCCTCCCGTGTCCAAGCTCTTTGAGTTATATTCAATATCTGGAGCATAAATGAGTGTTTAGGAATAAGAGGAGACTTCTTAATCTCATTATTTATACTATAAAGAGATCTACTAGATGCTTCTTTAAATAGAGAGCTCCCAGAAGGTATTTAGAAAGTGTTCGATCACATAAGGAATTACAGTGTTCTGCAAATGTGTCTGTTCGGTGAAAAGCAAGAGGAGCTGAGAGTCCACCAGTCGGTTGCTCGGAAGCTACTGGGAGGCTGAGCATCTTCCTAAGCCTGTTGTGTGCACCTAGCACCAAAGGAGACTGGGGGAGAGAAAGAGGCTTCCCAGAGGGACCCGGAGATGGATAGGAGCTGACACCTGATTCCCTGGGTCACAAGGCCCTCCTTTCAGAGCAGACCCAAAGAGTGTGCTATCAAAAGAAGACAGCATTCTAGAGTGGGGGAAAAGAAGGGCTATTTATATCCCTCTTTAGTCTATAGCCCAAAGTCACAGAGGAACAAGGAAAAAACTTTAGAACTCCCAAAGAATAGTGCACACAAGGAATCTATGATGAACTTCTTTCCCAAGAGGACTGGGGTAGTAGAAGACATGAAGACGAGGCCCTCATCTGGAGAAAAGCGAGCAGAGTGCCCTGTCTGTTACACACAAAAACAGGGAGACCAGAGAAGCTTCCAATGGCAGTGAGGCAATTGTCCCAAATACAAAGGTAAGTCAAATGGCCGATTCAGGGAGTTTGCTAAGTAGAAATCCAGCCCCAAAATAGACAAACCCATGTGGTCTTGTAGCTCTCGAATTCTGAGATCCTGTTGGAGTTTAATTCAAATGTGACCAAATCTAGCTATAGATGCCACCCAAACTGCCCCCAGATCAAATCCTAAAATAGAGACATCGATCCTTTGTGAGGCCACAGATTCAAATGAAAGGCTATCAGGCACACCCTGATTCCTCTCGAGACCAGAGGTGAATGGAATCTAACTATAACTACACTCCAGCCCATCCGAATTCAAGACTTGAAATCTGAATTTCATTTGACTAAGACAATTCTTTGTGCTCCCTGAAAAATTAAATAAACAAAATACCAAAAATTAGACTTTGGTGTCCACTTTTTTTAAAATGTAATCTCTAGCACACAAGAAAATGTTACAAGACCTGGGGGAAAGCAGGTAACTGTAGACCATAATCAAAAGAAAAAGTATCAGTAGAAGCAGATTGATAGAAAACCAGTTATTTGAATTGGCAATCAAGGACTTTAAGATAACTACCATAAACATATTAGAATTCACGAGGACAAGGATGGTTAGAATGAATGATAAAAATATACTGTCAAGGGGCTAGAGAGATGGCTCAACAGTTACAAGAACTTGCTGCTCTTCAAGAGGACCTAGGTTTGGTTCCTAGCTTCACAACTGCCCCCAATCCCAGCTTCAGAGGACTCAGTGCCCTCTTCTGGCCTCTGAAGGCATGTCACACACAATAGTGCACATAGAAACACTCAGGCACACACAGGAGCCCAACAAACAAACAAGAAAAATAGGCTGTTAAGAAATTAACATCCTAAAAGTTCTAAGAACCAGAAGGAAACTATGGATCTGAAACTTTGCACACTTGAAATTAAAACGTTAATGTTACAGGCTAACCAGTGATTACTACAATGAAACAAAGAAGAAAAATAAGAACATTAAAATCATGACACTAATAATTACTCAAACTACCACACAAAGAAAAGACAGCAGAGCAGAAGATTGCTGAGTTATGGAATAATATAAAATGCTACCTATATGTAAATGTAGTCTCAGAAGGAAAGCAGAAAGACAAAGGGGCCTATTAACTATTAAAGGACATATGGCTAATTATTTTCAAAGTTGATGTTTTAAAATCTATTCAGAGATACATGAGTCTCAGGGCACTATTCTTTTTTTTTTTTTTTGGTTTTTCGAGACAGGGTTTCTCTGTGGTTTTGGAGCCTGTCCTGGAACTAGCTCTTGTAGACCAGGCTGGTCTCGAACTCACAGAGATCCGCCTGCCTCTGCCTCCCGAGTGCTGGGATTAAAGGCGTGCGCCACCACCGCTCGGCTTCTTTCTTTTTTTTTTTAAGAGTACTATTCTTATGGAAGAGATATGATCAGACATTTACACACATCACATAAGGAACCAATGACAGACAAAAGTACAGACACACCACCAAAGTCCAACTTGATGAGCCAATGAGCTTTATTGGGGCTACTTACAGAAGTGTGGGTGAGCGGTCACTTATAGAAACAGAAATGACTCAAAGATAGAAGCATCATCAAAACCCACCCTACTTTGGGCGCCAGTTCACAAAAGCTAAAAAAACTGGGGCACACTGCACAGCCTGCAGGTAGCTTAACGGGTTAGAGGGTGTCTTTTCTGCATGACTCTGAGCTTCTAGGCAGCTCCACTGATCTCTGCTGCTTCTAGGTGGCTGGGCTTCTCTCAGTGGTTGCATAGTCTTGGGGAGGGAGGAGCCTAGTGCATCTGGTAGGTTTCAGGGACCTCCTGAAGCTATTTTGAATTTACTTCCTATCTTAAGAAGTGTCTCTGTAGTATTTTCTTCCTTAAAACACCCTGTTGCTTCATCTACCTGTCAATATCCTGTCTTAGGAAGAAAGAGGGTGGGGGGTCAATAAAGAAAAGAAAGGAAGAAAGGAAGGAAGAAAGGAAGGAAGGAAGGAAGGAAGGAAGAAAGGAAGGAAAAGAAAAAAGAGGGAAGGAAGGAAATAAAGAGAGAAAGAAAAGAAAAAGAAGAAAAAAGAGGGAAGGAAGAAAAGAGAAAAGGAAGGAAGAAAGGAAGGAGGGAGGAAGGAAGAAAGACAGATAGGAAGGAAGGAAGGAAGGAAGGAAGGAAGGAAGGAAGAAAGAAAGAAAGAAAGAAAGAAAGAAAGAAAGAAAGAAAGAAAGAAAGAAAGAAAGAGAACTGAGTCATCTTGTAAGTGTTTGGCAGGAAAAAAATCTAATTAGAACTCTGTATTTAAAGATGATCTCCTTCAAAAGTAAAAAATGAAATTTTTTATGTGATAAAACCTGGGAAAATTCATCACCTATGTTGAAAGAAAGGTTAAAGAAAAGTCTTCATTGTAAAGAAAAATTATAGCAGATAAAAATTCAAAGGCAGAGTTGGAAGCTCAGTGGATAAAGCAATATCCATACAAGATTTAAGGACCAGAGTTCAGATCCCCATGACCCACATAAAGACAGGCATGGCAGAGTGACCTATGATCCCAGTACTTCTACAGAAAGAGAAGAGGTGGGGACAGGAAAATCCCCAGGAGTTTCTAGGCTAGTATGTCCTATGCAGCAGTAAACAGAAGACCTTGTCTCAAAGAGGGTATAGCCTGAGGTTATCCTCTGATCTCCACACAGACACCAAGTACATGCCTGAACTTATATACACAGACACACATGCACACACAGTGCACATAGGCACATCATACACACACACACAATTTTTTTCAAAAAAGAATTCTAAAAAGGCGAAAAATTTATACGATCTGAAAAGAAACCAGAGTATTCTAAATGAAGACTCAATATAAAAATACACAGGTAAATAAAACAATTTATTTTTATTTTCTGAATTTTAAAAAACCTTCTTAGAGAGTTCTGTCTGTCCCTCAGGTTCTGAGCTACCTGGTAGTATGCCCACATTGTTCTCCTTTATAGAACTCTCCCAGAGTTCAATGTCACCAACAGAATGAAGCCTGAAAGTCCTACTTACCATGAAGTCAAGACTTTTCGTTCAATGCCTCATTTTGTATCTGCAGATTCATCTCTGGTCATCACATCTAGAAACACACACACACACCACATGATCTTCACTCTGGTCAGTTTCAGGGACTTCCTAGAACTTTACCCTAGCCAGACTAAAATACTTTATTTTTGCATTGTTGAGCACCAAAACCATGGCCCTACATATTCATGCAACTGTTCTATCTCTGAACTACATCTCTCACCCCAGACCAAAATATTCAAAATTACTCACACTCTAGGTTTCTCAAGTTACTCAACCTTTGAATTTGTTGTCCCCTATGTTTAACACATCACATAACTTTTAAACTTTCTGCAAACCCCAGAAGCCCACATTACAATGCCATCTTGCTATTAGTTGGGCTGATTGGGACCTGAGTGAACAACATTCTTTATCTAGAGAATTACTCATATTCCAAATCCCTTAATGCAAGTCATACATTACCAGCCTCCCTTGCAGCTAGGACATAGGGATATGACTTTGGCTCTGCCTCCAGTCACAGCTCTGCTAGGCTTTGAATGAGAAGCCTGTGGGGCTAGACAGATGGATGGTTCAAAGCAGTAGCTGCTTTCCTAGAGGACCCAGGTTCAATTTCCAGCACCCACAGGATAGCTTACAACTGTCTGTAGCTCAGGTCTCGGGGGATCTGGCTCCCTCTCCTGGGCTTCTGAGGGCACTGCATACATGTGCTGCTAGACAGACAAGCAGGCAAAACATCCATACATGTAAAATAAAAATAATGGTAAAGGAAAATCTTAAAGGAGTTTGCGATTTGTAGAATCAGGCACTATGTGTAGTAGATTTTCAGCAATCACATCCAGTGTCCAAAGACATCAGCTGCAGAGTATAATCAATGTAGAGTTGGCTGCCATGTCGAGGGTCGTTAGATATGTTTGATTGTGCCGCTGAATGACTGCTGTGGGGTGACTTAGGGTGCTATTTCTGACTGCATAGTCTCTGGGTCCCCATGAAGATTTCCCAAGGTTTCCAAGATGTTCACTTAAGTCATTTTTGCTTACCGAGGCAGGGCTGGTTTATGTTATTTGCAACTATGCTCTCTGACAAATAAACTCTCTGCTCTGAAATCTTCCTAGGTCTCCTCCCTGACTTCTCCCATCAACCATCTCAACTACGGATGCACAAGGACTTTCATTCCTGGTTAGGGGATCCCACGGTGCCCTGCACTGCCATCTCTCCTGCAGACATCACACACTCACACACTGCTGTTTTTCTGTTTGCTCATGTGCATGTCTTCCTTTCGATAATTAATGTCTCGAGCTCAAGATGGCAGTCTCCTTTTAACTCTATCCCTCCACCTAGTGCTTAGTATAGTGCCTGGCCAGCACAGCGGGGATGCTAAGGACCTGTGGACTGATTGTAGGTGCCATGAAACCAATGGCTCCTCACACGCACAGTGGATAAAATGTAGTACCGCCTTTTCTCAAAATCCACAACAAAAGAAAGTCCAGCCTCTTCTTTATAACAAAATCTTATGGAGATTTTGTTAGAAAAAAAATGATGCTGGCAAGTTCAGATTCATATAATGCCAGAGCAGCAGCAGAGAGCCAGGGTCTTCCTGCTGCATGCGGGGATGCTCTTGTCTAACCCTGCACTTTCAGGTGCCCTCAGGAGGCATCATGAATCCACATCTGCAAGAAAGAAGTGAAGAGAACTTTGTATGGGGCCTGGAGAGATTCCTCCATGGCTAAATCACCTGCTTCAGTTCCTACCATTCATACGGCAGCTCATAACCATCTATAACTCCAGCAGGGGACCAACGGCCTCTTCTCATCTCTGTGGGCACCAGGTACGTGGATACATGTGCAAAATACCCATAGACAAAATTAAAATAACTCTAAATGATTGAAAATGGTCTGTGGCGGGCGGCAGAGCTATAACAATAACTGCTTAACAACAAGTTCTTCGGAAGAAAGCAATCTCAGACTTTTACCATTTACCAATTTCCTTGATGTCAACAGTACTGCTGTAATTTGTTTTGTGACGCCGGTGTGACAGTTTTGTGTGTGGCGTTGTGAGGAGACACATGGCGGTGCGCTGTAAAGTAGGAATTGCGCCATTCAAAGACAGCAGGCACAAATCAATAACTAGGTGAGAATCTGGGGAGGAAGTCTACAGGAACAGAGGCTTAAAATAATCAGAAATTGATGAGCTTTGCATATTAATTATCAATGTTTATAAATACAACTAATTTAAATGCTGTAGAGTTTGAGTTGTTTAGATGGCTATATTTAAATACTAGCTTATAGAACTCCTGCACGTTTACTGGTAGGTTTGCAGGAGCTGGTGGTGATCAGGATGCCACTAACTCTGTCAGCTCAAGTGACCTCATTCTGTCTTTACCACGGGGCTTCAACTCATGCCAAGGTATGAAAGCTGAGAAACCATAGGTTTGTAAGTTAGAGACTTGCCTGAGATCCCATGGCTAATTGTAGGTGACATGAGATATCAGGTGACATGGGGCTACTTCCTACATGGCAGACATGGTGATAAACACATTATAAAACCCATTTGATTCTCATGTAAACCTGTGAAATAGTCTCTAAAACCATTTCCCATTATAGATTAAAATAATAAATTCATACCCATACACATTCTCAAGAGAAGTGATTTGCCTGATGGCTCCCAACCAGAAGTCCTCCATCCAGGATTGAAGCCTGGGCAGCCTATCTCCAAGTCACTTAGAAAGAAAGAGCGCATCATGGTGGGGAAGTCAGGGTCACAGAACTTGAAGCCGCTGGTCATGTTGAATCCATGACCAGGAAGCAGAGAACCATAAAGGCATCTAGTTGCTCGGGTCCCTTTCTCCACTTAGACAGTCCAGGATCCCAGGCAGGGAATGATGCCACCAGGAGGGGCCAGCAGATATGAACACCTCAGCTAAGACAATCAAGTTACTCCCCTCAGGCATGCTCAGTGGCTAGAAGAGCAAGTGAAGAAAACCAGGTCTTTGTCTTTGGATGTAGAGTAACAGCTTCCTGAAGCGAGGAGGAGGAGAGTCTCAAGAATGAATTGCGCCCAAAGTCACAGCCTTAATCAGCATAAGTCTCAGGCTTTCTGATTTTGTACCATGCCCATTGCCCTTCTGAGTTATCTCCCCCCCCCCTTTTTTTGACAGGTTCTCATGGACCCCAGGCTGACCTTGAACTGGAACTTCTGATCCTTTTGTCTCCACTGTCCCAGTGTTGGGATTATAAGCTTGTACAGGCTTGTACCACGATATCCAGTTTTACGGGGTGCTGGGGATTGAACGCACGACTCCCCACATGCTAAGCAAGCACTCTACCAACAGTGTTACAACTCCAACCCTGCCTCGTTCAATTTTCAAAGGAGGCACAAGTACCCTCTCATTTCCTACATCCTTACCTTCATTCTGTACTTACGGGATCTGTCACGGTTTGAATGATGAGTCCGTCGGGGCCAAGGAGAAGAATATGGAAGCTTAACTGAGCAATGTCCCCATAAGCTCAGGCATTTGAACACTCCCCCCACCACCACCACCGTTAGTGGTGCTGTTGGAGAGGTTTAGGAATGGCAGTCTTGCTGGAGGAAGCATGTGACTGGAGGCAGACTGGAGATCCATAGCCTCACGCTCCTTCTAGGCCCCTCTCTCCGCATACTTGTGATTGAAGAAGTCATCTCTTAGCTTCTCACTTCTGCTGCTGCCAGGCCTGCTGCCGTGCTGGATTCTTTGCCCTCTGGAACCAGAAGCCAAAAGTGAACTCTTCTCTATGTTGTCTTTGCTCGTGGTGTTTAAGCACAGCATCAGAAAAGTGACTAAGACAGAAATGCTCTCCATCCTTCCTGGGAAACTCATTAGTGCCAGACTTCCGGGGATCATTTACAAGTGAAATCTTGACCAAAGCCAACAGAATCCCTTAGCAACCAAAGGCCTTTGCTTTCCAGAAGAGCAGAACTTGGATCCAGAATGGAATCCAGAGCCAGAAAGCCCTTTTACTTAGTGGAGCTAGGCTTCATAAAACATATGTATTATCAGATGTTCTTAATTTATGCACTCATCAAATACTTGAATGAGGAACACGCTGCATGACAATCACTGTGCGAAGCTCTCAGGGCCAAGCAATCTATTAGGCAACATCAAAGCCGTTCCAGAGACTCATAAGCTTTTTGAGGGTTCATGAAAATATTTGAGACCTGAAGATAATTAATATCACCTCTGAAATACAAAGACTGCGAAATTAAACCAACAAACATCCGCTTGAAAGTCTATAATGTATGACCTTATGTCCAGCTGCCAGCTACCTTGCAACACAGCTCTTCACGGTGATGTATAAAGGATGCCAGGTGGCAGTGGTGCCCGACTAAGTTGGGTTTTAAACAAAGCAATCCTCTAAGGCGAAGAGCATAGAGGCCTCCAGAGGTTGCAGGCAGTCGAGAGGGGCTAGGAAAACAAAGTTGAGTGAGATGCAGTCCCTGGCTTCGAGGGCACCCAATCTTAGGTGTAGTTTGTTAGCTTGTCTGCTTCCTTGTCCTAATGATGAGTCCCCCAAAGACAAAGACTCTGTCCTGTAGTTTCCAGTTAAATTTCATATCTCTTGCTCCTTCAGAATCATACCCAATATGTCAGCTAGGCTGACATAATCAGATTAACACTGTGGTCTAGACTCCAGATTCTGAGCTATCTGTAGATAAAGTCTCAAGAGGTCTTTCTCTTGTATTCTCTTTCATACATGAATGTACATGCATGTTGATACACTCATGCATATTGATCACACACACACACACACACACACACTGCAGTGGCCATTGCAGAGAGCTACGAATTTGCAGCCAGTCTTTCCTAAACAGCCAACACTTCCCCTAGTTCGTAGCTGTGATTCCCTTTGCATATGAGACATGTGAGACATGCCGGTGCACGATGCATGAGCATAGGGGAGGAGCAATGTCAGACAGGCTATAAAACAAGCAGGAGATGGTCACCCAAAGAGGGGCTGATTTCTTGAAATTCACTTTGCTGCTCCCTTCAGTGAAATGCTTCTCTCTCCCACACTTATCAGTTCATTCGGATTCCCGGACCAATCTTGTCACTGCAGGCAGCTTTAATGGCTTTCATTTCTGCCAGCTCAACACTGTGACTTCTGAACCTCTTGTCCACCACCAGGCACCCCCAGCATTCCACACTCTCACAGAACTGAAGCATTTCCATGGTCCAGAAAAATTGCCCCATGGGAAGCTGTGCCGCTCCTATGTCAGCATCCCACAGGCAGAATGTGATTATTTCTAGGGAATGGGCTTAAAAGCTGCTCCAAAGCTCCGAGGAAGATAAAGAGGAGGAAAGAAATGTCCAGGACATGGGAAATGACCTAAAGCCAGAGTCCATTTCCACCATTCCAGATTTGACCCACACGGCATGACAGGATTATTCTGCGCCATGGGGCTTAAGGCATCATTACACAGAACTACATACATGGAAATTGGGGTTTTTACTGAAAGTGGCTTCTTCTTTGATTTAAAGGTTTGTTGCCATTTCTTTGGTTTTGCATTCCACAGTCACTGGGTGCTTATGATGTTGCCAGGCGCTGTGCTGAGATTTCTGTTCTCACAGACCTATGAAGTAGGTGTGGTTATTCCCATTTACAAAGTGGAAACCACAACCCAGGGATGTGAAGTAACTTGTCCAAGGTCACATGTCTTGGAAATAGCTCAGGCTAGATGCACCTCCACTTTGTGTTCCTCCAAAGACTTCACAAATGTCGCCGAGTCCCCTTCCTGGAGCCAGGGGGAAAGATAGACAAACACAATTATTACAGTCCTTGTAGCATGCTAACCCACTTCGTAAAAGGTAGCTGGTTCCGTATGAGAATAGATAGGAAAGAAAGGTGCAGTAGCAACCTTCTCCCGAGGGGAAGAGGGAGGGGTGAAGGGATAGAGGGAAGGAGAGGGGAAGGGAGGGCAGGCAGGTAGGCTGCACACGTGGTGGCAGGTGAGCTGGCTTTTAATACAGGAGACAGTAGGAAGTGACTTGCAGAAGAGTTGAGAAAAGGACCGGGATTTGGAGCACACGAATGGGTAGGCAGACATCTAAGACAGCTGGGATCTTGAGTGAGTGCAGAGGTCCTGTCACCAGGAGGCTGAGGAGGAGAGGAGGCAGAGTTAGCAGGAGAGGTTAGCAAGGTGGCCTTTAAGAACCTGCAGAGAGGAAAGAGCAGTAGGAGGCATTCGGGCGAGCCGGGTGGGAAGCGATGCGGCTGGAGCTAAGGCCATGAGTGGGCAACTGGAAGGGTGGAACAACTTTGGAAAAGGATTCTTTAATGTCAGTGAACATTTTTAAAACATTGCCTGGGAAGTGACCTCAAATTGCAGATTCTGAGACCTGCTGAAAGATAATGGAATTCACTACAACTGGAGGTGAGCCCTCGCCCCTGCATTTTAGCGAGCACCCCAAGTGATGTTCATGCCAGCACACCACAGACAACAGCTGCAGGGACATTTCAAGAGAGAGACCTTTGAGATGAATCTGTCGTGAGGGGAGGGGGAAGGAAGGGTTAAGTGCTAACCGCCCCCCTCTCAGGTAGCCCCATTTCTTCTGCTAACGGCCTAATCTTCTAAGAAATGCCTTTCCCCCAACTCTCAGATCAGGTTGTCTACATCAGATCCCAGACAGTCAGCCTATCGCTACCTACTCACTTAGGTAAAGGGACAGGTGTTTCTCTCAGCGCCATTGCTGAGGCATCTGGGAAGAGGAATAAGCACACCTTCTTGCTGGCTTGAACACAGTGTATAAGATGTAGCAGCCATTGCACATGTCCAGCACCTAAGAGTCAAGCCAAGAAAAAGTGGATTTGAGAGACAGAAAAATGAGAGCCTCAAGCCAGGTAGTAGTGGCGCACACCTTTAATCCCGGTACTTGGGAGGCAGAGGCAGGCAGATCTCTGTGAGTTCAAGGCCAGCCTGGTCTACCAGAGTTAGTTCTAGGACAGGCTCCAAAGCTACAAAGAAACCCTGTTTTGGAAAATATGAGAGAGAGAGAGAGAGAGAGAGAGAGAGAGAGAGAGAGAGAGAGAGAGAGAGAGAGAGAAACCTCATATTCTTTCCTGTGGTTTGATATCTGACTCCAGTCATGTCCAAAACCAGGACACCCTGAAACTCTGCATTCCGTGAACCTCTGACGCAATGATTGGCTCTTGTTGCTTCTGTTACTCCATCCTGGGTTGTGTTTTCTGCTGCTCACTCTAAGAAACCTGATATCTAAAAATCTTATCCTTCAGATCAGATAAATGGAGAGCCGATTACTTCTATTAAAAAGGGATTCATTCACAGTTTCCTTTGAAGAGAGTCTCCCCAAGGTATGAAGTGCAGAATTTGATTTATTAAATTTGATTTACACATGACCTTTTCAGGAGGACGATCTTAAATGCAAAGTAAGAGCTTTGCCTAGATAATTGCTCTCAGAGCCACTGCAGTGTGGCTTTTGGGAGGAGTCATCTAGGGTGGCTCCCTAAACTGGAAGCCACCGTGGCCTACTTGGGAGGGGCTAATTTTGATGCCATAGCCTCTTGGTTCCCATAGCTGTAAAACTCAACCTGGCTGCAGCAACTGCTATTCTACAGGTCTGACCTGACATCCGTGTCATCTTCAAGTGGGTGACATCTGTGTTGTTCTTTCTTCGATTCCTAATAGGAAACACACTCAGAAGGTGATTGCTTAATACATTAATTAACATATTCATTATTCTTTATCAGTGGTAGGGAGGGAAAGACTCCCCACTAAGGTTCGTGTTGGGATCATCCATGGCTTTACTAGTCCAGACAGGCAACTCTCTGCTGTCAGGGAACAGGAGGGGCTGCATAGCCTTAGCCTGGTGTTCAGAAAAAAAATATGGAAGTTTCAGCACCTACATCTGCCTTGTCTGAAGCTAGGGACAAGCTCCTTTCTCTGGACCCACAGCATAGCATGTGGTCGAGCTTCTTGCATGGACCTTGGTTGCATAGCATAACAGCTAAGTACCTGGAAAACTCTAAAAAGGGGGTTGGGGTGGTTCATCTTCATCTTCTGGATTTACATTAGATTTAGAAGCCTCTAGAAGACACCCCTCTGGTTGTGTCTGCCAGAGAGATTTTCTTTAAAAGATCTGTTTTGTTTTGTTGTTATGTGCATGAGTATTTGCCTGTGTGTATGCTTGGGCACTGTGTTTGTGCTCAGTGCCCATGGCCAGATCTCCTGAACGCTGAGTTACAGATGATTGTGAGTCATGACATGTATGATGGGAACTAAACCCAGGTCCTCTACAAGAATAGCCAGTGCTCCTAACTGGTGAGCAAGTGCTCCTGAATGAAGAGGGAAGATTCACCCTCAGTATGGGCGGCACCATCCTCAGGGGCCAGTGGCTGAGACTGAATGAAAAGGAGAAAGTGAGCTGGGGCCAAGTGTCCATCCCTCTCTGCTTCCTGTCTGTGGGTGTCATGTGACCAGCCACCTCACTCTCCTGTCCTCTCTCTAACGTGACAGACGGTGCCCTCCGTCTAGGAGTCAGAACAGACCTCTCCCTCCTTCAGTTGCTTTTGTCTAGTGTTTTTATTGCCAGAAACATAACGCAGAGAACACAAGCATGAATCACTATCATAGAAGTGATAACACCACAATTCCGGAAATTCCAGAAACTTCTTTTGTCCCGAAACTTGGTGTGCCCAGTGCGTTAGGAGGAATGGAGTCTACCTCCCACCGGGAGCAGCAGCTACAGGCCTGGAGTCCGAACAGAAAACCTTCCAGTCTACAAGTGCCATTTCTCAGCTTGAGCCTCTAAATTGCCTTCCCCCCTTTTGTATTAGGACTTGGGTAAATGCCTTTATTTCCAACACAGAAAGCCGTTTTCATTTCCTCTTTCGATCCATAATAAGGAGCAATAACGCTAGGCATCTCCTTCCAGCCCCAGGCTGGCTTGTGGCTCTCCTTTCTGGTACCCAAGGTCTCATTTTTCTCTCTGGGTTCTCCAGCTCCTACCTCTGAACTGAGCTAGGGCTCCCTCCCTCCCTCACCCACCCTCCCTTTCTGTTCCTCTTTCCTCCATTCACAGCATACTAGGCTCACCATACATCCTGGTCCACAGTACACACTGTCAGCCCCTGCCTGTTGAAGCCCTTGGTCCTGCTAGATTTTGTTTCATTATTGTTCCCCCACTCCTTGGTCCCATTTCCCACAAGCATTAGGCTGTGTTTGGTAAACACCCCTGGATACGGGCATGCTCATGGGAAATCTGTAATATTGTTTTGTGAGTGAATTTGCTTTACATGCACACAAGTGGCCATGACTACAGATGCCACACGGTTCCTTTCGTCTTCCAGTGCTCTGGTTCACACTCCCAGTCACACACCAACGGATAACTCCATTTTCTGGCATTAATTTCTACATTGTAGTCCACGAACTCATCTATGTCCTGCTTATCCATTTGTGCGTGTGCATGTGTATACGCTCATGTGTGCAGGCTCATGTGTATGTGTGGAGGTATGCATCCATGTGCATGTGGAGGGCAGAGGAGGACAACCTTGGTCCCTGTTTCTCAGATGTCATCCACTTTCCCACACATATCCCCAAGGCCTCTCACTGGCTAGGCACTTTGGGGAACTGCCTCTCTCCACTTCTCCAGCACTGCGATTATTCGTGGATTTTCTTTAAAAGTGTGGGTTCTGGGGATCAAACTCAGGTCCCTATGCTTGCAGAGCAAGCTCTTTACCAACTGAGCTGCCTCCTCAGCCTCCTTTGCTTGTCTGTTTTGGGGAATGAGTATTGTGGCTGCCTAAAATTATTTTCCATCACCAACAAGGCTGCTATTTATACCACATCTTGGTTAGTAGTCCAAGAGGAACCTGTCCTCAAAGCAAGAGTATCTATGCGAGAATATGGGAAACCTTTCAGGATCCATCCCTAGACAAAGAACTACTGGCAATTAAGGACAGCAGAGGGGAGGGGGGGAATTGGCCACGCCCAGGAATGAACACTCTAGTTTGTTATCCAATTCCTGGTAGTCACTCCTGAAATCATATACACTCAAGCAACACTAAATGGTCTCAGCAAGCTATATTTATGCGTTTATGCATATACGAAGCAATAATAGCCAAAGAAAAGAGACCATTAATTTAAGGGGAGGGGCTACATGGAAGAAGTTGGAGAGAAGAAAACAGAGGGGTAAATGTGTGCTTATATTTTAACTTAAAAAATAAAAAACTTTTAATAAAAAAGTAAGATTGGCAGGTCACAGGCCATACACACACGGAGTCCACTCAATGAGCTCCAAATGGCTGTCCCAGGATCCCAGGGTCTCTTCTTTTGTTACTTCATCCCCAGTCTAAATTTAAAGAAGATGAGGTTACAATGTTGGATATCGATAAGCAGAAAATTGGGTTCAGCTTCTGTCTTCACAGACATGTCAATAAAGAGTTGAGATCAACTCCAAGGAAACACTAGTAGATGGGTGGGGGGGTGTGATCTCTGGGGCTCTCAATCCTGGCTCACACTAGAACTCCCTATGAGAATGAGACCCATTAACCAGATTCTGTGGGCGGGGCCTCACAAAGCATGTCTTAAGCAGTTCTGAGGAGATTTTAACAATCAGCTAAGGGACTTGAGGGCTGAGCTCAGCAGAGCACCTGGCATTTGTCGCTGGGCACATTAGGGTGGTGGCATAAATACCTGGTGGCAAAGAGAATGCCATCGTGGTAAAATATGGAGAAAGCACAGAACGGTGAGCTAGCAGTTTGCTCACTGGAAGGATCATCTGCTAGTTCAAGGCCTGGGGGTAGCTGAATTAGAGGATATTTTAATTCATACCTAATAATTTGAAGCTCAAAACTTCCAAATTATCGAGTAAGTACAGAAACATGTGAACGCCTGGAGCCTTTAATGAGACTGCTACGGATCATTACCCAGGACTAGCAAGGGCCTGGCTGACAGAACCGGAAGCCCTGGTTTTCTGTCCAAGGTGCTGGTGCACACTGCGCTGTCCAAGGTGCTGCCCCTCAGTGCGTGGGCCACAGAGGCTCCTCTGTCTGCAGGGAGCAGATTGGCCAACATCATCCAGTGCCAAACAAGCTGGCCTCCTACGGAGTCAATTTCCCTCTGCAGTCAGTAAGGTAAATCCCTTGCCACACTTAAGCCACCAAGAAAGATTAATCTCCAAATTGGTGGCAGTGGGGAACTGTCTGCCTTGGTTCTGGAAATGGCCCTCCCATTCTAAGCCTGGGTCAGTGTTTTTCCTTCATGTTTCAAAATAACCATGGTGTTAGATGGTAAAATGGCCTTTGTAACAGGAACACAAAGCCATGGGGAGGTCATTAACATTAGTTGAACATCTACTATGAGACAAAGGGCTAAACATTTGTTTCTTTCACTTTTACTTTTGTGTGGTATGTCTGTATATAGGCCAGGTATGTGATATGTCTGAAGAGGAGAAGAGAGTCAGATCCCTGGACCTGGAGACAGTGGTCAGTCACCTGGTTTGGGTACTGGAAACCAAACTTGTGATCTCTGAGAAAGCAGCAAGAGCTCTTACCCACTGAGCCTTCTCTCCATCCCCAGGAGAGATTTCACCACTTCCTCTTGGTTAAACTTTACAAAAGCCTTGGTAAATACTGTTATGTATCTAGCAGATGAGGCCCAGGCAGGTTAAGGGACTTGTGCATAGTAAAAATTATTCAAATCAGGTTCTCTCTAATTTCAAAACCTAGACATTGTCTACATTTAGAAAAATCCAACTTACTTCTAATTCATACTCATATAAAAAATTAGTAACTCCTTGAGTCCCGTGTGTGTGTGTGTGTGCGCGTGCGCATTGGTGTTCTTTATCAGTACATTCTTCTTGGGAACTGTCATACTTAGCTTCAATTGTCAGCTTGACACACCCAGGCCACAGGGGTTGGGGAACGCTCCAGCTGAGGAATTACCTCCATTAGATTGTCCTGTGGCCACAACTATGCAGCATTTTCTTACTCGCTGACTGTACATTGGAGGATTCAGCCCATTGTGGGTGATACCATGCCTAGGAGGTGGTCCTGGCTGGATAGGTAAGATAACTGAACTTGAGCAGTAACAGGATTCCTCCATGACCCCGCTTCCACTCTAACTTCCAGGTTTCTGCCTTGAGTTCTCTGCCCTGACTTCCCTCAGTGACGGGTCATAAGCAGTAAGATGGAATAAATCCTTTCCTCTCCCCAAGTTCATTTGGCCAGTGTTTATAATACCATTAGAGAAGAAAACCAGGATGGTAATCCACCTCTCATGATAATCTCACCAGCCTAGGGAGACAGAGATAATTTGATGAGTATTGGCTCTTTGAATTAGCTGATTCCACTGAAAATTCTATTGATGAGTTAGTCAGTCCCCACTGAGAAGGTGGGCTTAGGTCTCTTGCTAGATCTCATGTTGCACCTGGGGGCTGTGAGCACAGTTTAAATGCATCCTGTCTCCAAATAGTCAGAGTTTAGAAACTAAAGCCTTCAAACTCATGTTTTGATAGTATTTAGATGTGAGGCTTCTGGCAGATAGCTAAGGTTAGATGAGACCGTGAGGGTGGGGACCCTCGTGAACAGATTTGTGGCCCTCTAGAGGAAAAGAGACCCAACTCGTCAGTTTTCCATCCCTCTCTATATATAACATGCCAAGAAAGCCTTCAGCAGGGACAAATGCTGGCACCTCTTTCCAGTTTCTAGAACAACTAACCACTGCTTAGAAGTTGCCTGGTCTCGGGAACTTTGTTATAGCAGCATAAATTAGACCCATACAGCGGGAGAATCCATTCTCTGGAGGCATGTATCCCCAGGAGAAATGTTCTGGTATGTGCAAGGGGGGGGGGGGTTGAGTCCCACCAACAGCAAGGTGTGATGGCTCTCGGGGCTCCTTGTGAACCCCATGCTGCTACTCTCACCTAGGTAAGAAAGGTGAGGGAAAGACCCTCCAGGAAGCTCCAGAGCAGTGACTGCCTAAGCGTGAGTCTTGGCGGAGCAGTGTCAGTGCCATCAGGGAACTCAACGGCTATGGAAATTTCTAGGTGCCAGTTCACACCCACCGCACCCAAAATCTTAGGGAGGAGTAGCATCCACCCCATCTTAATAGAACACACACAAAAAACACACACATTGGGAGGAGTTTCTTTTCAAGTTGCTGAGGGTCAGCAAAGAAATGGCAAAGGCTGAAGTGTGTGTGTGTGTGTGTGTGTGTGTGTGTGTGTGTGTGTGTGTGTGTGTGCTTTGGCTGCGGGGGATCCAGGAAAGAACTCCCCCCAGCGGACATAAAACACCTGTCCTTGCAGCAGGCCCCCTTGCAGACGGCAAGCATTTATCTACTGCCCACTGTGTTTAAGCTGGAAGTCTTGGCTTGGACTTTCAGGTTGCTCCCTGTCCACTCCGCTTTGCTTCCTTCTTATTCCACTTGGGTACTAGGTGCTCTGGGTGGGGATATGGAGATCTGAGTGGGGGTGGGGAGGGATGACAAATAGGAGTGAAAACAGAATATTATATTCCTGAAGAGTCTGTTTGTCAGGAAATAACAACCCCCCCCATCTCAGCTTCTTTACAAACTCCTACATCCCTAAATACACAAAACATGATCATTTTCTCGGCAAACCAAGTCATACATAATGTATTTTATTGGCACCTTGAATAAAGATGTGGCAGACATGAATCTCAAATGTGCAGATGAAAAAGGAGCACTCACAATGGGTGAGCAGGAAGCTTGAGAGCACCTTGCTGATCTTGCCAAAGCTGGAAGAGATGCTGCAGGGGGAACTGTACCCCCACAGTCCTAAGAAAGTGCACGGATGCAGGATGGGAAGAACGGCTGAGGTTGGTGGCTGGTGATGCAGAAAGGTCAATAATTCATGAAAGAATTTTAAACTGAATTCCTTGAATGATTAGTGGAAAATGTGAATACTTTGGAGAGGAAGCAAAGAGCTTGTGGATCTGTGTGAATTCATGGAATGCAGAGCTCCATTTAAATAATAATAATAATAATGAGTCAGGCATCATGGTACGTGCCTGCAATTCTACCATTTGAGAGGCTGAGGCAGGAAGACTGTGAGGAATTTGAGGACAGTCTGGGCTACATGGCAAATTCCAAACCAGCAAGAGATCAGTAGCTGGGGCTTGGCTCCCAAACAAAGGATGACAGGCCCAGCTTGAGAAGGCTCTGTCTATCCCGGGTTGGGACAAATGAAACAGAACAAAGGATAATGGTGGGTGGGTGGACAGACATTGGGGTGCATTACTCCAATGCCAGCTCTCAGAAGGGACAGGCAGGAAAACAGAGTTTGAAACTAGCCTGGGCTGCATGGAGAGACCCTGTCTATAGGAACATAAGCAAAACAACAGCAACAACAAAAAAACCCATAGGGACCTTGACCTAGAAGTGGAAGACTTTGTATATATGAAGATCTGCCACGTGAAGAAGAATTTCACAGCTATCCATGACAGAGTATTGAAGATAAGTGGTCCTGGAGGTTACCGGGCCTTTCCCTTCACTCTTAGGTGGGCTAAGTGGGGCATGGGGCTTCAACACTAAGAACATTCTTGGTTCCTAGTTCCTTATCATCCCTACCAAGCAAGGCCATGAAAGATGAAACTCATTTCCTAATTTTTCAGGATCCATAAGCCAGCAAACCTTGTAACCTGTGAAGTTCCGCATAGGCACACGCTTTTCTTGCTATCCCTGGAATATCAGCCTCCTTTCTTGACCTCTTCCAGCTCAACATGTGAAGTTCTGCACAGACACAAGCTGTTCTTGCTGTCCCTGGAATATCATTCTCCATTCTTGACCTCTTCCAGCTCAACATCGCTATGAAGATGCCTGGAGAAGGTGGATTGATTTTTTTCCAATAGCAAGCATTTGGGGGCAGGCAGGGAGTGCATTGGGATGGTTTTTATAAGGAGGTGAATCTCACGTGATGAAATAGAAGGCTATCGATGTTAACTTGAGTGCTTTATGCATAAACCAATGGATAACAAGCAAAACCTGTGAGGCAGGCTTAAACACTCTTAGAAGATGCCATGGCTGATACCTGAGATGCCTTCCTGCAGTGTGTGTTAAAGCCTTGATTCTCTACTGGTGCTGCTGGGAGATGGTGGAAACTTTAGGATGTGGTGCGTGGGGCTGGAGAGATGGCTCAGTGAGAGAACATGTTAACTGATCTTGTGGAGAACTAGAATTCAGAACCTACATCCAGAGGCTCATGACCTGGAACTCCAGCTCCAAGGGATCCAATGCCCTCTTCTGGCTTCTGCAGGCACTCTATACATGTACACATAAACAAAGACATATAAATAAAATATCTTTTTAAGATGAGGTGGTGTCAAGTAGGTATGCTTTCAACCTCTCTCTCTCTCTCTCTCTCTCTCTCTCTCTCTCTCTCTCTCTCTCTCTCTCTCTCTCTCTCTCTCTCTCCTTTCAGCATGCATTCCTGGACGGCGTGAAGCAGAAACTGAAGAATGACTTGCTAACTGCACCATTGAACTGAACCCTACATAAGTCTTTCCTCTTTGTAAGTTGGTTGTCTCAGGTCTTTTTTTCTTTCACCACTATACTAACAAGGAGTCTCAGGTCTTTTGATATAGAACAGATAACTAACTACCATTGGAGTTCAATTTAGTCAATATTTCTTGAAGCATGGCACTTAGGTGTTCTTACTATGAAGCAGTATCTGTAAAATAAGAGGGTGTTCTACTGCTGTGACTGGCACCCACGGTGCTTCCCTGTGGTCATCACCAAACCTAATGGACATCTCTGCTCTAAGCAGTGGCCGAAGCAAGAGGAACCATTTCATCTGAATAGGGGTTTCCCAGGAGTGATCCCCGTCAGTCAAGGAGGAGGATAACTAAGCAATCTACTATTAACAAAATAACACAGACCACATTTTACTTTCTCAGAGTTCTGGAAATCCACAATCAAAGCAAAGGCAGGACAAGTTTCTCCAGAGGCCTCTCTCTCAGGCTTGTGGGTGACAGCCTATGGTTTCTTCTTGCTGCCTTTGCCCCTGGTGGCTCTTCCTCTCATTACAAGATGACCCACTCATCTTAGCCTATTACCAGGACCTCACAAATTCTTAATTAACTCATCTAAGACCCTGTGCACAAATACAGCCACGCTGGGGGTTGGGCTTTTCAATACGAATGTAGGAGCCCAGGGTTCCATTCCCCTCGAACCAATGGATGCGAGAGTTTTTAAGGCTCCTTCTGTTGTGCTCTGGGGAGGAAAACAGTGCCCATTTAAAGGGCAATTCATGAAAATCAGTGTCCAATACAGGAAGTCTTTTGCTTGCTTGTTTCTTTGTGGGGTGCTAGAAGTTGAGTTCAGGGCCTTGCTTCTGGGCAAAAACCCTCGCCCAGCTGCATCCCTGCGGCATAAGGAGAACACTCTAATAATTGGTTTCCAAAGATAGGAATGAGCTTCGTAGAGCAAAGGCAAATTCTTCATCACTTAATATCACTTTAGAAGCCAGCGGCCACCATCCATCTCCCTACAGTAGAGGGCATTCCCACCCAGAGATGGAAAGCTAATGAAATGGGCCCCTGAGCCATCTGGTTTTATGAAGTTCTACGAGGCCTTATGCAGCGAAGGGATTTTGGCTTGAAAGGGAATCCGGAGGCCTGAGAATCTTACACACCCCGATAGTACTCTACATTTCTACATCCCACCACATGAAAGATTTTCCAATTGTCTCTTGTGCCTGTCCCAGGAGGCTGCCCACGCTCCCCAGAAGTGCTCTACTCCCCCCCCCACACACACACACCTTTGTCAGCATTCCTTCCTCTTACATCTATCTAGCCTCATCCTACACGGCCCCGCTATAGGATCTGAAAACTGCAAGGCAGGCTGTTTTCCTGCTTGCATCACCCTGTGCGCAGCAGCAGCAGCAGCAGCGCCGCCAGCATAGCTAATTCTCGCAGGAGCTAAGCAGCGATGGAATGGGTGCAGGGAAGCAGGACTTCCAAGCCCAGTTGGCTATGCTGGCCATTAACTGAGACAAATCCCTACACTTGTTTTCTTGAGCCCTAAATCTTTTACAAGATAGCCAGCAATGCTGCTATACGTTGGTGCGGGAGAAAAGCTAGTTTCTATCTTCAATGTCCCCTAAAGCCCGGCGTGTTAAAAGGTTTGATCTACAAGGTGGCACTACTGAGAAGTGCCGGGAAATGGCAGGTAGCGTGTGTGTGTCCCATGGACTCCAGAACTCTGCTCCTCTCTGCTTTCTCTTTTGCTTCCTGGTCAATGGGTCAGTTTGGCTCTGCTGCTTGCCACGGCCGTCATGTATTGCCTGGCCAGAGGCCAAGGCAATGGAATTAACCAATCAGCAGCTGGAACCTTCCAAACTGTGAGCTCAAATAAGCCTTTTGTCTCTGTAAGTTGATTGCCCTGGATATTTGTCATAGTCACAGGAAACTGGCTTACTCAGAGACCATCAAAGCCATGCACTTAATGGCTCTGAACTTTCTTGGGATGAATTCAGCTGGGGCCATGATTTCTAAGAAGAAGCCTTTTTACCTAGGTGAGGGCAAGCTACACAAAGACAGATGAATGGCTCAATTTCCTTAATGGGTTTGGTGGGTGTTTATCGAAGGCTTACCATGTTCCATGAATGAGTCTAAGGTGCAACATTAAACAATGTTTAAGAAATAGTGCCCCCGCTCCCAAACCTACTGTCTAGATAGGAGGCAGAAGAATGGTTCGATTCCTATCTGGTAGCAAGAAGATGGAGTGCTGTGAAGCAAAACCGCATAGGCGATGGGGAGCTAAGTGGCTAAATTATGTTTGGTGGGTCTATCTGGGGCATGGACATTCAGAGTCAAGTAGCAAAGGAGGAGGACTCCCGTACAATAAGATTGGGAAGAAATCACTGTGGGCAGAGGAAACGGCTAGTGCAGATGTCCCTGCAGGGGAACCTGCTTAGGTACCGCAGCAGAGTGAGGTCATCATGGGAAGCATGAGAAGCGAAGGGCAAGAGGGTATTCGGGGAGGAAAGCAGGGGACAGTGTGTGGCATCCACAAACCAGGATGAAATGCCCACTCACATCAGAGGGAGGTGTGGAAGAATTGTTAGAAGAGGTGTAAATGCCACCAGATTTTATCATTGCAATGTAATTCCCACCTCATTCATGTCACAAATGACAGTAGATCTCCTTATTTGGGGCCAGTGAGATGGCTCAGCAGGAGAAAGTGCTTTCTGCCAAGTCTGAAAGCCTGAGTTCGAGTCCCAGGACCCACATAATAGGAGAGAACTTATACCTACAAGTTGACCTTCACACCTCTGCATGTGCATGGTGGTACAAGCACACACACACACACACACATTAAAACATATTCTCTAAAACCTCCTTATTTATTAAGACTGAATAGCAATCTGTTGTTCAAGATTGATGATCCGAGCCGGGCAGTGGTGGCACACACCTTTAATCCCAGCACTCGGGAGGCAGAGGCAGGCGGATCTCTGTGAGTTCAAGGCCAGCCTGGTCTACAAGAGCTAGTTCCAGGACAGGAACCAAAAAGCTGCAGAGAAACCCTGTCTTGAAAATCCAAAAAAAAAAAAAAATGATGACCCTGAGGGCATTATACTTCATGAAATAATCCATACATAGAAACAAAACTACTATACCATCTCACACGGGAAATTAAGATCTAACTCACTGAGGCAGAGAGCAGAACAGTGGTCCTCAGACAGTAGAAGGGAAGGGGATGGCCAGAGAGACATCTCAATTAGTTAGGTAGGATAAGCTTTAGAGACTGATTGCACAGCAAAGTGAGTATGGTCAATAATAATTAAAAATTAGTTAAAATTAGTTAAAAATTAGTTTAAAAAATAGCTTAAAATAGTAGGAGGAATTTTTAATATTCTCATCACAAGAAATAAGAATGCAGCAACACAGTGTATATGTGCAGTGGAGCATCAATACCTATCTATCATCTTATTTATCAGTTTTAAAACAATAATGTAGTTCTGGTCCCAATGAAGACCAGTTCTGAGAGCATCATATCGTAAAGAATGGGAGAGGCTTGAGCAGTGGAGAAACCGAGGCACATGCATGCACGTGCGCGCACACACACACATTTTCCTCTGTAGTATTGTAGCCAATAGGACACTTGGCCATTGGGCTGGATTTTATTATTCAGCCGTCCTCCTCAGAACCGCATGTGGCTCTGTAACTCAGTTCTGATAGTCCAACATTAAAAGTAAGGTGACAAACTTCTGAGGCTTGCCCCTAAAAGATTTTCTGACAGAGGCTTTTGTATTTGAACATGGAGTCTCATTACTACAAATGTTTTCTCTCATATAATAAATAATAGACAAACAGAGACATATATAACATAAATTTTACAAGACATTGAACAGGAAGAGGATTCTAATCCTGGGGAAAAGGGAAATATGATCAGGTAGCTCAATGGTGGCCTTTGCCCTCTAACTGGAGGCAGTGTTAATGATCAAACGTAACAGACAGGGAAGGAACGAGCACAGGTCCAAACTAGTCCCTCTGAATGCTGTTGACAGTTGCATGGTTGGGGTAGACTGAGGGGTCACTGGCAGTGGCACCAGGATTTATCCCTCCTGCCTATACTAACTTTTTGGGAACCTATTCTCTTTGGATGGATATCTTGCTCAACCTAGATATAGTAGGGAGGGCTTGGACCTTCCACAAAATAATGTACCTTACCCTCTCTGTGGAGTGGATGTGGGGGATGGAGGGGTAAGTGGAGCAAATGGGAGGAGGCAAGGAACTAAGAACTTGGTTTGGAATGTATAATAAAAAAAGATAATTTGTTTTCTTTAAAGAAAGAAAGAAAGAAAGAAAGAAAGAAAGAAAGAAAGAAAGAAAGAAAGAAAGAAAGGAGGACATTGTCCTGGAAGAGAGCTGCAGAGATCTTCAAAGACGTCGCTCTAATCTGTGAATCATGGAATAGGGATGTTCGAGTCCAGAGAAAGGATTTCTAACAAGAGGTGTTTGCAGATGGAACAGCGGAGAGGCGCTACAGAAGGAAACAGATGTGCGAAGAGATATAGAGAACTTATTAGTTGGGTTTGGGTGACAGGAAGGGTGTTAAAGCTAACATATGAGCTTGTGCCATGAATAAGCAGGGATACACCATAATTTGCTGAGATGGAAAGAAAGGAGGCGAGCTTTGTAGGGGGGAATGAAAGAGCGGAGAGCTCAGATCTCACACACAAGCCAGAGTGTTGAGACCGGATGTTGGGCAGAGCCATCAGCAGGTTTGGAAGCTGTCATTGTGAGAAGAAATTTGTCTTGGAAGGAAAACCCTTCTGGACTTGTGATACTAAAGCCTGAAACTAGTCCTCAAAAGACTCACATAGATTCCCAGTAACGTGAATCTGTATCAGAAAAAGCACAAGGCTCTTTAAAGAAAAACAAAAACATCTACCACACGGCAGTAAAAAAAAAAAACAAAAAACAAAAAAAAAAAAACCAGCATGCACTCAGATGTTGCCAGGCATACCAATAACAGACAGGCGGGACTTAAAATCAGAAGGAAAAACACAAGGAATGGGTAAAGGGCCGGAAGTGCTAAGGCACTATGGGATTAAGAGAACCACCTTTAAAATGGGTATGCTGAATCTTACAGGCCTGCTCCAAGATAAAGGGGGAAGGACGCATAAAGGGGGAAATGGAAGATATTTCAAAGATTTGTGCACAACTACAGATGAGAAGCTTAGCGTCTTAAACTGGAAACAAACTGCACGAATTCACAGCAAATTACAGGAGGAAAACGTGAGTGATCTTGAAGATGGGCCAATTTTCGCTGTGTAGTGGAAGACGCAGAGATCGAGAGACAGGGACGAAGGAGAAGCCGCGGCACTAGTGAGCCGGGGCAGTGGAAATAGGCCGACTTTCTGCGTTCACCCACGAGTGGAGAGGCCAAGGGATGTGAAAAAGTAAAAGCCAGTGTTTTTCCCCTCTAAATTTGATGGAAGACCTATAGATCAAGGAACCTACAAAATAACAAGAAAAATGAGGGGGGAAAACATAATAAAAGTCCATAGCAGTCAAATTGACTAAAATCAGCACAAAGAGAAAATATCTTAAAATTGGCCACTGGTTTGGGGACATTATGGACAAGGTAACAGAGGGTAGCGTCAGCCTTCTCAACAGTGAACATGCAAGCCAGAAGACAATACAGTAATACTTTCTTTTTATTTTGGAAAAAAAATTGTTGGTGTAATAGGTATCTACACACTCACTGATCAACAATAAACTCAAAATTACACATCAGCGCACCATAGCAACCACTCAGTCAGAACAGTGTATAGCCGGGGTCCCACACTTTCCTATAACGGCCCCTACAATATTTATCTATGTAGCCACTTTCTGGGCTTCTACAGGCATGTGCTAATCCAATTTCATAATTACCTATAGAATAGTTGTCACCCACCCTTTTCTCTTTGATGCCTCTCATTCAGTACTGTGCTTTTCATGGCAAAATGGAAGGCAGAGTGTGAGGGGGAAAGTGTTAAACACTGTCTTCTGGACAGGGCAGGAATTAGCATCTGCTGTGGTTACCTGCACAGGGGACACGAAATGGGCCCAACAATGTGATCTTATGGATGGGGAGGGACACATAAGCATCCTTGGGTGAGCACACCTTTCCCCCATTAGCTGTAGGAGTTAATGGCTGCTGAGAAGGGAGGAGTCATTTTCTTCAGTGGTGTAGCTAACCACTGGTGAGTTGTCCATGCTCTGGTAAATAACTCCACACCCACGCTCACGCAAGCAACCATGATTAAATTCAGTGGGTCATGGAAGGAGGAGGAGGGCATGCTGGGAAGAATAAGAGTTTCAGTGGGAGAGGGAGAGGATGAAAGAGTAATGGGAAGTAGAAATGACCAAATTATACCCACATTTAAACTGTCAGGAAATGTTAAAATTACATATATATTTTCTTCTGGGTTTTGACTTTCTTGGAGCATGCAGTTTTAATCCATTTGCTTACTAATAAGCTTATAACTTTAGAACAGTTGTCTAATTGCAGAAAAGCTAGGGACAAAGTCTGTAACATACCGAAAGAAATATTTCAGTACCCCCATGAAAGTATTATTATTATTATTTGTTTTTTTGAGACAGGGTTACTCTATGTAACAGCCCTGACTGTCCTGGAACTAGCTCTTACAAACCAGGCTGGCCTTGAACTCACAAAGGTCCACCTGTCTCTGTCTGCCGAGTGCTGGGATTAAAGGCATGTGCCACCACAGCCGGGCCGAAAGTATTATTTTTTTAATCCAAGTAAAGTAAACACCTTTTCAAGTACCAGAGAGCATTAAAACCTCATCACCAGAATGTGGGCTTTGCAGGGAACGTTAGAGAAAGCCCTACAGACAAAAGGAAGAGCGGATCTACATATAGAACTGAGCACCCCCAGCCCTGTCACAGTAAACACACGAATATGAAAGACTCCCGTCCTCATGGTTTGAAATCACCCTAAATGACAATTGAATGTTCTAAACCAGAGTCTCTGGTTTCTGTCACACACAGAAATAAACACGAAAATTCTAACACGAAGGCCAAGAGTCCTCATGCTACACGGGAAGTGGAAGAACGCCACTTGAAGGTAGCCTTCGCTGGGTAAATACATACAGCTTTAAAGCAACCTGTGAAGCAGCATGCAGCTCAGAAGACCGGAGACAATGTGGACTCATAAAAAAAGTCATTTAAAACATAAGAATGAAAGGAAGGAAAAGCAATAGATGGGCGTGGGGGTAGAGAAACGCCTCAGCAGTAAGGAGAGCGGGCTGCTCTTGTAGAGGACCTGGGTTTGGCTCCCGCTTCTATATCCGGAGATTCATACTGTATCTAAGTCCAGCCCCAGATGAGATGACCTCTTCTTGACCCCACAAGCACCTGCATACACACACACACACATACACACACACACACGACCCCTTCTTTGCCCCACAAGCACCTGCGCACACACACACACATGCACACTCACATTCATACATGCATGCCTGCACACACACGTGCGCACACACAAATAACAACGGTAAAATACATGTTTAAAGAACAGGACAGATAGCAAGTGGCATATTGAAATCCAGCCAAGTTGACAGTTATATTAAATTTCAGTGGTTTCACCACTCCAAATAGAAGGTAGTGGTTGTCAGCTTAAAAGTTGACTGAATAATAAATAGCATAAAGGCAATGCTCAATTATATACTGCACTAAACAAGCCCACTTGATTATGAAGACCAGATAAATCAGACACTTAAAAGGGAGGCGACTGTTAAAACGTTAATCCAAAAAAAAAAAAGCTTTGATGGCCATGTTAACATTAGATAAAGAATGTTTCATAGCAAACAGTGTTCCAAATCTCCCTCCAAAATGCCACAAAAAGGTAAACTTGTTCAAAACAATACATTGTTGTTGAATATTTATGTATGGTTGTGTTTCCAAATGTATAGAACTAAGTACAAAGTACAGAACTGAGAGAAATAAATCTGTGACCATAGTGAACTATGTTAACACATTAGTCTTAGTGATTAAAAGAAGAGAAGAAAGAGTATACACAGACACACGCACACACACACACACAATAGAAACTAGTAAAACTTGAAGGTTACTATGGAATTTTTGACTTAGCTGATATTTCTCTGACAGTCATCTCGGTCCCTGTTTGTGCATTCCTTTCAAGTGAGCAAATAATATTCACAATCATAGACCACATCCTAAGACGTAAGGTAATAAATTTAAAAGTCTGGAATCTGTCAACACTGAAATCAAACTAAAATTTAATAACAGAGACGTCTAGGAAACCTAGCATTTTGTCAAGCAACTTCAGGTATCAAAAATAAACCACAGAGGATATTACAGATCATGGTAAACTTAACAAAAGAAAAATATATCAAAATGCAAGGGATGGGGCTGGTGAGAAGGCTCTGTCAGTAAAGGTGTTTACAAAGCCAAGTCTGACGACCTAAACTCAGTCCCATGGTGGAGAGAGAGAACTGACTTTATATGTGTGTGCTTGTACGTGAATGCCTACACACACACACACACACAGACACACACACACACAAGAAGTGTAAGGGATGAATTGGGGCACAAATAGTATGTTTAAAAACTTGTTTTAAAAGAAAGGAGAAAAATCACGTCAACAGTCTAAACTTCTATCTTGAAGGACTGGAGAAAGGAACAACAAAAAAAAAACAAAATAAACAACCAAACCCAATTAAATAGAAAACAGAAAGGAAAAAAGAGAAAAATCAATGAAACTAAAGCCTGTTTTGAAAAATCAATACATTTGATAAACTCTGACCAAAAAAAAAAATGCACAGGAAAGAGGGTGGGTGCATGCATGGTCAATACCAAGAGTGGGCACGGGCATTTCTATGGACACTGGTGACATTCGAAGTGGCAGCTGAGACTTCTGTGAGCCCTGGAAAGCCAATAGGTCAAGAGTATGGATGCAGTGGACAAGACCCTCGAGAGACGCAAGCCTCCAAAGTCCCCTCAAAACAGCAAATGTGCTTTTCAACAGGGAATCTGAATTTGTAGTTAAAATCCCTACCACGACGAACTGTAAGCTCAGACGGCTTCACAGGTGAATTTTCCTGCGTATTTAATGAAGGAAAGGTGCAAACGCATTCAGAACATATGGAACAGAACAAGGCTTCCTCACTTATCCCATGTGACCAACATCGACCTTACACCAAAACCTGACATAGATAGCTGGCTCCAGGAAAGTTCAGGTTTTCCTTCACAATGAATACACGCAAAAAAGTCTTAACAGCACATTGGTAAGTCTAATAAACAATATATATAAGGGATAATGTAGTGTGACCTAGTAGGGCCAGCTCCAGATGGGTTTAGTGGTCAATCAGTGTGATCTACTCTGCCAACAGAATTCAGCAGAAAGACTTTAGAATCTTCAGAGCAGAAAAATGTGTGACAAAATTTGCTGTCCCTTCCTGACTGAAAGACGGCCTCAGACGAAGAATTAAAAAGAACTCAGAGCTAGGGAAATGGCTCTGTGAGTGAAGAACTTGCTGCATAAGCATGAGGACCTGAGTTCAAGCACCCACCATTCATGTAAAAACCAGGTATGGCGGCACATGACTGTAGCTGAATCAGGGACCTCCAGGTTTAGTGAGAGGCTCTGCTCAGATAATAATGTGGAGGGCAATCAAGGGAGATATCCAACATTGACCTCTGACCTCCACACACACATGCATGCATGCATACACTCAACTTGATACACACACACACACACACGCAAACATCCCATACCCATGCAAAATCACACACATGATTTCCATAATCAGGTGGTGGCGAAGGAATATATCTGTAACTCTAGCACTCCAGAGGTAGAAAGAAGTTCATGAGTTCAAAGCCAGCCTGTTCTACATTGCAAGCCCCTGTCTGTGGTAGTTTGAATGTAACTGGCCCCCATAATCTCACAGAGAATGGCATTTTTAGGAGGTGTGAATTTGTTGAGTGGGCCTTGTTAGAGGAAGTGTGTCACTGTAGGGGCAGATTTGAGGTTTCCTATGCTTATTTTACTGCCCAGTGAGGCAGTCAATTTCCTGTTGCCTGCAGGATGCTGGGCTCTCAGCTATTTCTCCAACATCACATCTGCCTACAGGCCACCATGCTCCCTACCATGATGCTAATGGGCTGAATCTCTGAACTGTAAGGGAGTCACCCCAATCAAATGTTTCCTTTGTAAGAGTTGCCACAGTCATGGTGTCTCTTCACAGCAATTGAAATCCTAAGGCAGAAGTTGGTACCAGGGACTGGGATACTGCTGTGATAGGCCAGACCATGTGTTTGTTTGAAGGAATTTGAACTTTGATACTTTGGGTTTGGTAAGCAGTGGAATCCTTTAAGCACCGCTGAATGGGCCATACTATTGGGAACATGGAAGACAGTGGTGCTGAATGTAATTTGATGAACTGTGGGGGACTTGCTCAAGATGTCACAGAGGAGAAAAATATGAGTGTGTCGCCTAGTAATCATTCTTGTGATCGTTTGGTGAAGAAAGTGGCTGTGTCCCTGGGCTGCTGCCACTGCACACACCAGGCTCTTCACTACATCGAGAGACCTGCACACTAGCCGACTTTCTCACTCCAGGCAATACCCAACTTCAGGGGCTCAAGCAGACATCGCCCACCCTTAGTGCAGTCACCATGTGGAGGCCTCCACCCTCTCAAAGCTGGGTCCAGACCTTCCCAGACATTCTCATGGTTCCTGCCAAGAACTCCTTAACCCATCTCTGGCACTACCTGAACCACACTCTCGCTCCCAAGCCCGGCCCTGAGGCCAAGTGAACACTGTCTTTATTGGTAGGTCTTGAGTAGAGCACTGTAGGCAGAGATCTGGGCATGAAGCACCGACAGTTACCAATAGGGAAGCAAGGAACGGATCCCTGGGGAAGAGGCAAGAAGTGGTGAGGTAAGAGGAAAAGGGAGGGACTGGGGAGCAAGTATAACAGATGACCTCATTGGTGAGGGAGCTGAAGGGATGCCTGGCCCACCTAGTGAGGGACAGACATTGAAGGCTAGCCTCTGAGCAGATCCTAAGTGACAGGCACATTGTGTTCCCTCTTCCATTAGCACAGAACAGGCCCTGAATAGCAACCCCATCCTTAACTCCCAGGACGACATTTTGTCTTAATGTGTTTATACTCAACTGAAGTCAAAACTACCGTGGCTAAAGAAAAGTTACCAATGAAAATATGACAGTTAAGTCCAAGCCATGAGCTTGGGTGTATCTAAGGAAAACAGGAAAACAGAAGAGATCGTGGTGGTGTGGTTTGTGTGAAGCTGTGGACCCTTACTCCCAGGTCACATGTTTAACATAGTCTTAGCCCTGCACCCAAGCTCTGATCCTGTTCTAGTAGAATTGTGCAATCTCGGGCAAGTCAGTTAACCTCTCTGAGGCTCAAATTGATCACCTACAAAATGTGAATCACACTTTTTCCCAAGATTGTGTTGTTTGCACAGGCATGAGCCCCTGTCCCTTCCCACTCCATCTGGCTGGACTCTTTTAACCTTATCCTAGCTTCAATTTCAATTTCTAACATTCCATCAGATCTAGGAAAAGGAAAAAACCCTCACTTAGGAAATACGGGACCCGTTTGCTGTGTGCAGCCTGCTCCCGACATTCCAAAATGGTTTGTTATGTCACAAAACATTGCAGATCTAAACAGCAATGATGGGGAGAGAGGACCACAGCCTCAGTCTCTGGCTGCCAAGTCTGAGAGAATTCAAATCACCATGTTGTCTTGTTTTGGGGAGGTACCAGCTCATATGGGGTGGCCTTTTATGATGTTGGTGTGAGCAGAAGCAATCCAAGCCACAAGCCCTCGAGGGAGTACTGGTCAGGCAGAGGGTCTAAATTAGCTGTGTGCCCACGGGGCTGGGCATTAAGGATCTTTTGCTGAATGGCCTGGTTGTTTGGGCATCATCTGTATTGTACCTGGGAGGCCCAGTCATAAAATACCAGCAGGCTCTGCAGACAGGAACTAGAGAGGTGATCTGGAGTCTGCTTAGCCGGAAGCATGGAGCCCAATGCCAGCAGCATGTGTACCCCCTGCTCCCCACATACACACTCCATCCTGTTATTCACTGCCTCCGAGAAGCTCAGCTGAGACCCTCATGGCCACATAAACCCTCTCACGTTCACACTAGTGAGCTTGTGCCCTGGTGACACTTCATACACGGCCATCTGCCTTCCCCCAAGACATGGCCAGCACACACCCCTTTCCATGCACACAGTCCCCCTGAAGGTGTCATGTTTACAGGCTCGCAATCACCCTCAGACCTCAACATACACATGTATGACCACAACATGTTCGGACACATTTGCTGCAAACAGAGACAAGCACCTGGTTCATGCTCTTCACATGCATGTCGACACACGCCGGAAACTCTGCATTCGACGGCTGAGGGCTCTTCTGTGACTACCCCAGCTTTCCTATCTTCGGTGGCTTGCTTTCACTAGAGCTCTTGTTTCCAATGGGTCCCCCCACTGAGCATGTTATCCGAGGGTTCCCAGCCATATGCTTGCTACAAAAATTCTGCCTATGTGTCAGAATCTGGCATACGCGAAACTCAGCCCACACGTGTGTATACATTGCGAACACCAGCCAGGATTGAGTTCTCGCGGCAGGAGAGATGGGAACCTTAGAGAAAGCTCTGGAGATTGGCCAGGAAGGGCATCTGTCTGGGAATGGCTTCCAGACAGCTCTCCTAAGTACTCCCTCTAGGGTCCAGCCAGTCTCAAGGACCAGTACCTTGGCAGAACTGGGGGTCCTTCTACGGCATGTGAGAAGGGTACAGCTGGAACCTCTAGGATCTATGTTTAGACTTAGTAAGAGGCACCAGAGCTGAGGACCCTCCCTCCAGGTCCGAGTCACAGGACAGCTCAAAGGTCAAGGTTTGGACTGAAGAAGTGACTCAGTCCGTGAAGTGCTGGCCATGTGAGAATGAGGACGTGAGCTTGACCCCTGAACCTAGTGAATACATGGTAAAGCAAAACAACAGCCAGGTATGGCGGCAGACACGTAATCCCAATGCTGGGGAGGCAGGGAGAAGGGGATCCCGGGGCTTGCTGGCCAGCCAACCTAGCCTAATCAGTGAGCTCCAGACCAAGGGAAGTTCATTTACCTCAAAAGAGGTAAATGACATTCCTGAGGATGATACCCAAGGAAGTCATGACTTCCACACAGATGGAGAGAGAGAGAGAGAGAGAGAGAGAGAGAGAGAGAGATTAATCCTGGGGCTAGAGTTCATGCAGTTGGGTTCTAGCCTTATCATTCTCTACTCATAGTGGAACTGGGCCAACAGCTCAGCTCTCAGAGCCCGTTTTCTCTACTGTTGGATGGGAGGGCTGGACACCTACCTCCAGGGTGGTTGTGGATTAGAAAATACTATTACTGTCCTTGGTATTATTCTATCATCTGACTCAAACAGTACCTGGCTCATAATAAGAACTTTTCTCCTGAAGGGAAGAAGCGGTGGCCATCTTGGCAGGTCTCTTTCCCTCATGAAGAAGGCCCTGCACACAGCAGGGCACAGAGACAAGGCATAGACCACAGAAGACAGGGTGCAGTGGGTAACGAGAGTGACAGAGAGTCCCAGCTGGGAGAAAGACAGGGGTGGGCAGAGAGGAAAGAGAGGCCTCTAGTTGAGACGGTTCATGGATAGCGTTGTCCATCACTATAGCAAAATGCCTGGCAGAACCTGTGAGAATGAACGATACAGTCTGCTCACAGTTTCAGAGGGCTCAGACCATGGCGGCTTTCTTCCATGCACCTGCCTTCAATGTTCTTGTGGCAGAAGCATGTGGTAGATTGCAGCTGCCCACATCGTGGCAGGCAGACAGAAAGCAGTACAACATGTTGGGTCAGGGATGAAACTCTCCCAAGAACCTGTCCCCAGTAACCAAAACTTTCCAAATTAGCACTGCTATCTGGAGACCAGTTTTTCAGTACTTGACCCTTTAGGGCAGTGGTTCTCAACCTGTAGATTGAAACCCCTTTGGGATCAAAAGACCCTTTCACAGGGGTCACCTAGGACCATCGGAAAACACAGAGATTTACATTGACTCATAGCAGTAGCAAAATTATAGTTATGAAGTAGCAACGAAAATAAGTTTATGGTTGGGGGGTCACCACAACATGAGGAACTGTATTAAAGGGTCACAGCAATAGGAAGGTTGAGAACCACTGCTTTAGGGGGAGGGGCTCACGCCGTATTGAAGCCATAACGGAAGGAATCTCCCCATATGTGTGGGGTTCCATACTCAGTGTTTTACCCATACTGCCTCACCAAAGCTGTCTGGCCATGTGGGAGGCAGATACACCTATCACCAGATGGTGGTAAGGAAACTGAGGTTCCCAGAGCCTCTCCCAGATACCCTCCCCGTCCCAGATGTAATGCCCCCTGATCATCCCAACAGCAGCTCTGGCCCTTTGGTTGCTGCTCCTTCACCAAGGCAGCCTTGCCAACTTCCTTCCTCTGTGCTAGCCTCTCTCCTGATGTGTGTGCACGCACATGGCAGGGCAGCGGGGAGATGTGACGGAGCCTACTGGCCGTTCATCAGCTGCCTTCAAAGAGACGTCTTCTTCCCTCTTGCTGCTGCCTGATTTTGATGGTCTTCCGGGCTGCGTCGTCTACGATGGTTATTGCCGCCAACTCCGGAGGGCCACATCAGCTGCCACAGACTTTTATTCCTGCAAATAAAAATGTGAGATCCATCCCGAGGAAGCCATTGGCTAAAGAGGCAGAGCCTATAAACTGGCATTTTAAATGTGGGGAGCCCGTGCCAGCACTCCTCGGGGCACTGCCTCCCCCATCCTCTCTGCACTTGGCCCTGCTGTACGCAACACTCCCCCAACACACCACCTCCCCGGCTTAGAAGGGCCCAGGTAGGAGGGTGGGAAAGCTAAGATTGGGAAGGGTGACCTTGAAGCAATCTGAGTCATCCCTCACTCCCCAGGACACACAGACTTGGGTTAACTTCCTCTGGTACCTCGGGATAATGAGAGCAAGTCAAAGCCCCCTTGTGCCCTCTAGCGATTGTGTGTTTTAGTATTTTCTGAGTATATAGACATTTTCCACTAATTTCCAATGTATTGGCCTCAGTGGGGAGTCTGGGCCTTTCAGGAAGCAGGCTGGGCTGATCTGACAGCCAGAGGCAGAAGGAATAGCTGCCTGTCACAGGAGCAGAGACACTTCTCACAGGCGGGGACATAGATTCACCACTCCAAGTGGTCTTATCGTCAATGGTCAGATGGGACCTCCTTCTCCCCGGGTGGGGAGATGGGGACAGGGGAGGGCACCATGCAGACTCTGGCCCATGGCAGGCTGTGCCTCCACCCTAGAGTGCCAAGGCGAGTGAGACAAGGGCATTGGCCCCAAAGTAGTGGGTACCAGCAGGAGGGACATATGGGGAGGAAGATAAAGAAAAGCCTGGCACAAGAATGGGAGGGTCAAGCATGGGAAATCCCAGCAGAGTGGGGCAGGAAGGAGCAGGGAAGGATGGAGGAGGGAGGGAGGAAGGGTTAAGTCAGCTGGATAGGTCAGTACTTCTTCCCAAAGAGCAGATTTTAAGCCCCGAAGAAGAAATGACCCCTGAAACCCCAACCCTAACCTGGGTCATGGTTCCTCTTTCCCATCTGTCCACCTGCTGGATGTGTCTGCTTGGTTCCCACCTTCTTGATTTTTAACCTCCAGACAATTAACTATTCATTCATTTATTTGTATATTCACGCTCTTGTGTGCTACACGCTGGTCTTGAACTTACTATATTGCCAAGGATGAACCTCTGATCCTCCTGCCTCCACTGTGCTAGTTTATGAAGCAAAATGAGGGCCTCAAGTATAGGTAAATACTCTACCAAGTGAGCTACATCCTCAACTCAATGAGTGTCTATTTCAATACTGATCCTGAGATGGAAGCCTGGGTCATTCCAGGATGTAGAGACGAAACCATCTATCATGGATTCTCAGCATTGTGCTGAGACCAAACCCATCAGCTGGTCCAGCCAGGCTGACAAGCCATTGGACTTCATTAGAAGAGTTCTATTCAGTCCCCACATACACCATGTCCCCCCCTTCCAGCACCCCATCCATGACCCATGATCTGTATTAAGTTGTCTGTCTTCCCTTACACACACACTGCCCTGACTGATCCTGTCCCCGCAAGTGGGTTCTGCTCCCCTCTGCAGTCACCAGACTCCTTTCAACACAGCTCTGGGATTAATTAAAACTAGCAGATCAGGGCATAAGAGAGAAGAGAGATACTCAACTCTTGGAGAAAATGCCATGATTAGTATGGAAGGAAAAAAGGCGGAGAGGCAGTAGGAAAGCTGGCGAGCACACTGAAGGACTGGAGCTTGCCCCGAAGCAGTCGAGAGCCACACAGCCCCGTGGAGAGACCAACGCACTGAGATGCTCAAGATGAGAAGGCGGCCTTGGTGTGTGCCCTTGATTTGTCGGGGTTTTGAATGGCAAAGTGGAAAAAGAGAATTCCAGGAGGGGAAGAAGAAGGGTGAAGGCAGGGGTGAGGAAGGCAGCAGTGAAGAAGGCAGGGGTGAGGACAAGGCTTTGAAGACCTATGCACAGACAGAACTTTGCTGCTGGGATGTCAGAGGGTTATGGCTTCCCAACTTGGCTCTATGGCTGACATACTGGTTTAAGTTCAGAACCATCCTTCTCACGGGAATCAAATGTCCACTTCCTCCAGGCTTGTTTTGTTCCTCTCAACACAGATGTTTAGTTTCAGCGGGGTCTGGATGCAGGCGAGGGCATGAGTTCACACTCTGCCCATCCTCGGAGCCCTTTGCCAGGATTTCCCGAATGTAAACTGAGGAAGGCACGTGTGACGACTCATCGTCATCGTCCGCTGGACTGGATTCAGCATCACCATGGAAACCCACCTCTAGGTGCATCTATGGGGACTTCCCAGAGGATTTAACAAATCAGAGAAGATTCGAACACGGGCAGCATCATCCCATAGGCTGGAGTCCTGGGCTGAATAAAATGAAGGAAGCTGAGGGTCCACAATCTCGCTTCCTTCCTGAGTGCAGATACAAGGTGACTACCACCTCAAGCTCCCGTGGCTATGCCTTCCCCGCCATACTGGACTTTATCCCTCTCAAACTAAGAGTCAAAGCAAACCTGTTCTCTTTTAACTGAGTCATAGCACAAACCATGAAAAGAATGCTTTCCTCTTAACTGGTGAAACTGGAGGTTTATGAGTCTGGGAGTAGCCATGGAGAAAGCCCTTCACATACACGATAGCTGACATTCAGGGAGACGGGCATGTCCAAACAGCGTGGGAGTGGCTGAGCCCTCCCCTAACCTAAGTTTTGGCCACCCCAATCAATAGAGCTCCTTGTAGCCTAAACTAAATAAATTGTGTTGGGTTTTCTCAGAATTATAGGCCAAACGGTAGATACACAAGAAGCATGCCCAAGATGGCTTGCTGCAGAGCCGGTCACGTCTGTAGCCAGAAGCAGCTCTCCTGAGTCTGACGGCCATGGTCTAGTGACCAGAGCTGGTGGCACCTGGCACAGGCTCCTGCTGTAATGACAGAGCTGCTCCGGCTGCCTTAGGAGGGTGGTTGCTTATTCACTTCATAAGCAGGAACGCCTGAGGCATCTCATGGCGGGGTGCAAGCTCGCCTCACTTTCCTATTTCCCGTTGTATTTCACCCTGGCAAGAGGGATTCTTCTTGGCTGGGAAACTGATTTTAAATCACTCTCCTCACTGCCAAAAATTCCTCTCCAACCTACCTTCCCCCAGGGTCTTTGCTTTCTCTTCTGTCTTTAAAGCTTGTCTCCCATTCCCACATTCCAAGACCCAGTACAGGCATGTATGTACGCGTGCGTGTACATGTGTGCGCACACATGCACACACACACATACACACACACACACACCCCAGATCTTCTCCACATTGGAGATTTTAACTTTCCTAATCTTAGTTACCAAGGCCCTTTTTTGTTGTTTGTTTGTTTTTGTTTTGTTGTTTTGTTTCGTTTTTTTTGTCCTGCCTGTCTTGTCCTGAAACTCACCTTGTAGACCAGGCCGGTCTTGAACTCACATAGATCCACCTGCCTCTGCCTCTGAATGCTGGGATTAAAGGCGTGCACCTCCTGGCTACGGTTGCACTGTTGTAACCAGCTCCATCTGTAGCTCTCAAAGCAGTCTGGAGTGCCAGGCCCAGAGTGTGGAAGAAGTTGGAAGAGATGTGGACTTTCATTCTTGGCATCTGCCTAAAGGGACTGAGCTGGCACTGGGTGCCACAAGGCCATCAGCAGTTCCTCAAGGAACAGGCTGATCAAGCAGTTAGGGGTTCAGAGAAGCCCATGAGTGCCACAGCTGAGACCCAGACTCCAAGTCAGGGGTGGGGGTGGGGGGAGTGACAGAGACAGATGGGTGAGAAAGGAGACACCGCCACCCAAGTGTTAGCTCTGTCCCTGGCCTAGTCTTTCATGCCATGCTCCAGTGGCTTCTGTGTGTTGCCCGTCTCAGCTCCCATTTGCAGGAGAGATACCTTGTAAATTGGAGCATAATTTGAAATTTCTGGAATTCAGCTTCTTCATGTCTACCCCAGTTCAGTCACTTTCTACCTATGCAAGCCTGTCTGATGGGACTACATAAAGCCTTGATCTTTTTAGTTTTAGGGGTGTGTGTGTGTGTGTTTGTGTGTGTGTGTGTGTGTATACTTGTACCTTCAGAGTCCAGAAGAGGGCAGCAGACCCCTCAGAGCTGAGTTATAGGTGGTTGTGACCTTCCTAGGGTGGGTTCTGGGAACTGAACTTTGATCTTCTGTAAGAAAAGTCAACTCTTTTCCCACCAAGTCATCATTCTGGCCCCACAAAGCCTTTGTGATGGCCAGACAGTCAATGACTTAGTTTTCATAGGGCCATAAGAATTATACCACAACTCCTTGCCTCTCCCCAAACAGTTTGACAGCAGCCACAGAAGGCAGGTAAAGGCCTAGGAGTGGTTTCACCATTAAAATCTTTATTCACCAGAATAGGTGACTCTGCTTAGGGTGTGCGTGGGCAGCCTGCAGCCTCTCCAGAGTAAAATTCTCACAGTTCTGATGACAAGCCAGGAGCTCAGCCATCCTGCTCAAAACCCTAGCATAGCAGTACTCTCTGCTGTCCATATAGGATGCATGGTATGGCCTGAGAGTCACAAACATGAGCCACATTCAAGCTTGGTTTTCTTACACACGAGCCCTGAGATCATGGGAGAATACTGCCCGGCTTCACATCTCGGTAGAATCTACAGAATGAAGAAACTAAACGGAAGATGGAGTAAGGGTCCAGTAAGTGCATTCCGTGGAGGAATGGTGTCTGGTAAGTCCTGTGGATGCTCTGGTAAGAAGTCTGATGAGCTTGCCACACGAAGCTTGTCGGGAAGCTTCTGGTTGGTAGCAGACAAATGCTCTTATCCCTTAGGGAGAAGCTGTAGCTGGGGCACCAGTGGCAAATAGGAGCCTGGGTGAGCATCCCACTAAAGGCAAAAAGAAGCAAGTCTTATGGGGGGGGGGCTTTATGGCGGAGCTGTACTCCTAAAGGCTGGCATTCCTAGAGGAACATGCAGGAGAGAAAAAGCTGGCAAGAGAAGCTGGGCGGGGCAGGTTGCACAGGCCTGTGCTCTGAGCAGTGGAATACAGATTAGACCATGGGAAGGTTTGAACATGGATATGTTCAGGCTGCACTTCCCCCAGTGACTCATGGAAAGATGGATCAGAAAGTGTGAAAACAGAGGCAGGGACCACTAGAATGCCCTTACATCAATTAGGGCTGCCCTAGGGTGACGGCCCTGAGAAGAGGGGACAGACACAATCAGGGGATAGTAAAGGGATGGGGCTGCTGACATAGACAACGGGACAGAGAAGTCAGGGGCACTCCCAGGTATCAATCAGCTTACCACATGCCTTAATAGTACCAAGCAACAGTTTTATCATGGGCTGATCCCAGGTCAGAACTCAAAACCCAGAGTATTGGAAACCTGCGGCCTGAAGGAGCCTTTAGAAGTCACCTCACCAGTACATCCTCCTGTCTCTCGATCTCTCTGTGACCAACCCCTAAGCACTGAGCAAACGTGAAACAAAGGACAGACATTCCACGGGTGCACAGGGAGGCCTTGTTTTCTCTGAGCAAGCTGTGCCAACAAGAGGTGAATGTCCCCAAACTCTGGAGCAATGGGCTTTTAGCTGGGCAGAGGCACAGAGTCCTGCTTTTCTGGGTCTTTTCCAAATTAGCCAGCAGGGTCAGCCTTCTTGCTGCAGAGAGGGCAGGGTCTGGCAGGCAGCCACCTAAACTCTATGACCACTAAGACTCTGCCACCCGAGTCACGACAGATGCAGTCTCTCTGTCGTCCAGGGAAGGTGGGAAAGGAATGCCCTGCTTCCCCTCCTTGCTGTCTGGGACCATCCATCACCTTGCTTATTTTTAATGCAGTGTGGGAATGCTTCATACTCCCGTGCCCCTCAGGAAATGTGAGTAAACGAGGACTCCGGGAGCCAGTCATGCTACTGAAGAAAGCACATGAGTGATTAAGGAAGGGAACTCACCTTCCCACCCCAACCCTTCCCACACCCTACTCCCGGTTTCCCCCCAGAATTCCCCCACTGCATCTCAGACTTCATGTGAGTTATCAGCCAGAACAGAAGAGTCACCCCCAAGCCCCCAGAGTCCGCACACTCTGAATCATCGTGATGCTCTTGTCACGAGGCTGCTGACTGAAGTCAGCAGAGTCAATGCAATGGTGGTTCAATGAGACTCAGAGGTCAAGTTCCTGGAAAGACAGGAGTGAAAACAAGGAAGTGCACAGATTGCAAACCAGAGTAGATATGGGCACTTAAGAGCCCAGCGACACGACACTGTGTGTCTTTCTGCCATGGGGAGGTGTGTCACACAGTGGCATTTGGATGCTGTTTGAACCTGATTTGAATTTTGACTCCACCGTTGCTTTCAGAATTTGTAAACCGGGGATAATAATGTCTACCACATAGAGTGGTTATGAAAATTTTCATTTTAAAAACTGTGATTTATTCTCCAGCTTGAACTCCAAAGCTTGCATTTCTACATTTTTGCTGCTTACACGGTTCCAACCTTGGTCATAAGGTACTTTACCCATCTGTCTCCTGCTTTCTTTCCACAAGGTCCCTACCCCACTGTTCCAGCTGCATCTGGGAGGTTCCAGCCTTCAGGTCTGGGGTCAACTATTTCTGCTGAGAACCATGGTTCTTACAAAGAACGATGTGTTTCTAGGGCACAGTCTAGATTGCCAGATGTTCTTCACTACGGAGGTGTCATTGCTTCCGGTCCCGATCATCGTCAAACCATGTTGGGAACTGTGTGTGCATTAAGTCCTTCATTACATACCTACAGGACTGGGAGTGACTGGGACTGTCCCCGCAAACTTTGTGTGCTGAAGACTTGCTCCCCTGCAGGTGACACCATGGAGAGGTGGCTGGGACGTGAGGGTGATAGCCACATAGTAGATTCAGTCACTGATTTCATAGACAAATGGACTTTAGAGAAAGACAGTCACTAGAGTCTGACTTTCAAAGATCTGTCTTGCCCCTAGGTGCCTCCTATCTTTTCCTCTCCCTTCCTCCCTCTCTCTGCTCTATGTATGTATAGATCTTGTTCACCATAAGGTAGGCAGCTCTGCTCTGCCACACACTCCCTGCTATGACATTCTGCCTAGAAACCATGAAGCAGAGCAACCCTGGGGCCGGAAGTCTGAAACAGTGAGCCGAAACGAATCCTTCCACCTTTAAATTACTTTTTAAAAGCACTTTGTCACAGCAGCAAAACTGAGTAACACAGCCAGGGTTATGCTCCGAGAAAGGCATTCTCTAGATGGCTTTCCAGCATGGACTGTGTACGGAGAAGCCCAGATGCTACAGCCCACTACACATCTGGGCTGTGTGATGCGGCTACTGCTGTAGGCTACAAACCTGTGCACACTTCTGTACTCAATGCTGAAGACAACCGTGGCACATTGGGAAGTCTGTGTATGTGCAAACATATCTAAGCATAGGAAGAGAAACAAAGAGTAAAGACAGAGTTGAAAAGATGTTTTAAATTGGTTGTAACAAGCTTTTATGAGTGGACTGGAAACTGCTCAGGATTGGAAAGTGAGCTAGGCGGCCTCCCTGTGTGCGGGTCTAGGTCATCACTGTGCACCAGATCTTATCAACACTCTATCCCTAAACTTGATTAGATTACTTAAAGTTCTTCTTTTTTCCAATACTAAGTAAATATTTTTGTCAATGAAATATTAGTTTACTGAAAGCTTTTTACTTTGTAAACTTCTAGGTTCTTAAAATTTTTGACATTATTTATTTGTTTTGTTTGTTTGTTTGTTTTTTCAAGACAGAGTTTCTCTGTAGCTTTGGAGCCTGTCCTGGAACTTACTCTGTACACCAGTCTGGCCTCAAACTCACAGAGGTCCATCTGCCTTTGCCTCCCGAGTGCTGGTATTAAAGGCATGTGCCATCACTGCCTGGCTATACTTTTTGACTTTTAATAATACTGAAAGCATAAACATCTGTACTGATGCATAAAATACTCTCTTTAAACTATTAATCTGTAAGCACTCATAAAGACATATATTAAAAAATAAGACATAAACACACATTAGTATAGACCCACACAAAGTCACAGCCATCCTATTATCCCTGTCTTTACTTCATATTTTGTCTCACCAGGAGGTTTGCAGAGGGAGTAACAAAGAGACCACTGTCATTTCTGTGAAAATGGCACCTTATGGAATCTTCCTGAGGGATCTGCTAGAGGCTCTTCAGGAGCAAGTACCTTCAGGAATACACCCATTCCAGAACCAGATATAGTTCAGTTGGTAGAGTATTGCCTAGCAGATATGAAGCCTCAGGTTTTATCTCTACCACTACAAAAGCCCGGTGTGGTGACATGTGCTTATAACCCCAGACACTGAGAGGTGAACATTAAAGGATCAGAAGCTCACATTCTTTACTAAATAGAGAATTCAAGGCCAACCTGGGCTACATGAGACCCTGCCTAAAGGGGGCAAAGAGGTTTGCTATATATCAGGTACATAAACGGATTTTCATTATGACATTTGCATATGTGTACATAACATTTTGATCACCTATGAACATAAAAATAAATATTTGGAAGGCAATTTGACAGGATCACCATGTTCATTTAGCAAAACAAAAAAAAATTCTGTAATAAGATCTATGACCTCCTAGGCCACAGGCTTTTGAGCAGACTTGCAGTACCAGGAATGAATCTGAATTCCTTCTGCCTGATTGAGCCCCAAATTCGATCGGAAATCAGTTGGTCACTTCCATAATAGTCATGCCACTATTGCATCAGTGGCTATGTCTTGCCTGGTGTACTGACAATGTAGCATGCCAGATTCACATCTGAATAAGGCTACTGATGCCCTTTCTCTTCCAGAAGCCTGCACAGGTCCTCTCCATCACTGTGAAATCTAAGCAGAGATGAGGATGCTTCCAGCTCAGTTCCAACCTGATTTCTCTAAGACCCACAACCAACACATCTGTTGTCTTCAGTTGTGGGCAGCCAGCAGCTACAGGAATAGATTAGAATCTTGTGGCCACCTCAGGGGGTTCTCTGACCAGCAACCCATTGGGAGACAGCCCACTCCTGGCACTGATATTTTTATTTAATGACCCTTTTGCTTTGGAGAGCAGGGATCTTCCATTCAAACTGTTTAAAGTTTATGTTTTTAAGATCATCTACAGGTCTATAGTGTAGGTTGAATAACTTCTCTCTCTTTTTTATCATAGATTCCCTTGAAAGTGGCAATGTACCATGAACATTCCTTTCTGTGGATGACAATATGTTTGTATTGGTCCATATGTCCAAGCATTAAAAGGGCTGCTGAGGTCTGCAAGAGCTTCACTGACCCTTCACTGTGAATTCTCCTAGGAATTATTGTTATGTTACTTCCGGGACAGCCTTCTCCCTCCTCCTCCTCTTCCTCGACCTCCACCTCCCATGGTTTCTCTTTCTTCCCAGCCACTTCTGCATTCACAGATCCCTATCCCAGGTCTAACATCTTAGGGGGTCACAATAAAACATGCAGTCTGCCTCTGACTGGAGCATTGATATGCATTGTGCAGCTATGTGCTCATTTCTGCATCTGTCTATTATATTGCAGCTTGGTAAGATGAAAGCGAGATGAGAAATATAGGAGAGCTTCATCTTATTTCTACCCTTTATGTTAGCTCAAAATTAAGGGTTTTTTTTTCTTCTTTTTTTTTAAGACATAAAGCATCTAGGATGCAGGGTGAACACTTGCACATTCTCTTTCACCCTCCACTTCCTGAGCTCCACTCTCCTAGCGACATCCAGAGTTTATATAAATGAGAAAGCAAACTCTGCCCCTTGAGGTTATTGTAAACTGGCTAGGTTTCAGGATGTGAGCCTTAAATGTGGCCTGAAGCAACAAATCCACATCAGGGTCTGCCCTGGCCCACTTTCCTCGACCAGAGCAATGAGCTGACTTTACCCTAAGTTTGAAACCAAGCCTGGTATAATATGAAGAGGGATTATAGTCTAGGCTCCCTTGAGAAGCAGACCCTGAGGCAAGATCCAAGTTCTAATCATTTATTTGGGCAGTACTAGGAACAGCACCTTGGGAGTAGAGAAGTGATCCAGAGAAAAGGACAGCCCAAACACTTGTGATTAAGGTATTTCCCTCCGCGGAGAGACCACTGGGTCCTCAGCGGGAAACTCCAGGCGATATTGTTAGATACCAGCCTGGATCTTCTCCACGTGCACACAAACCAGGCCAAGTGGGATAGGATGCTTCACACACAAGCTCCCACCAAAGCTTGTTCAAGGCTATTGTAACGGAGGTTTGCTCCTGCAGCACATGGCAGGTAGCTTCCAGCACCTTTGGGGAAAGCCCTGGGGACGGCGAGACAGCTGTAAGCCGTGAGGCATGAGGGAGAAGGGCACAGGCGGCACTTAGCACCCTGCCCCATCTGCCCATAACCATGCCAAGCCCAGGTTCAAACAGCTGCCGCTTCCTTAGCTCCTCCAGCTTGCCAAACAGCCTGGAGGGTAACCACAAAAGGGGAGGAGAATTGTGGCATCACCCAATCTTATGGCTTAGGAGGAGAGAATTTGTCAAGGAAGAGCTGGTTTCATCTTACCAAATATGCATTAATCTGCAACAAGGTAGCCAGCTCTACAAATTTCCTCCAAGTGATATTAAAATATATTTACAGAGAGAGCAAGGTGGTATTTCTACATAGATGAATATGTAAATCTCTGAGTTTGGGAGCGTCTGTGGTTGAGAATGAGAATGAGACGGTGGCCACAGAGCCATGAATTCATAAAATGTTCCAAAGAACTCTCCCCAACCTTGTGGCGTGTTGTGTTATTAAGGTACAGTAGACTTGCAAAGTATGCTGTAAATCCAAAGATTTAATGCATCATTTGTGACAAAGTCTTCCCCTGAGATTCTGCTAAGAAAGGGCAACAAGGAGAAAGGAATGCCAACTCCGTCTTCTCATCCCCTTGAGGAGAGGAGCTGCGACAGCTTCCTCCGTCAGGCCTGATCTCCCATCTGCCACCTAAAGTGTCCAGTGTGGATAGGGACAACATGTAAGGACATGCAGGATGTGCCCAAGATAAGTGCATCCAGCATAGTTGAAAGGAGAGACCCTGGAATCCCACTCCACCAAGTCAAACCACCGAGGGGCAAGAATGCATCTGCGCGAGAGGAAGGCATCTTGACTTAATTTATACAAGAGGACCTGTGGACAGCAGTCTTTCCAACGTCCGCCACATAAAGCACCAGAGACAAAAAGTGGCCATTGTTTTCAACACTGCAAGACCAGAACTCATCCAGGATCGCCAAGTCATGTCTGGAATGACCTCTGACGCATGAGCTCACAGTAGCTGCAGCTATCTGTGAAAGACCTGCACAAGATGAAGCCCATTAACAGTGCATCACGGGTGGGGAGGGACTCACGAGGCACCAGCCCTCTCTGAGGAGCTGTGAATGACAGGCGTGTGGGGGGCGTCATTTTCTTTAGTGGTGTAGTCCAGTCAGTAGCCCCTCACAGGTGCTCATGCGAACAACTTCCACGGGAGTGGCATGGGGATGAGAGTGAGATCCGGTAATGGGGAGCGAAAGTGACCAAAATGCGTTGTATACGTGTACGAACATGTCAAGTGTAAGAGAGAAAGGCCTGTTCAGAGTTTGCCAGACTGACATCAAAGCTCTCTAGGCTTGGCAGCTTAAATAACAGAAATCTATTGTCTCCAACTTAGGGAAGTCAGAAGTCTGAAATCAAGGGGCTGGCCAAGTTGGTTTTTCCTGAGACCTCTTTCTTTAGCGTGGAGATGTCGTGTATCTTCTCCCTGTGTCTGCAAGCGGTCCCCACTTCTGAACATGGCTCCGCCCTAATCTGTCCTCTTTATAAAAACACCAGTCACATTTGAGAAGGACTCTTCCTCATGGTCTCTTTCAAGAAAAATCTCTAAATATAGTAACATTGTGAGGTAGTTGGGGGTTGGGTCTCCAACATACAAATTTAGGAGACAGCCATGACAGAGAGCGACCCAGAAGCCACTGGTTCCGTAAACAACTTGGTGGTTTCTGATTTGTGAGCTGCCTGAACTCCGGGGCTGTCTGACAGAGCTGCCGTGTCCCTGTCACCCCTCTTTCCAACAGCCGTGTAAATGGAGGGAGGGAACACTTAGACTGCCGCGTCTCAATGGAGGGCAGGAACACTTAGACTGCGGCGTCTCACTGTTCTGCACCTTAAGTCATGACAACATTCCACGGGGAGCCGGATTCGCCGTGACACCCTGCTCTGGCCTGAATAGGAAATGGCCACCGTGAGGGAGCTCCTGAGAATGAATGCTTGCTGCCCTGGTGTCCCTGCTGTTGACGGAGGTTATGAATTTTTGAAAGGTGAGACTTCACTGTAGGAAATAGTTTACTGGGAAGAGGGGCTCGGATCTTATAGCGAGGCCCCATTTCTCCTCCTTTCTCTGTTTCCTGATCCACAAAGATGGGAAGACACAGCTTCGAACTCCAGCTGCCATGAACAAGAGCTACTCTCATATCATGCCTTCCCCGCCATGGCACACTTTACTCTCAAACCATGGGCTAACCCTCCCTCCATTAAGTTGCTTCTTCTCAACTATTTGGTCCCAACAATGAGAAGAGTAACTAGTAAGTGTCTCCACCATACCATCCTGCACAGGTTCATTTAATTAAAAGGGCGTCGCACCACAGACAAGAGCTCCCAGATGAAATTCATATCTATCACAGAGAGGTCACCTCCCCTACAATCCAGCAAAGAATGGGCTCCATCCATGAGCACACTGGCTTCCAGAGACATCGGCGTTGGTACTAGATGTGAAAACATGGCTACAGGAAGGTAACTTCCATAGCCAACTGAAAGGGGACACACAAGAGGCTGTGAATCTCAGTCACTTCCTCACTGATGCGACAGAATGCCCGGTAAATGCAGCATAAGGAGTAAAGAGGTTATTTTGACTTACAGTTGAAGAGGGAGACTGTCCACGAAGTCACAGGAGACATGGCAGCAGACGGAAGGAATGGTGGTGAGCAGGAAATGGGCTGGTCGCCTTGCATTTGGCACTCACAAAGCAGAGAGTGAACAGGAAATGGAGCCAAGTAGTAAAGCCTCAAGGCCCGCACCTAGTGATCCACTTCCTCCAGTGAGGCCCCGCCTCCTGAAGGTTCCACAAGCAACTCAAACAGAGCCACCAGTTGGAAACTTAAGTGTTCAAACTCATGAGCTCATGAAGGAATGTCACATTTAAGCCACAGCTACAGCCCTGTGTCAGCCTCTTAGCCTTCAAGCCACAATTTTTTCCCAGCCATTCCCTCCCTTTCTCCTCCTCAAATCCCTTCTCTTCCACTCATGGTGATACTGTCAAAAATGTTTCCCGCCCCCTCGTATAGAGGCTGGGTGGTAGTCAGTCCCTAAGACTGCCACCTCCTGGTCACCACAGTCACTTCCCTCACTGTCCTAAGGTGGCTGAGAAATAGTCCAAAAACATGCACATCACTTCCTCCTCCAGGTTCAAAAGACATTGTGACTTCTGCATGGTCATTTCCTATCTCTCCAGTCAGGAGGAAGTCATGTCATCAGAAACCTTATAATAACACGCACTTAGCAAGCATCCTGCCAAAAGACACACAAACAAGCTTACCAGTGGCGGGGGGGGGGGAGGGCAATCCCCCAGGTCTTGGCAAGTTGCATTCCCTAGCTGGCCCACAGCTGTGCAGCACCTAAGCTCTTTGATGAGGAACGGTAACTGTTGGTTGTTTCCAGGAGATAAGTTGGGACTCATTTGTTATGCGGCGATAGATAACGGATACAGGCAAACTACACGCTGGGCTCTATCAAGGTGAGACCCATCCAGAAGGGCTGTCAGCCAGCTGCATCCGGATGCTCTGCCCTAAATTTTATCAGTGGTGCTTACAAGAAACAGTCATGTGACATGTGCCACTGATTTCCCTAACACCTGCTGTCAAGTGGATGGTTGGCTACTTCTTTAACTTTGTGACTGCCATTGTGGAGGGAGGTAACAAACCCATTAAGAGTTTAATACAGAGGCTGTTCTTGTTTGGGTGTTCATTATCCGAGCCCCCACAGATCAGAGGTTACCTGGGGAAGAGTCGGCTGAGGATATCCATTCTTGTTCCGTCTCATCCTCTCCACATCCCTGCCGGGGTCTCTCCTTTCCGGCCTCATCAACGTCATTGTTTCCCTCCTGCTCACCGGCTGGCACATAACCAATAGGCTGGGAATACAATGCAAACTGATTGCAAAGTATAATCACAAACTTCTCAAGAGAAAGGGGTGGGAGGGGCAGGACTTCATAATGCCCATGCGCGTGAAGGGGAAGAGCCGCTGGCATTGTGGGCAAAGGCATGGACCAATCTGCATAGGGAGCACTGGAGCAGTCAACAACTTGAGAGCAGGGAACAGCAAGGCTGATGACATTGTGAAAACTTGGAAAGAAAATGAGGATGGAGGATCAAGGGGCTAAGAGGGGTTCTTGAGAACGGTGGCCAAGGGCACAGAGAGCTTTTGCACAAGAATACTCTGTTTGTGTCTTTACTGCCAAAGTCCAACCTGAACATGAGACTGTGGCATCACTCTGCTGTGCATTTTTGTTGGGAAAATGCTATCCAAAAATAAACTACTCTGGGTCACTCTGTTCAGAGGGTGGGTGGGCAGAGAATCGCATACATAACTTCAGTGTTAAAGTTGTCCTGGAACTCACAATCCTCTCACGTCAGCCTCCCGAGTGCTGGGCTGCAAGAAGGCATCACCATGCCCAGCTGGGTTGTTTTATTTTTAACATGCATATATAATATGTGTAGGTAAGTGCAGATGCAAGTATGTGCACATGTGTGCAAGTGTGTGCAAGCGTGTATCTGCTTGTGGAGCCCCGAGGTTGGCACTGGGGATTGTCCCTAATCACTCTTCCACCATAGACTTTTTGAAGAATGGTCTCTTCATTAAATCCAATAAGGCTAATCTCCCTAGCCACCTTGCCTCCCTCTTATCAGGGTGGAATTATAGGCAGGTGCTGTACTTGAAAGCCCTTTACCAACCAGCACTTGGCCCCTTTTGAAGGGTCATTTAAACTAATATTTTTCTATTTGCAAATATCCCAGGAAATCAAAACCCAGCTCAAACTCAAGGGATGGAAGGGAGGGGATGCTTCTGCTGAAGAACCAGACTGTATTCTCCTTTCCATTAAGCTGAATTTTATAACTACCATGCCCCTCTTCTTTCCCCTGAGATTCCAGGGAGCTAAATCAAGCTTTACTACAAAAGTATTTTGCTGTGTCTTTTATCCTTGGTGCCAATTTTCCCTTCCTACCCACCACCCTTCACCAAATCAGTCAGATCCATACTTTGTGGGCCAGAAGTACATACAAACCTGACGGTGCTCTGTGGGAGCTCTCTGGGGACTTTGCAGTTGTTGCACCAAGTTAACCATTCTCTTCTTCTCGTGGCCCTGGCCTCATTGAGTCTGTGACCAGGTAGGTTGGCATGTCCTTCCTCTCCCCTCCTCCCTTGGCCTTTCCTAACACAAAATACCCTGCTAATTTTCCTTTGACATTTCTCCCTTCCCCTTCTTGACCTCATTTCCCCAGGGCAGAAATTTCACTGCCTGAAACATTAGCATCCTTTCTAGGTGCTTCTAAACTGTATCTAGAAAGCCATGGTGATCTGATATCTCATTCCCCCAAAGCCAGCCAGGCTGATTCTAAGCCACTCTGGGGCCACAAGTTCTGATGTCCATTCCTGTCGCTCCACCCAGACACACAGTCCTCTAGTTTCCTCAACTTAATCTGCAGTGCTGGAGCTACACAGAAAGGTTTAAAGACTAATGCAATGATTATCTGCATGCTTTACCCAGCTTACGCCATAAAACATTACTGCCAAGGTGAAGCCTTCCATCTCCAGCTCGTTTTCAATTATTAAAGAAGCAGACAGAAGGGGTTGTATTTGAGGGCAGCCTGGGAGTTGGTGCCATCACGAATAAAGCACACAGCAGCCATAATTCTTGGCTTATACGCACTCCCACAGACACCATCCACTGCAGTCTAATGGGGAATCTATTGTTCTTCTAGCTTTAGGTTGAGGAAATAGGCTCAGCGGTTATGTGATGCCGTAGCATCCAGTGGTTAAGAGGAGTCCAGCCTAGCCAAGAGTCCAGACTGCCTGTGGTTGGGCCCTGGTTCCAGTATTTATGCCATTGTTCTCTGGCCCTGGTTTTCCAGCGTCTAAAATGGCAGTGGTGTGGAGCTATTTCACGGGGTTTGCAATGTGTGCTTGCAGCGGAGCTTGAGCTGTTGAAAGTGGTACATAAGGGTTTACTGTTACTGTTGCCACTACCATTACTACGATGATTACTAACTATTTCCTGATCCTCCCATTAAAGAAGGGTCTATGTTTCACCAAATTCTCTGCCCCCAAGGGTCTCAAAATCCTATAACTACAACATATCGGCCCCTCCCACCCCAGGTTCAGGATCTAATAATATTTAGAATTTTTAAAGCCCATAGCCAGAACCTCATTTTGAGTTGTTGGTCAGAGGAATCCAAGAGACTTTCCAAAACATTACAGTTTATTGGTATTGCCTTTAGCTCCTTCCACAAAAAGAAGGCATGGCCCTATTGCCAAAGACACCACACACTTGGGACACAGAAATTAACAGATCTGACCTGGAAGTTTCATCCCTAAGGATCAGCTCTCGTAGTATTGGAAGAAACCATGCAAGCTGCCAACGGGAAAAAGTCAGTATTCCTATCTAGCTGTAATGCCTAGGAACTACACAATGACCAGACTCAAGATATACAGAAAGGAACAATAGTGGCACTTACATTCTGGGGCTAGCCAACGATGACCTAATTGAACTTAAATCCTGCTGAACAGGTGCTGTTAATTTAGTCAATTGCCCATGGCTGGTGAGGCCACGGAACCTAGAGGAGAATCTACCAGGCCACTTTCCTTATCCTTACATCCACAGGTAAATGCAGTTCTCCCTTCTCATCCGAGAAGTTTCTTTTTGTAACAGACAGATCATTACAGAAGTTCACAACTGGCCAAAGTGCATAGATCAACCAATTGTAGTGTGCTCAACCCCCAATTAACACCTTTTACAAAGCAACCCCTGTGTTCAAGGTTCAGAGAACACCACAGAAGAAGGAAGGAAGACGTAAGAGCCAGAGGACCAGGATACCCGCCATGAGAGTCTCTTCTACAACAAAAAGAGGACATGACGTGAGGGGGTGGTAAGGGAGGGGTGGATCTGGCAAGAGTTATGAGGAGGGATGTAATTGAGCTACATCATACAAAATTCTCGAAGAATTAATAACACATTTGTTTTAAAATATGTCAACCCCAAAGCCTTGCAGTTCACCATTCGTCCTTCCCAGGTTCCGCGCTTGGTCCCCTTCTGACTTTGTGTCCCTCTGACATTGGGTATGTCTTGTGCCTCACTATTCACTCTCCCTGGGCTGTGAGGTGACAGTTATAGCCAAATCTCTCTAGAGATGACAGCCTACCAAAACCACCTCATCACTATCCTTTCTTCTCTCCTACCCTTGCCTGGTTTTGGCATCAGGCACTTCGGATTTTGTCAACTACATCACCAAACAAATACCTCGTACCAGTAAACCTGTAGATCTGAATGCCACCCTCAAATTCCCCCAACCCCTCCACCGAAGCCACTTCAATTCACCACCAGTGAGGTCCTCTCTGGGCAAGACACGCATCTTGGGGATGGTAATTCTTCATTCCCTCTGGGTTCCACTTCCTCCTTAACTAAATGATTAGCTTGGTGTTTAGATCTATGCTCTCTTTCTAATCTTCCTCCATGCTTGGCGTTTACCCTCGGAGCTTAGAAGCAATTTGAAGCTGAGAGCTGGGTTAGGCCTTCACACAAATGCAATCACACTTTTATTACTGCCATCATTTTGAGTTGCTGAATAATGAGATTGATCTCTCTGAGACGTAAAAGGCAAATATGTGGCCACTCGGAAGCCGGCTCTTATTTCTGTATCATTGGCTGATGCTGAGGACCGTGCCTTGTTTGTCCTCATACCTGGCCATGGTCACCTCACTCGTCAGAGGTCTCAAGGTGGTACTCAACCAAAGCATAGTCCACTTAGTCCCACTTACCTCTTTTTAGAAAATTGTCATGGGGGAGAAGATTCCCTGAAAAGTTGAATGAGGAACGTAGAAAACTCTCTCCAAAGAAACAACCACTTGAAGAAACAAACATGTTTAAACTCCCTGGAAATTACCCTAAAAGCATAAGGCAAAACAAGAAAATGCCTCCAAGCAAGTCTGCCAAGTCTCATTAAGAATCAAGAGTCTATAACACTTGATCCCAAATCCACTCTGTCTCTGACTACCCCCTCAGCTCCAAATAGTACAAACTCTACACAAGCTAGTATGACGAAGAAAATGACTCCCTTCACCTCCAGCTCCCGGTCTGGGACTATGGTTTCATCCTGACAGAAGTCTTCTGTAAATTCTTACCTCCTTCCTCTATGCTATAGAAGTTCTATTACGTTTGATGCTGCAAGGAGGATTAACCTTCCCCTCCTAGCCCCCAGTCTCAGGGCAGGAGTCCTACACTGGGCACAGATGAGCTGGTAGCCCTGGAGACAACTTCTCAAGCCCCAGCTTATTTGTACAAAGGGGTTCCATATTACTAAAGACAAAGAAGAATATTTTCTAATGGTAATGAAGTTCACCTAGAAGATACAAATATGCAAAAACTGATAGAACTGAAAAGGGAAGTAGATAATACTCTAATAATTGGAGACCTTAATAATAGGTGCAAGGTTGGCTTTCAATAGTCAGTAGAACAGATAGGTGGGAGGCTGTGAAGAAAGGAGACAATGCAAGAAGCCAACAAGACGTAAAACCTTGCAGAGCATGTCGCATGACACCAGCATTCTTCAATGGGCCTATGGTTCACTCTCTAGGATAGGCCTTTTGGTAGACCACAAATTAAGGCCAATGACTATCAAATGATTGGAATGAAAAGGGAAAGGGATGTTTTCCGAACATTCAGAATCAAAGATCAAAACGGAAGCAAATTTCGGGATGTAACAAAGATGTGTTAATTAAATCACATACAGCTAACCAAGCAAGGGAGGAAAAGGTCACGGGGAAATTCATAAATGCCTTGTGATGGATGGAAACAAAAGCACAGCAACCAGAACTCACAGAGTGCAGCTAAGACAGCACATGGAGGGAAACCCATAGCTGCAAAGACTCACTGTAAACCCAAAAGGAAGAACGCATTGCCTGCTTCAACGTCCTCAAGAAACCAAACTATGAAGACTAAACTGAACACAAAGCTCACAGGAAGAGTGAAATAATAAAAACTAGAGCAGAAAACAAGAAGCCCAGAATAGAGAAACAGAGAAAATCAAAACCAAAAGATGATCCTTTAAAAAAAAAATAGCAAGGGTTGGGAAGGCAGCTTAGTGGGTAAAGCACCCGCCGTAAGAGCCTAAGAACCTAAGTTGGGTGCCCAATGGCACATATCTGTCCTCACAGTCCTCCTACGGTGAGATGGGAGGAGGAGCTATGAGACTCTCTGGAAGCTGATAGGCCAGGTAGGCTGAAAAGGTGAACAATAACAATAGAAACTGTCCTATACAAGGTGGGAGGCAAGGGCGCACGTCCAAAATTGTTCACTAACCCCTACACAAATGCCGTACCATATGTGTGCATGCCTCACCACACATGCACATATAGGTGTGTGTGTGTGTGTGTGTGTGTGTGTGTGTATCAGTAAAATTGTGCTGGGGATGGCTCAACTTGCCTATAAGGCCTATCATGCACCCAGAAGCCTGGGTTTGATTTTCAGCATGACATCAAACCAGGCATTGTAATGTAATCCTATAATCTTAGCTTTTGAAGATCAGGTGTTCAAGATAATCCTTAGCTACATAGCAAATTTTGGACCAGCCTGGGTTACACGAAACCCTGTCTCAATTAGTAATATATTTCTTAAAATGTAATGTGTTTGAAAAAAATCAGTAATATTGGCAAGCCTGTAGCTAAAATAACCAGGGCAGGAATGAATTCTCAAATCAAGAAGAGGTTATTTTCCTTGCAGAAATAAAAAGAATTATAAAGGAATTCTAAGACTGACTGTATGCCAACAAATGTGATAAGTTAAGTGAAATTGTCAAATTTCTAAAAAGACAAATTACTAAAACTCACCCCAAAAGTAGAAAATGTGACTAACATCCGTAGTAAGTCAAGGGATGAAATTATCAATTTTGAAACATCTTACAAAGAGAAGGCCGGTTCCAGATGGCTTCCCCAGAAGTCACCATCTGGTGACTCCTGTCAGCCAAGGAACACCAATCCTTCATGGAATCTTCCCAAAAGTGAACAGGAACTTCACCTCCTAACTCATTCTATGACACACAAATATGCCCTAATTTCAAAATGAGACGAAGAGATCACAAGAAAAACAAACAAACTACAAATCACCTTTATGAAAATACTGGCATAAAAACTCTAGAGATTGATTTTTATTATTTTACATCATGTGTATATTGGTTTGTGTGTGTGTGAGTGCAGAGTGCCCCCTTGGAGCCCAGAGGCCCCCTGGAGCTTGAGTTACAGGCTGTCGTGAGTTGCTTGATGTGGATGCTGGGGCTCGAATTTGGGTTCTCTACAACAGTACTGCATGCTTTCAACGCCGGAGCCATTTGTATAAATTTTTAACAAAATACTAGAAAACCAATTGCAGCAGCATATAAAAAAGATTATACACCATGATCAAATGAGATTTATATTAGGAATGTAAGCGAGTTAGTACTTGAAACTCAATTTAAGTAATATATCAGATTCATGAAGAACAAAAGTCTCGTTTCAAATTATCTGAAAAAGTATTTGACAGAATCTAATAGTGTGTGTGTGTGTGTGTGTGTGTATGAGAGAGAGAGAGAGAGAGAGAGAGAGAGAGAGAGAGAGAGAGAGAGTGAGGGGGGAGGAGCTCATGAACACACGTCCACGAACGCACGTTGGGAAGCCAAATGAGCAAGCGTCCCATCCATCTCCATCTCATTCCCTTGAGAAGGGTCTCTCACTGAACCTAGAGCTCACTGCTTTTAGAATATCTGGCTGTCAACCCCTGCAGTCCTTCCCCTGTTCATACCCTCCACCTCTCTTCAGAGCTGATATTACAGCTCGTGTGAACCCACGCTTGGTTTTTCACACAGGTGCTAGGGATACAAACACAGGTCCCCAAGCCTGCCCAGCAAGCGTTACCTGCTGACCAATTCCCCTAATATTCTTTTGTTTGCTTGCTTGCTTATTTGTTGTACTTAGTATCTTTTTAATTAAAATCTAATTATATTATTTTCTCGGGATTTCCTCCCTTCAACCCCTCCCAAGTACTCCACCTTGCTCTCTCTCAAATTCATGGCCTTTTTCTTTACTTGCGCCCCATATGTATTTCTAAATGTATAAAGAGGACCCACTCAGCCCTTATTAAGCTACTGATTTGTATCATTTCAGGGCTGAACACATGGCATCAGGTTACCAACTGATGCTATTTCTCCCACTCAGCACTCCTGAGTTGCCTGTGGTTTCTTGACTAGGTTTGGGTTCCAGTGAACTTTCTCCTCCCATGACAGCATGTCATTGGTATCACTCCTGTTCAGGTCTTGTTTGGGCAGCAGGCCTGTTGGGGTTGCCTGGGCAATGCTTCCATGATGTTTTTAGGAGGCCCAGTTTCACAACAGACTTCCTGTTTCTTTCCACCCCCTTCTCCAATGTAGCTTCATATGAAAATTACTGAACAAATTAGGAATAGACATGTCCTTGACTTGGTTTAAAGGGGTACCTAAGAGAAAGCTTCAGCCAGGAGACCATTTTATGGTGAAGGCCTGGGTGCTCTTCCCCTTAGATTAGGAATAAGACAAAGATGTCCATCTTTGCCACGTTTATTCAGTACTGCTACAGGGTTTCCAGAGCTTATGCCAGAGGAATTAGGCAAAGAAATTAAAGAAGAGGCATTTTTTTGAAAGGCAAGTTGAAACATAAGAAATGAAGCATTTCTATTCCAGATGGCATGCATGTACACATATGTGCATGCATTCATGGACATACATGTACACATATGTACATGCATTCATGTGTATATGTGCATATACATTTAAATACACATGTAATCCACTAAAACCATTAGAATCAGCAAAGGGAGTTCAATAGGACACATGATTCACTCACAATATTTTTTTTTAATTTTCCAATACAGGGTTTCTCTGTAACTTTGGAGCCTATCCTGGAGCTAGCTCTTGTCCACCAGGCTGGCCTCAAACTCACAGAGATCTGCCCGCTTCTGCCTCCCTAGTGCTGGGATTAAAGGCGTGTGCCACCACCACCCAGCTATAAATTTTTTTTCTATGACCACAGTAAGAATTCTGAAAATGAAGTTAGAAAAAAATTCTGTTTGTAGTATCATCCAAAAGAATAAACTGTTTAGAAATAAAATTAACAAAAGAGAATAGGATTTGTGCAACCACAAAAATTAAATCAAACTAAATCATCTCTAAGGGAATGGAGGGACCTCGTGGATTGGAGGTTTTGATGCTAGGAAGATGGCAATGCCTCCCACTTTATGTTTCCATTTTCCATAATCCTTGTCAAACTTCCTGCTTCTGCTTCTTTTTGGCAGACCCAGAAGAGCAGAGTTTCAAATTCACATGGAAATTCAAGAGGTAAGAAATGGCTAGGAAGTATAAAAAAAAATTGGAAAGATCAAATTTTGAGATTCCAAAAGCTGACACGGAATTTCTGGGCAATCAAGGCAGTGTAGTCCTGGCATAAGGACAGAAAAAGAAGCCAGCAGCACAGAACCTGGAGGACAGAAATAAACTCTTATGTTAACAGTCAGTCCATTTTGAACAAGAGGACCACAGCAGTTCAACAGAGAGGAAGCAATCATCCAGCAAGTGCAACAAAGACAACTGGATTTCCCCAGGGCACATGAATAAATTTAACTCCCACCTCAATTATAAACAAAGTTAGTGTAAAACTGATAATTGATGGTAGATTTTAAATATGCACTCAAAAACACTGAAAGTAAATTTGTACCACCTTAGACTGGGTAATAGTGTTTTAAATGTCATAAGAAAGCATAAACAGTGAAATAAAAATATAGGAAAATTAGAATAGACATCAGTATTAAAACTATTGGTGCTATACACGATACCATCAGGAAAGGAAAGTTAAAAAAAACAATTGCAGGATGGTGGAAAATATTTGCCAGCCATTTATCTTATAAGAGAGTTAGATCCATGATATATTTCAAAACTTCTTATAACTCAGTGATTAAAAATACAAATAACCCAATTTTAGAATGAGCAAATGATATGAGTAGTAATTTTTTAAAGGAAAAATGCAAATGGCCAACAAGCACATAAAGGTGTTTAGCATCATTGCTCATTAAGGAAATATAAGTCAAAACCACAATGAGACACAACTTCACCTAATAGGATGTTATAATTTAAAATCCAAGCAATACCAGGGCTTGTCTTGTGGGGCAGAGACAGACTGATCCCAGGGGCATATTGACGGGCCAGTCTAGCCAAAAATGGTTGCTTAGGTTCAGGGAGAGACCCTGCTTCAAAACCTAAGGTAGGGAAATGATTGAGGAAGACACCCAACATTGATCTCAGGCATCTGCATGAATACAATGGGTAAGGGCATACACACAAGCATGCATGCACATACACATACATGCATGTGCACAATAACAAATCTTGCAAGGATGTGGAGAAATTGGACCCTCCACAGCTGTCCCGTGGCTAGTGGGATAACAAAATGACACAGCAGTACATGTTGTGATGTGATAAATCTTGAAGCATGATGTTCAATGAAGAAAAAAAACAGTCACCGAGACTACATATTGCCTTCATTTGAAATTACCACTTAAGTGAAATGTCCAGGAATGTCCAAACTAAGAACATCTATAAAGATAGAGGGACGTGGATATGATGAGTAACTGAGGAGTTTCTTTGTAAGGGGACAAAATGCTCCAGAATTAGACCATGGTGACAACTGCACAAGATTTTCTTTTTAAATTATTTTTTATTTATTTAATTTTATTTTATGTGCATTGGTGTGAGGGTGTCAGATCCCCTAGAAATGGAGTTACAGACAGTTGGGAACTGCCATATGAGTGCTGGGAATTGAACCCAGGTCCTCTGGAAGAGCAGCCAATGCTCTTAACCTCTGAGCCATCTCTCCAGCCCCTATACAAACCTTTCAATACATAAACGCAAACATTATACACACACAAACACAAACACCACATACACTGAATGCTAACTTTTTGAATCATTTTGTATGTGAATTATCTTTCAATAGGGTCTTTTAAAGTATGTCCATTCTCTTTGACCTGATTTATGATACAATGCAAGCCTAATCAAAAATTCCCATGTTTTGTGTTTACTGACAGACTAATGTTAAAGCATATATGGAGAAACATATGGCCCAGGAAAGCCAACAAACTACAGGAAGAGAACAAAAGTCAGAGATGTGTTGCTCAGATTCGACACTCAGTGAAAAGCTAGGATAATCAAGACAGCATGGCAGTAGTGAAAACACATAGATGGGTTAAACAGAAGAGAATCGAGAACTCACAAATGGATCCACAAATGCATAGTCAATTGATCTCAAACAGAGGAATAACAGTAATTCAATAGAGAAAGGATATTTTTCTCAGCAAATGATTCTGGGACAACTGGATATCAATGCTTATAGAAACAAATTTAGGTACACATTGAGAGCTCCTGCCTTCATGATTACCATGGAGAGCCATCCAAGGTGACTCCCAGCATTGTTCTTGGATCTCTGTGGGTGCACACTACACACACATACACATGAAAAGAAAGAACAAAAAACAACAGAAGCAGCTCTGAAAAAGAGAGACTGCTAAGAAATGGACAAGATGAACCACTGAGCAGAAGTAAGGGACACCCAAAATGTGACTGGTAAGGGATGTGTAGCCAAAATACACAAGGAACGCTTGACATCAACAGTAAGATGACAAACTGCCCAAATACAAGAGAGGCTAGAGATCTGAATGGATGCACCAAAGAATTGCAAAATGGCAAACAAGCCCATGGAAACTGCACAACTTTACATAGAGGTGCGTAATTATGAGCGAAAAGAAAGGAATGCCTCTGCATGCCTGTTAGGGAACAAAAATGCAAAGCGCTGGCATCATCCAGAATTGGCAAGGGCATTGTTGTGTGGCACTAATCCTGGGAAGAAGCAGACAGACATTTACACACCTCAGACAGGAAACTGGCCACAAACCAAATAACAATCCCACCAAAGTCCACAATAAACTGATGAGTTTATTGTGTTTAATCCCAGCAGTGTGGGTGACTCAAAGGCATCTACGTCACTGACACCCCACCCCTGCATAGATGACGGCTCACAAAAGCTGGAACCTGGGAGCTCCTTACAACTTGCAGGCAGCAAAGGTCAGAAAATGTCTCTTTTCTCATCTTGGAGAACCTTATGGGAGAAGGCGTTTTGTGCATTTGGTAAATTTCAGGGACTTCCTGAGACTTGTGAGTTTTTTACTCCCTGATTCTTAAGGAGCATGTCTATAGAACTTCCTGAGTTCTACAAGACAGACTTGCAGCCACAGGGACTCCTTCAGTGCTGATGGGAATGTAGAATGGTGCAGACATTCTGAAAGACAGTTTGTCAGGACCTCGTAACACTAAGCACCCTCTTGCCATACGATCCTGCCATCATAACTCCTTAGCATTTACCCAAGTACGTTTAAAATAGACACCAAGCAAAAGGAATCACACAGATAATTACAGGAGCTTTATTATTGATCACCAAGATGTCTTTTAACAGCTACATAAATAAACAAACCAGGATACGTGTATACATTGGAAAACTACTCAGTGCTAGAAATAAATGGGTTATCAAGCTGTGGGGAGATAGGAAAAAAATCAGACGCTGCAAAGCAAAGCAAGCCAATGGGAAAGTCTCCAAATGGTTTGATTCCAACTACGTGTTATTCTGAACAAGGAAGAACAATGACAGCCATGAGGTTTGCGGTTGCCAGGGTTTTAGAATGGACAGGGTGTAGCGGGTTTTAGGGTCACGAAACTCTCACATATGAAACTGTAATGAGGGACACATGCCAATACCCACAGAATGTGCAGCACAAAGAGTGGCCCTACTGTGCACTATACACTTTTAGGTAATGACATTGTGGAGCACTGGCGCATCAACGGCAATAAATGAGCTAAGACGTGGGTCAAAGTTTCCCATGCATCTCCTGGGGCTCAGTCACCTCCAAGTTCAGTCACTTCCAAATTCACTCATGGCACTGTTGGCAAAATCACATTCTTTGAGGTTGTTGGATTAAGGATCTCTGTTTCCTGCCATGTTGGCCTTTCTGTTGAGTGGCTCACACATAATATCTAGCTTCTGTCTTAGTCAGTGTTCCGTTGCTGTGAAGAGATACCCTGACCAATGCAAGGCTGATAGATGGAAGCATTTAATTGGGGCTTGGTTACACACAGAGGCTTAGTCTGTTATCATCATGGTGGGAAGCAAGGCAGCATGCAGGCAGCCGTGCTGGAGAGGCAGCTGCGAGTTCTACCTGTGGATCACCAGGCAGCAGGAAAAGAGAGGAAGGCAGAGAGACACTGGACCTAACTTGCGTATTTGAAACCCCAGTGACAGGCCTACTCCAACAAGGTCACGCCTCCTTCCTGATCCCCATCAAGTAATGCTACTCCCTAATGGCCAAGCATTCGAATCAATGAATCAAACCATCCCTATTCAAACCACCACAGCTTCCATTAGGGTAAATGAAAGAAAAAGAAAGAAAGAGAAGTCTAGACAGCTGCCACATTCTTTCTGCAGCTCAGTCTCAGAACCAATTCCCAGTCCAGGTCACACGGAGGCTAGGGTCTTAGGACAATGCCATAATTCTGTGCCCCCGTTTCGCAGTTATGAAATGAGGAATGACAATTGTACCTTCATCATGGAGTTTAGAGAGGAAGAAATGCACTAATATAGAGAAGGTAAGATTAAGGGTGGGGCTGTGGGATGGCTAAGAGGGTAAAGGTGCTTGCTGCCAATCCTGAAGACCTCAGTTCAAATCCAGGGATCCACACTGAGGAAGGAGAAAACTGACTCCTGAAAGTTGTCCTCTGACCTCCACATGCACACTGTGATACGCACATATGCTCACTAATAAATAAATAAATACTTGGTGGTATATACCAACTGCTCAGTAAATGCTAGGTATTTTGGTTGCATAACAGACATATGGATTTTCCATTAAATACGATTTGAATCAGAAGTGTCTTCCATAGGGTCATGGGTTTGAGCCCCTGGACTCTAGCTGGACTCCAGCTATTTAGGAAGGTCATGGACTCTTTGGGACACCAACCCTAGAAGGAAGTAGGGCACTAGGGGAAGGCATCTGAAGGTTCTGGCCTCCTCTGTGCCTCTTGGGTCGCACTGTAATGATAGGCTTATGTCACAAATGGAAATTCCTCTGACACCACGAGTCAAAGGAAAGCTTTCTTCCCTTTGTTTTCTAAGTTGTTTCTGCCAGGTATGGAGCCACAGTACCATGAGAAGTTCAGCGTGTGAGCCCCACCCTCCCCTGACCTAACTAAGAGCCTGCGTGGCTCGTGGTTGAAAACGGAGAAGAGCAGATGGCACAAGCTAAGCGTGTCTCTTCATAGGGGCTCTTGTATCATGAAGGTAAGGAGACCAGTTCTGGAATGATCTCCATTAACAAACTTATTGAAATTTGTTTACACAGCTCAACGTCCCATGGAAGATTCCTCCCATCATGCCTTTGGTGAGCCCCCTCTGAAGATATGTCTGCCATCCAGGAGAGAGCCCATTCCTTCTTAGCCTTTGGTTTCCCCGACTTACAAACAGATGTTTGCAATTTCTTCACATAGCCACACTCCTCTGGGGCCTCTCTAGATCATTGCAACCTGGCGTGGACAGAAGCAAGACAGAGGTCTAGGTGGGGACATGAGAAAATTAAGCAAGACACTGAGATGTGTTTTTATAAAACTTGACAATTCATTATTCTTTGTGTACTGGTGCTGAGCAATTGGAGCTACTCAGGGATCTTTGGTTTGGATCTGAAGGTTCACGCAGGGTACCCACTTCTGTATAGGTGCCTGGCTGAGACATTCTCCCTTCTCCTCTGCACCCCTGCCACCAGGGACAGGCTTCTGTTGCCTTGCCTTCCTGTGTGTCCTCCTCTGGGCGGCAGGGAGTCCTAAAGACTGACCTTCTCACAGAACCACGCTTCCAGGCTCTCCTGTCTGGAGTGCTCGCTAAGCTCAGACTCCCAACACCTCACTCCAAAGCGCTTGGGCTCATATCTCCTGGTGAAGAACCTGGAATCTATTTTTAACAAGTACCTCCAAGTAGTTCTTAGCATCGGCCAAGTTTGGGAAACACAGTCTTAGAACATTTTTCTTTCATCTTTCCCTTGGTTCTGGGCTGGCGAATAACTGCCTACAGCAGGCATCACTAATTGATCACAGAACCCTTTCATACGACTGAACCTGGTTAAGACCTCCCAACCTTTAACAAGCACTGGAGGCGGCTACCAGTCCTCACAGAGAGTTACACCAGAGGGGACGTATAAATTGTTATCTCAGCCCTAGTTAAAATATATTCAGGTGAGCTTGACAGTTTCCCGTTCTGTAGGAGATAAACTCAACTCGTTCAGGTGTAATGACTCTGGGAAACCTTAAATCCACCTGGAACCTTCTGCTGTAACCGAGAGCTCCCCAGCAAGATGACTGCAGAGGAAGCCCAAAGGCACCTATGCTCAGCATTTTCCTCCTGTTTCTGGGCAACAGAGCCATCCTGGCTTTAGGGGGCATAGATAATTGGTGACAAGGCTGTGTTCGCCATTCTTGAGAAGCATCATGGGCAGTGTGGAGTGGGGAGTTTTGTGAGGTTGTATGAGTCTTGGTCAAAGGGTAAGTCCTTGAGTTGGGTTCAGATCCCTGCAATGACAGCAGATCTGAAACATTTCCTTGACTTCTGAGAATCACGGGACCACACTTTGAATAAATCCACTAATAGTCATGTAGAAAATTAATCCCCAGATTTATACTTGATGGAATTTAAAAGTGGAGTCCTAGGCTAGGCGGTGGTGGTGCATGCCTTTAATCCCAGCACTTGGGAGGTAGAGGCAAGAGGATCTCTGTGAGTTCAAGGCCAGCCCAGTCTACAAAATGAGTTCCAGGACAGGCACCAAAGCTACACAGAAAAACCTTGTCTCAAACCCTCCCACCCCCCCCCAAAAAAAAGAAATGGAATCCTGAAGAAGTAACTAAGATGAGGCCATCAACATGGGGTTTCCATAATGGGACTGACGACTTCCTGAGAGAGATCTGAGCTGGTGCATACCGGCCCTGTCTCGCCACGTGACACTCTACACCAGTGTATGACACAGGAAGATCCTGGACACTGGAGTCCTCAGCCTCTGGAAATGTGAGCCGTATAACCTCTAGTCTTTATAAATTACCCAGGCTCAGAAATTTTGCAGTAGAAACAAAAGCAACAGATGAAGAAACACAGTATTACTGCTATTTTGCTATCATCTCCAAATGCTAAGGTTTCACCAAAGGAAGTAACCAGACCAAAACCAGATAAGAGAATTTTGAAATGCCTGGGAAAACACTGGGGTCTGTGAGGTGTGAGCAGGAAACCCAGTTGTCACAGAATATGGGGTGTCTACAGAAAGCCGAAAAGGGAGCAGGAGAGATAAGAGCAGGGAGGGGCTAACTCTGCCCGGAAATATAGAGCAAGAGAATGGGTGTGGAGAGAAAGACAACCGCAGCAGAGCTCTGATGGGCGGGGTCACTCCTGGTAAGCTTCTGTACGGGAATCTAAACTGCTTGCTTCTGGGGGTCAGTCAGGAGGGGTAGGGCAGCATGGTGGGCAGCCTTGTATGGGAAGATAAAAGGAACAGAGTTTAACTAGCCACAGTGTGGCTGGGGAGGGAGCAACTGACCAATGCCACAGAAGAGACCTTTACATAGGCCATTTCTAGGAGCCTACCCCGGCCAGCATCCTACAGACAGCCCCCAGCCCATAGCTCGCACATTCTGAAGCTTCCACCAAGAATTTTAAGGCCTCCCACGGATAAAGGCCAATTGAGGTCCACCAGATGTTTGAAGAACCTCTCTCGAAAGGATTCAAATGACTAAAAATAAGCCTAGTAGACAAAAAAAAAAAAAAATCAGGAAATAGAAGCAATGTGGGAAGGAAAAAAACAACCGTATAATTAATATCTTCAGAGATAAAGGAGGAACCATTGTATCCTTAACCAGAACATACAATTATTAAAGAGGAAACATTCAACAGAGTTCTTGAAAATCAAAAATATTGTAACAGAAATAAACAACTCAATGAGATGGTTGTAAAACTAAGAGGAAAGAGTCTTCAAAGAGAACCGAATGGCTTCAGAGAGAGAAAGTCGGGGAAGTAGAGGGATGGCAGGTGCTCCGGGAACCAGAGGGTGGGGCTACTGAAGCCGCAAGTCAACACTTGAGCTTCCAGGGTCAAAGCATCACTTGGTGCCGCAGCAGGGGATGGAAACAGCTTTTGCCCACGATGTCCCAAAGGCGGGGAGAGAAACAGCACCCGGCTCCTCACCCTCGGCCCCGAAACACGGGAATAAGGAAACAATGCAGAGACATTCTCACCCACTCTATGCTTTGATAGGCGGTCAACCCATCAACCAAGTGTAAGGCTTTAGTGGAAAATCGTCTCCCACTCTCCCATACACAAGCTCAGAAATACTGTCCACTCTGACTCCTTACTTGGAAAACTACTGAAGGGCGCTCTCCGCCATTGCGAGAGGGTAAATCCAAACAGAGAATGCCCAAGATCCACGAAACAAATGACTTAATTCAGGAGCAGTCTAAGGGAATTCCCCATTTGATGGTGCAGAGATGATCCAGGTTGACAGATGAGCGACAGGCCAGGGTAGAGCAGGAGGGCCAAGGGAAGAATTACACCACCACATAATTCAATCCGTGTCAACATATTAAAGAGAAAATTACAATTCTGTCAGAAAACTTGGGATGAAATAGTGATCCCTACATAGAAAACCAAATAAGTGACAAATCATGACAACCATAAGCTAGCACAACTGTAAAATAAAGGAAATACAAGCACAGGGCACCGGGTAATAACTCAGCCTAAAAATAATGCGATCATGTTGTTGGTGCTAAATGCTGATACTATCACCAGGAAGCACCATCGTGTTGGCAGGGTGAGGAAAGTACTTTTGTGAGAAATAAAGCCACGTCTTACATAGAATGGGATTAATAAATGATGAGTAGGTTTTAAAAGACGGTACACTATACAAGTTATTTTCAAACATAAAATCCGTAACTGGAGAAAATAGTTAAAGAAGGAAGAAATCGTAGCTTTGGGGAGGAAGAAACAGAAAGGAAGAATACTGCCTTCCCTTCCAAAGTCTCATTAAATATTTGTAGATTCAGTACGTGAAACTTTAGAATGGAGCACATGCAAGATGACCATGAGTCTAGGTAAAATTTCTTGATTATGGTAATGTTGTTATGGGTGTTGAGGGGAGGGATTAATTCTTAGGAGATGCATGATGAAGCCCTTACTGGTAAAGTGACTCCGTGTTCATAAAATAGTTTTAAGTCATTCATCAAAGAATGATGAGAGAGATAGTAAATACATGATTGACAAGTAAATACTAGATAGATGATTGATTGATTGATGGTAGACGGACAGATGATTTATAAATAATAGAGAGGCATGTAGATAGATGATAGCCAAAAATAGATATTGTTGATTGGTTGCAAGTAGTAGATAGGTTATAGATACATAAAAGGTGATGACAGATAGATAGATAGATAGATAGATAGATAGATAGATAGATAGATAGATAGATAGATAATAGGTAGATAGATAGATAATAGGTAGATAGATAGATACATAGATGATAGGTAGATAGCCCAAAATATTAATTGATGAACCCCAACGTGAGTATGTAGCTACTCACTATGCTTGTCGTTCAGTTTTTCTAGCATTTAAATTTTTTTCAAAATGAAGTGCTTGGCAGAAACCCAAGTACGTTTGTTATTCTGATGAAGCTAATACTAAAAAACAAAACAGCCCGATACCTGATATTTACTAACACTCAAAAATGGCAGCTGCCGTTATTAGTTTATCTCCAACATCAAATCATTTTTGTTCACCTAAAGGGAGCTAGGTAAGATCATTACCCCAGGAAAATCACCCACCAGAGATCACTTTACACACCTTTTTATTCGTCGAGGGCCTAGGGCCTGACACAGCTCTGGGTGCATGACCAGAAGTGTCCCTCCGTCTCTGTGACACTGGCTAGGCAGCAGTTCCAGGCTCCTCAAGCCTGAGGTGGCTGAGAGCATGCCCCGTGATCTGGTTATAGAAGCAGAAAATAGTGTCCAGTGTGGGGTGCACTATCCCAGGATGGGCCCCAAGGTCTCTGCACACTCTGCACCAGAGATGTTTGCGTGTCTACTAGGATTCTCCTCTCCCAGGGTCATTGCAAAGCCTAGCACCTCTTGTTTCCTACGTGTTCATTTCCAAGCGTACTATAGTCACACGAGGCTCTCTCCTGTCCTCTTGTGAAGAATTGGCAAGGTCTTCCTAGAGTCTACTGCCAAGCCCAGTGGGACTATAGGACTGCAGAGAAGAAATGCCAGCATCCACCATTCCCTTAGCCCACTCGAAATCACTGAAATTCATTTTTAAAAAACCTTGTATGAAGCAGGCCTCATCTTCCCAGGACTCCACTATGAAATGCCAGAAAATGTTCATGTTATTTTTTTATTTCTGTTTTGAGACAGTGCCTACACAGCCCAGGCTGGCCCTCAAGTCCAGACCCTCATGTCTTTGGTTGCTAGAATTATAGGCACATGTCGACATATTCAGCTTGCCAGAAAATGTCTAATTGGGGCCTTCTACTTCTAGGTAAGGACCCAGCTTCAGAATAAGTCGTGTGTGTGTGTGTGTGTGTGTGTGTGTGTGTGTCATTGCACATGTGTGTGTATGTCTGTGTCTGTGTTTGTCTGCATATTTCTGTGTGTCTGTGTATGTCCATCCATGTGTACATGTGTGTGCATGCGTGTATGTCTGTGTGCATGCCTATATGTATGTGTATATGTGTCTGTGTGTGCATGTGTGTCCTTGCATGTTTATGTTTGTGTGTATGTTTCTCTATGTGTATGTTTATTTCTGTGTGTCTATGTCTGTCTGTCTGTCTGTCTGTCTGTGTGTGGATGTGTGTCTGTGTGCATGCCTATGTTTCTATGCGTCTGTGTGCATGTCTTTGTGTGTGTGTTCCTGTATGTACATGTGTGTATACATACGTGCATGCAGGCGTGCCTACTCATGCTATACAGTTGAACCTCACTATTATTATTATTAGCCACATGTAGAACAGAGGCCCTTCCTTTCCATAGTGCATATGTGTGTCTGGAGGGCTCTAGCGGGCCATCCTCTGCCCTCCGTCTTCAGCCCCCACACTGGAAACAGTGTCCTCACCATCGTCTGTCTTAGTGCCACTGTTCTTTGCATTTTGGTGCATTTCCTCGATCATTTTATTCTTTAATATGGTCCCAAGCATGTCTTGAAGCAAGGCCAGGTGTCCCCAAGTACAAGAAGCCAGCAGCATGTATGACGGTAAAAAAAATATGTGTGCTAGGACAATTTCATTCAAGCATGAACTGGACTGCTGGCTGTGAGTTCAATGTTCATTGATAGCTATATATGAAGTAATTGACCTTTTGAAGAGAAAAACAATGAAAGGCAATGTGATGATGGCTTCCTTGGACCGGGATTATGGGCTGCAGGAGCAGAAGTCCGTGTTTCCCCAGGGGGTGTAACACAGCCAAAGCAGTGGTTCACAAGCCGCTATCTCGGTGTTTGTGGTAACTGTAGAACATTAACCTTCATGTATAACAAAAAAATTGACTCTATAGGGGCTGGATAGGTGTCTCAGCAGTTAAGAGCACTCTTCCAAAGGAACTGGGTTCAATTTCCAGTATCCACATGGCAGCTCACAACCATCGATAACTCCAGTTCCAAGAGACCTGACACCCTGTTTGGCCTCCACAGACACTGCATACACATGCTACATAGACACACATGCCAAAAAACCACTATATACATAAAAGTCTTTAAAATTAAAGAAGTGAGGATACAGGCATTCTCCCCATCTAAACTCTTATCTTCTGTGTTTTCAACTCCCTGTGGACAAGTCCAGTCTAAAAGTATAATACAGTATGAGCAAAGACCACATTCACATAACTTTTAATATATTTGTTAGCATTAGTTATTGTTAGTTTCTTGCTGGATCTAATTTCAAATTAAACCTTATATACAGTGGAAAGAACCATAGCATGTACAGGATTCAATATCACCATGGGTTCTGACAACTATGGAATGCCTTGGAACGTGTGTGTGTGTGTGTGTGTGTGTGTGTGTGTGTGTGTGTGTGTGTGGTGCACATGTATGCTTGCTCGCATGCATGCATTTATACATATATCTTCCTTTGCTCTGCTATTTCTGAAACAACCATCAAATGTTCTTCTAAGGTAGGTAATATAGTAAAGTTCTAGGGTATGGTTGCAAAGAGCAGCAACTGAGCTGGGTGCCTGGATAAGTCAGGGACTTGCTCCCTTTGCAGACCCATCCTGGTGTCCTCAGCTGGGCACCGGCCTCTTTCCCTTAGAACTCCCATCTCCTCAAGGTACCCCCACCTTAGGTCTACCATTACTGCCTCTACCAGGGTTCCTCATGGCACCTGTTGAATGGTCCCAGTTCTGTCACTGGCTTCTTCAGATTGAGGGTGAAACCTTGCCAAAGAGAAGGAAGGAACAATGGTCAGAATCTCTTGCTGCCTTCTGGCGTCAGCCACGGAGTCCACACTTGTAGAATTCCACAAATAGAAACCCAAGTCCAGGTGCTCTATCTTGGCTCTGGGCCACCTGGTTTGGGTGATATAGTTCATACAATGGTACATTGTAGGCGTTCAACAAATATTTGTCAACCAAATGAACATCTTGACATAAACAGTCTTTCTTTGCTTTGAAAATCTAATTCTGAAGAATCTGGCCTGTTCCTAATGACATTCTATTATTCTTAGGGGCATTTTCTTTTCTTGTTGCCAGACAGACACATCCTCAGCTCTGCAACAGGAGTCACGGGGCAAAGCTGATCTGAGTCAGCGACCTTGACTGACTGAAACTTCTTGATCCATAAACAACAGCGCAGATGGGAAAGTGGGCAGCTGAGACAGAGGGGTTTTCCAGTCTCTGCTTGGCCCCGCTGGCTCCTTTGTTATGACAGATGGATCCCAATCAACATAGCTAGATCCAGTTTACACCGGATGCCACACTGGCTTCTTCATCCCCACTCTCTGGCTCCCAATCCCACATTCATCTCCCCATTCCCATAACTGTCCCTGTTCCCCAACATACTTGGTTCTCTCTCTCTCTCTCTCTCTCTCTCTCTCTCTCTCTCTCTCTCTCTCTCTCCCCACCCTTCCCTCCCCACACCTGGATCTCCCCCCCCATACCTGGCTCTCTCTCCCCCATACCTGGCTCCTCATTCCTATACCTGGCTCTCTCTCTCTCTCTCTCTCTCTCTCTCTCTCTCTCTCTCTCTTTCTCTCTCTCTCTCTCTCTCTCTTTCTCTCCACACCTGACTTCCCATCACATTGAGCACCATGCCTGTGCCCCATTTCTACACTTGGCTGGCACCACGAAAATAATAATAATAAAACTGGCATCCAGAGCCATACAACTGGCTAGTGCCTTAATCTTCATGGCTGGCATCTCAGTCCACCCAGACAGAAACTAGTTTACATAGCTGGCTAGCAATCCAGTCTACACAGCTGGAACCCAATCCATACATCCAGCTGACACCACCACGCACACAGGATGGTCTGCAGAACCATATGACTTTAGTCCATACAGATAGTGACCCAGTCTAGACAGTGGCTCCAAGCCAGGGCCTTAAAGCCAGTGCCTTGCCCCCACAGTTGACACCAGGAAGACTGCTTCCCCGGCTGAGAAGCCTCTCTTCACTCCCTGGATCATATATAGGGGGTAATGCTGGCCTCTGGACAAACTCTCATGATCACTCTACCGATAAACCAACTAGGATCAAATCACACCAAGACAGCCTCAGCTGTTGGTAAGTCATTCCAGTTTGATTCTGTGTTGACAGGGGTACAACCAGGACTTAGAAGGCACTCTCAGAAGGGTCCATCCATCACCAAAGATTAGACCTAGGAGAACTTCCTCCCACAAGGAACCTCTTTCTTTGAAGGTATTCAGATCTTTAAACGCTGGTCAGTGCCTCCCATGTATGAGTATAGTTCTATTTAGAGATCTCTTGGGATAACACTGACCTATGTTGAGAAGAAGATGGGACTCTCAATATCAATATCAAGGCTGCCTCCAGTCACAGCTAAGTCCAAAACATGAAGCAAGCATACATCAAGAGTAAGGTACCTATGAAGGCCAGACTGTGAACTTTGTAAAGGCTTAGAACAGTGTTCTCAACCTGTGGATCATGGCACCTTTGGAAGTCAAATGACCCTTTCACAGAGGTCACATAACAGATACCCTGCATGTCAGATATTTGCACTGTGATTCATAACAGTAGCAAAAACTAATTACAGTTATAAAGTAGCAGTGAAAATAATTTTATGGTTGGGGTGACCACAGCATGAGGAACTGTATTAAAGGCCACAGCATTAGGAGGAGCCACTCCTTTAGAGATTCACATTACCTAAAATTTCTCGAAATTTTGCCTAAGATTTCAGATGGAGAGGACCATCATAGAGTCATGGATGCAGGCACAGAATCCATACGGGGCCCAGCAGAATGTCAGGAACAGTGTTCTGCTGGACTGGCACACATTTGGAAAGATGCTCATGTGTTCATATATAAGTCTTCATCATTTTTTAAATGCTCTGATGATTTATGAAAAGACACACTATTAGGACACCTGTTTAAAAGCTGCAGAGAGACGGGTGTATACTCCTAGCCCAGGTAGGAACATCCATGAGAAAACAGACAGGGAAGGCCACTCACCTTAGCCCAGGGGTCTTGGTCATTTGTGACACAATAGCACTGGAGTCTTGGTCTGTGTTCCCTTGAGCCTGCATCGCTTGGTGTGTTTATTCTGAGAACAAAGATGATGCTCGTCTCAGAAGTCTCCTCCGGTGCAGCCTTCATGAGAGCCACTCCAATCAGATTCCCTCAAGCAGAGAGTGAAATGAGAGGCCACATAAGGTCACCGTGACATCTCTGTTTCTTTCTCTCCCATTCCATGTTCCAGAGGTTGCTCCATATCTATGAATCCTTCACTGCCTACCCACCCCCCACATGGATTCTGGTCAGCTTTGCTACCTAAATGTGGCACCTGTGGAAACACCTGGGGAGACTCGGCAGAGATGCAAGGGAACCAATCGCCTATTCTCTCTCTCTCTCTCTCTTTCTCTCTCTCTCTCTCTCTCTCTCTCTCTCTCTCTCTCTCTCTCTCTCTCTCTCTCTCTCTCTCTCTCTTCCAGGCTCCACTGGCTACATAACTCTTCCATTCTATATCCCTGTACAGGTTCAGTAATGCTGCCTGTCCCCTCCCCTCTCCAGGTCTGCAGGAACTCAGGGTGTTCCACTGCCAGCCCCAGGATCTCCTGCATCCCTTATTGGTTTCCTGGACTCAATCAGTGTCACTAGCTCCTCCCAAAGACTCCTGGGCCCTGTTGGATTTCTGACCATACAGAGATCCAAAGTGGAGAGGTTCATCAACTCCATGGCCCAAAGTCGCAATTTGGGAGTGTTTACAGAGGTTCATAAAAGGACCTTAAAATTGAAAACCCTAGAGTCAAAGTGCTGAGTGGCCATCTGGTGATGTGCTGGGCCCCTCAAATCCTGCTTGTTCATCCCTTACCTAAAATCCCTGAGTTCACCTACAACAAACCCTGCGGCTGATCTCTCACAGGTGGGTTTCTCATTTCTGAGATCCTTGAACCCTAATTAAAACATTGACCAGGAGAGTTGGCTCAGCCTCAGCAGGAAAGAGTGTATGCTGCTTTGGCAGAGGACCTCAGTGAATTTGATTCCCTATACCCAAGTCAGGTAGCTTACAACCACCTGTAACTCCAGCTCCAGGGAAATTGAACATCTCTAGTTGGACACCTTCACACACACACACACACACACACACACACACACACACACACACTTAAAAATAATTTTACCAAGTTGTTTTTAAAGAAAACACCAACCCATCTCTATCCCACACTAGGACGGCAGCTTCCTGCCATATTCTGCAAGGACTGTAACTCCAGGTGAGAAAGTCTGTTCTCTTAGTCAGCAGGTACAGAATGGGTGGAGGCTGAATCCAGGCCTGAGCAGGCAGTATTCTTTGCGCATAGCCAAATCAGCACTTAATTCATTGCTACGAGTGAATCGAAGAAAACCGTCTCCAAGGCAATGCATGTGAGAAGTTCATAGTCCCAGGATCATTACAGTGAAGATGCTCACTTGAGAAGGCCCTGGGCACAATGCTAATTGGCTGGACACACAGCAGTGTCTGCTTCTCTCTTCCGCCCAAATTGCCTTTGATTTATCAATACCCTAGAAAGCTGGCCACCCATGGCAGACCAGGAATTTCTTCCAGGTCACAAAGATGCCCTAAGGGAGTTCTCATGACATGAGCATTTGCTTTCTCCTGGCCAAATTTCAAGAGTAACAAAAGAAAGATACCCAAGAAAGAGGAAGTCTATAGGAGACCCTCATGAGAGTTAATTTTAACTATTAAGTAGACCAACTGAAGAACTCCCTAGATTAGGAGCACACACTTCTGGTGAGGGCTTTCCCGGAGGTGATTTTGTCATGAGGGCTCTGGCCTGTGGAATGGATGCCTACGTGATAGTGTTAGTGGAGGTGCTGAGAGACAGAGAGGAAGGCCAAGTTTTTTGAGCAGGTTGCTCAGGATGCATTCTTACTGGCCACGTCTGCCTCTTCCTGCTTTCTTCCTATTCTCTACTTCCCGTCCACCATAACCCCCCCCCACCGTGATGGTCTGTCCAAGTGCATGTGATTGGATGACCATGGGCAGGGTCCTCTAACATGATAAACCAAGATCAATCCTCCCCTAGGGTTATTCCTGCCAAATATTTGATCCAAGTGACCAAGAGGTATCTAACACAATAGTACTTCTAGAACTGTGGATCTCCCTGATAGGATTACTCTGGGCTGGTGAAGTCCCACCTTCACAGAGGTTCCAGGACTGGGGACTCCTCTCTGCCAGCTCAGAGAGGTGCAGGGTTGTGGGTACTTGGTGGAGTGTGAAGGGGAACAGGGAAAGATTAGAAAGTAGAAGGGCTGCTGAGGAAGGTTCAGGCTGAGGCTTTCAGGATAGACAGGCTTTTGCCAGCCATCAGACACCTCTCTGAACTGATGAGTTGGGGGCACCAGCTCAGAGATGCCCAACACTCTGTTGAGTCAGCGAACTTCTAGTTCGTACTACAGCAGTTCCCATTCTGACCAGGCCTGTTGAAGCTCATTCAACAAACATTCATCTGGTGCCTCCAAAACACCAGACCTCATTCGAGGAGGTGAAAATAGTGCTTTTAATAAGATAGACAGAATTCCCTCTCCATGGGGGGCAGCTTATACCCTAGTGAGAAAGACAAGGCAATTAAAAATGTGTAATTAATTCTTTATGTATTCGGCGATAAGTACTGTGCAAAAAGAAGGCAGGGGAGGGGAATTAAGAAGGGAAGGAGTTCTAGATGAATAAGATGGCCAGGGAATACCCTAAGAAAGCTACCAGAGCAATACTTAAAGGATTGAGAGTGGGGGAGGGGTGCATTCCAGGAGGAAACTGCAGGTGCAAAGGCCTTTGGGCAAAGGATTCTGGGTATCTGGAGAGCACCAAGAAGCACAGGGAAGGAGGAAGCCAGCCAAAGGCAACCTGACTGACTGGACCCTGAGGTCAACCAGTTGAAGACCCTTTCCTCCCTCCAATGTCTTTATCCATATACAGAAGGCAACTTCCTGCAAGCACCCAGGAGCCCGGATGCCTGCTCCCCTGGAGTCTGAATCTTATTCTCTCTCAGTAAAAGAAGTCTAAAAGCCTGGGAGCCCGTGACCAGAAAACTAGGGCAGGCAAGCTGGGCAGGAGTCAGTCTGAGGACACATGTCCAAAGCTTAACCCTCCTGTTCTCCTCACAGGACTCCTAGGCCAGGAGGAAGGAGGGAAAGGAGCAGGAGAAGGCCATGACTACTTCCTTACCCCCCAGGCCACCATCATGATTATAAAGGAATATGTGGATAAGGAAGTAAGGGGTTCATCCAAAAAGGGGGACTTTCTTCTCTACCAAGACCAGGTCAGAGAGGAAAGCCCAGGACCCACAATGCAATATTACCATTATATCTGATCTTTCTGCCCAAGGTCCCCTTCCACCTACACCCATGGACCACAGCTTCATGATACAGGCCCCGAATGATCCTGATCTGGTGTGAGACTCAGTGAGTTGGCCCAGAGCTGTTACTGGCCCAAAGTATAGAGAAGATGGAAAAGAGTAGGATTAGGGGACATGGTGGGGAAAGAAATTTTAAATACAGGGAAAGGTGAGACAAAATGTTGAGAAAAAAACAGACCAATTCTGAGGTTCAACAGACAGGAGACCCAACAATTGGTGTCTTTGCCACTGCAACCTAAACCTACGGTATTGAAAACACATGATTGGGGTCACCCACCCTACGCTCCTAATGAGGCCTCCTGAAGGAGACTCTCACATTAGATCACCTTCAAAATTCTGCCCTTCATCCCCCCCAGTCCAGGCAGATCCCATCCTCTGCTTCCTCCCAAGCTTAGGCCAACTCTTTCTCCCCTGCAAACTGATACCCAGGGTAAGGTAGGGAAAGGCTATCCAGGCAGAAATTCGGAATGTCCCAGCGGAAGCTAGTGTAGTCTTAACATAGAAAAAAATAGAAAATCAACACTTAAGCTCTTGATCATCGCCAGGTGCTTTCAGTTCTATAAATTATATGTGGGAACAAACCCTCTTTCCCAAACATAATTTTGCTAATAAATGCCAACAGTTGCCATGATTGGCATTAAGTTTTGCTATACATATATATGTAATACATGTCGATATAAGAGATGTATTCAACTTAGCTCCTCCCCCCTAGATTTTTTTTAAGACAAGTTCCCATATACCCCACATTGATGTCAAACTTGCTATGTGGCCATAGATGACCTTGAACTCCTGATCCCGTGCCTCAAAATACTAGGATTACAGGCATGAATCACCAAACCTAGCTCAAATTTGCCCCTTTGAATTCTTAGCCCCCAGTGAACAGAGTCTTTCTGAAGCAGTACGGAACAGAGCCAGGAAATATACACCGTAGGATAATATACATGACCGCTCCCGGAGTGCCCTGCACTCAGGAGGGTAGAAGCCGATTCGGGAGCAGTTTCTGTCTGCGTCTCCCGTGATGCTACACAGACCTGTATTTAAAGTAACACTTCTAAATAAACAATGACTGCTCTGTGACAGTGAAACAAAGGCTCTAAGCTTCGACAACTGCGATTCTGTCACTGTGGGGAGACACAGCGTTTCTATTTGGGCATGCGTTTTCAAAACAGTGCGGCAGGATGCAAACAGGAAAGCACTGTCTTTTGTTTGCGAGGCACAAATTTTAACTCACACACGAACTCTCTCAATGGACTGGGACAATACCTTAGGCACAAAAATACAACAACTCGTTTTTAAATATCGCTTGCTCTGAAATGAAGAGAGAAGACAAAACTCAGAAATGACAACATCCTCTCTTGAGTTTGTCACAGACCACTACACGGTTAACATCTTGATATGATAGGGTCACATGACTATAATTCTAAACTACGAATCCCTTACAGTTAAAATTTCTGTTCTATAATATCTTACTTGTTTTTTATGCATTTTGTCAGTGTGCTAATATGTAAGAGCCAATGAGAAGATCATTGAGTTTCTTTTCTGATTATTATTGGAATTATTGGCTTTGTTTTATGAGCAGCATTGAAAATAATTTCATTGGCTGAGTTCAAAACTTTCCTGTTGGGCTGGACAGACACCCGCAAGCCCTGTCCCATTCCTTGACAAGATCTGCCCGTATCTCCTTCTTTTCCAGATCCGCCCCTACTTTCTAAGGTACCAGACTGCTCTCCTCCACTCCTCATTCTTTTATCCAGTGGTGGAGGGCCCTAGTTGGGAGGGGTGGGCAGAGCAGAAGGCTCAGCTATTCTTGCCTATCATCTCACAGACCTGCCTTCCCTGGGGTTCATGACAGCTGCAACATTAGCACACAGAGTCATACCTTCAACTAAGAAGGATTTCTGTTAATCGGGCCACAGATTAAGACCAACTGTACATGAAGTTGTACCTGAAGTTCACTCCACACCCAAGGAAACTAAGCACCATGAGTAAGAGAATCAACAAAAGCAAACTGAACCCCCAAGAATTTGAGGTGCTGGGATAGTGAGGCTCAGAATAGCTGCGAGGTGCTTACAAGTGCGATATAGGATCCCCACAATGTCCAATGATAAAATGCAAGCCATCTGGGAAAGCAGGCAGGTTTTGAAAAGGAATTGCGGGGGTAGGAGACTGAGGCCGATCTCTTACAGGGCAGGCAAGCATCTGAGCAAAGATCAGAAAGATGTGAGGAAATCTGTAGTGCAGACATCTGGAGGGGAGTGTCAGAAGTGCCCAACAGCCAGGAGTCAAGGGTGTTTGGTACCCACAGAATGAGGGAGGAGATACCTGCAAGGAGGAAGGGAGTTGAGTAAACTCGGGATGAGGACCATGACTTCCTGGCACATCCTGAGACAAAAGGGCCACTAGAGAAATGGAGCAGAGGAGAGGCCTGGTTTAATGTCTCTTTCTAGAAGATCATGGCGCTCAGGTAAAGGCATTTGCCACAGAAGTCTGACTACCTGAGTTTGACCCCGAGACCCATGAAGAGGAGGAAAGGTAGAACTGGTTCTTCAAGGTTGTCTTCTGACCTCCATCATGCCCCGTGGGATCCGCGCCCATCCCCACATCGATAGTGATGATGACAAACAAAATTTTAGAAAAATCTATCTGGCTGCCATAAATTGTGTCAAGGGGCTTCTGGGGAGACAGAAGGATCACTGGGATCTTTCAGAGTTGTTCAGGTGAGTGCTAGACATGTCTTCAACCAGGAAATAAATTTGAAGAGGACGAGAAACAAAAGCCAACCTTCTACTTTGTGAAGAACTTATATTTTGAATGGGTGGTAACTTTTTGTTAATTGAATGTGGGATATTTCAAAGAAAGCAACAAATTCATCCTAACTCCTGAGCAGGCAGGAAAAAAAAAACAGCCATGAACTATGATATAGAAAACAAAGAAAGGTAAGTTTTAAAGGAGAAAAAAATCAAGACTTTGATATGGGATATGCTCATGAGCCATCTGATCGGAGAGACCAGGCTGGGCAGGGGGCAGCATTCAACATCTTTAGCTCAAATAAATGTTGGCGTCATCAGCATTTTTCACTTGTCTGTACGTGTCTGAGCCTGATGAGAACAAGTATGGTGCGTGTGCCTTTGCGTGTCCATGGGTAATGATGTGTCGTGCATTCCAGGGAGGAATGTGGAGGTCAGAGGACACAGCAGGTGTCTATTTTTACCTTCCATCCTACTTAAGACATGCTCTCTTATTGTGCTCCACTGCATACACCAGACCATCTGGTCTCTGAGCTCCAGGGCATCTCCGGTGCCACCACAGGAGAGATTACAGACATGTCACTGCATCCGGCTTTGTGTGGGTCTGGAGATCTAAACCCTGGTGCTCATGTTTGCAGGTCAAGGATTTTCCCCTCTGAGTCCTCTCTTCAGTATGTGGATGCTACTTAAAGTGATGCTTGGGATGAGATCACATAGGGATTAATGTAACAAGAAGTGAAGAGAGAGCCCTAAGGTCAGGAGGGAAAAGAGACTAGAAAAACTGATAAAGGAGATTCCTGGTGGGAAGAAAGGAAGAGGTTAGAGAGCCAGAAGGAAAGCAAAACCAACATAATCCCTTCTGCTAAAGATACAAATACTGGCTCCCCATTTGATTTCTCTCCATTGGTGTCTAGTGAGCACTCTGATTTTAATCCAACTCTCAGTTGAGGACAGTGGGTATGATAGGCATTCTTCCAGGTGTTCCAAGGAAACCACTGGTTTTCTTGGATTGGCCATTAGCCGAAGTCCCTTGTCTCAATTTGTATTTCCCCAATGGCAGACAGAATGATCTTTCTAAAACCTTTTATTATCTTTATTATTACTGTCACTGTTTTGTTATTTGTTTGGGGCACAGTATGGGTGCTAAGGAGCAGTGTGGAGGTCAGAAGACAACTTTGTGGAGTAATCTCTTTGCATCTTTTCATGGGTTCCAGGGGTCAAACTCAGGTTGTCAGCACAGCTCACTGGTGACCTTGACCACAGCTCTCTCATGGGGAGATATAAGTGAACAGGAGCCTGACTTGTGTGAGCCCAGAACCGGAAAGGAGAAGATGGTGCCAGGCCCAGAGAGTCTGTGAGTCGTGAGGAGGCTTTCTGGGAAAGGCAGGAAAAAAAAAATGGGATGGAAAACTTAAGAAAAATTGAAAGTCAAGGTCAGTTTCTGGCAGCCAAAATGGGGCTTGACTTAAACACAGGTCACTGACGTCCCAGTGTGGGACTCTGGCTTGACTTGACAGCCTGCACATGGACTTCAGGGCTCGAGTTGTTGTCAGCTTCAGGCACAGGGTGGAGTGTGACTACCAGGCACCTAGAAGCATCCTCATCTCCCAGCTGACCGTTCCCAGCAGGCCTCTGAGAACATCCTTGTTGCCAGAGGGACTCGGAGCTGCTTGGAGCAATTCTGCCGCTGTGACAATAGCCAGAGCCACCCTCACCCCTCATTACCCTTTGTGATCAGGGTTGGGAAAACCCAGCTCCGAAGACATGTGTAATTGATAAAGTGAAGTAATGTGGGAGAATTGCTATCTGGGGAGAGCATAATTTTGTTATTCTGTGGCTCCCCTAGCAGCCCAGTGTGTATGCAGACAGGAAGCTGTTGCAAACAAAATCTAAGCTGCTCCCTCAAGAATTGACAAAGTGCAGGACCAGCCTTAGCGATTTTCAGCAAATATTAGCAGTTGGGAAAAACATCTGGTAATTTCTCTCATGGAGACTCAGGAGGAGAGACACTGGAGTTGACATAAGGGTCAGACTCCCTTGATCTGTGGGGCCGTTGCTCATTGCTGATGCTGGCTACTTTGCATACATTTTTATCATTCATTTCCCACCACCACCACCACCACCACCACCCAGAGTCTATGCCTGGGGTATAATTATCCCCCTCCTGCAGATGTGGCTCTGAAGTGAAGGATTGCCAGTGATGTTTAACATTGATGGAACATGTGGTGTCGGGCTAATGCATTGTGAGATTGTATCAAGCCATGCAGCAATTTGCCAGGGAAGCTCTGCTATCATCTCCATTTTACGAATTAGCAAATGGAGACACAAATAGGCAAGGCCAAGGTCACACAGACACCATCAGTGTTCTGCGGCTCCTGAATGACACAGCTTGCATTTAAGCCCAGACAGCTCTGACTTCAAAACTTAGATATTCTAATTGTGTAGATATTCACTGATATTGGGATTGCTTAATTCTGTTGTGTGTGTATGTGTGTTTATTTGCAAGTTCTTTATAATAAAGTTTTAATAATAATAAAAATTTAGGCTTCTAATTATTAGGTTTGACGCCTCCCATTTTTAAACCCAGCACTAGGAAAGGCAGAGGGAGGCTGATCTCTCTGAGTTCAAGGACTGCCTGGTCTACACAGCAAGCTCCCTATCAGGCCAGCCGAGGCAACAGATAGTGAGATTCTGTCTGCACAAGAAGAGAGAAAATTATCGGATCTTTTATTGCACTGTGTTGCCTTTGGCTGCTTCGTCCTGCCTCCCTATTTTCCCACATCCAGCTGACCCTAAGAGACCTAAAGCAGGGGTGGGTGGGTGGGTGGGGCATCCCCTTGTTAGGTGGGTGGGGCATCCCCTTGTTAGCTTTCTTATTGGAAAGTGAAGCCAATGGCCTGATCTTGTAGATATGCAGATGGGATTGGGTGAGGCCTGTCCTCAGAGCTCCCTCCGTAGTGAGACTACAGACAGCACTCTACAGTGTCTTTCTCCTTCCCTTCACCACTAACACCAGACTTGTTTTGCATGTGCCACGAGACTTTCATGAGCATGAGGGTTCTCCACTAGCTTGGCACGTGCCAGGTACTTGGCAGATATTAATTTAAATTGAGTTATCTCCAGGAATTCTTAGTCTGGGCACCGTAAGCTAGGGTGGCTGTAAGGAAGCCCAAGCATTTGGTTTGGTCAATTGTGATTTGCATCTACAGGTCTGTGGTCAAGAGGCCTGCCTGGGTGTTGTTGTCTTTCATCTTATAAAATCTGAAACATCTGCCATTATTTAAAGCCCAAGTGGTTTTTCCTAGAAAACAAAACTAAGCAAGCCACCCCTTACAAAACAAACAAACAAACAAACAGTGGCTTTTGGCGGTTAAATTTAAACCCTGAAAATATTTTACAAGCTCTTTACGATCTGACCTATGTCCACTTCCAGCCTCCTCTTCTGCCAGTCTTTCTCCTTGTCTATCTTACACTGTTGCACTTCCTTCAGGTCCTTGAAGTGTTTCCGTGTCTAACCACATGCAAGAGGATATAAGCCATCTAAAGGCAGAAGGACACGGGAGCACTCTTTGCTCCTCAGTGAATTCCAGCGCCTGGCAGAGCTAGTCCCTGGGAATGACTGTTCACGCAGCATTAATAGACAGAAAGAACATCATTAATTGTTTGGGCCACCAAATGCAAGACAGTAAGACATGTGGTCACTTTACCCACTCCACCACCCTGCTCAGTCTGGCAAGCCAGCATGGATCTTGGATCTCAGTTCTGATGCCAGCCTAGATTAATACAAACCAGTGTGTGTGTCCACGTGGCATAGGGAACACAGCTGGCTTCTTGCGCACTAGTGTGTGTACACACACATGGATTCATTTTTATGCATCTGGACAGAACCTCTCCTAGTGCACTTTCTATTGCCTTGGATCTGACCAGAAAACAACTTGAGAAAGAAAGGGTTTATTTGGTACATGGGTCGCACGCAATCTTAGTCCAACGCCAAGGAAAGTCAGGATAGGAACTCAATATTGGAACCCGAAGGCAACAACTGAAGCAGAGACCATGGAGGAGGATGCTTACTGGCTTGATCTCATGGTTTGTCTAGTCTTTTTTTATTATATGACCTAGATAGACCCACCTGTCGGAGGGGAGGGGAGCATTGCCTTTCCACATCAGTCATGAATCAAGAAAACGCCCCCCCCCCCCCAGGTTTTTCTTCAGGCTGAACTGAAGGAGGCATTTTCTCAGTTGAGGTTTCCTCTCTCCAGATGACCCCAGCTTGTGTCAAGCGGACAGAAATCTAAGCAGCGCAGCACCATAACAGCATCTGAGGATGTACGTGTCTCACGGCAGCGTCTGATGAAAGAGGACGTCTCTGCGCATGTCTGTCAGCCGCCGCTCCTAACCCTCTTTACCGGTGCTATCTTTCCTCCCAAATTCCCTTCTCCGCGGTCATCATTTGGCTTTTTGTCTCTTCTAGTCCCACTAATACCCTCCCCTCAATTACTGAGAGTAACTCGGCTCTGGAAGACTCACACACCTTACTCAATCTCTCCCTCAGCCAGACCGAAGTCCTGCCGTTAATGGCACCTCCCCTCTTTAGAAGGCAGTTTAGCTACAATCTATTTTACTTAAGGATAAGCCCAGGGGGTTCGCCCAATCCCCAACCCAAACCATTTATCAAAGCGGCTCTTCCAAGCACATCTGTCATTTGGTCCAAGGATCTTTCATTCCGGCTGCTTAGTGGAGAACATGAAAGATAACACTTGGTCTTCAGAGCTACAGATCCATACATAAAGTCAAGGCGGGGCTCTCCTTCATCCAGCAACGCTGCGGGGATGTGGTTTACATGGCAAGAGGAAGGAAATTCACACCTGGTGAGCACCTGGGTTTGCCCAGCCTTGGGGATTCCTGCCACTGTCCTGTTTCGTCCTCGGAGGGGGCCACTCTCAGACTCAGATAAAGAGACTGAAGATCAGGAAGGGCAAGCAACTTCCCCAAGGTCACAGCAGGTTAGACACAGAACCAGGACTTGAACCCCGCTGGCTCCCGAGTGCACGCTTTTCCAGTACCCCAGAATGCTTCTGCTCATTCTGTCTAAATGCGCTGAATCGACATTGCAACAAAAGATCTCAAAAGTCGGCAGAAAACAGGAGCCAGGCTTGGGGTGGGGGCTAATAAGGGTGGGCATCACATTGTATTTGAGCTAAAGAGGGCCCTAGATTATTGTATCAACCTCATTTTGCAGGTAGGAAAACTGGAGAAAGAAAATGGTTTCCCTGTGGTCACATAGTAAAACTAGAGCCAAGACAGACTAAAGCTCAGACCTGACAGAGTTCTTTCACCCCGCCTACCCACTGTCCCACAAGCAACGCACATGCTATTCTAATATTGACTTGCATATTAACCCAGCTCTTCCAGAACATGAGAGAAAAATTTCATCCATCCCAACCAGGGCAAACTGCCAGAAGGGTTCCTCTACAACAGCCGCTACACTCAGCACCCAAGGAATAGAAGTCCTCACCTGGAAAGTCCCAGCTTTCGCAGCTGTGATCCCTCTGCCAGCTGAGGGTGCTGGCTGGTACAATGGATGCCGCTAAGTCTCCTGTTTGGAGATGCAGGGATAGAGTATTTCCATCCGGGCCCTTGAGTCACTCCCACAGGACAGGGCAGGCTTCTGCCTTCTAGAGCTGGCCTAGCCAGGCGACAGACCTTCCCACCAGCCAACTTTGTAGGCAGCCATGGCCTCTCCATCTCTGGTGCACTGCGGCACTCACAGAAATCCAAGACCAAGTACAAAAGAAAAAAATGCCTTTGACTCAATATGTAAAAACTCTCCAGCAATAAATTTAAGCAGTTCCATTTGGGGCTCTCACAATTTCCTCCACTCAGACAAACTGCTTTTTATTTCAAACGTTCCTGAAGGAAATTGGCCAATTGCTTACTTCGACTGTCAGGGCCATTATGCTGAGCCTGGCAGCAGGACACAAATACAAACTGGGGGTTTCTCAGATCCGGGTTCTTGTAAAACTGGCCCCTTCAACAGGGGTCCATCCCAGATGGCCTGTGGACCTTAGCCCCTGGAGACTGCCTCAGAGTGCTCTTAGACCAGAGTAGAAGCAAGCAGGTCAGGCCAGGTCTCCAGCAAATTGGCAACCTAACATCTGACTGAGTACTACAGATTGGCAATTGTGTCTTCCGTCCACAGGGGTGAGGTGACCTCCTAACAGCCTGGGACAGCTAAAGAGGTCAAACAGACCACGGGGAGGAAGCAAGAAGAGACATCAGAGTCCAAAGAGTCTGGTCACAGCCGTAGATGCTCTGTTTCCGGAGCCTTTCTCTACATCAGGTGTTGTGCTGGGCACTTTACATGGAAACTACACTAAATGAAAACTCCCTGCTGTCCCTTTGGGCCCATGCCTGGTGTGCTATAAGCCCTTTACAAGTGTTAGCAACTGCGGTTGATGTCAACATTGTGAAGAAAGGGCTTCCAGGCAACTCCGAGCCAACTCCCCCTCCAGACAGCCTGGTGTACAAGTTCCTACAACCCTCTTTCATCAGAGGCTTGCTTAATGCACTCTCTCAGCATTTGTATCCTCCTCAGTTTGGGAAAGAATCCGTCAACCCTGTGATCCCAGATCCCTGACCCAGATGAGTGATGCTTTCTGGGTAAACTGAGCTCCCAGAGAGTCCAGGAGGCCTGGCTGGAAAGTGGCTCATGTCCAGCCATCTGTGCTGATAGAAATGGTCCTCCACCTTCCCCACAGTGGGACAGGTTGTGCACGATGCTTCAGGAGAGAAGAAGGGATTTATTTCTTTTGGTGAACAGCTCCTGACTCTAGCATCACCATGACAACATCTGGAAGGCATCCCTGGCCGGAAGCGGAGGCCCGGCAGCCTCTTTGTTCCTGCTGTGGAACTGAGCGACTGTCTCAGGTGACAGGTTCCAGAAAGCTTTCTCCCAGCTGAGCAGGAGGAAGTAGGCAAAGACTTTGTGAGCAAATCACACACACCTATACACACACACATATACATATATGCATACATACACACACATACATACACACACCACACGTATATAAACACACACATATATATACACACACATATCCATACGTACACACACACAAACACACACATACATACACACATATACATTTATACACACACCACACACATATATATATACATACACACATATCCATAAATATACACAAACACACATACATACACACACAATATATAAACACACATGCATACATACAGACAGACAGACAAACAGACATCTATGCACACACACACACACACACACACACACACACACACACACTCTAAGGGCTTGGCCTGAAGACACAGAAGGTTAGAAGTTGACTTTTGGTGATGAAGTCCTTTTGAAACGTGCCCTGTTGAGAGCGGTTGACCCCATTCTTCATCATATCCTGCCCCAAAGAACACCTGCTTCTTCCTTTCCACAGATCCTGGCAGCCACAGATCCATGGGGCTCACCATGACCCATCAGTTGATCCAAACAGATCACAGTCACATGAATGCACTGCAAGTGTCATCTCCCAGCACTGAGGCCAGACACTGGCAGCACACTCCCTGTTTAAAGAGAGCACCCTGAACACCCTAGGAAACAGACCTGAAGGCCAGAGAGAACACCGGCGTCTGTTAATGCTGCTGTCCAAGGAAAGAGCGAGTAAATGCAAGCAAGGAAGGGCGGGTGATGAAATCTAGCCCGAAGCCTCGGCGACACGTGGTACCGTTACTCGTGCTGCACTGTGCAAGGCATCCACGGAGCTCCCCTCAAGTCCGTGCTTGCAAAGGGGCCTTGCTAAGCCAACCTTGGGGTGATGCCCATGGCACATGCTGGGGTGCAGCTGGATGATAGAGTACTTCCTGGGGTTTAGCCCCCATTCCCTCCTGCCTACCCCCACAGGACGGGAAAAGGACAGGTGCCTTCCTGCCGTCTAAGGAACCTCAGTCTGCTTACATAAAGTGTTGTGTTTTCCTGGGGGGGTATCCAAGTTTGGGGGAGATCTGAACAGCTCTTAACAGGAGAAAAGAAACTAGGACTTCTCATCTCGTCTTACTTCTCCCCATGAAGCCCTTATCAGACTGCATAGAGTCAGGGTCTCGTTCACATTTATCCCAAGAGTCTCGGAAGGGTGGGGTGGGGGAATGTAATTCTTTTTCTGAGTTAAAGTGGCTCTGTTTTGGTCCCTGATTCATATACTTCCAATGGTTTGAACTCAGGCTGGGTACTGCAGCCCCATCACAGAGGTCTGATGATCTCATGACTGACAGTCTGGAGCATGAAGAGATTCCAGGCCACTAGCCATAGGAAAAAGAAAGAACTGATTTTGCAGGTAGTGAACTCCCCTTCGCCCATTGATGTGGCTCAAGCGAAAGCTAGGCAACATGGAGGAGTAGGTGTGTAGAGGAATCAAAGATTCTTCCCCCATTCGGAGTCCATGATTCTGTGCGGCCTTTTGACCTGTCTACATAGGCTGGCCTCATCACACCACAGCTCTTATGCCCTTTGTACTATATGGATCCAATTCTTTGGTAGAAAACAGCTTATCAAATACAGCAAAATGAACTCCTTCCATCTCCATGTGCGGGGCACCTCCCCGGCAGCAGACCTCTGCTCTAAACACAGAGTTATCACTAAAGAAGAGCACTTCTGTGTTTACAAGAAGGCACATGAGGCTGGAAAGACTCCGTGGTTGAGCCCATGTCCTGCCCTTCCAGAAAACCTGAGTTTGGTTCCCAGCACCCATTGTTGGATTGCTCAGAGCACCCATCAAGCCTTCCTTAGCTCTGAACTGTTCCCATGGTAACCAGGGTAGCCCTCAGACTGCCACACTGGAAGGGTGGGACTCCATCTTACAAAGCACCTGTGATCCAGGTGAGCCAATCTGTTTGAACTGGGGAACAAGGCTTGGAGCTGAAATCTCACTAACAGCAGTGCTTTGGGATCAAGCAGCAGCAGCAGCTATAACAGGGAAGGTGTTGGGAATGCAGATCCTGCGGGAGGTTGGGTCCTGGATAATCAATCCCATCTCCATCTTCATCTCCACGGATGCTATCTAAAGTCAGAGACACTCTGCCCTACTGAGCAGCCCATCCAGGAACTGTCACCACTGTCTCTCCCTCTGAGGCTGCTCCATTACTTTGAGCTCTGTGAGATACCCAAATATATTTCCAACAAATCAAATCAATTTCTTCTTAAGATAATTCAAATAGGTTTCTATGACTTGCCACGAAGAGAATCCTAACTACAGCCAGTTGAGCCTGAGATAACACAAGTGGCCAGCTCTGTTTCCAGGTCAGCATCACCACCTCCCAAGGCTGGCCCACAAAGAAAGCTTCGCCTCCAGTCTGCCTCCGGCTCCTCTGGGGAGAATGCCCTCCTCCCTCCCCCTGTCACTTTCTCGCCCCATGTGTCATTAGACCTAGAACTCCGTATATACATATACAGCCTAGGAGGCCTTGAACTTCCAGTCCTCTGGCCTCTACACCTGTCGTGCTGGGATTACAGATGTGTGCCAGCATGGTCAGTTCATGCAGTGCTACAGAATGGACCCAAGGCTTTGAGAGTGCTGGGCAAACCTTCTGCCACTGCCCAGTCCCGCAGTGGGATGAGGTGATAATCGCGTAGAAAGGATCACACTGGGCTAGTTAATATGCCCACTTCATTACCAACATCATTTCTTTGTGGTGACAGTACTTAAGGTCTACTCTTTGGTGGCTTTTGATATATACAAAAATCTCCTCATTATGTAGCTGCCATCCTGGATGAGAAGCCTAAGAACCCATTCCCTCGCTCACAGGAACTCAAGTCCCGCATGACCAGAGTTCCCCGTTCCTTCATCTTTACCATCTTAGTCTGGGGTCTGGCAGGTCTCCATAACGCCTTGATTTCCTTCCTTTAGTCTCCTTCCTCCCAGTCTGCCCCTCTGCTCCCCAGGGTGGAAGAAGCCCCTATTTGCTCCCAAGGAAGCATTTTTCATTCTTTGCACAGAGGAAACTGGAAGCTTCTAACAGTGGCAGTCAGGATCACAGACTTTTAAGATCCAGCTTCGCGCTCTAGCCTGGTCTGCCTGTTTTCCAGTCCCCTGAGCAGGGCCAGTGTTGTCCCATTGCTCCTGCAAACCTCCTCCTTATACTCCTCTTTCCTGACATTGAGTGAGGAGGGAAAGCTAAGCAGAGTGGCCTCTCCCACCCTGCCATCTAGGACTGTGCTCAGCAAGCAATAGATTTTAGCCTTCATTTTATCTGTGATACACACCGCTCCTGTCGGGTGTGTGTCTCTGCATGTTTATATGTGTACCTGAATGTGTGTGTGTGTGTGTGTTTATACATGTGTGTGCTAACAATAATTTTAGTTCCCAAGGGACACTCATAAGTCCATTTATCTGCCAGAGTAAAAACAAAAAACAAACCAAAACCAAAAACAAGCAAGCAAACAAACAAACAAAGCTGGCAAGTGCTAACTTGTAATCCCCAAATCCCAGGTCCATTTCTACCAAACAGCAGAGTGACTTAGTGCTTCATATAATCCACTTTGCTCAGATGTGTGCTCTTTCCAGAGAACCCCAGTCCTCTTACAAGAAAAGCCTATTGGGGAAGGTAACCCCCTCTTTCAAGCACCAATATTACGTCAACCTTGTGCAAACTTGAGGGGCTCTGAGCCCTTCCAGTCAGACACAGTATGCATCAGACCCAATCTCCAAAGCCTTCATGTTATCATGGCTACTCCCGTACTGTCCTGAACAGCCATGAGGCTGATGGGCTTTGCCCATCCTGCTCATCTCTCGCCCTGTGTTCAATTTTTCTGTTCTTTTGATTTTTGCCTCATTTTGTTCTGCTGATTACTGCCAATGGCATGGGCACAGCATTTTTTTCATGTTGTTTGATTTACTCCTTTACAATCATGCTACTGTCTGGAAAAATTACCCCATTTTCACTTGCAACATCCATTTTCTCACCACTTCCAATTTTTGCAATTATTATTCCACTTTGGTTTCCATCGTAACCATATGTCTCTCCGAGGCAGCATCTCCAGCATGCTAGCTGCCTCTGCAACTTATTGGTCATAATGACAACATTTGGAAAACACCTTCTATCTGAGCGCAAACACGGCAAACACGCTCTGACAAATCAAGTGACAGCCAAGGGGGGGCGCTAGTGCCCTCTGTCGGTGGCAGGAGGAGTTGAAGCTGTCTTAAATAAAGTTTTATTGGCACACCGTCATGCCTCTTCATTCAAGATCTATGGACGTTTTTGACCTGACAGTGTGGGCGTTCCTGATGGAAACTGGTGTGGTTAAACTTCACTGTCGACTTCATTAGATTTGGAATCATCTAAACTGGTGCTTGTGGTGCACTTTGCCTCTTGTGAAGGTGTTTGTGGATGGGATTGAGTGAGCATGGGAGACTCACCCTGAATGCAATAGGCATCATCCCATGGCCTGGAGGCTCAGTGGAATAAAATGATTAACAACACACAGTGAGACTACCACAAGTGCTCCCTTTTCCAGTCTCCCAGGTTGGCCAGGTGGTGGCAGTCTTCCCCTGCCACCATGATATGCTGCCCAGGCTCATGAACCCAGGTAACCATGGGCAGATCCGTTTTTGAAACCACAAACTAAAATAAACCCTCTCCTGTGGTGATATTTTATTTGTATTTTAATAAATAAAGCTTACCTGAAGTTCAGAGAGTAAAACAGCCCCACTGGTCAGTCTTACAGACCAGGCAGGGGTGGCGCACACCTTTAATCCCAGTAGCCACACAAATTTGCCGTAGAAACCGGGTGGTAGTGGTGCAAGCCTTTAATCCCAGCACTAGAGCGGAATATAAGATGGAAGGAGACATTCCATCAGTCTCATTCTGAGATTCCTGGAGGCAGGTTCATCATTTCGGACTGAGGTAGAGGTAAGGGTCAGTGGCTGGTTGTTTTGCTTTTCTGACCTTCAGGTTGAACCCCAACATCCATCTCTGGGTTTTTATTAATCGTACTACACCCTGCCCTTTCCTTTGGTTCTGTCAGGTATTTTGTCACAGGAACATAAACAAAGAAGTAGCTATCATACCCGACTATGTTGTCCCCAGCTGCGCCCTGTACCCATCAGGGAGTGGTGCTAGGCTCCTCCTCCCCACCCCACCCCCGACAGGCATCAAAACTCTTTCTCACAGTGACTTAAGATTCTCAATTAGCTTACACAGATCTTCCGTGTACTTTACATCACCTCTGGGTTCCTTACAACAGCTAGCAGGATGCAACTGCTGTGCAATTTGATAGTAAAGTATATCATTTAGGGAATGACCACAGAAGAACACTGTTCACCCATGTTTTAGTTCAGACACAATTTTTTAAGACATTTCTACCCAGAATTGGTTAGATCTACGAATGCATATATAATCCATTGATACAGGCATCCAACTATATTTATGATCTTATCTTTTACAAAATTTCCAAACCCCTATTCCGGGACATTTATGAACATTTATGAGCTTGGGGCTAAAGCAAAACAGTACTGTGGCTAAGAGCACCTGCTGCTCTTGCAAACGTTCCTAGCACTCACAGGAGTGGCTCACAAACTTCTACAACTTCTACTTCAGAAAAAAATCTAATGCCCTCTCCTGGCCTCCTTTGGAACTGCACGCATGTGTACCGCTAACACATATACAAATAAATAATAACACAAATACCAAAGGCCTTGTTGGAGGAAGTGTGTCACTGAGGGTGGACTTTGAGGTTTCAAAACCCCAAGCCGGGCCCGGTGGCCCTCTCTACTTTCTGCTGCCTATGAAACCAGATATAGAATTCTCAGCTTCTTCTCCAGCACCGTGTCGGCCTGCACGCCACCATTATCCCCATGATGATGACAATGAATTAAATTTCCAAAACTACACACAAGCCTCAATTAAGTACTTTTCTTATAAGAGTTGCCATGGTCAGGGTGTCTGTTCACAGTAATAGAACAAATAGGCTGGAAGGCCTGTTCCATCAAACCCTATAGAACTTGGGGGTGCCTCTAAGATGGCGGAAACAAGCCTTTCTCCCCTTCTCTCCACTATCCCCATAGATGCTCTCCAGCCTGAGGGTTTTGTCTCCTGAGATGGCAACAGTATCAGAGCTCAGTGCTATGACAGAGAAACATCGGTGTGGGCTGGTGGAGAGGTTAGCCCTGGCAGACCAGCGGCAGAGCTCTCTACGGAGTACAGAGGGTGAGAGGGGTTGTAATCCCCAGCAGAGAAGAGGCAATGTCAGAAGTTTCTAGTACCGGCAGAGCATTCATGGGCTCTGCATGGGCCTGCTGTACCCAGTGGAGCGGCAGAACGCCCTGGAGGAGAGCATGGCACTCAGAGAAACATCTGGGGTTCCTCACAAGCTCCTCAGGACTATTTATCAGGGGCTGAGGGAGGGGAGACACAGGAGGAGAAACGAGTCATCCCTTCTACATGTGATCTCACGGCTATCCTTGGACTGGCAGGTTCTGAAGATATTCAAGTTATACAAATGGGGGTTTCCAACCCTGAATCATGCAGCCTTTAAAACAGCCTGCCTTGGGGCTGGAGAGATGGCTCAGAGCTTAAGAGCATTGCCTGCTCTTCCAGAGGTCCTGAGTTCAATTCCCAGCAACCACATGGTGGCTCACAACCATCTGTAATGAGATCTGGTGCCCTCTTCTTGTCTGTAGACACACATGCAGACAGAACACTATATACATAATAAATAAAAGTTTTAAAAAAAGAATCCTTTGATTTAAAAAAAATACAGACTGCCTTAAATACACACTTCTTAAAAAAGAAGCAGGAGCCATAGCTTCTCCCCCTCCCATCCTTTCTCCCTCCTCCATAGATGCCTACCTGTGCTAACCCAGATTGTCCAATGAACTGAAACCAGTACCCACCCCAGGGACAGAGCAGCCTGATTCCAGGAGTCTCTGGAGAGGCTCCCGGGAAAGGCTCCACCCTCCTCTCCATCTGGCCAGCCCAGCCACCCCTATAGTTGGTGATCAATAAGCAATAAGTAAAGTCAGCCCTAACGATGGCTAATGGTAGACTTAAGTACTCATTACCCAAAGAACCCCTGGGGTTGGCTCACTTACTGTATTGAGTGATCCTGCGAACCCACAGAGCAGTTCCTTCTAATGAGAAGATCGACTAAATGCTGAACCTGAGCCCAGGAAGTACCTGGGGAGAGGAAAGAGCCCAGCAAGTCCAGCTGTGGGAGCCCAGAGAGCAGAACTCTCCCAGTGAAGTGCCCCTCTAGCCCTAATTACATGAGGCTGAAAGATTAAGAAGCTGTCACTAGTTGACAGTTGAGGCTTCCAAGTCAACCTTGCCTTTCCCCTCTGTCCCTAGCTCAATCACCATTCCCATTGATGGCATGTGCCTCCCAAGAGCTGCCTTGCCTCCAGACTTCATTTGGTTCCTATTCACGTGGTCTCCAGCTCTGTCCTAACTACCTCCTACCACCTCTGCCTTTTCTACAACATTTTCTATCCCAGCAACAGCCATGCAAACCTCCTGTGTTGGAGTCAGAAACCTACACATAGTTCTCCCCTTTTTCTCCCCCAACCCCTTTCATAGTAATCTATCACCAAACTGTATTGATTTTATCCTTCTATACATCTCTTAAAAGCTCAGCTTTCTCCCTCTTCTAGTGTCTCATCACATCCTGCATGGACCACCTCAGTGAACTTTGATGGTAGGGATGCTGTTGCATCTACACCTGCATCTTAAACGTGGTACCCAGGCCTGGCAAAGGATAAGAACCTAGGAAAGTGTTGTTGAACAAATTAGCACAGAGCATCCATGAATGACTGTTCTCTGCATCTGGCCCCTCCCCCAGTATCAGCTGTGCGTGCTTGGTCTCGTCACCTCCCACCCTTCACATGTAGGCAGAGTTGTTGTGAAGAGGGAAGGGAATGACAAATACTAAAGAGATTCGCTCCGCTGATAATATAAGCAAGAAGAAACTAAGCCAAGCAGAGTCTTTCTTTCTTGTCTGGTAAAGAGTAGATGGTCTAGAAGATGCCGATGCCCTAAGTTTTTTGCCCCAGGATCTTCAGGACATCTAGACTAAGTCTTGGGTGATGGATTTTTTTCTTGTGATTAGCTCATTTATACTAAACAGTGGCTGTATAGTCAACATTTGCCCACATTCCCAGTGAAAAGAAGAAACGTCAAGGTTAAAAGCAAAAAATCACTTGTAAAGAGTCCCAAAATCTCCAATTTTGCTAAACAATACTTTGGGCCAGGTACCAAACATCCGCTTGACTGGTTCTAACACTCACGTTCATGGTCATGGGCATCAGGAATATTTCTGACTATATAAACTTTAAAATAATAATGATTATTTTTTTTCTGGAATGATCTTGGAGGAGCAAGAAATTATTGGGGCTGAAACATTGGGACCAGAAAATGAGCAAGAACCAAGACCCCTCCAAGACCTAAAGCACAAGAAATGACCCGGACAGTATGCTGTGCCCACTACAACAGGACACAGCTGACACTAACCACAAACCCACAGCCACAGGCCCTGCCATAGCTACTACAGCTAAACTTCCAGCCGTAATTCCTTTCCTGTACCATTCATTCTTGATTGAGAATCTGGGTAGTACCATCATGGGCCAGGTCTGGTGTATCAGTCAGGGGCTGGCGGGCACCGAGAGATAAGAGAAGAGATCCATAATGTGGCTATTTACAGCAGAGAGAGGAGTCTGTGGGACAGCATCTGGGGGTGGGGTGCAGCTCTCTGAGGTTTGTAATGATGAACTGCCTTAATAGCCAGAAAGAGGCAAGGAACAGAGTGATTAAGAACCCAGAAAGAAAGAGTTTTGGGGAGGGGGAAGGAGGGCCATCCCCAGAAGCCACAGACCTTTCAGAGGAAAACCAACTTTTTCCCTTTAATTACTTCCTACACTTCCCATTAACCATGTCCACCTGAAACCCAGAGGGCAAGGCACTCGCCGCTAGTGTAGCTGGCACGGGACAGCCTCTGGGCAGCAGAGTGGGAATGATGGCAAAGGGATCCGAGGAGGCCAAGGAAAGGTTTCTAACACGAGTCCCCAGCAGGAGCATCTGCCGCAAAGCTTTACTGCGTCTGTACACACTTTTGGAGGTGACTGTCATGGTGGCCATATGATTCACAGCCCCCTTGGAGCTAAGGACGCCTTGGCGAATGAGATTCAACGTTTGGTGCGGTTACTCAATTATGCGCTCTTGTGGGGTGTGAATCTGGTGGGCTTGCTTCACAGCTCTGTTTAGTTTTCCATTGGCTGGGTCAGACGCTTAGGAAAGTGCCAGAAAATACCTGGGTAACCCTGTGGTTCCCAAACAGGTTCTTCTTGCCCCTACTGAGTAGCAATAAATCATTTCCCTTAGCAGTCAAAATCAACAACCACCTTGCCCAACACAGAGATGCCATCTTTAGCCCATTGTCTAGCTGCTGAAGGATCCCACTGACCAGTGGACTCTCAGCTTCCATTGCCCGTGTAGCTCAAGGTCAAGAAGAGAGCACAAAATCTTCATATAGGTTACTGGGACACTGGAGGACTTGGACTTCAAGAGACCGAAGGAAGATGGGATACTGTTCCTCCAGTGTCCCAGTAACTGGCTGGCTGTTATTGACAGGATCCCATCCTCCAAGCCCAATGCCTTCCCTCGGCTGGAGTTGTAGCTGACTATCCAGTAGACATCCCCCACATTATAGAGTCTACCGTTCCTGGGCAGTGAAGAACAGGGCGTCCTGAAGATTAGAGGCCCTGGTCTTACCTGTCTGAAGTACCCTCTGGCTAACAGAGGTATTGGTGTTCAGGGCAGCAAGGGGTAGATAAGGAATTCTGTAAGTTCAAAAATAGGGCTCGGGAAGCTGTCTTCTGGGAAGGAATAGTAAATTGATACTTAGTGGGCAACCTACTCAGCTGTGCCCAGGCATTCCACCGAAGAAGCATTAGTGAGCGCAGGGGAGAAAGCAGCCACAAGGCGCTTACCTCCTTCCCCATCTCCCAAGAGCAGCTGGCCTAATCACGGCGAAATAACCTGATAAAATTCCAGGGTGAACATCTCTACCTGGGGGTGATTATGGAGAGCATGCCTTTCTTGTCTACGTTGCTTCGACACCACCATCCAGCCTCAAGAATGCTGGCTCCCCATCACCCCATGAAGATGAGAAAACCCACACCGCCTCTAGCTCACATACGTGTCCCCACCAAGCTCTATCTCCTGACGCCTGTGTCAAAGTATTTTCTCTGGAGCTCACGGGGAGGAGGGTACTTCTAGCTCTCCTTAGGGAGGTCAGATAGGTGGTACATGAGAAAGTGTTCCTTCATTCTTACCCCACAAGCCTATAGACACCTTCCTGTGTAAGAGTGGTTCTTGGTTTCATCTCCTACAGGCAGTCTCAATGTCTGTAAATGACTTTAGTTACTGCCAATTGGGGGTTTCTACTAGGACATATGTAGGTAGAGGGAGGAGGTACTTCTAACACTATGAAATACACAGGATAATCCCCCAAATTGATGGCTCCCAAATACCAGGATCACCAAGACTAAGAAACCCTGCTTAGGCTGGAGAGATGGCACAGTAAGTAAAGGCACCAAGTTCAGTTCCCGGAACCCACATGGTGAAGGACAGAAAAGAATCCCAAGTTGTTCTCTATGTCCACGTGTGTTCCTCTCTCTGTGGCTCTGTGCCTCCATCTCTCTTTCTGCGTGTGTGTCTGTCTCTGCACACACACACACAGCACACACATTTAATATAATAAGAGGACACTGGAGAGATGGCTCCGAGGTTAAGAGCACTGGTTGCTCTTCTAAAAGACCTGAATTAGATTCCAGCACCCTCAAGGTATCTCACAACCACCTGTAACACCAGTTCCAGGGGATCGAACGCTCTCTTCTGGCCTCTACAGGCATCAGAAACTTGCATGGTACATAGACAACACATGTTGGCAAAAATATCCATTCATATAAAACCCAAAATAAATGGGGGAGGCAGAGAAAGAGAAAGAAAGAGAGAGTGCCCTCAAAGAAGCTCTAGCACTTGTATGCCTATAGCTAATGAGTACTTCCGTCTCTTGGTAGCCAAACTCAGTGATTCTCAAAGTGTGTCCCTTGCACCAACAGCATCTGTCCAGCTGTGACGCCATTAGACTGAGCATTCCTGGACTTCACCCCTCACCTGTTGTATCAACCTCTCTCAGAGTCATCCAGGCTACCCTGACCCCTTGGGTTTAAGAGTCACTTCACCAACAGGGTCTGGCACACTCTGTCTATAAGGCTAGATGCAGCATCTCTGTGGGGTCTACTAGGCTCCGTGTCTGTCATCTAAAAATAGCTATAGATAACTCATGAGCAAAGAAGCCCCATCTGGGCACCAAAAGCTTCACCCGGGAACATTTAAGTTTGAATTTCCTGTTCTTCGTGTATCACAAAATAGAATTCTTTAATGTTTTCGTTTTAATTACTAGACAAAATGTTGAATTTCATTTTGACATTTTTCATATGAGAATACCATGTACTTTGTTCTTATTCTCCTCACCCGTTGCCCTCTCCAGCTGCACCCTCCCGATCTCCTGATCTTTTCCAACTTTTTTGTTGTTGTTTGATTTTGGCTTTTTGTTTTTCAAGACAGGGTTTCTCAGTGTAGCCCTGGCTGTTCTGGAACTAGCTCTGTAGACCAGGCTAGCCTTGTACTCACAGAAATCTACCTGCCCCTGCTTCCCAAGTGCTGGGTTTAAAGGCACACACCACCACCTGGAGATTTTTCAACTATTTAAATGTAAAGATTATTGTTAGCTTCCAAGGCCATATGAAAACACTACCCTGAAGGGCACACCACGCATTACCTTGAAAAGAAGAAAAAGTGAAGCTGAAAATCTAAAGAATGTGAACTGGGGGAGGGGGCAGCTCAGTCCATGTGTCCTTGAAGTCCCAAGGGCACAAGTTAGATCCTCAAAAAAAACCCAAGTTTTAAAAAATAGGATGCAGGCACAGTAGCCTATGCTTGTTACCCCAGTGTTAGGAGACAGAGATGGAGAGTGGTGCTCCATGCTCAGTCCCCAGAGCCAGGTGGTGCTCCATGCTCAGTCCCCAGAGCCAGGTGGTGCTCCATGCTCAGTCCCCAGAGCCAGGTGATGCTCCATGCTCAGTCCCCAGAGCCATGTGGTGCTCCATGCTCAGTCTCCAGAGCCAGGTGGTGCTCCATGCTCAGTCTCCAGAGCCAGGTGGTGCTCCATGCTCAGTCTCCAGAGCCAGGTGGTGCTCCATGCTCAGTCCCCAGAGCCAGGTGGTGCTCCATGCTCAGTCTCCAGAGCCTGGTGGTGCTCCATGCTCAGTCCCCAGAGCCAGGTGATGCTCCATGCTCAGTCCCCAGAGCCAGGTGGTGCTCCATGCTCAGTCCCCAGAGCCAGGTGGTGCTCCATGCTCATTCTCCAGAGCCTGGTGGTGCTCCATGCTCATTCTCCAGAGCCTGGTGGCGCTCCATGCTCATTCTCCAGAGCCAGGTGGTGCTCCATGCTCAGTCTCCAGAGCCAGGTGGTGCTCCATGCTCAGTCCCCAGAGCCAGGTGGTGCTCCATGCTCAGTCCCCAGAGCCAGGTGGTGCTCCATGTTCAGTCTCCAGAGCCTGGTGGTGCTCCATGCTCAGTCCCCAGAGCCAGGTGGTGCTCCATGCTCATTCTCCAGAGCCTGGTGGTGCTCCATGCTCAGTCTCCAGAGCCTGGTGGTGCTCCATGCTCAGTCTCCAGAGCCTGGTGGTGCTCCATGCTCAGTCCCCAGAGCCAGGTGATGCTCCATGCTCAGTCCCCAGAGCCAGGTGGTGCTCCATGTTCAGTCTCCAGAGCCTGGTGGTGCTCCATGCTCAGTCCCCAGAGCCAGGTGGTGCTCCATGCTCATTCTCCAGAGCCTGGTGGTGCTCCATGCTCAGTCTCCAGAGCCTGGTGGTGCTCCATGCTCAGTCTCCAGAGCCTGGTGGTGCTCCATGCTCAGTCCCCAGAGCCAGGTGATGCTCCATGCTCAGTCCCCAGAGCCAGGTGGTGCTCCATGCTCAGTCTCCAGAGCCTGGTGGTACTCCATGCTCAATCCCCAGAGCCAGGTGGTGCTCCATGCTCAGTCCCCAGAGCCAGGTGGTGCTCCATGCTCAGTCCCCAGAGCCAGGTGGTGCTCCATGCTCATTCTCCAGAGCCTGGTGGTGCTCCATGCTCAGTCTCCAGAGCCTGGTGGTGCTCCATGCTCAGTCCCCAGAGCCAGGTGGTGCTCCATGCTCATTCTCCAGAGCCTGGTGGTGCTCCATGCTCAGTCCCCAGAGCCAGGTGGTGCTCCATGCCCAGTCTCCAGAGCCTGGTGGTGCTCCATGCTCAGTCTCCAGAGCCAGGTGGTGCTCCATGCTCAGTCCCCAGAGCCTGGTGGTGCTCCATGCTCAGTCCCCAGAGCCAGGTGGTGCTCCATGCTCAGTCTCCAGAGCCAGGTGGTGCTCCATGCTCAGTCTCCAGAGCCTGGTGGTGCTCCATGCTCAGTCTCCAGAGCCAGGTGGTGCTCCATGCTCAGTCTCCAGAGCCAGGTGGTGCTCCATGCTCAGTCTCCAGAGCCAGGTGGTGCTCCATGCTCAGTCTCCAGAGCCAGGTGGTGCTCCATGCTCAGTCCCCAGAGCCAGGTGGTGCTCCATGCTCAGTCTCCAGAGCCTGGTGGTGCTCCATGCTCAGTCCCCAGAGCCAGGTGATGCTCCATGCTCAGTCCCCAGAGCCAGGTGGTGCTCCATGCTCAGTCCCCAGAGCCAGGTGGTGCTCCATGCTCATTCTCCAGAGCCTGGTGGTGCTCCATGCTCATTCTCCAGAGCCTGGTGGCGCTCCATGCTCATTCTCCAGAGCCAGGTGGTGCTCCATGCTCAGTCTCCAGAGCCAGGTGGTGCTCCATGCTCAGTCCCCAGAGCCAGGTGGTGCTCCATGCTCAGTCCCCAGAGCCAGGTGATGCTCCATGCTCAGTCCCCAGAGCCAGGTGATGCTCCATGCTCAGTCCCCAGAGCCAGGTGGTGCTCCATGTTCAGTCTCCAGAGCCTGGTGGTGCTCCATGCTCAGTCCCCAGAGCCAGGTGGTGCTCCATGCTCATTCTCCAGAGCCTGGTGGTGCTCCATGCTCAGTCTCCAGAGCCTGGTGGTGCTCCATGCTCAGTCTCCAGAGCCTGGTGGTGCTCCATGCTCAGTCCCCAGAGCCAGGTGGTGCTCCATGCTCAGTCCCCAGAGCCAGGTGATGCTCCATGCTCAGTCCCCAGAGCCAGGTGGTGCTCCATGCCCAGTCTCCAGAGCCTGGTGGTACTCCATGCTCAATCCCCAGAGCCAGGTGGTGCTCCATGCTCAGTCCCCAGAGCCAGGTGGTGCTCCATGCTCAGTCCCCAGAGCCAGGTGGTGCTCCATGCTCATTCTCCAGAGCCTGGTGGTGCTCCATGCTCAGTCTCCAGAGCCTGGTGGTGCTCCATGCTCAGTCCCCAGAGCCAGGTGGTGCTCCATGCTCATTCTCCAGAGCCTGGTGGTGCTCCATGCTCAGTCCCCAGAGCCAGGTGGTGCTCCATGCCCAGTCTCCAGAGCCTGGTGGTGCTCCATGCTCAGTCTCCAGAGCCAGGTGGTGCTCCATGCTCAGTCCCCAGAGCCTGGTGGTGCTCCATGCTCAGTCCCCAGAGCCAGGTGGTGCTCCATGCTCAGTCTCCAGAGCCAGGTGGTGCTCCATGCTCAGTCTCCAGAGCCTGGTGGTGCTCCATGCTCAGTCTCCAGAGCCAGGTGGTGCTCCATGCTCAGTCCCCAGAGCCAGGTGGTGCTCCATGCTCAGTCTCCAGAGCCAGGTGGTGCTCCATGCTCAGTCCCCAGAGCCAGGTGGTGCTCCATGCTCATTCTCCAGAGCCTGGTGGTGCTCCATGCTCAGTCTCCAGAGCCAGGTGGTGCTCCATGCTCAGTCCCCAGAGCCAGGTGGTGCTCCATGCTCAGTCTCCAGAGCCTGGTGGTGCTCCATGCTCAGTCTCCAGAGCCTGGTGGTGCTCCATGCTCAGTCCCCAGAGCCAGGTGGTGCTCCATGCTCAGTCTCCAGAGCCAGGTGGTGCTCCATGCTCAGTCTCCAGAGCCAGGTGGTGCTCCATGCTCAATCCCCAGAGCCAGGTGGTGCTCCATGCTCAGTCCCCAGAGCCTGGTGGTGCTCCATGCTCAGTCCCCAGAGCCTGGTGGTGCTCCATGCTCATTCTCCAGAGCCTGGTGGTGCTCCATGCTCATTCTCCAGAGCCTGGTGGTGCTCTATGCTCAGTCCCCAGAGCCAGGTGGTGCTCCATGCTCAGTCTCCAGAGCCTGGTGGTGCTCCATGCTCAGTCCCCAGAGCCTGGTGGTGCTCCATGCTCAGTCTCCAGAGCCTGGTGGTGCTCCATGCTCAGTCCCCAGAGCCTGGTGGTAATCTCATTTCATTTCTGCTTCTGAGTTGAGTCGTCTCAGAATGTTTGGTCACTTTTGACCCCAGTATTTTTTGTCTGTATCTGATTTTGAGATCCAATGCTAAAATTAAGTCTCCTGCATGCTCAACGTCCCTTTCACTGACTGGACTTCTGAATCTTCTTACTCCTATCTTTTCCTGCCTGCCCCCACACTTTCTCCCCTCCCCACTTCCTACCCCCCCCCCCATATCTTTCTTTTCTGTCCTATTTCCTTGCTTCTCTTCCTTTCTCCCTCCCTTCTTTACTTACTGTTTCCTTTCTTCCTTCTTCCCTCCCTTCCTCCTCTCTGCCTACCATTGCTCTCTATAATCTACGTTTGTTCAACCCTGCCAAGCAGGCCACCTAATGGGCCCTCTCAGGAAGAAGACAGACGCAGCTCTGGATCTCCAGGGCCTTCATTCAGATGAGAGAGACAGAACATGAACAAATCCATTATAGCGTGTTCAAACGAAGTGTTCGCCAGGGCACCAAGAGACCAGCACACTCGTATTTCAAAGGAAGTGTGGAGCCGCATGCAGAGCTGGCTGAGGGGATTGTAAATCAGGCTCCCATCAAGTGTGCACGCAGGTCAAGGGTCAGAACCAAGGACATACTTCAGCAGAGACTTTCCTGGAATGGGCTACATTGTGAACCCCTCCCCACCCAGGGGAAGGGGAGAGAGGCTGTGCGACTCTAGTGCCCTCCACAGCAATAGGACTTTATCACTGGACGTCCCAGCTGACCCTTGATCACATGACTTGCTTTACCCAATGAAATGCGGAGAGAAGCATTTCTTTCTAGCGTTCAGTCCTCCAGTCCTCTCTTCCCTTGTTGCAGAAACTGGAGAAGCATATTTTTCCATTTAATTTTATTGAATTAGAATTTATTCGACCTATCAGAAATATGTCAAGTACTGAAAAGCAAAAAATATGGTTAATATCTTAGCGAACATGTAACAACTCTTTAAGGTTAAAAATTACTTTCTCATATGAAGCCAAAGTTAAGCTCACTTAAAAAAAATCTATTTTTTCTCCTGAAACATTTTATTATGGTGAAATCAACAAACAAAAACTCTGCCATATTAACTACTTGCAACATGCCAGTTAGAAGCATCCATTACATTCCCAGCATCAGGCTGCTCACGCCACTGTGCACTTGGTATTATTGTTGTTGTTATTATTATTATTATTATTTGTAAAAGCACTATTTTTTCTTTTGAGACAGGATCTCAAGCAGCTAAGCTAGGCTCAAACTTGCTACATAGCTGAGAGGGAGAGTCTCTGTGGTAGGGGGCAGGTAGTATTGGGTGGTGCTCACCCATAGAACCCCAAGATCAATGTTAGGTGACTTCTTCAGTTGCCATCATCTATCTTCTTTTGAGAGAGGGCCTCTTGTTGGTTGGTTAGCTAGATCATCTGGCCAGTGAACTCCGGATCCTGTGGGAGCCTTCCAATGCTGAGATTCCGGGCACACACAGCCAGGCCCAGCTTTGTGTGTGCGGTGCTGGGAGACAAACTCAGATCCTCATGATTGTCCACCAAGCATTTTAGAAACTATGTGCTCTCCATGGCCTGACCTTTGTAGATATTAGGTGAGCATTCTACCCACTGAGCTCCATCCCAGTCCTGCACGAGCACTTTTGAAACGGAAGTGTCCAAGATCAATTATCTGGAGCAAGTCAGCAGAGGAGGACGCTGCACTTAAAGGTTGTCCTGGAGCCACAGAGAGGGAAAGAAGGCAGGGTGCTTGTGCCCTATCTGGCTGCTTTGGCTGGAGCTGTTTGGTAACTCAACATAACCCAGCCTGTCCTAACTAATGTAGTGCTGACCCAACTCAAGACACAGAGGATTTAGGGTCATGATACAAACCTCTGGGATTTCTCCTCCAGAATTCCTGTTGTCAGGAGCCTGGTTGCAGTCCTTGGTGGAGCGGGACCCACAGCAACAGCTTGCCAAGAGTTAATCCGAGCAAAAGAAAGACACGTGTTTCCATGGATCTGATAGAACGCAAGTGCAAGAGAGAGCTGGGATGGAGATCAACGCAGATCCCGTCAAGAAGGGTCATGTGGAAGGGCAAGAGAAGGAAAATGGGATGCAGTGTGATCCTAGACGATACCAGCCACCAGACACAAGTCTGAGCCAGGAACTGTAAGCAAGAGGGGCTGAGCTTCTACAAAAGCACCCGGGAGGACAAAGGTCTGTTCTAGTTTTTTATCTGTAATTAGTTTGTTTTTTAATGAGCATGTAAAATAATGGGTTTCCTTGTGATATTTTATGAACACTTTGTTCTTACTGGTTTCTCTCCCATCCCCCTCCCCTCCCCTGTTGGTCCCCTTTCTTCTCCCATCTTCTTTCATGTCACTTGTATTCTATAACCCTCTGTCCCTGCCTTAAGATCTCTTCTTCCTTCCTTGTGGCCTCCTTTATTCTCTCTCTCTCTCTCTCTCCCTTTCTCTCTCTCTCACACACACATACACACACACACTACAAAATATTTTGTATTTGTCTTTCTGAGTCAGGCTTGTTTTACTGAACACAATGGCCAGTTTTATCCATTTTCCTGCAGGTGTTATGGCTTTGTTTTTCTTTATGGCTGGATAAAATTCCATTGTGTTTATGCATCATATTTCCCTTATCTGTTGATAGTCATCTGAACTGGTTCCATTTTCTACCTATTATCAGCCATGCAGCAATAAACATGGAAGTACAAGACTCTATGCTGTAGAATACCGAGTCCTTTGGGTATGTGCCCTGGAAGGTGTAGCTGGGTCACATGGTAGATCTGTTTCTAGTTGGAGAAGAGTACAATTTGAATATATGCAACGTCTGAATGTTAAAGCTGGTCACCACCATGGGGAGACCCCTCTGCTCCCTTACCTCTTCCCTGTCTCCCCGATCCAGCCCTGCAGACATCAAAATCCTGCTGTACAAGATGGCATAGAAACGGAAATACCAGGAGAAGGAGAAAATGCTAGCATACAGCTTCCTTCTTCAACAGCTACAACAGGCCTGACATGGGGAGGGGAAGATGTGGGACTGCAAATACTCATGAGGAAATTACTGCCTGTCAACCTGACAGGATTTAGAATGACCAGTGAGACAAGGCTCTGAATGTCTTTGAGAACTTACCTAGATTAGGCTAATTGTAGGAAGACCACACTAACCACGGGTGGAGCTGTCCCATGGTCTGGGGCTCCAGCTGCAGAGACAGAAGAAAGCCAGCTGAGTACCAGCATGCATTTTCCTCTGCTTCCTGACTTAGATACAATGTGGCCAGCCGCCTCATACTGCCACCACCATGTCTCTCCCTGCCATGATGGCCTGTCCCTCAAACTGCAAGCCAAATGGACCCTTTCTTCCTTAAGATGCTTTGTCGGGTATTCTGCCACAGCCAAACAAACAGCAACGAATACAGTGGGACACAAAAACTAAGTTGTTGAGGACAACAAGATAATTCAGTGGATAAAAGGTGCTGCAGGGCAAGTCGGAGGACCTGAGTTCAAACCCTGGAACCCACATAAGAGTGGAAGGAGAGAACCAACTGCACAGAGTTGTCCTGTGACCTACACACACACACACACACACACACAGAGAGAGAGAGAGAGAGAGAGAGAGAGAGAGAGAGAGAGAGAGAGAGAGATAAATAAATACTTTTTTCAAAAAATATTTTAAATAAAGCTGTTTCAAGATTTGATCTCACACATCGTGCATCTTCGCTATCTGGCATAAATCAAACTACAGATTTTTTTCAGAGGTCAACAAAGTGACGTACAAGATTTGACAAGAGCATTGAAGCTACAGAAAGTATCTGTGAGCCCAAATGAAAACTGGTTGGCCATGGATGAGAACAAGAAGAGGACCTTAGAGAGCCGGGTTATCCCTCCGATCCTGGAGCTGAAGCTGCCATGGAGCGTGGCTTTGACCTTTATGTTGGTGGTAATGGTAGAAATGGGCATTTTAGATAGATTAGGCTTACACTGCTCTGATTTTAAATTGCATCATTAAATCCTATTGGTCTATTATGTCAAGTTGTCCTAGGGAAATGGATGTGACTGGAAATCATTGAATTAAGCCAGATAAGTAAAACCCAGCAAAACAAGCATCACATGTTTCCTCTCATGTGTAGAATCCTGAAGGGGGGGGATGGGAAAGTAGAGGAACACTGTCAGGGGAGAAGGTGGGTATCCGAGGGAGGAGGGTAACAAGATAAAAGGGGGCAGTTGGGGAATACGGTCAAGATATGTAGCATACGTATATAAAAACATCACAATGAAAAGTACTGTTTTGTACAGTTAATAGGCTGAATACAAAGGTGGGGAAATTCAAAGCAAAGCCAATGTCTTATTCTAATTACCTGTGAGCCAGGTGGTGTGGAAATGGTCCACTGGCTCTGCCGTTCACACCTCCCTCCTCATACCGGACATTTCTGCATACAGCAACCAAGGAGATCTTTTAGCTCTGTATTTGCCACTCTGTCTTGAAGCCGGAGCGATTAAATCCTTGGAAAGAAATAGGTTTCCCCAATTGCTCGGGCTAGACCTTGCAGCTGAGAGGAGAGCTAAAGCTGTTCCTGCACTGAGTGGCCCAGGGAATGACACCAGCCTGTCAGGGTCTAGTGACAGCGGCAGAAGATTCCCGAGCTAGTGCATGGTTAGAGGTGTGTACGCTTGACCTCAAGTGATCTTAAGGCCAACTGTTCAGATTGTGTCCAAGGCTGTGTCTCTTCCGGTAGAGAACATTATTTATTTCTATAAGGCCAGCAGGAAGTCTCTGCCCCAACTTTTCCAACACTTTTGGCAGCACCTGATTCCCTGTAATAAATAAATCTCTTTCTTTAAAATAAATCCAGAGTCTTTGTTTCTACTATCGAACCTCAGCTGACACATGAGAGTCCCTCCTGATCATAATTTAACTAATCTGGCAGGGCCACAAAGAGCTGGTGCTCTGGCCAGAGGCTAGACGAGGCCGTTCATCTGAGTGGCACCGTATCTCTGTGAAGCCCGACATTGCTCTTCGAACTCTTAGGACGTCTGCTGGCCTATGTTCACTGGCGTTTGTTCCTGAGTTTGAGGGATGCACAGTCACCTACCAAAGCCTGGATGTGGGTGAACTCGCCAGGAAAAGGCCACCTTACAGCATCTTGGAGGAAACAGGCCATCTGGCCTTCTCTGGGGTCACTCCGACTTAACCCACACTTTTGTACCCTCAAATAACCAACCCACCCTTATGAGATCAGCCCCCTCTGGCTTCCCCGCTCTCCAAGTATACCTGGATAACTTGATCATGTTCACCATCCAGCCCTCCTCCTCCGCTGCACCCCTCCAGGTCCCTCCTATGACAGAGGCACCACACAGTGATGATCCAGTTAACTGCTCAACAGGAAACCCTGTCATTTGGCTTGAAAGGCATTTCCGCCCATGTGGAAAACAAAGAAAGTGAACTGGGCTGTGGTGATATATGCCTATAATCCCAGCACTTGGGAGGATGGTGCGGAGGATCATAGATTCAGGCCAGTCTGGGCTACATAGTGAGTTCCAGGTCAGCCAGAGCTACAAAAGCCAAACCCTACGTCCAGGAGCAAAATCAAAAAACAATGTAGCCTATGCTTTTCCACTGCAGCAGGAACCAAGCAGCAAAGTCGGTGCCTCGTGCTCTGTGCCTTCCTGTTAACCTGTCCTCTGCCGTCTGCTCATTGAGCTTCCTGAATGATAGATGCTTTCTTTTTTGTATGCAGTATGTGGGTATGGGTGGCTGTGGGGTCTGTGGGTGGGTGTGTCGGTGTAGTGGGGGGGGGGGGCTGTGGGGTCTGGGGTGGGTATAGGTGGGTATGTGGGTGGGTATGTGGTGTCTGGATGTGGGGTGTGTGGGTGGGTATGGGGTGTGTGACGTGTGTGGCATGTGTGGGTGGGGTGTGTGTGGGTATGGGGTATGTAGGTATAGGTGGGTGTGGGGTAGGTGGGGTGTATAAGGGTTAGGTGTGGGGGTGTGGGTGGGTGTGAGATTTGGAGTGTGTGGATGTGGGGGGTGGAGGGTGGGGGTGGAGGTCAGGGCATGGGGGAGCTCATTTGGCTCTGGGGTGCTGGGGATTGGACTCAGATTCTCATGCTTGCATAGCAAACAGTTTACCTTGACCCGAGTCTGCCCTTTCTTGTGTCCTTGGCGTCTTAGTTTTGCTAATTTTGTAGAGCAGCCTCTTAAACTTCAAGAAAGATTAGCTGCTAGGACTCATCTGCCCTTTGTGAGCACTGTATACGTGCAAAACCAAACAAAACTCACCGACAGACCAGCTGTCAATCTAAATGCACCCAAAGCACACTGGTATAAAGATCTTCATGTATTTCCATCCTCCTTCCTGCACAAACCATCACAAATATAACGTGCACAACTCATCTTGTACCCAGAAGGCAACATGTCACTTCGATCTTTGTTTTGTCTGTTTCTGAGACAGCGTCTTACAATGTAACCCAGACTGTCCTGGAATCCACAGAGATCCGCCTGCCTCTGCCTCCCGAGTGGCATGTGTAACTATGAACTTTAACAGAAGGATGTCTTCAAGGTGTTTTAATCACCACCTCAACTTTTTTTTCCTCTGTTTTTGTTTGTTTGTTTGTTTGTTTTTTGAGACAGGGTTTCACTGGGTAATAGCCCTAGCTATCCTAGAAATAGCTCTTGTAAACCAAGCTGGCCTCGAACTCACAGAGATCCTCCTGCCTCTACCTCCCAAGTCCTGGCCCACCTTAACTTTTAACACCCCTCATTTTCTAGAGGTTTACTTCTGAAACTCTAGAAAGACAAGATGCTTCAGATAAGGACTTCAGTTTATCAACCATACACAAAGCAGTGTTGAAGAAGCCACAGGGGACAGCAATTGTCATACCCAAAAGCATCTCCTTGTAGTAAGAAGGAGCTGCTTGTTCATCCAAGCCACCCAGAACCGAAATAACCACACAGAAACCCTATTAATCAAATCACTGCTTGGCCCATTAGCTCTAGCTTCTTATTGGCTATTATATTAATTTAACCCATTTCTACTAATCTGTACATTGCCACGTGACAGTGGCTTACTGGCAAAGTTTTGACATGTCTGACTCTGGAAGCTCCATGGCATCTCCCTGACTCTGCCCTTCTTCCTCCCTGTGTTCAGCTTAGCTTTCCCTGCCTACCTAAGTTCTGCCGTATTATAGGTCCAAAGCAATTTCATTATTCATTAATGGTAATCACACACACAGAGGGGACTCCCACATCATCTCCTAACATAAGCATTGTGGTCTAGAACCCTTCATTTTTCCTACCTCCTTCCCTCCAATATCACTCGTGACAAAGGTATACATGTCACTTACACATGGTGTTGTAATTTCATTTCTGCAAAGCCCAGACAATCTTTCCACGAATTTCAACACATAGTATCTTCCAGTTTCCCAAGTTCATTTTGACCTACATTAGCAACCTCTTTAATACCTAAGAACTGCATATTATAAAACAAGGGCTTGTTTGTGCAGTATATATACAATATACACAACACAACCCCATTCAATGATACACACTTACAAAGAGGGTCGTGGATAAGCTGACATTTCCCAGCACAAATTAACACAACGCCCAGTGCAGTTTCTTCCCTGTAACCCCCCTCAGTCCACTAAACAAGCACAGACAGTATACAGTTCTCAGAGAGGTCCAGCCAGTCCATTTCCAGACACAGGGTTTCCCAGGTTTTAAAAGCTATTTACACAGAACTAATCTACACCTTGCAGGCATCACGCTTTCCCAGCTAGCTAGAAGGACTAGTCAGTTCACAGACGGACTTGTCTGTTACGTACTCCGCATTTGGAAATCAACTTGTACATACTGTGATTGTCATATATTTTCCATATGACCATTTGGATCCAAGCCATCCCTTTTTTTCCATCCTCCAACAAAAGTAAGAACAGGCATCTATGCAAGGCTTAGAAAGAGCTGAATAGGGGCTGGAAAGATGGCTCAGTGGTTAAGGGCCCTCATTCTCTTGCAGAGATTCTGGGTTTTATTCCCAGCACCCACCCACCTGGTGGATCACAACCATCTGTAGCTCCACTTCTAGGGATCTAACCCCTTCTTTTGGCCTCTACAGGAATGGCATGTACTTGGTGCGCACGTACACATATACAGGCAAAATACTCATATACATAAAATAAAAAATAAATGTTTAAAAATGCTTCTTAAAGGGGAGTTAATTCACAGCAGAATTCATTTATGGAAGACAAGCTTTGCTGTAAATTCAACACCAAGCGCACTCACTGTGCTAACGTGATCAGTGCTTTGTCAGGGACTGGCAACCCCTTTGCTGTGTACAGACTTGGTGCTGGAACCTCTGGATTCAGTTTCCCATTTTACACAGTGAAAATACACAGCAAAACAAAATTCACAAAACACCCAGGGGGAGAAAAAATGGTCCCTGAAAAGGCTCAAGCACGAACACACACATGAGTCACCTTTAACAACTGCTTCCTCCCACCTCCTCCAAAGCCCTAAACACATACAGATAGCACCATATGGCTCTCAGGGGCGGCTTCTCGATTCCATTTCCTACAGGCAGAATTGCACGTGAATTTTAGCAAAAAGACATTTACAAAGTGATCTTTTACTCCGTCTACAGCTAACATCCTCGAGGCGCTTCTTAACACCTAGACAGACTGGGTAGGCAAGGCAGGTACTCAACCTGCTACTGTGTACACAGCAGTCTGCAGTTAACGGAACATGTGCAGCCGTAGTAGCGATGACTGGCAAGTACCTCGAAACATCTGCGTTCTGGCCTCCAGCCCTCCCTTCCCCACCAGCTCAGTGGGCTAGAGCGCCCAGAACGGCAGAATGTGGGAAATATTAACACAAAAGTATACTAAGATACGTGTGCTACTAACTCTGCTTTTGTGGCACACTGGTGTAATCTCTTTAGCATAGGAATCCAGAGGGAGCAGGTGCTGTCCAGCAGGACTCCTGTGTCCTGGAAATACACTAAGCACACAGCAAAGAGAAGCAAAATGGAAGCACCGTTCTTTGACTTCGTTCTGAGCTCTGGGACGAGCACGAGGGAGGCTAGTCTTTGGCCCGTCCTCCCAAAGCAACATTGCCTCTGAGATTTACCAAAATGCAGTTATGAAATGTGCTGTTTTATTACTGATAAAAATTTATCAGGTATTTTAGAACATCTAGAAAGACTAAATCTTTCAACAACAACAGCAAAAACCCACACAGCATCAACTATCTACACAATAATTAAAGTAAAATGTTCTCAGAAAACAACGGGTGGAATACAGACAGTCCTCCCCCATATGTCCCATCTGGTCCCAGACCTCCATCTCTTCCTTCTTGCTGTCTTCTGTTCCACATCCTCTAGCCCACTGAACTAATGTAGACAAGTGTCACTCTTGGGGTGACTTTCAGAAGCATTCAAACATCAATGTTTAAGTCACATCGAGACATCACTTTTGTGACTTTTTTATTGTACAGGGAGCCACATAAGGCCATTTTGATGAGGATATATAAGTGCTTTGAGCATATTTTCCTACTTCTATAATTTTTAAATAAAGAGTATTTGAAAACACTCACTTGGTTCTCCTCTACTTTTCATAGGTTGGTATCTAAAATGCTCAGACAGAGGTTATGAGTTTATGTTGAAAAGTTTTTGTGTGGGCTATCTACAAATGGCTAGTAAGCCTTTCATCCATGGGCATTGCCAATTGGTCATGTTACCACGTATTCTTTTATCTCTGTGTGACACATCCACCTTAAGACCCCACTTATGCCTCTACTTTCCCACAGAAACTTTCTTTGCCTCCCTGCTGTTTCTCCCTGTTAGGCATCCTCACAGATCTGAGTATTTCTTCATATACTGAGCTTATAACTTCTGCAGATAAACTACCCAAGCACCTTTCTCCATACCATGTGGTAAGCCACTAGAAAACAGTGGTACACAAGCTATAAATCTTTGTTGATTGAATGATGCATTTCTTACGTTCTTGCGTTTTGTTTTCTGCTGCTAAGAAATGAGCCCAGTACTTTGTCCACGCTAGGCCATCATATTTACAAGAGAGAAGAATGCTATAGTCCAGCCCTGTTGGAGTGAGTGGATGGATTTCTTTATGATACACAAACATGATGAGCCAGGACTTTGTTTCTAAGGACCTTCAGCCTTAGCGGTTTTATAGCCACAGCACATTGAAGGTGATTCCAGTCTACCTATCTTCCTCTCTAGACGGCCCACTTGTCTTTGACTTGCCTAAGATTTATGGTGTTTAACTCAGGTCTCATTCTGTGTGTGTACATGCATGTGTGCCTTCATGTGTCTGTATGTCTGTCTGTCTGACTGACTGTCTATGGGTTTGTGTTTGTTCAGCCTATTCCTGCTACTGTGTACATGTGGAAGTCGGAGGAAAACTCCTGGATGCCAGGAATCAAAATCAGGTAGTGAGAGTTGGCAGCAGGCATCTTTGCCCAATCATCTTTGGCCCAGGGGGCTAGTATTTCTATTCACTTGTGTCCAGTGGCAACAACGTGCGTTTACCCTTTCTCTAGGTGCCCATCTTATTCCTTCTTGGTATGTTTTTATTACTGGTATTTAAAGTTACATTGTAAGAAGGCATACCTCTAAGGGACACTAAATGTCATCTCCTCTCATTCTTCTCCATCAGCTTGTTCTAAAGAGCAACTCCCTTGGTGCACAGGAGACTGACTAGTCTGGTCCCAAGAGAACCGTTAGACTGGAAAGAGTTTTTCAACAGCATAGTAAGGTATTTCTCACCAAAAGTCACAGCATCTGGTCACAAAAGGAGCATAGTGCCAGGATTCTCTCCCCTAAATAATAAATTCAGCCTCCAGTGAGCCCCTCGGTGTGTGCCTCAGCCTATGCTTCACCAGGCCCAGAGCCGGGAGCCTTCACCCCTAATATCAGAAAATGTCTGAGAAGTTGATACTACCAAGGGATGAATGGGCAAACAAAAGGTTGGGAGGAAGGGTGGGAGGATGAGTGAATAGAGAGTCGGATGGATGAATGAGTAAATATTAGAGATGAATCTGTGATAACATGATAAAGAGACAGATGTAATGGGCAGAGGAACATATAAGTGAATGAATAAATTAATTAATAGTGAATGAATGAATTAATGAGTGAGTGAATTAATGAATGAGAGGGTAGATAAGGAAGTTGGTGCACAAGTGAAGACATGGATAGATTAATAAATGAGTCTGAGCAAGCCCTATAACTCCAGCAGCAACCAAGCATGCACTTGAGACTGGAAAATGGAATTCGATACTAAAAATACAATAAAGTAATTAAAAACAAAAACCCAACAATACAGATCAGTGTTTCTGAATCGATATTCTCCTACACACGTATTTAGTGAGGCTCCTAAGCCCCCACCCACCGGCTACTGCTAGAGCTGAGGACCTTGTGAGAAAGACAGACTAAGTGACAGCGTGAGGTGTTGAGAGCGTGAGTGAGTGATCAGGATGATGATGCTCTCCCTGATTCTGCTTTCAAATCACCCAAGCAGCTCTCCCCGGGCACTTCATTTGCCTGACCTGGGAAGAGGTGAAGAGCAGGAGGCAGGAGAGGGAGGGGGTTGCCTTGCCTCTATGTCTTCGTAAAGCCTTCCCGTAGATCCCTCAGGCGCAGCCGGGCCTGGGAAACACTGAGGCCACGCTAAGATGTTTGTTTGCTGGCTTGTTTGTTTGTGTGTGTGTGTTTATTATGTATGAATGTTTTGCCTTCATGTATGTATTACACCACGGGCATGCCTTGTGCCCAAGGAGATCAGAAGGGGTGTCAGATCTCCTGCAACTACAGTTACAGATGACTGTAAGTCATCATGTGGGTGCTGGGACCCAGGTCCTCTGCAAGAGCAACAAGTGCTCTAAACTGCGGAGTCACCTCTCTACCCCACCCCCACATGAGATTTTGATGGAGGTCTCTGGACACGAGCATTTCTGTAGCAATGACACTCCAACATAAACCAACAAAGGAAAAGTTGTCTTTCTGGACGTGTGTTTCTCAGTCAAGAAATACATGAGCTGTATCCTCTCTATTCTACAAGATTTGCTGTATTACCCACACACAACCTAGGAAGCAACCTCCTCTCTCCCCACCCCCATGCTTTTCTTGGTGGCCTTTTCAGGGATGGAGAGTTGGCCTAAAGGAAGAAATCTGGAACAGAAGAGACATGGAGTAAGGCTCAGGGATGGAGCAGAGTTCCAAGAAAGAGGACAGACTGGAGCAGAGAGGTGTAAAGATGCCTACAGAATTCATTACTCGGTTAGGTACACACACACACACACATACATACAATCACACTCTTACACACATATACAATCACAATCACACTCTCTTATACACACATACAATCACAATCATACACACTCTTTCTCTCACACACACAATCACAATCACTCTCTTACACACACATACATGCAATCACACTGACACCGTTATCAAAATAGGCAGGGATAAAGTCTAGTATAGCATGTAACCCAACAAGGCCTTGGAGGCCAAAGAGATGGCTCGGTGGATGCAGGTGCTGCCTCCAAGCCTGACAAGTTGAGTTTGATCCTGAAACAAACACGGTGGAAGGAGAGAAGAGATTCCTATGGGTTATCCTCCAACCTTCACACATGTGCCCACGCTCACAGAGACACACACACATAAACAAACAAATATAAAACAAAACAAACAAGACCTGGAGCCAAACCATCAGTGTCAAGGCCATAGTTTATGTAAAACGTCTCCTATTGTCCAAATGCCTGACAGCTGCCTGGACAAAGGACAGGAAAGAAATAGAGTGCGGTGCAGGCCAACAACTCATACAGCAACCTCATGTTCTTGTTTCCACAGGAGCCAGAGAATAAAATGGAAGGTCTCTGCTTCAATAGGAGGGATTAAGCTTGAACTACGTGAAATATCAATGCAGTCTAGGCTGACTTTTTTTTTTAAAGAAAGCTTTGGGGTACAGAGGAGGTCATTCTACTATCTCCACTATGCCAAGAGGAGACACTAAGGAAAGACTAGAAGGAAAATAAGAAACAGTGAATCAACAGGTCTCTTGGGATGAAGAAGAGGATGAGGCAGGCTGGACCAAAATTGTTTGTCTGTTCTCCGGTCCTTGTCCCAGGAGAGGATAAAGGCAAGAGGAGAAGGAAGAGTGCGAAAGTTGGAATTGGCAGGAAGTAAATTCAGAGTCAATAACGGGAAGTGCTCCTTCCCTCAGCAGGGAGCCAATATAGAGAACTCATTACCCCAGGAAGAGATGCGCTAAACATAAAAGAGACCATCTGAAACTCGAAGACGTCTATTGGCTTATTAAATGATGGTATAAGACTGACATCTAGAAAAGCAATCTTGTTCTCCCCCAATTTGCTCTCTAGTGCTTAGGTTAAGACAGGATCCCAGACAGTAGGCATCAAGGAGACAACCTGGTACAGGATTCAGGGATGTAATGTTTGATCTGGGGTTGACAGTGACCTTCAAACAAGCCAACGTCCTTCTTTCTTTCCCCAGGTACCAGTACCATCGGTTAAATGCCAGGTACTAGTACTTTATATCCATTGCCCCATTTAAAATGGGCACCCCAAGAGTCTCAGGACCTCCCATTTCCCAAGAGTCCAGATCATAGAGAATTAGAAGTCTCCTTCCATGTCTTTAAGAAGTCTGTGTTCCGTTTGAAGAGGCAGAACAAACATGCGTGAGATATTAAATAATTGAAAGACATAAGAAACCACCCAAAGTGAATGACAAATCTAGGAAGCCTTGGCTTGGCGTTATGCAAGGAAAGAGACCAAAAGAGATCAGTTCAATAGTAGGTAGATCAATGACAAGTGTTTAGGGTAAGTCCCTGAGCTGGGCATGGTGGCACATGCCTGTAATCCAGGCACTCAGAAAGCCAAAGCAGGGAGATTGGGAGATGAAAGCCAACATGATCTACACAGTAAGATGCTGTCTCAAAACAGATAGAGAGAGGGGAATAAGGAGCCTGCTTGAGATGTCTGAAATTCAAATTCCAGATGTCCCTATTTTGATCCATGGTATTTGAGTACGTAAGTCCATCTCTCTTAATCTTGTATTTTTATCTGAAAATGTGTATAGAAAGAATACCCTCCCTGTGCGGCCATTGATGGGCTCCATGGACACACACAATGCACTTGGGACCCTACCTGGAACTGTCAGTACTCAGTAAGTACTCATGGTCAGTGCCCTTATCTCTGGTAGGGACCATTCTCAGGGGAAAAGTGACAGGGAGAACAGACTCACATCTTTCTCCGCTGTGTGGCTGTTGAGTAGGGATGAAAATCAGGGTCTTTACCCAGCTCGAAAAAGCTCCAGCTGCTCTTCCCGGACTACACTTTAGCTGTCCCTTCACCGCCACCTCCCCTGCACCCAGCCCTCCACGCTCTGCTGCCCTCTCTGTTCTTCAGCAGGATGAGGAGCTCTTCCCACCTCAGAGTCTCCGCACATAACTTCCTTCTGCCTGGAACGTCTCCCTTCCCCAGTTCCTCACACGCCTGGCACCATCCCATCATCCCACAGTCTAACTTAAATGTCACTTCCTCAGAGAGACTTTTCTGTTGCCATCTGCATCCCTCAGGAGCTGACGGAAATCCACGGCACACACATTCGGCTGATTCTAGGGGCCCTGACGAAAAGACTCTTTGTGAAGGCACGGGATGAGATGAAGAAGGGACCGCAATGAACAGAACAGGGCCTGCCTAAGGATGGAGGGATGGAACAGCAGAACAATGACATGACCATCCCAGAGTGACCCAGCCTGGAGGAAACTAGGACAATAAACAGCCAACTGCATCTCCTCTCACCTTCATATCTCCTGCTGGGGTGCCCCTTTGGGTACCCTATGGAAGCCAGATGCCAAGGAGGGGGTCTATCCAGGTCAGATACCAGGACAGGATAGCTGGAGGGAAGACCTGGGGGAGCCAAATGAAGGCATCTGTTGCAGCAACCTAATGTCTGTCACATAGAATCTCGTCCTTTGCTTTAGCCACTGTTACAGCCATGAGAACATTTTGAAGAATCCTCTCTCACAATTGCCATCAGTATTGGAACCATGGTGGCATCACTGAAACTGTGAGTCTGGTACCTAGTACATCACTGGGGCTCAGCAGACAGGCTGCAAATGTTCGGGGAAGAGGCATGAGCAAATAGCCAGAGGTGCAGGTCAAATTGTGCCAGGATGTGAAGTCATCTTAAACTTAATCTAAACCAGTAGTTGAGCTTCTTTATGTACGGGACCCAATTACACAGACAGGGCAGAGAGCACCCCGAAGACTCTGGTTACTAGCTTAAGTCACCTGCCTTTGACAGTGGGGCCTCACGTAATCGCTGAGAACGGGAGACAGAGTCCAACCCCAAGACAGGAGAAGAAGAACCAAGTAGGGCAGTGGGTCTTCAACTGGGGCTCAAGCCACGGAGGGAGCTGGGATGCTAAAGGGAGCTGGGAAGATGCTGTGATGGAGACAAGAAAGCCAACTCCTCCCATGCTCCACGACAGCATGATTTCTCACTCCTCTTGCTTCTCATCAAACCTTTACTCCACACCTGTGGTGCGCACATTTAACCGCACTGACAGGGCTTATAAACCCCTGCATGTCCTGGCCCCTGTCTGCTTCCTCATCCTCCTCTTACGTGCCCACCCCAGTACCCGCATCCGCATACACTGAAACCCTCAAACTCACATGTTTCTCTCCCTCCCTTCTTGCCTATCCTCTCCCCTCCATTCCTCCCTGGTGTCTCTCCCACTCCCTCTCTCACCTCTGTCTTTCTACCTGCAGGTTCCTCTACAGAAACACACTTTAGCTCTTATTATCTCCCGCCCGCTTAACTTCTGCTGATTTCTTTGAGTCTTAAACTTAGTTCCACTTAATTCTGAGAAGTGATACCTAACCCTCCAATGTAGGATTGCAAAGTCTTTCCTTTGGGCCATTTGGGTTTCTCTCTGTGCCCTGCCCTGCCCTAGTCAAACACTTCCCAGTCTGGTTCACAGTTGCTTACCTAAGTGTCCATTCCCTCAACAATGACTTTATGGAGGTGGGGCAGAGCCTGGATCTTGCCCACCAGGGTAGAAAATTAGACACATGGCCGGGCACATCATAACAGGGCTTCTAGATACTGCTGGAGGGCTGGGCGAGGGAGTAGAGCAGATGCGCAGATGGGACATGGGACAGATAGAGAAAGACTCAATTCAAAGCAATGGAAGAAAAACTCAATAAATCATACTGGACACTGGACCAAATAAAAAGGCAGAAGGTGCTAGCCCACCCATGAGGACAGACACCACAACAGGACTGAAGCTGCCAGGGGAGGTTTTATTACTTGGAAGTGATGGTCAGTGTCTTAGTTAGGGTTTTTATTGCTGTGAAGAGACACCATGACCAGTACAACTCTTAGAAACAAAAACATTCATCGGAGAGGCTCGCTTACAGTTGCAGAGGTTCCATCCGTTATCATCACAGCAGAGAGACAAGGTGCTGGTGCAGTAACTGAGAGTCCTACAACGTGCAGGCAACCGGAAGTCAACCGAAACACCGAGCAATATTCCGAGCATAGGAAACCTCAAAGCCTGCCCCCACGTGGACACCCGTCCTCTAATAAGGCCATTGCCACTCCAACAAAGACACACTTCCTAATAGCGCCACTCCCTATGAGATCGTGGGGCCAGTGGCATGCAAATACCACAGCCAGGGAGAACAAGGCTGCCGTGACTTGGGAAAATCTTCATGAGAGAGGTGAATGGTAGAAGTGAGAGGACGTGCCGTGAGGAAATACTGTCGCCGCATGCATTATTAAAAATCTGTCCATGTCAGGCTCCAAGCTAAGCGCTGTGTGTCTCTTATCTCCTGTAACTGACAGAGGTGGAACGTGTACCCAACGAGTCCGATCCCAGGACTGTGCACACTTAATGAACACACTACAAAGTCTCTCAAAGCACAAGCAGAGATGAAACCGGAATATGTCCTGAGCAGAGACATCAAGACAAAGATAGTAGGAAGGTCTCGGATAAGATCTGGCAGAATGTCAGCTCTGACCCATGTGAAGCAGCAGCAGATGACAGAGAAGACCGAGGGATAAGATTGGCTATCAGGCTGAAGGCTTTCAAGGTGAACACATAGGCTGTGTGCTGTGCTCTGGAATCTGATCAGCTGGTGCCAGAAACAGTGCTCGGGGGAGGGTAGAGACCAGAAATGCAGAGAACAGTTAGGTAGCCAAGTGACCCAGGTAACACGTGGCTCCTTGTGTCCGGAAGAATCCAGAGTCCTAGCAAGAGACCCCAGCCTGGTGTCTGAAGTGTAGAGAAGCCTTGGGCACGCCCACTCTCCCCAGGAATTGTTTCTGCTCTCCGTGTAAACTCAAGTATTGACTCCGTTCTGGCTTCTGCCCCAGACCCAAAAGCTGCTTCTGTTTCCATTTATCAACACGAGCAGAACGGATGTCCCCAACATTGGTTAATTGCCTTTGTGCTGCCTGGAGGGCCCGGGGATCCCAAAGTCATTAGCTAGGGTTGGGTTTGATGTCACTGACCTCCAGTCTCCCCAGGATTCTGAGGGGGAAGCTGAATTTAATTGACCTGATTAGAAAAAAACAAAAAAACAACAATTTCCGTGGTGACTTTCATGGAAATAGGCCACTGGCTGGGAGACCTTAGGGACAAATAAAAATTCAAATGCGCGAAGAGCTTCAACAGCCACAGGTTTTCCACCTTAAGCCTGATTACCTTGTACCAGCACCCTTCCTTCCCTGAGCACCCAGTGTTAACGGGGACCTTGGAGCTAGGGGGAGGTAGTAGGACTCTTGCTCCCTTTCACCCATCCCTCATCCAGCACACAACATGAATGTTCTAGAACAGATTTGTTCATTTGTTGTATGTTTTCAAGCTCAGAAGGTGGTGGGGAAGGAGCCCCGATACCCCAGACACCCTAACAATGGACATCTGTGGAGTAGTGCAAGATTATCATTCATTCCATGTGTAACTTTAGATTCATTTCTTGGAGGTGCAGTACCGCTTTACCGTGAGATAGGTGGCTTAAATCAATGAAACTGTATTTATATACGGCCCCAGAAGCAGAAGCCTAGGCTTGAGATACTGGCAAGGCTCTGGTCCCTGCAGAGGCTCAAAGCAAGGCTCCTTGTATTCCTTGGCTCATGTCTGCATCAATCCCACCTCTACCTTTGCCTCTACACGGTCCTCCTCCTCGTCTTTGTCTGTATCTTTCCTTCTTCCATCTTTTATAGCATCTCTTACCATGAGCCCAGAGACTTACCAAGATAATCTCATCCTAAGACCCTTAATCTCACAGGCAGCACACACAGCAGCCCTATTTCTAATAAGGCCAGATTCCCAGGTGCCAGGATCAGGGAGTGAGCACGTCTTTTGGGTAGCTGACCAGAGATGCACACGTTGAGGATAACTTTGGAGCAGGAGTTCTTTCTGGAAATGCACATTTTCGGAGGCACTGAGACGGCTCTGCTGGTAAGTGTGCTTGCTGCCAAGCCTGATGACCTGATTTCAATTCCTGGGACTCAAATAGTAGAAAAGGAGAGCTGACTCATGCAAATTGCCCTCTGACCTTCATATGTGTGTAATGGTATGCACGCACGCGCACACATGCACACACACACACACACACACTAAATGTACCAACAAAATAACTCTTAAAGCCCTGGGTGTAGTAATATGGGGAGCGGCGGAGGGGCTATGTCCCCAAAACCCCAGCTGCCCCCACGGCTAGCTTATGCCCCAAATAATTACACGGACACTGTATTCTTTTAAACACTGCTCTGGCCCATTTCTAATAATCTATGTAGCGCCCCTAGGTGCGCTTACCGGGAAGATTCTAGCCTAAGTCCATCCTGGGTCGGAGCTGGGGCATGGTGTTCCCTGGAGCAGGTAGCATGGCGTCTCTCCTGCGTCTGCTCTGGAGAGGAGAGCTGTGGAGTCTGACCTCACTTCCTCTTCCTCCCAGCGTTTTGTTCTGTTTACTCCTCCCACCTATCTCCTAACCAATGAGCCAAGCAGTTTCTTTATTGCTTAACCAATGAAATCAACAGATTGATATGACACTCCCACATCACCCTGGGGAGGAGTTTTAATTAAGGAGGGGGAAGAAGATAAATATAAAAGAAGGAAGACAAAATGAGAGTAAGGATATCTGAAAAATTAATAAGGAATCATACTATTAACTATCTATAATACTTGTAAGACGGTGTGCAAATATACATATTTAGTTTCATTGAAAATTTCCCCTCTGGACTGACAACGATCTCACCACCAGAACCACAGACTATCTTACAAAAACTCTAACACCAGGCATGAGAAGCCTTCTTTTGAGTTGTTGGTCAGAGTTGTCCAAAAGACTCCCAAAACATTATAGACTATTGATGCTGTCCTTGGTTACCCAGAGACAGAAAGTAAATCCTATCACTGAATCCCATACATTTTGGACACAGGACCCATAGGCCTGCAAGCTGGGTCTGTCCTGAAAACCTCCTCCCATCACTCCAGAGGACATCATTTAGCTTCTAAAGGAGGGAAGCAGCCAATAGTTCTGCCAAGCTATGATGCTTATGAACTATGGCAATGACCAAGATGGGATCATAGCCCTTATCGCAATTATTATATCGGGTTCAGGAGTGGCACACACACATTAGTGGTAACCACCAGCTCTCTTTGATTGGAATTAAAGACCTCTCAACAAGAAGGAAAGCAAGCCTGGTACTGGAAACGTAGTCAGCTACTACGTGGGGCTAGTGAAATCATGGATCTTGGAGGAGAACTTAAAACCACCACTTTACTAAACCAGCCTAACCCCTAACTCCATTCTAGATATTTATCATGCTACCCACAGGTAAGTGTGGGTCCCACTGTCATCAAGGAAGCACCCCTTTGCAGTAGCTTCTGACCATTACAGAAAACCACAGCTAACCAAGATGCAGAGTGAAGGAGCTTGGTCCCAACTGGTCATCCTACAGCAAAACTCCTACACCCAAGGCTCAGGGATCATTGCAGAGACTGGGGTAGAAAGATTGTAAAGACCAGAGGAACAGAAAGGTTTGCGGTATAGTTGCGTCTCCTAGAAATGTCAGAGAGCTACACCTACCGAAACATTAGGCCTGAACAAGGGCAACACCGATAGACATGTAATGTGTAAAGGGAAGCTCATGAGGACTAGACAAGGAACTATTGGCAGCTAAGGAGTGCTGATAGCAGAAACAGTCTTCCCCATGGAAGAGTACACTAACTGGTTACCTGACACCAATGATCAGCCCTGAAAACATACACATACAAGTAACATTTTATATATATTTATATATATGTGTGTGCATGTGTAACAGTAGATTGTATTTATATATAATATTATATTGTATTTATATATTTATGAATACACACAAAAAAATTAAAGAAAAAGAGGCCATGAATTTGAAAGAAAGGGGGGAACAAGGGAGTTGCTGGAGGAAGGAAAAAGAAGGGTGAAATTATATGATTATATTATAATCTCAAAAAATAAAAACATATTATATATAATTATACAATTTAAAAGAAATGTACCACAGATTTACATTGAACTCTGACAAACACCACACCCTAAGGAAATATAGACAGTACCAGAAGTAGCCTGTGCATCTGTAATACGAATTCTAATTGTTCTTAATAAAAACCCGGAGTCAGATATTAGGGGTTGAAATTTGAGAGATCAGAGAAGCAGTACAGCCAAATACTAGAGAGACCTTTTACCTCTACGACTCCTCAGACTGCATGCTCAGACTGCCTCTGAGCTTCTATCTCCTCCCACCTTATATTCCTATCTCTGCCCAGCCATATCTCTTCCTGTCTCAACCTCCCTGGTGCTGGGATTAAAGGTGTGAGCCACCACACCCCAACTCTGTTTCTCTTTTAGACTGGATCAATTTCGTGTAGCCCAGGGTGGCCTTGAACTCACAGAGATCCCTCTGCCTCTGTCTCCCAAGTGCTGGGTTTAAAGCTGTGTGCCACCACTGCCTGGCCTCTATGACTAGCTGGCTTAGCTCTACACTCTGATCTTCAGGCAAGCTTTATTTGTTAGATTACAAACAAAATAACACTACGTGTATCTGCTATTGTTTCCTCTGGAATTAGAACCTCACCACACAGTTATCATCAGTCTTGTCTGGATTGCTCTGAGGCTCCCATCCTAAAGTCCGGCCTTCCGGCCCAAGAGAAGGAGCTGAGAAAGGGAACAGATGACCAAATTAAGCTCCTAGCCCCATCTCTTTTTGGTTCTTATCTGTCTCCCAGGGTTGTCAGAGGGAATGAAACATGAGTCCCGGGCCTAGCACATAACGGTGGTTCTGAAAGCACAGAGTGTCCGCACCACTTTTTAAGCCATCGCTCCTTGTTCTTATCCAGGAAAGATGCTCCCATGGCTCCTCCATCCTGTAGGTGTCTTTAGACAGTGAGACTACAAAGACAACAGTCCTGAGCCACTGCCAAGACAGTCCTGAGCGGTAACAGACCCTCCCCTGAACCAGTTCCCAGCAAGCTCAGAGGAAGACTCTACCCCTTTGTTCTTCAGGACCAGCTGAGGATTACACTCCTGCCAACCTGCATTAAGAGACGTTTCAACTCTCTGTCACTCTTTAATAACGAGACCACTGGGTGAAAATGGCACTCCCCAGGTGCCTGCCTTCACACCTTCTCACTTCCTCCTGCTTGCTATGTAGGATACAGTTTTGCTCTTCCAATCGGCTACTGCTGTACATAGAAGTGGCTGTTCAACTCAAACCCTTGGTGTGGGAAAAGTCCAAGAAATCTCATGCCTATCAGGGAAAGATAGGATATTCTGAGCAAAGAGACAACAGCAGTCTAAACTGGGAGGAATGTTCTCCAACGGCCTCATCCCTGCTCACCACTCTCTACTAGAAAATGTCATAGTGTGGGGAGGTGCCTGACACCAGGAGAAACTGTGCAGTGCTAGGCAAAGCCTGTTGTGGAGGAGGAGTCCTATACCCTGTAAACCCTCCAGAAAAATCACACACACACACACACACACACACACACACACACACACTTTCACTGGTGACACCCATCCCATTTCCTGATTCTATAGGGATAGCTCCTCAGCCCCTCCAAGGTCATAACATTTGCCAAGATACTATAGACCAGGGAGAGTCTTTGTCCCAAAAGCTACAGGGTCAAGTCCAGGTAACTCAAAATACTATTATTGAAGGAAACTAGTCTGGACCAGTTTCCCAACAAGAAGTAATTTTGCCCACCTATAGGGATAATGTCTAGAGACATTTAGGATTATCAGGCTCAGAACAGGCCCTCCTGGCATCCTATAACACACAGGGCATCCCCTACATTAAAGAAGTATCAAGCCAAGAAGGTCCATAGGCTGAGTGGTCCAGAAACCCTAGCTGTGAGCTTTCATCGCAGTGATGCAGACAGGTGTCTGAGGGATGCCCTCCAGCATCGCAGGTCATACCACAGCACAGGAGACTTGTTGGGTAAGCAGGTTCCCCTCCCAGCCAGTCCACCCCTCTCTCTTGCCTGAAGCACACATATACACCCCTCAGGGACAGCACTCATGTGGCTAAGATGAAAGACTGGAGCCGCAGGCCCCCATGCCAACTCGCCACTTGATTGCTTTTAATTAATTCTGCTTGATTACAGCACATGGGAGTCACATCGGAGATAAGACAAGCTCTTTATATTCTGTCTTCATTAAAAAGTTTGGATCTGGAAGCTTTTTCAAAGAGCTGTGTGTCTCCTTTACTTTTGTGTCGTTTCTAATTGAGGAGCGCACAAGGAAACAGGCAGAGCTGCGCTGAGCGGAGACTTCTCAAACAGAAAACGGAGTATAGAGGCTCCTTCTGGGATGGGGTGGGGGTGAGGCGAAGGCATTTAGATTGGGGCCCAATGATCTGGATGAGCTACCCAGGATACAAGTAGTCCACTGTGGCTGACAGAGGGATGTGGGGACCAGAAGGGGGGCCACCAGCACCTCTTCTATCTGTGACCAGTAGCACACATCATGAAGGAATGGGCTCTGACTTTTTACAAACTGTGAAGGGCTCCAGAGGATGGAGCGCAAGATGGTGCGACCGTGATAACAGAAAGAGAAACGGGAGGGCAGATGAGAATCAGTTATCTGTAGCCCTCTTCTCTGGCAAGAGAATCCATCCTTCCTCCGGGAAACCTTCGCCCTACAGATCTGATCAGGGTCTCTGTGCTTCTGATTTATCTCACCAACAAAGCACCTTGTTGTCTCGGTTAGCCACTGCTGCGTAACAATTCATCCCCAAGCTGAGGGGTTTCGAACAATAAGCGTTTATCTCACAGTTTCAGTGCACCAGCTCAGTGTGGCTGAGCTCAGGGTCCAGCTCAGAGTGCTACATCCCACAACAAACAGTCCCAAGTTGGCAACGTGGCTATGAATGGGCCTCAGGAGATCCACTTCCAGGCTCATATTGACCAGAGGTAACCAGCTCTTTGACAAACAGGTCTCTCCACAGGAGAGCTCACAATAGGGCAGTGAGCGTCTCACAGAGCAAATGAGAGGAAGTTGGTTGGTGGCCTGAGACAGGTGCCAGAGACTCTCTGAAATGTCATCGCAGAGAGACACCATGTCATATTTGCTACATTTTATGTGTTAGAGATGATTCTCTGGGTCTTACCTATACCCAATGGGCATTATGTCAGGGCATAAACAGCGAAGCAGAGACCATTGGGAAGCACCGCAGAGGCTGCCTGCCCACAATACTGCATGATCCACGTGGTTTTCTAACATGGTTGTTCATAGAGGCTGAGACCCCTGTTTATTGACATCTGAATGTCCAACACCCAACCCAACGCCTGGGGCACACTGAGCACTAGAGGGGTGTCCAGGAGAATTAGTAAATAGGTAAACATATGTAGGCATGAACTTGAACTGAAGAATGTACAAATAAAGTTATCACTCGTTAAGCTTCTAATTACCCTCATATTTACAGGTAAGGGGCACACATGCCACAGTGTGCATTCAGAGGTCAAAGGACGCCATGTGGGCCCTGGAGATCAAACTCAGGATATCAGGCTTAGTGGCAAGTGCCTTTACAGGCTGAGCCAAATCACCCCCCCCTCGTTTTTTCACTCAACTTTGGGGGTGTAGAGAATTGAGTGGTGGTAAAGGGCTTGCCACGCAAGCATGAGAACCTGAACCCAGAACACCACCACCCAGGCAAGAAGCCAGGCGGCTACATCTCTAACCCTAGCACTGGCAGAGGGGTGAGTGGGAGGTAGATCCCAGGGGCTTATTGGACAGTTAATCTTAAAAAAAAAAAAATCAATGCGCTAAAAGACTTAAAGTAATAAGATGGAGAGCAATTGAGAAAGACACCTGATATCAACCTCTGGCCTCCATATGCATGCACACACACACACACACATGCACACATACACATGCACACATACACACACACACATGCACACACACACACACACACACATGCACACACACACATGCACACACACACACACACACATGCACACACACACACACAAACATACTCACACACTAAAAACGCACCTTGAAAAAAGTTATCCTCTTGGTTTACACTTGTCAAATCAGTCTTTGACTGAAAAAAGATTGTCTCCCAAAACTGCTATGGCAGGAGCAGATGTGTCCAGGTTAGCTGGGAGCTGTTAGGTTATGCGGGCACTGGCGCGAAATAACGGCAGCAATCATATTTTACTCCGTTTAGCCAGGGCCATTACTATCCTCCCTTATTATAGTTCGGTCTCCGTCCACTCTTAAATATTTTCTCCCTGGGGACTACTGACTGATAGCAAGTCAATAACAGCGAAAAAACAAAGCTTTTCATTATTTTAAGCTGCTGTCCGGGTGACACTAAGGAGAGCTGCAACGATCGGGAGCGAGGCGGTGGTGTCGAAAGCTAGTTAGTGGGCTGTGCGCGATCGATTGCAAGAGGAGTCTGAAAAAAGGGCAGGGGTGGCCGTGGGACCAGGAGGGTCCAGAACTGAGAGACTCGGCACAGAGCCGGGATGAGGCCATGTTGGGCAGTAAGACCATCTGAAGCTCAATGCCATGCTAGTCCGTGCTAGTCGTGCCCCCAGGATCTGGAGCCAGGCTCACAAGGAGACAGCAGGGTCCTGGCAAGACCAACCACAGGAGGCATTCAGAGCAAGCACAGCTAAAGAACTGGCAAGGGAGTGAAGAGGCTTAGAGGTCCTAGGCTCAGAAGCAGGGTTTTCCATATTCAGGGATGGTCTGGGTGAAGTGAAGCCTACTATTAACTACAGAGACTAAGGTATCATACAAGGAGACAGATACACAGACAGACGGACAGTCAGGAAGGAAGGAAGGAAGGAAGGAAGGAAGGAAGGAAGGAAGGAAGGAAGGAAGGAAGGCAGACTGAGGGGGAGGGGAAGAGAGGGAGAGAGAGGAGGGAAAGAGAGGGACAAAGGAAAAAGAAAGAAAGAGAGAGAGATCTGCAAATGAGGCCCCAAATATCAGGGGTTAGGGATTGATTAACTGTGGGCATCTATTCAAGACTGGGTGAGTCTTTGTGGCAGAACGCCCTATAAGAAGGCTCTTTTTTTGCCAGATTTGGTGGCACATGCTTTTAATCCCAGCACTCGGGAGGCAGAGATAGGTGGATCTCTGTGAGTTTAAGGCCAGCCCGGTCTACAGAGCAAATTCCAGGTCAATCAGAGCTACATAGAGAAACCCTGTCTTAAAAAAATGGCTATTTAAAAAAAATATTTATTTATTTTATTTTGTTTTATTTGTATGAGTGTTTTGCCTGGGTGTATGATTGTGCACCGTGTATGTGCCAGAAAAGGGCATCAGATCCTTTGAAACTGGAGAGCTAACCAACAGTTGCTGGTTGTTCTGTGGGTGCTGGGAATTGAACTCCAATCTTCTGGAGGAATAGCCTCTGTTCTTAACCATTGAGCAATCTCTCCAGCCACCAAGACGACTCTTTATAGTTTCCCTTCCCCAGACCTGATAATACCTCAGAGCCACTGGAAAGAGAGACGTTAGGTTCTTGAGAGGTCAAGTAGTGTGTGCTTGCCTGCTCACCCGATTCCCACCTCCTGAAAGGCAGACCTGAGGCTCGAGTTTATGGTCAGCATTTTGGACCATTGTCCCACTAAGTGGGACTACAGGGGATCCACAGAAACACAGATGCTGCTGTTTCCTGGCTATTCTGTCCTTCCCCTTATGTTTGGACAAGAGAGCTCAAAGGCAGGAATCGTGAATGCGCAGTGTTAAGCAGTAAGCTACGTTTACTCTCAACCCTTCTCCAATTCCACTCACAGACCCTGAAACTAAGCTAATCTGTCTTCCCTCCAGGATACAGAGTCAAGATTTGGGTTCAAACTTGAGAGCAGAAGAGAGAAGAGACCGACATGTTGCAGGCCACTGACTGATGCCAAGATTACTAGGGCAACGGTGGCCCGTCACAGTCAAGACCACGATGCTTCACCCTTGGTCACTATGTAGAGCACCTTGAGTTGCCCTGGATTCCTAGTCTACAACATCCCGCTATCCTATTGTACAGTTAGGACAGACATGAAGGTTAAAACAGGAAGTTGGGAACACTGGAGATGATAAATGGGAGCGTAAGCAGTCAAGTAGGAGATAGCCAAGCTAATGAGGTAGGAAGAAGGACAAGACTCTGGGAAAGACAAGGTCTGTCATAGCAGGTTCCTCACTTCCCAGGCGAAGTGTCCCCCTGAGAAGCAAGCACAAGACATTGTCACCCTTTGTTCTAGTAACCTCAACTTTATGAGCAGTTACACCCATATACATGGCTATATATACACCCATGGCTAATATACATACATAATATAATATAATACACACACACACACACACACACACATATATATATATATATATGTCTCCATGTAAATGGGTGTAACTGCTCATGTGTATATATAGCATCAATCTAATGCTAACAGCCAGGGGGATTCCTGAAGAGTTGTGGTCTTTAAGCCACATCAGGAGCCTAAAGTTGGTTCTCATATCAGTAAAGGAGTTGGCGGCAGCCCCAAAAGAGTAGACAAAAGCTTTCCTTCTTCCATGTTCTTCAGTCTAGAACAACCACCAGAAGGTGCTGCCCACACTTAGGACAGAGTCTAAGGCGATCAAGACAAACCATAGGCATGTCCATAGGCCAGCCTCATAGAGCTGTCCCCCTCATCGAGACTCTCTTCTCAGATGCATCACATAGACAATTAAAACTGAGCACCGTGCATGACTTCTAAGGAAGCCTCCCCTCTTTGGAGAAGACCACCAGAGACCACTCCCATAGGTCAGCCACTGGAGGAGAAAGGTAGATTTGGACTTCTAATTCCATATCCTGGAGGCAGTCCTTTGCCAATGCCATTCAGCTGGGTCCACTCTCCGCTCTGGAGGCTGCTCTGGTTTTCTCACTTGATGGACTAAACCTTGAATACTTGCTCCTTATTTGTGCCCCAGTGTGGCTCTTCTTTAGAAGCACCAAGACTGCTGGTTGGGATCGGAGGGGATGTGGAATGAGGCATCTCTGTTCACCCATTGTAGAAGGAGCTGCCTGCAGGCCTGCTTTTCGTCCCGCCTGGCTCCCGCACAGCTAGCTTTACACCTGAAATAACAACACACAGATTGTATTCTTTTTAAACACTGCCTGGCCCATTAGCTCTAGCCTCTTCTTGGCTAACTCTCATATCTTGACTAACCCCTTTCTAATAATCTGTGTAGCACCATAAGGTGGTGGCTTACCAGGAAAGATTCAGCATGTCTGACCTGGCGGCTGTATCCATGGTGTCTGACCAGAGAGGAGAGGCATAGCGATTGCCTCACTTCCTCCCAGCATTCTGTTCTGTTTACTCTGCCTACCTAATTTTCTATCCTATCAAAGAGCCAAGGCAGTTTCTTTATTAACCAATGAAATCAACACAAAACAGAAGATCCTCCCACACCAACCCATGGCAATATCTTAGTCACACTGTGATCCTGACTTCAGAAGTCAATGAAACCAACAAAATTGTGGGTTCAGGAATAAACCTAGGAAACAAGGCGGTGAGAGCACTGGGGTGCAGATTCAATTAGGCCATTGCAGTATGGAATGGAGAGACCTGAATGGGCAGTTGACAGAAAGGACAATAGCGCAGACACCCCAATAACCAGAATGTAGCCCAAATGAGAATTTGGGGCTGGAGAGATGGCTCGGCCGTTAAAGGCTAGGCTCACAACCGAAAATATAAGAGTGAGAATTTTTGAAGATAGGAGAAACTGCATATTGAATCCATCCTCAGGGAACTACTTCTGGTTCCTGTTAATTAGGATAAATCATTCATTGTGGGGTATTATTTATTTATTTATTTATTTAACAACCCTTTATTGATGCCTGCCTGTGGTATGGCAGGCACTGTGGAGAATTCAAACATGCTGAAGGCATGGTCTCTGGCCTCCGAGGGAAATGTAATCTGGCAAGGGAGACAGATGCCTACACAGTTAGCACAAGGGAAGGGTGGAAGCGGAGTGGGGGGAGCGAACATACAAGGAACCAACAATAGATGCCAATGAGAGCCCTGAGGCTCAGACATCAGGGACCAATTTAGCATCTCAACTCCAGGCAGAGATGGGAGGACAAAGCCTCCCTGCTCTCTTGAGTATGGGGGAAGGAGCATCTTTGTCCTAAGAAATGGGAAAGCAGGGGACCGCATGGTCTAGTCGGCATCTGATTGTTCTTGTGGATTTATAGGTCGTGTTGCCTGCTGCACACACTGGGTTAAGGTCTCACTGTAACCAAGAGCGACTACACTGAACTGTTCAACTGCCTTAAAACCCAGGTATGGCGTGGTATGCAGGAGTCAGAACAGGGAAGGGATGCTCAGGCAGTCATTCAAACAAATTTGCTTGTTCTGGGGGATGGGAAGAGTTCCGGAAAGGATGGAGGACAGCCACCCAACAATACAGATGCACTTAATACCACCGAATGGTGCACTTGAAAATGGCTGAGATGATGAATTTTCCATTATGTGTATCTTATTTACCACAATAAAAATCAGGGAAGAATTTATTGAGTTAATTAACACGTGCCAGGCACTACGTTATATGCTGGTTCAAGTTTAAAAATAAATGAGACACAATCATTGTTCTTAAAAAAGCTCACGAACGGAGACAAGGAGAAGCAAAAAAAAAAAAAAAGTCAATCTAAGCTCTGAAATTATCTCTCCCAGGAAGTCTTCCCAGATCCCCTCAGCCTGGGCTAGTCCGTACCTGACTCCTCGATTGTCTATGCTTGCTTCTTTCATAATTAGCTTCATTTATTTGGTAAACATTTGCTGGGCTGGGATTTAGGGACATAAAAGCGAATGAAGCTTTCAGTGTGGAAGAGGAAACGAATACTCAGATGAATAAGTAAAAACATGAAACTGTGTACACTATACACACGCATGCGCATGCGTGCACGCACACACACACACACACACACACACACACACACACACACACCACTACTGCACCTCTCTGAGGCACACAGTGAGCTTCCACGGGTTGCATATAGTAAGTGATTAGTAGTTAGTAGATGGGTGGATGGATGGTTACATGAGCTGATAAATAATTGAGTAGCTATGGTATGAGAGGAAGAGGAAATCTGAAAGAGATCCTGCCATTTTTGCTCAAGCAAACATGCAAACTCCGACGGCCTTAAAAACATGGCAGAGTAGACTTGGAGTTGGTCCTTGGGGAAGGGCATTAGTTTAGCGTCAAGTGGACTTATTTAGAAATACCTGTTAAAGATATCTAACTGGAAGTGCCGAGGTCTGGGGCAGGGGTTCTCTTCAGAGCTAAAGAGAGCTTCCAGGCAGGAGGTGGGTGTTTATGATTCATCTGATAGAAGGCAGCTGTAGATTTCACCAGATCATAAAAAAAAAAAAACAGGTAGGGCAAAAGGAGGCTCAGCATCCCTGGGACTGTCCTACTGTGCAAAGCTGGGAAGCTGGGAGAGAAGAGAGAATAACCTAGCTGGAGTGGTGGGGTGAGCGAGCACGCATCTGCATCTGCAGGAGCAAGGGGCTGCTCGGGGATGGTGGCTGTTGAGTAGTTTAGTAAGATACAGAGAGATGGAAGCATGGGACCAGACAACATGGGGTCTGACCCTGACCACAACAGCAGCCATTTCAATGGTGTTAGGAAAATCAAAGCCGAGTTTAAGTATGTGTAGGATAGTCTGGGAGGCACGAAGAAGAAGACTGCGAATCCAATCACAACCTTTGAGTTTTGCTGTGAAAGGGTGGGCAAGCCAGGGCTGTGGTCTGGGGTCAGGAAAGGGACCTCCACTTGACCGCTTTCTTTGTGGAACGTACGCTACATTCCAAAAGATAGCTCTTGCGTATGTGAGTCTCCCTTCCCCCGGAGAACGAGTGGTACCACGGCATCTTGTATGCTAATGAGAATGAGCAGAGAGTGATAGTGCTGGAGAGAGGAGGCTCTTTTCAGCTACAAAGTCCTTGAGAAGGTGAGAAAGAAATGGAGACGCAGGGCCCAAGCAGAGGGGTCGCCTCTGTTGAGAGTAGAGACACGTCTTCCACCGTATCGGGAGGTTTGTCAATTTGTGGTGGGGAGACACGGGAGTTCTTGTCTGATTGCTTCTCCAGTTTGATGAAGTATAAGGCAAGGTCATCAGCGACCAGCCGGGGAGGCAGGGGAGGGCTGAAAATGAGAATGCTGTCTCAGGTGGGGACATAGGCAGGAAATGTCACACACTTCCAGAGTGTCAAGTATCTGTCTAGAGTTTGTGCTTGGGAGTTCGGTGAGAGACCTGTCTGCGTAATCAGAAGGCCTGATACAGAGTGAAGGAAGAACCACTGGGGGTGGAATTAGCCAGGATTGGGTTTTGCCAGGGAGTAGTTCAGGCATTGGTAAGGAAATGATTATAATACGCCCGTAAGGGCTAAGGATTGCCAAGGAATCCTAGCGTGCCCCCCAGGATCCACCATGCACATCCTGGTGACATTTGCCCAAATGCCATTCCAGTTTAGGAAAATGCCTAGGTGTGGGGAGAAACGACTTCGTGTCATGGTGCTGACAGCAGTCTGTGGTCATACATGCAGGCAGAATGCCACCCTCCTTTCAGGATATGCTCACCTTCCGTTGTACGCTTGCCTTCCCTTGTATGCTTGCCTTCCTTTGTATGCTTGCCTTCCCTTACACACTCACCTTGCCCATACACTTGCCTTCCCTTGTACACTCACCTTCCCTTACACACTCACCTTTCCTTATACACTTACCTTCCCTTGTACACTCACCTTCCCTTACACACTCGCCTTCCCTTGCCACATATCAGGGAAGGTGGAAATACTTACCACCACCGCCGAGCCCCTAGTGCCCACTGCCCCACCAGGCAGCTGCAGCTTCCTCTTTCTTTAGGAAAGAACCTGTCAGGGCTGTTTGCTGGTCTTCTCTGTTTAATACATTTTAATCAGAAAATTAATCAGGAAACACCAGTTCAGCAGATAATTGAACAATGAGGAGACACGGTAATTGCTGTTTAGTCTAATTAACTTTGTTAAGTCTTTATTGGTAACAGAGACTTCCTGAGTGAAACTTATTAAACGTCCTTCCGTGGAAAACTCAATTCCTATTCAAAGGAAAAGTTATTCCTTCTCTCCTGTCTGCAGAAGGTCGAAGGCCCTGCAGCAATCATGAGCACTAAAAAGGTTTGCCAATCTCTCCGTAGGCTCTGCCCACTTCCTGCTTCCTGGCCTCACAAGGTGCCCCAGCTGGGAAGGATGGAGTTTGCAGGCCCAGCTAATCTCAAGAACTAGTCGGCTAGACCACGTGACACGCAGCCCACTAATCCTGAGCCCTTTCAGGTGCTGAAAGCTTCACTTGTTTTTTGGTTTTGCTTTTGTTTTTTCCTCCTTTTTATAAATTTATTCTTTGTGTCTTTCATATCGTGCATCTCCATCCCATTCATCTCCTCTCCCTTCGTATCCCTCCTCTGCCCTTGTGACCTCTCTCTGAAAAGAAAGGAAGAAAAGAAAAGAAAAGGAAAGAAAAAAAAGAAAAGAGACAGGGAATCTGTAGTGTGACACAGTGAGGCTTGCAGTGTAGCTTTACTTGCAAGTGTTCTCTGCAAAGAGTCATTGGTCTGGTTTGAGGCTTTGGTTTCTGCTACACTATCAATTCATTTGTTTGGGGATTTTTTATGTCTTTATTTTTGTATTTTTTATTTATTTATTTTGATTTTTCAAGATAGGGTTTCTCTGTAGCTTTGGGAGCCTGTCCTGGAACTAGCTCTTGTAGACCAGGCTGGCCTCGAACTCACAGAGATCTGCCTGCCTCTGCCTCCCGAGTGCTGGATCCTGGAGTTACAGACAGTTGTAAGCTGCCATATGGGTGCTGGGAAATGAACCCAGGTCCTCTAGAAGAGCAATCAGTGCTCTTAACCACTGAGCCATCTCTCCAGCCCCCAATTCATTTGTTTTTAAGACAAGTTTGTCTCCCATCTCCTATAGCCCAATATCATCTCCAACTCACTATGTAGGTAAGGCTGGATTTGAACTCCTGATCCTCTTACCTCTTTGCTTCCTGAGTGCTAGGATTACAAGCATGCACCATCACCCCTAACTCATTTTGGTGGTAAAAGATTTTATTAAAAAAAATCTTTATTATTATTATTATCCTCATCATCATCATTAATCACCATAGCATACACACTCACACCCGCAGGTAGGCACATGTGTGGACATCAGAGGACAATTTTTAGGAGTCTGTTCTCTCCTTTCACCATGTAGGCCCCCAGGGATCAACCTCGGGTCATCAGGATTGTACTGGTAACACTCCCTGAGCCAACTTGCTGGCCAGGCATCCTTCTTGAATGAGCCTGTTCAATACCCTGGGGACAGTGCCCAGGTATACCTCAACCCCAGGGTTGGGTCACCTGCTCAGCATCCAGGGGACCATGCTCAGACACCAAACCCTTGGAGTTGGGGGGGGGGGCTGTCCTACCTGTGCAAATCATCTAGAGGTGCTAAGTCCCAGTGAGCTCACCTTGCATGTTAAAAGGAATGTGTCCTCTGGTTCTGAGCTGTAGAAAGCACAACATTGGCCTGAATTACCCAGATAAGTGCTTCTGGGTTAGCGGCAGCTCCTCCCCAAGGGCAATGGTGACTTTAAGGGCCCCCAGGCTGTGGAAAGCGGTTGGTTCAAGCACTAAATGTTTTTTTTTCCTCCTTGCTCCTTTTCTGTGATCCTCTCAGAGGACTCGCTTTAATCTTCTGCCTCACTACACACAGCCTCTCCTACCCCCCTCCGTGGCGTGCAGCCCCTTGCTGGCTGTGACGAGAGCTGGGTGTCTGGCTCTCAAAGCACTGGAGATCTGTTGAAGGGCCCATTACAGGAGCTCAGCTGGGCTTTATTAAACTCTTTGCGCTCACACATCTTCTCGCCAGAGAAAGTTCTACATGATCCTAGCTATATGAGGATATACAATAGGTATATAAATCAAACACTAACTGAACACAAATCATTAAAACATTTATTTTAAGACAACCCTTTGGTACACATATAATTTTATGCTTTATTAACTATAAAATAAAACTTACATACTAATGAGATGAGTATGTTTATTTTTATATGAAGAATTAAATTTTGACTGAACATTTGATCCCATATGGTTTAGGGTATCGCCAATGTTTTTCAGAGTTGGTCAATATTTTGATTTCATAATTGTCAATGCTGAGAATGGCATTTTGTATAAATACCTAATACAAAATGGCCAAAGCATGCTTATAGACATTTCATAAGTTATTGGAAAGTCTATCCTGATCCCAGGCCAAAATTCATAGAATGATTTTTTTAATGAAATTCAACTCAGCAACTCAAAAAATAATTTTTTAAATCAAGCATAATTCAATACAGTCCAGAGATGTACTAATTTGATACTTAGATTCTGAGGGAAAGTGGTATTTAAATATTCAACGTCTCTGTTTTCCAAAATTCAACCATTATATTTCTACAAAAGTAGTAAACTTTGGGGCTCGGGAGATGGCTCAGTCAGAAAAGCACTTGTTGCAGAAGTGTGAGGACCCGAGTTCAAATCCCTAGCACCTTCATATGAAGTTAGAGGAGTTAATAAACTCTCTTAATCCCAACACTGGAGAGGCAGGGGTTAGAGGATCCTGGGAGTTGGCTGGCCAGGTAATCTAGCCAATCAGTGAGCTACAAATTCATCAAGAGACCCTATCCCATAATGGAAAAATAAAAGTAAAAAGGTGGAGAAGCAATTGAGAAAGATCAATATCCACCGCTAGTCAGTCACACACACACACACACACACACACACACACCTGTAATCACACAAAAAGAAAAGTGTGCACGCTCAGTGAAAACTCTGAAGTTTATAGCATCCAATAGTCTCTAGTCTGAACCCAGGGGTTTCAAGCATTGTAGGTTGAAATTGTATGGCTGACAGTCTATCCCATGCCAAATGAGCACGTTGTGTGTTAGAGTGCAGGCTCAAGAGAGCCTTACAACGCCGCGGAGGCAGGCACCGCTAAAACACACCTCAGATTCATTATGCATTTGATGCTGAATTCATTTTTGGTTGTTGGACATCCAGAAACCTCTTTCTGTTGCCAAATTTGTTCCCATGGGAGATGGCAGCCACAATTTAAGTACCTGTGATCAGGAAGAGAGATGCTGCCCACCACATTCGAGAGTGGGCCCTCAGAATATTCTCGGGAAGGAAGGGAACCGTGGCTGAGGGAATGACTCAGGGATGACTCAGGGTGTAGAGTGATGTGCAAGCCTGGGAACCTGAGTTCAGTCCCTAGCCTAGCATGTGTGTGTGCATGCATATGTGCATGTGTGTGTGTGCATACGTGTGTGTATGTGTGTCACAGTGACATATGTCTGTAATCCCAGCACTGGAGAGACAGGAAGAGAAGAATTTCCAGAGCTTGTTGACCTAGACGAATAGGTGAACTCCAGGTCCAGTGAGAGACCCTGTATCAAAACTTAAGATGGAAAACATTTTCTGTGAACCTCTGATGTGCATGCACATATGTGTGCCTTCACACATACACACACGCATGCATGCATGCTCTCATGAATACATACACGTGGAAGAGTTTCTCCCACTACACCTATGCACAGTCATTGTCAGCAGCCGTCCCCTCTCACCCCCAAGACAATATAGAGAGTGACACCTGCAATCCTCACCCCATTTCAGAGATGCTTCCCCTGAACGGTCCCCTCTCGCATCCTCCTGAGGACTCTCAGCAGCATCTCTGACCTTTGATTCCTGCTCACAGGAGCTGAAGGGCTTGAGTTGTTGGAGACAGCCTGTCACCGACATATCCTAGTGGTTCTGTCGTGTCTGACATCAATAGGACAACGTTAAATTCGCATAGATCTTGAATGTCAACAAAGTAGAAAATCACAATGAGGTATTCCAAGGCACTGGGTACAGACCATGGTGTAACTGGGTAACTGGCGAGGAAATGAAGGGCAATGAGGGCTGATTTGAGCTGATCCCAAAGAATACCCCTAAGTGCTGGTATATCCTCCACCTGTCCTCCATCTGCTTCTGGGGCTTCCCGAAGGTGCCAGGAAGAGCCCCTGAGAATGTCCACCGCTGACCGTTGTCTCTAGCGAGGCCACCTAACTGCTAAGCCTAGCTGGCCTCTCCTGATCCACCACTGACGCCCACTCATGTGACATCCCTTGTGGCTGAATTTTGGCTTGGAGACAAAGAGGTGTCCGTGTCAAAACACATTTTATACAGGTATAAAATTGAACCCCTCCAACAAAACTATCCTATATACATTTATGAAAACATAAAATAAATATAAATAAATATTTTTAAGTGATTAACATATGAAAAAAATGACAGAGGAAGACTGGCCCTCTCCCTCCCCCACCACGAGAAACAAGGCAGAACACATTTGAAGAAAAGCCTACTCTCTCCTAAAAGGCAGGTATTCCATAAATGACCACAAAGGCCATGAGTCTGCCAGTGCAGGGCTTTAGCATCTCAGGCCAGCCTGGCTGTCCAGCCCACTTCCGTTCCCTGGAGTGCCTTTCTTTTCCCTTTCTAGTCGCTGTCTCTAGCACTATCCCTGGTCCAGGATACAAGAACCTAGAAATCTCAGCAGTCACCACGGGCTCAGGTCTGTGCCCACTGACACTTACCCTGGGAATTACCTGCACCTTCCCAGCATCTGTGACCCCTCGTGGCCCTGTCACCTCCAGCAAAGCTTCCCTGCATGTTTGGGACCCATGCAAGGGAAGTAAAACCCAGCACAAAGTGTGTACGGCTGCTAGAAGGGGCACGCCAGGACCCTCAGACCAGACCAACCTCAGCACCCCTCAGACCAGACAGACCTCAGCACCCCTCAGACCAGACAGACCAACCTCAGCACCCCTCAGACCAGACAGACCAACCTCAGCACCCCTCAGATCAGACAGACCAACCTCAGCACCCCTCAGATCAGACAGACCAACCTCAGCACCCCTCAGACCAGACAAACCTCAGCACCCCTCAGACCAGACAGGCCAACCTCAGCACCTCTAATGAACTGATTCTTCGCACTCCTCACCAGTCTGCCCCGTCTGGAGTCTCCAGATTCCACCCCAAAGTAGAGATGTCCCAAGTGAAACCGACTCCCACTCACGGGAGTGAGACAGCCACGACAAAGCAGTGTCAAGAACCTCACCCACAGTTCCTAAAATCTGGGTCTGAATACAGTCAGACATGAGCGCTGGGAAACCACTTCCCTGGGTTGAATGCAGCAGTGTTTCTGGGCAGTCTGGATGCTGAACTGCTAAGGAAACATTTGTCTAAAGGAGGCATTCTTTGCAGAGACAAGCTTTCGGCTGAAGTGCCTCCCGATTTACATTACTGAAGCCTGCTCCTGAAACTCAGGCTGAAGTAGTCACATTCAGGTCTCCTCTCTCCGAACCAGGGCGAGCATTCATTTACATAACTACAAGGGCCCAGTCAATAGGGTCTGCGGAGTACAAAGGGACTGTCTGCCCTGAAGGTAAATTTCAGTCTCCATCTTTAAAGACAGAAACTGCACATAATTTTAAAAATAAGTTCTCTGCTTCCAAAACTGTAAGATCCACGTCCATACCAGGCACGAGATTACATAAGGGAGATGATGCATGCGGGGCCGAGATGTTGTAGGATTCACCTCTAGCCTCCTGGCACCCAGTTTAGGCCTCTGAGAACAACAGATTCTCAGAAAGCAGTTGCTGGGGAACAGCTTAGACTGTGGTGAGGGTGGGACAAACCTGGGGCTGGGTAGCACAAGATCCGCTGCCTGCACACCTCTCTGTGCACACCAGAAGCCAGGACAGGCCTACTAAGACGCTTTTTTTCCTACTTTTATTTCAGTTGTTATGATAAAATATCCTGACAGGAAGCAACTTAGTGGGTAAAGGGTTTACTCTCGCTCACCATTCCAGGTTACAAACCACGATAGCAGGGAACCCAAGGAGATAGGAAGTTAAAAACAGATGGTCACATCACGTCTGTCAAGAGCAGAGACGAAAGAATAAATGTAAGTATTCCACTGGTCCACTAGTGTGTGTCCAACTCAGTCTCTCCACTCTAGTACAGTTCAGAACGGCATCCGCAGCCTAGGGAACAGTGCCACTTGCAATGGGCTTGGTGTTTGTGGCAGTTTGAATGTATTTAGCCCCCATAACCTCATGAGGAATGGCACGATTAGGAGGTGTGACTTTGTCAAAGTGGGCATGGCCTTGTTGGAAGAAGTGTGCCACTGTGGGGCCGGACTTTGAGGTTTCCTATGCTTGGAATATTCCCCAGTGTTTCGGTCAACTTCCTGTTGCCCCTAAGTGGATATGTAGGACTCCCAGCTCCACCACCATGTCTGTCTGCATGCTGCCGTGTTCCCCACCATGATGATAATGGACTGAACCTCGGAAATTGTAAGCGAGCCCCTTCCACTAAATGTTTTCATTTATAAGAGTTGCCATGATCATAGTGTCTCTTCACAGCAATAAAAATCCTAAGACAGAATTCTCACAGCAACTAACTTAGTTAAGACTAAGACAATTGCCTACAAACCAACTCCTCATTGCAGCTCTTTTCACAGGTGATTCTAGAGTACCACAAATTGATGATTATAACTAGCCAAAAAGGCAAGATGTCTATGCGGTTCTAGAGATATTGATTTTGTTTATATTCCCAGGTGACAGGACATGGTTCTGAGTATGTAGGGTCTGCTAGACACTTGATTAATACTGTATTAGTAGCTAATACAACATTAATCTAATCACAACCTCTTCATGAGGAAGAATGAAACTTCAATGAATAAAAGGGGTGGGTTCAGAGAGGTGAAAATGCGTGCCCAAAGCCATAAAGCTGGGACAGAGGGCAGCAAACTTTCCGTAATGGCTCCAAAAACCAATGTTTCTAGGTTTGTGAGATCTATGGCTGATCTCTGCCATAAATATAGAGAGCTGCCTTTGTAGAACATAAACAACCGGGGACTATATGTAAATGAATGAATATGGCTATCCCAATAAAACTTTATTCACAAAACTCAAGCAGTGGGCCTGATGCTCTTCCATAGGCTGCATACAGTTTGCCTGCATTTGACATAGGAGGCAGTATCTGTCAGTGTCTAAATCCCTAAATACCACCTGGCCTAGGGATTCAGGGGGAAATCTTGCTAAAAGGCCTGGCTCTTCATTTGAGCCTCTGGATGTCCAGTAGGCAACTAAAAACAGGTGAATAGTTTGCTGTTTCTACCTTTATTTTGTATCTGTCTCTGATACTGTCTTTAAACTTTGGGTCAGATTTCTTCTCAATACTGCAGGTAGATATTATCACCATGTAAGGAATGTTTGCCTAAAACTGATAACCCTCCACTGTTGGGGAATATTATTTCAAGGTGTGTTACTTTTGTTTATGCTGTGTTTGTTCAGCTGTGAAGCTGTGTTACTGTGCCTGTCTAAAATACCTATGATCCTAATAAAGAGCTCAATGGCCAATAGCGAGGGAGGAGCAAGGATAGGCAGGGCCGACAGGCAGAAGGTACAAATAGGAGAAACTAGGAGAAGCAAGGGCAAGAGAACAAGCAGAGGAATATGCTGGGGGCCAGCTACCCAGTCACCCTGACACCCAGCTACCCAGTCACCCTGACACCCAGCTACTCAGCCACCCAGCCACCCAGTCACCCAGCCACTCAGTCACCCAGCCACCCAGATACAGAATAAAAAAGAAAGACATAAAGAAGTAAGAGAAGGAACAAGCCCAGAGGCAAAAATAGGATAATTTAAGCTAAGAAAAACTGGCTATCACCAAGTCAAGCTAAGGCTGGGCCTTCATAAGTAATAAATAAGACTCCATGTGTATTTATTTCAGATCTGGGTGGTGCCCCCCCCCAGAAAAAGCCAAAAGAATAAAACATCACCCAACACTCCTCTTCCAGGCTGAAGACACCAAGATAAGAGCAAATTGAGGATATCATAACCAAGAGATTGCCAACCATGTTTATAGGGTCCTATTCCAGACCAGTTCCCAACACACATACATACACAGCGCCTAGAGGTTCCAGGCATAGTTCTAAACCTGTCGCACAGTATGCCTTGCTCATGATGAGGCCACTCCCTTTATTTTTTATTTATTTATTTTTTATTTATTTATTTATTTTTGGTTTTTCGAGACAGGGTTTCTCTGTGGCTTTGGAGCCTGTCCTGGAACTAGCTCTGTAGACCAGGCTGGTCTCGAACTCACAGAGATCCGCCTACCTCTGCCTCCCGAGTGCTGGGATTAAAGGCGTGCGCCACCATTGCCCGGCCAGAGGCCACTCCCTTTAAATGGAACCACTTACCCCATGAGAGTAACTGTGGCTGCCTCCCCAAGGTGGGAGCGAACATCTCATGACAAAGACCAAACCGCAAGCAAAAGCAGTAATGACTTCTCAAAGACCTCACAGAACCAGACCTCAGCGAATGAGCCTCCGGGCCACAGCTTAAAGCACTGCTTAATAACACACAGCTGCCATCCTTACCCCGATTCTACCCCTCCTTGAATCTGAAGCTCCTGGTGGTATCCCAGAACAAGAAGTCAGGCCCTACTCTGGCCTAGAACTTTGATGATATATATATCATTTGATGATATATATATATATATATATATATATATATATATATATATATATATGATTGGGCTCAGCCATATATAGGATTTACACACCCCAGCATCACGTCACACTCCAAGGATCCTTTTCTACTTTGAGGGCAGCAAGTAAATCCTCAGGTCAGAGTGACAGAAGAGAGGGAAGAACCCAGGAACTCCCCAGAGATTGGGAGACTCCTGGAGAGCGTTCTTCAGATGGGGGCTGCAGATGAGGCTTGTTATGGCAATAATGGTTTGTCGCAGGCTTCCCCTCTGCCAGCCTGAGCTGCTCACAGGCAATGTCTTTTCTGTGGAATGAATCACAGACGTTGAACCTAGTGCCTCAAAACATGACCTTGGAGATAGGCTCTTGGGGCAGGGTGTATAATCAAGTTAATGCAATAGACTAGTGTCCTTATAAAGAGAGAAGATGGAGCCTGTGAGATGTCTCCGCAGGTAAAGGCCACCAAGTCCGACCATCAAAGTTGGATTCCTGCATTCAAGCGATTGAAAGAAAGAACTGATTCCCTCATGTTGACCTCTGACCTCCACATGTGCTGTGGCACACTCTCATGGGCACACACACACACACACACATTAATGGATGTGTACATAAATGTAATTAAAATTTAGAAGAGGCATTTAGAGGCAGGCATGCATTCTGGGAGAAAGTCATATGACACAAAAAAGAAGGCCCTCTGCAAGCGGATGAGAGAGGTTAGGAAAAGCCCTCAGGATAAACTGAGTCAGATGACACCTTGATCTAGAACCTCTGACATCCAGAACCCTGAGAAAGCAGGCCCTGCTGTTTAAGACTTCTAGACCTTGGATCTTTGTGACTGAACCCTCAAACTAATGCTGTCCTAGCAAAGCCACTGTCAGGGCAAGTGACTTGTGTCTTATCCCCATTTAACATCACCTGAGCTCCACAGGGAAGCATGTGTGGCCTGCAATCCCACAGCCAGAAGGAAGACACTTGTGATCTAATGGAGGGCCAGGGGCCGCTTCATTGCTGAGACCTCAGCTACCAACCAGTGCTATGACAAAGGGATGCTAGGGAGAGGGAGAGGCTTGAATGGCTCTCACTGCCTCCCACAGACCCTAGGAATGCTAGTGCCTGAACCCTCAAAGAACAGATCCTGAATTTATTCTCTTCTGAAACCCTGACACACGTGCCAGGTTTTGGCTTGGAGGGGACTCTGAGCTGGTCCTGGGAAGCAAAAAGCTCTGTGTCCTGAAAAGTACTGTGTCCCCACGTGAGGAAGCTAATCTCCCCTCCGGCTCTAAGGAACAAGCAGGCTGTCAGCCTAGCCAGAGAAGGGTCTGCCAGGTCTCCACAGCGCACTGGCCCCTCACTCAGCAGGCACCATGGGCCTGTCTCTTCTCATTAGGCCTGAGGGGACAGGAGGCCTCTGGGCCAGTGGCTTCTCCAGCGCTGCCACTGAGCACCAGGATGGTGCGGCACAGACGCCGTGGCTGCCAGCCCCAAGTCACCTTGTCTCTTTGTGAAGCCACAGCCTCTCCAGCTAATTATCCCCGGGAACCTGCACTGTCTGAAGGCCTTCTGCACTGAGGCAGCCACACTCCTGGCTTCTCTCAGGCAGGAGGGGCCAGCTGAGGCTGTTTGAAGAAAGCAGAATTGTCAGAGCCCGAGAGGCAATTAGTATTTAAGAGGCAGGAGTTGGCAAGGTTAAAAGCTAAGAAATAAACACACACACACACACACACACACACACATGCACGCACGCACACCATTCAAATGATTATGATTCTTAAAGACAAAGCAGGAAGTCAAGAAAATGGAACCTTCCCTGAGAAGCCCTTACGAAAGGAGTCCCAACCAAAGCGGCTGCTGGAACACGGGGTCTCCTGTGCCCTCGGCACTGGATACCTTAGACATGGAAGCTCCAGAGCTGCCCTCCTGACACTAGTCTATATCCCTGTTCATAGCTCCCAAGGGACACCCTCAGAACCTCCAGTCACCCTCTCCATTCAGATCCCATGCTCTGGGGCTTTGTCTTCGACCAGAGTTCACACACAGCCCTTCCTCTCCAGTCCATGGTTCTGATCCCGCCCCTGACATAGACCCAAACGCCGCCTGTCTGGGTGCTCTACACACTGTGCGATCTATCCTTTGTCCTCTGGCAGGCTCCTCCCTAGAAGGCTGGAGGAAGAATTGCCCTTGATCTCCTCTTGGCCTGAACTGTCACTCTGCCCAGCATCCACATGGCTTTGGATAAACTACTCAGGCTCTCCTCTGTAAGAGAAGAAGGGGGAGTTGAGTCTACTCATGAGGACTTTGTTATTAAAGAGATCAGCATCTGACCCTGTTGGTAACATCACACAGCATGGCTCTGGTGATTTTCTGTCCCAGAAGGAGGAGGAACTTCCAAAAGACCTGCCAGATTGGAGGCAAGTCTAAGGCCAGGGATTCTCAGCACAGAATCAAAGGATTGCCCTGTCTTTACTCCCAGTTCCTTATGTTGCACCTCTGGGGAGAAGGTCCATGAGCATACTAAAGTTCTTTATAACAAAATAAGCAAATGGTTCATTCTTTCCTGCCCCGTGCTGTGTGTTCTCCCCTGCTCGCTCTCTCTCTCTCTCTCTCTCTCTCTCTCTCTCTCTCTCTCTCTCTCTCTCTCCTTCACTCCCACTTCCTCCCCTAGTGCTCACATATGGGATTATTCAGACCAGCCAAACTCTAGACATACATAAACCCTCTAGACATGCATAAATCATGTTCTGGTTCAGCTTGGTTTTTTGCTCTTGCTACAGGACAGTGCCTTTCTCTACACAGCATCCCAGCAAAGGCTTCCCCCAGCTGGCCCGGGGGAGCACCCACCCAGTTGCCCCACACTGCCATCTGCAACAGGTAGCAATAATAAACTCAAAGTTTTGCCTCTAGAGGGCGACACTGAGTGCAGCCACGGAAGCCTTGAACTTGAGCAGTATCAGGAGCCAAGTAGAAAGGACTTCTTACCAGTGGAAGAAGGCCAAGACTCCTTCCAATCAAGGTACTTGGGTTGGGGCCTCTAACGCAGGAATCTGGGTGTGGAGCAGGAATGGTGGGCGGCAGCTAAGACTATTGTAAGGAAAAAGGCAAATTGGTGCGGTCTCTAAGCTGAGCCCGGCCTGTCAGACTGGTAAAGGGTGTTCTGTCTTCCAGGGCTGCCTTCGCACTCAAAGCTTTTCTCTAAAGCCAGAGCCCCTGCCAGCCCCGATGAATTTTGGCAGTATGGGAGCCCTGCGGGAGTCCACTGGCTCTAGAAGCCCTCCAGGAATAAAAGCAAGAACTAATATATTGGATTACATCAAATTACAAAGCTCCTGCCCAGCAAAAGAAACAATCAACAGAGTAAAAACAGCCTCCAAGGTGGGAGAGGGCCTTTTGCCAGCTATTCACCCAACGGGGGGTTAATACTCAGAATACATAAAGAACTCTGAGATTTGACAATAAAATAACAGGCAATGCAATCAATAAATGGGCAAATGATCTGAAAAGGCAATTCTCAAAAAGCAGTACAAATGGCGAACAAGCATCTGTAATGACGCTCGCTGTCCTGAGCCATCAGAGAGATGCAAATCAGACCACACTGGGACTCCACCTGACTCCACCGAGAATGGTAATCATCAGAAAAATTAACAAAGAAAGGCCGGGGGGCTGGCAAGATGACTCGGGACATGTTCTTTCTCAAACGTGGAAGCTAGAATTTTAAAGAGAGATTAATTGAAAGTAGTAGGACTATTATGGAAAGAGAAAAGGATGGGAGGCCAACAAGAGAGGGTGATGGCGAGCGTGGGCGTGATTAAAGCATGACACACACGTGTATCGAAATGTCATGGGAATGCCCACTAGTATGCAAATCAGCAAACATTCATCCTTATACTTAAGAAAGATACAGGGGAGACCAAGAACCCTTTGCCAGCAAGCCCGATGACCTGAGTTCAATCCTAGGGACCCACACACTGGAAGGTAAAACACCAAAGTGTGAAAAATAGTCTCTGATCATCATAGACACATTATGACACAAACATGCCCCACACACACACACAATCAATAAATAAATGTAATTTTGAAAAATAGCATGCAGGGGAGAAATGTCAGAGGAAAGACGTATTTTTGTTATTAATGGGGATGTAAATCAAGGCAGCCTGGTGGAGCACAATGAGGAAGCTCCTCAAAAGAGAAAATGATTATATGACCCCCACTCTGCCGCTCCTGAGTATAGACTTGAGGGGAGCTGAGGCAGCGGGCAATAGAGAGGGCTGCACACCTGTTTTTATTGTAGCTCTGTTCCCAACAGTCAAGATACGGAATCGGCCTAGGTGTCTATGCAGACGATAAAGAAAATGTGGCATTCAGGCACAGTGGCAGATTATTGAGCCATAAAACGAATGTGTTCTGTGATTTTCAGGAGAACGGATGGAACTACAGGCCACTGCGTTCAACGAAATAAAACAGACACTGAAAGAGACGATTGTCGCATGTTCCTTCTCAAAGATGGAAGCTAGACTTTTAAAGAAAGACGGCCTCAGAGTAGTCTAAGGACAGCTGGGAGAGAAGGGGAAGAGATGGGGGATGATCAGAATGGATAGCGGCGAGGGTGGGTGTGACCAAAGCATGATACTGTGTGTGTGTGTGTGTGTGTGTGTGTGTGTGAGAGAGAGAGAGAGAGAGAGAGAGAGAGAGAGAGAGAGAGAGAATGTCACTGCTAATAATATGCACAATTGACATATATATGTATATGTGCGTGTATGTATGTGTGTGTGTATGTGTGTATGTGAGAGAGAGACAGAGAGAGAGAGAGAGAGAGAGAGAGAGAGAGAATGTCACAGTGGTATCTGCTAATAATATGCACAATTGACATATATATGTATATGTGCGTGTATGTATGTATGTATGTGTGCGTGCGTGGTGTGTGTGTGTGTTCATCAATAGCATTGAGAAAAGGATACACAGGAAGCCAAGAGTCCTGTAGGAGGGAATGAGGAATTACCTCGCTGTTGATAGTCAGCTTGCAACATCAGTCCTGATCAAAGCTCTGACAACTGCTTTGTTGCCCAGTCAGATGTCCAAACGTCCCCTTGGCACTTCCTCAAATCCCTCTGCCCATCCCTTCTCCCTCCTAATGCGGGCTACCCTCTTCCTTCTCTGGGACTGAGGCAACCTCACCCTTCCTGATCTCCATGCCCCCAGCATTATCCCTGCTAAAACATAAATAAGCCACCTCTTGCCTAAGCCTCCCAGAAGCATTTCACTGCATCTGGGAGGAGTCTAGCATCCTTAGCTGGGTTTCTAGAATCCAGGCTAGCCTGACTAGTTAGAAAAGGATCACCTGTTCCAAGGAAGGAATGCAAAAGGGAAGCATGCCCCTGCTCCCTGACTGGTCTTCAGAGCTGCCCTTCGTCTTCTGGTCATCAAAGTCACCCCTAGTATGCTCAAACCCTGGCCAATAAAACATAAGACCTCCAGCCTTGGGGATCGTACAGACTGGAACTCGCCTCCCCAACACTCCACTCATTCTCATGGGGCCTGTGCCAGTCCCTCTCTGACCCCTCCCACCTGTGTGAGTGGCAGCTGGCTTATCTTTCAGATGGACTACAGGAATGGTTCTGCTATTGTTGGTGAAGCTGTTCCAGTTGATACAGTGAGTTGTGTCCCTTCCAAAGGAGCTACCCAAGGGCAGGGGGGAGTTGCTGGTAGGTTCTGTAGTTAGCAGGGCAAGTGGGTGTTGTGCATGGGTGGGGAGCCTCTGTTCTCTGGTGAAGAATCCAGACATAAAAGTTGTATAGCCTCAAAGTGACAAAACCAGAGAGTCTGCAATTTCCCACCATGGAGAAAAATCAGCACCACCACGTAAGCAGTAGGTGTGTCCCAGTGGAATCACCAGTGCTTCTGCGAAGTGTAATTGAGTCCCGGCCCCTTAAAGTGTCCTCAGGCTCCTTTTCTCCATCCCCAGCCCTCTAACTAGGAAAGAAAGGCAGATCATACAAGAATATTTACCTCCAGGCACTCAATAGCTACTCCAAATTGGAGTTCCTGGATCTGCAATAGAGCAGGGAGCTTCGGAGTATGGAATTCTGGGAACACAGAGCACCAGAGTGTGGAGTACCGGAGCACTACAGCGTGGAACATCACAAGGGGGAGCACCACAGCATAGAGCATTGAAGCACAGAGCACATGGATGCGGAGTGCCGCAGCATGAAGCTCCAGAGCGTGGAGCACCAGAACATGGAGCACCAGAGCATGAAGCACCAGAACATGGAGCACCAGAGCATGGAGCACCAGAGCATCAAGCACCAGAGCATGGAGCACCAAAGCAGGGAGCACCAGAGCATGAAGCACCAGAGCATGGAGCACCAAAGCAGGGAGCACTGAAGCCTGAAGCACTAGGACATGGAGCACTGCAACATGGAGCACCAGAACATGGAGCACCAGAGCATGGAGCACCAGAACATGGAGCACCAGAGCATGGAGCACTAAAATGTGGAGCACTAGGACAAGGAGCACTGTAGCATGGAGCACTGTACCATGGAACACTACAGCATAGGCGTGAGGATATGGACAGGTCCTAGGGACCCATTCATCTGTTCCTTGAGACAGTGTCTCTGGCCTAGAGCTCACCTACTAAGCTAGGGTCAAGCTGAGCAAGTCTGGGGTGTCTGCTTATCTCTGAGTCCCTAGGGTGGGTACTCAAGTTCTCGAGCTTGGTCAGTAAGCGCTCTGCCAGCTAGACCATCTCCCCAGCCCTTCCTCTGCAGTCTTAAACAGGTCAATCAATTCCTGTTGGGGGTTCAGGGGGATGTATATAGGTGGGCCTGGCCAGCAGCCATGGCAACTAGTTCCCTGCTCCATGTGTTTCTGCTGTGGGAGCTTCTCCTCTCTGGGGTTCCCAGCACGCCTAGGAAGGAACACCGGCCTCGTGTTGCACGAGAAGCATTGAGAGCAGCGGCTAACACAGCCAAGTTCTGATAAATGCTTTCAAAGCCTCTAGCAGGGCCCACGCAACAGGCCCAACCCTGTGGGTGCATTTCCCTGGGGAGGCTATCCCAAGGGGAGATGATCTTTAATTAACTGAGCCAATGAAGTCCCACAGAGAAGTCCTGTGGCCACCCCTGTGTGCCCGCACCTGCACGGTCAGCAAGTGGCAGGCTCATTGTTTTAAGTGATGAGCAATTGTCATCTTCCAGTGGCTCCGTGATAAATCACTGAAGAACTCCCTCCTCTCGACAGCATAAGTAATTACAGCCTGGGTGTCTGGGGCCCTGGCACCGATTAGGAGGGAAGCAAGCTCCAAGGGAGTCGATGCGGACTCATTTTTCTTCTTCAAACGGACTTAAGAGGCCATTAGGTCAAAGTGGAGTGCCTGGACCCTTCCTGGAATGAAGCTTGGCCTCTCTGCCATGCATGCCTGGGCCCCACCACACTGAAGCCTGGAGTCCTCAGGCTGCACTGCTGCATCCTGCCACCCCTCCCCCCTTCTCCCCAGCTGCCTTGCAGACACATTCCCAAACGGGCCAGTGATTAGAGGAAAATGTATTGCAGCGCAGGAAGGAAAATAATTAGGTTAGATAATAAGAAAGGGAAGTGTACCTCGTCACAAGCTCTGCCTGTGGTTCCGCATGCTTGGGAATATTTGATCTATCATGTTTTCTCCTTAGACACGGGATGTATTAAATCGGCAGAATAAATAAACGTCTTGGTCAGCAAGAAAAAATGCATCTCAGTCAGTAAGAATCTTGGTGACCCAGAAACGACAGGGAGCCTCAGACAGAGAGGCCCCTGCACTAGTTGGACGGGGAATGAACAGGAAGGTGTAAGCGGTGTGTGTAAGGAGCTGAGAAGTCCCGCTCTTGGGAAGGTCTTGGGCAGTGTACCTGCATCAGCAGCCAGGCACCACACCCGCCCACCCACCCAAGAGCATTGGCTCTGGAGCTGGGGCAGCCTCTGTAATTCCTGGTGTACACCAGCCATCATGACAGGCCCCTATCTGAATGACTCTTGCCCACCCCTGACTCATCAGCCAGAGATTCAAAAATATTCCTATGCAATAAGGCCAAAAACGCCTTTTAAAGACTACAGAGATATTGGTGATAAACAAACTGGAAAAGCAGTGTCTACTGTAACCCTCTCTGGGAGATTCAAAATGACGTCACCTTAGCATTTGTTCAACTCCGGAGAAGCCCTGCAGTAAAACTGCCTGCTTAGCTTCGTTCTACACATTGTTTCCCAAAAGGCTTTGTTCAAGGGATCTTTTGCAGAACACTAGGAGATTAGAATGACACTGGGAACAGAGTGGAGGCTGACAACCCAGGTCTGCAGAGACCTGACAAGAGAGACAGAAGCCCCCTGGAGTCACCTGGGAAGATGGCCTCAAGTGAGGCTAACACAGTTCCTATTGGCTGGGTGCTTTGTGCCCACGATTTTCAGGCGTGGAGACGCAAAGAACAACATATCCGCTTTCTCATAGCAAACGGTCAAGCCAGGAAAGAGTCTTGGCCTGCAGACTTGGGGTTGTCACACAAACCCAAAGATCGTTTCTCCCATCCTCAAAAAAGGTGTAACGGAGATTAAGACAACAGAGGTATGGCATCATGGCTTCCCGACACAAGCCAGATTTGTGTTTTATGAGCACAATACACCCTTCATAAAGCTGTATTTCACCTCTACAGTCATGGGAGCTTGCAAAGCCCATGACACTTTGAGCCAAGCTAGACATTAGATTAGCCCTGACTACTGAACTGAAACATCTTCTCCACTTCCCCTTGGGCCCTTGCTCAGCCCTTGCAAACAGTGCCTCACTCTCCTCCCCTGTAGCCTGGCAGAGACCCCCAGACAAGAATGCCCTCCCTGAGCCTGCTCGGCCCTTAGAAAATAAGACACTTCCTTCCTCACCAATAAGGACCCTGCAGTGTTTCTTCCTCCACCCCCTTGCTCTGAACAGGACCCTGGGGCCTCCTGGAACCCTCTCATGAACAGTATGCTTAGAACAGCATACTGTCTGTCTGGAGGGCCTCTACCTGCCAAAGAGCTCCAGCCCACAAAAGCTGAGGGAAGACCTGGACCTCCTACCAGCTCACACCTTGCCTGGGTAGACAGGAGGAAATGGAGCCAACCCGCACCTCAATTAGCTCCCTGGGAGAAACAAGGGCAGAGAGAAGAGATGCAATGGTCTGGAGTCAGGGGATCAAGATAAGGCACATTTCCCCCACAGCATGCTGGGAGGGAGTTTCAGGGAGACTTGGGAGGGGGTAGAGGGAATCAGGACAGGGATGAGTGGCCTGAGATGACACATACCTCACTAACAGAGCAGTTTGCTCATCCTTCCATCAGAGAGATGACCCAATCTGAGGCCATCTAACTCCAGAGGGGTTAAGTAACTTCCCGAGATCACACAGCAAATAAGAAGGACCTGAGATCACACAGCAAATAAGAAGGCAGGTAGTATTTGCACGTAAGCTGTTCGGCCCTAGGACCTGTGGAACCCTCCCCCTTCTCTTCTCAACTGCCCCGTCCTTCAACACTAGACCGTCTGAAACAGTCCAGGGTGGGATAACTCAAAGGTTTAAAGCCCAACAGGTCTGGCATGTGCTGGGGACAGAAGCAAGTCAGCTGGTGAAAACAGAGGCCATGGGTGGGTACGGGCATAATTTGGCTCCCCTCTCAAAGTCAAGCAAGGCAGGCAGAAGGTATAAGGCCCTGTCTGGACCAAAGACAGGCAGATGGAGCACAAGATTAAATTCATTCCCTGAGAAGCTGATTGTGTATAAGAGTCATTGCTGTAGCCATAGGAATAGAGTGTCCCCGGCTCCGTCTCTGTGACGCTGAACGCCAGCAACCTTAAGCTGAGAACTGCTCAGCTGTGCTCATAAGGCAAGGCAGCCCCCAGTGGGGGAAGCTTCCCAGCCCTGCCTGGCAATGAATTACGCTGTGACGGAGATAGAGGAGATGCCACAGTCTCCCATCATCTTCCCTAACCTTGGGACAAATTAAATCAAATTCTGCTGCGCGGCCTGAAGGCATAAACTTCGTTAGCTGTACCAATATATTCTGCCAGGCAGACAAGGCTCCCAGGTACTAATTACTTCATTCAGCAAGTTAAACAAATGATATGATATCTAAATTCAAGGGAGAGGCACCCAGGAGTTATGGGACACACACCACCGGGATTCACAACACAATTACTGAGCTAATGACTCTGAGTGTTTACCCATGTGGCCTTCTAGATTGAGCTCACGGCCTGAAGTCCTTCTCCTCTAGGAAGCCCTCCCCGACAGCTACATCTGGAAGGTCCTTTTCTCTGCAGGGGTCTGTATGTAGCCAGTTGGTTGGAAGTGTGACTTTGATCCTGGCCCTACGGGGTCCTAGTAAGGACAATTCTTCTGACTTGAGACAATTGCTTAATAACCACGTCACTGTACACATCTGCTGTGAGACACTGACTGCTCTGCCTCCTGGGCTTGCTGCAAAGGAGAAGCCATCTTGAGCCAGTCCCGGGAAGGATCTGCTCCCACAGTGAAGTCTCCATCAGTGGGGACTGTGTGCGTTGTTATCCAGCGGTGACCGTTACTCATCACGCTGGTAACCACTGCAGCACTGCTGACATCTCCAGGGGCTTCCCAGCAGGTAGCGGCCCTCCTCCTGGCTCAGTCCCAAAGAATATTTTAAAAATAAAGGCAATAGATGAAGATGTAATGCTGACAGGGCCTGAGCTGGGAGACAGGACTGACCTTAAAATAACAGGCTGGCGATGAGTCTTAGGAAAGAAGGTTCTAGCTACACAGTAGGGCACATACTGCAATGGGCCCGGCTGGCCAGGGGAGTCACTCTATGTGACAGGGCTCTCGGGGACCTCCTAGGACCAGGCCACTCCTAAAAGAGCCAAAGTAAAGCAGAAGTAGTTTCCATCATCATCCTTCAACTTCCTAAGCAGCTGGGAATCTGTGCCATCCCCACAAGATAGTAAAGGTGGGTGTGGCAGCAAAGGTCTGGAGTCCATCCTCGCTAAACACAGGAAAGAGCATCCTGGAGTGGGATGGGGGAAACCTTTCCCACTAACGGGAGACAGGGAGGCGTGGTAGCCTTGGAGTCCCACAGGATGGATGCAGTCTGTTCTCCCTGACTGAGGCGTAAGGGAAGAAGCTTGTCTATGACTGAGGTCTCAGTAGCGTCTGACTAAGCATCGGAGAAATCATGTGGAAGAAGTCACCGTCCCGGCCCTGGGCTTGCTCTCCTGCTCTTTGTTCCCCTAATCTAGACCCTGGTATGGCTAATAAACTGCTTCCCCGGATACTCTGGCTTCCTGTCACTGTCCTCATTGTCCCCTCCTGGGGCATCCAGTGGTGCAGGCTGAAGGACCATGCTTTGATGGAAATCTGGAGGAGAGGGCGTCATCACTCAAATCATCACACCGCGTAAACAATAAACTGTACAGCAGATTGTTATGTCTCAGATTAGCACCAAAAATAGCAGGGCCTTTTTATCATGAGGGGCCGGCTAACCACGGCGTCAGTTAATCATTAAAACGTAAAGCAGAGCCTGACAGAGATTTAATTTGAGTATGTAAATCTTCGAGGGCTGAGGACATATTGTCCCAGTTGTCAGTTTATACACAGCACTCTACTTATGGCGCAGGTTCCTCTTTGTGCTGCTGTTGGTATGTCAAGGGCCATTAGGTCTTGTTAGATAGCTGTCCTCATCATCTTAACTTTCGAATTTAGGAGTGAGACCCCATGAACTGTAAAAAAAGAACATACTGGTAGTTACCATGGTAAACCGTAAAAGAATTTAAATAAAGAATCCAATGGTGGACTACTTTAAGAGGGACTAGCGTAAGGTTATGATCATTGTAGATAGGTAGGTAGATGGATTGACAGATGATAGATAGATTGATTGATTGAGAGTAGATATAAGTATATAATAGATGAATGGATAAATAATGGATAGATAATGGATGGGTAGAAAGATGATAGAAGATACATTGATTGATAGATTGATAAAGAGATGGATCAATAAATAGATGATGATGAAGATAGATAGATAGATAGATAGATAGATAGATAGATAGATAGATAGATAGATAGATAGACAGAATGAATGGTGGTTTGGATAAGAAATGTCACCCATAGACTCGGGTATTTGAACATTTAGTCCCCAGCTGGTGGTGCTGTTGTGAGATACAGATACTGATATCCTTGCTGTAGGATATATGCCATTGGGGGGAGGGTTATACCCTCACCCCACTCCAGTTCTCTCTCCCTCTCTCCTTCATGTTGATGGTTGATGATGCAGTCTCCGAGTTTCCTGCTCTTGCCTTCATTCCTGCCTCTTGCTGCCACGCTTCCTCACCATGATGGGCCCTCTGGACCCATAAAGCAAAATGAGTTCTTCCTATTCTTTAAGTTGTCTTGGTTGTGTTGCCTTATTACAATGACAAAATGACAGATGATAGATAGAAAGATAGATAGATAGATAGATAGATAGATAGATAGATAGATAGACAGACAGACAGGCAGACAGATAGACAGGGAGGAGAGAGATGATGGCTAGATAGATAATAGACAAATGATAATAATAGATGTATAGATAGATGATGGATGGAGGGATGAATAATGAGTAGATAGAAAATGATAGATCAACAGATGATAGAATAGATAGATATATAAATAAATGTGCAGACAGATAAGATAGACAGTCAGACAGACAGATGGATAGATCAACAGAGTTAAAAGGAAAGCAAGGAAGCAAACCATTAAGTAGGTCACAGCTCCTCGTAAGTTTAGAAGTGGGACTTATCCTGGTGTTTAAGACTTCCGTTTTCTTTGAAGAGAACTTTTGAACCTTTTAAAGGATTGCAGCTATAGACGGTCTTGTCTCTAAAAAAACGCCCTTGAAGTTCTAGAGACACAGAAGGGAGAAGTTTCCATCTACAGAATAACTTCTTAGGCAGGGTGGGATGGGTCTTTATTTACCCCGAGGAGGTGAGCGCAAACATCAGTGGATGTTTCTGTTCCTGACAAGGAAACACTGGAGTAAAATCGAATTGTTAATCATTTCCTTAGAAAGCCCCTGTCCTTGCTACTAAGCTAAAGAAAGCCCTTTGCCTGATGTTCCCTCCTGGGTTTTCACAAAGGCAGACTGGAGTACTTAGCAGTTCTCCTCCTGAGTAATATGGGTAATAAAGTCCCTTAACTTTTTACTTCTCTGTGTAGGAGAACAGACACTTTCTGAATCTATTAACCATGCCCTCGCTGGATGGCTCGTTTCTGTTTCTATGTAGGATGGGCTCATATTTAATTTTGAAAGAGAAGCATCAAAGCCGTGCAGTCGCAGGACACACCATAGCTGCTGGGGTCTAAGAATTCGGGCTGTCTCAGCGACAGAGTCCCGGCTGTAACTTTCACAAAAAGAAATCCGTTGCCTTGCCTTCTCTCTAGAGCAGGGGCAAAATAACATCAATCCATCCGGGTACCCCAAGGACAACCCTCTTGCCCCTCTCTCCGCCCCCGCCAAAATGCAGCTCTGCGTGGCATCCACTTCCAGGAAGTCAAGCAGCCAGCCCCTTCAGCTACAGTCCTAAGAGCAGCTAAGGTACAGCATGAACCACGGGTCCCGAGGAGCCCGTAGCCATCAGCACCTCACCCAGACAGCCTGAGGTAACACCTTCCTCCCACTTCTGGAAGGCACACTGAGGCTCAGACTAGTCAGTACTTTCTGAAGGGGAGTCAATTCCCCGCCCCCGACTCCCACTCCCACGCCATCCCCATTCTTCCCTCACCAATTGGCCTAGGCCAGAGGAATCGCAGACCCAGCTTCAACTTCACCCTCCTGGCTACCATTGATTGGACAGCAGTGAGCACGTGACTCGGAGTGAGGCCCCCCCCCCACACACACACACCCCATCCCCGAGTCTCCGCCAATAATATATGGAAAAAATAATTGACAACTTGAAAAAGTTAGAAATGGGAACAATGGACTCGGGACATGGGACAAAGAGAGCGGAACTGAATACGAGAAACAAATATAGGCAGAGATAGAGACTGGCAGAGATCAAACAACCCCATAGAATCACGGAGATGAAAAGTCCCTTTGACTCCGTGGTTCCGTCTCAAAGAAACCCAGGACGAACGGCTAACTGAGGTGCCTATTTAACATATCAAAGCGGACGCTGGCCACCAGGCTCCCTCAGCATTGCCAATACCTGTTCCAGCCTCCCAGTCCTCTCAGCTCTTCTCACCCCGCCCTCTTCCCCAACCCCTGAGTTTCCCTCCCCTTCCCCCAGCTTCTCTGATTCCTATATATCACCTCTGCCATTTTGTTTACAGGGCTTCTCGCTCTCTTCCTCTTTTGCTCTCCCCCACCCTCCTCTCCTCTCGTGGCCCAGCTCAGACTGGTGGGCTGGTTCCGACTGGACCCTTCCTGATGCCTCAGGCTGTTTTCTTCCTCATATCTACAATAAACCTTCTCCTCAACCATGTCCTCCTTTTTTTTCATTCATTCACAAGTGTCAGTATGGCCAGAGTGACTGTTTTGACTCTTGGTAGTTGTCCTTATAAAGGCCGGCTGCCTTCATGGTATGACCTCCGTATTCCTGAAATTTTATGTTTCTATTTTTGCTTAAGCACAGTTGGTTCCTGATCATTACAAACGAAAGAATCTCAGTCAAAATACCAAAAATGGTTATGAGTCTTGTCCATGCTCTGTACCTAGATCTGGGGGCCCGAGGCTCTGTTCCCAGAGAAAGATCAAAGTCCTTCACCCATGTCTGTGATGATACATACAGACCCAAGGCTACACCCTGTGCCTTGGACCCATCAAAGTCTAAAGTCCCCAGGGAGGGAGTCTCTTTCCATGGAGCCCTACTGAACCGCCTAAGTGACAGTCCACCCCACGAGGCCATCAGAATTCTCAGCTTCTCTAGATACTGTCTTTGAACTGGTTTTGTCTGTGTTCGGCTTATCAAAAAGAACATGATTCCAAACTTGTCACTGGAAAGCCTGGCACAAACCAGCACCCATCCATACCCACAGCTCTGGAGCTCAAGATACTCTTTCTCATTCACCTACAAGAAAAGAGGGAAAAAAATGCCCTTTCTTTGACCAAATTCAGCATTTGGCACATCGGGTGCCCTGGAGCCGCTGGTGAGAAGACTGGAGGGTCCCTGAGCCGTGAGTAGGCTGGGAGACAGTTACCCTGGGAAGCCAAGCGTGGGAAGAAGTAGGAGAATAACCAAGACTGTGGGAGAAGTCTACTCTAACTGAGGAATCCAGGATTCCTGGGAAGACCTTGGGAACTGTTTCTCAATAAATACCTGGCTAAGAACCTAACCCTGAGGGGATTGGAGAGATGGCTCAATAGTTAAGAGCACTGGCTGTTTTTCCAGAGGACCTGGGTTCAATTCCCAGCACCCACATGGCAGCTTACAACTGTCTGTAACTCCAAGATCTAACACCTTCACACAGGAATCCATGCAAGCAAAACACTGAGGCACATAAAATAAAAATAAATAAACAAATAAGCCAATAAAGGAGAGAGAACCTAACCCTGTAGTTACTTTGGCCCTTTCCCCCTCACAGGCTCCCTTAGATCCCAGCTTTTTTGATGGCCTCTGCTCGTATTTTGTCTGTTAGCATTGCTGCTGAATACATCCTCCAGCCCCACTCCCCCCGCCACACACACACACACACAGAGAACAGCAAAAGGTAATTCTCTAGAGCCAGCTCGGGGGCTTATCACTGTAATCTCAGCATTTAGGAGGCTGAGGCGAAGGAACACAAGTTCAAAGCCAGCATGAGCCGCATAGCAAAATCCTATCTCAAAATAAGTAAACAACCTAGGCTTCCCTGGTCACCTTTTTTCTCTTTCCTCATCTAGTGCCCACACCAGTGGCTGCCCAGTGATTTGTCAAAATCAGCCCTGTTGTGCCTCGGATTAGTCCCCAGTAGGAGCACCTGCCAAGGTCTCTGAGGCCTTGCTACCAGGAGGGAGGGACAGAGCAGTGCTCTGAACCAGATGTGTCTCTAGGATCTTGGCATCAAACTAGAAAAAAAATTGGGAAGTACATACGGATAGAAAAAATTTAAAAGCTTTTACAGATATCAGGCACGGTCAGCTTTATCTCAGAGATGCAAAAATGGTTCAACATATATAAATCTATAAATGTAATCCACTGTATGAATAAACTCAAGAACAGATACTACAATGATAATCTAATTAAAAGCAGAAAGAGTCTTTGGGTGGGGGAAGCTATCATTCCTTCATGATAAGAGTCCTGGAGAATCTATAAACACAGGGGACCTATATCAACATGATAAAGGCAGTATATAGGAAGCCCACAACCAACACCATGTTAAATGGAGAAAAGTTCAAATCATTCCCACTAAAATCAGGAACAGGACAAGAATGCCTACTCCCTCCACTCCTGTTAAACATAGTGCTTGAAGTCAAAGACAAGAAAGGGATATAAAATAGGTAAAAAATAGAAAAGGAAGAAGTCAAAGTATCCTTATTTGCAGATGATATGATTCTATACATTAAAAAATAATAAAGATTCCAGGAGACTTTTTGACATATAGCCATTTTCACAATGTTAGTCCTATCAGTCTATAAGCATGGCAGGTCTCTCCGTCTTTTGATATCTTTGTCAATGTGTTTCTTCAGTATCTTAAAGTTCCATTGAACAAGTTTTTCACTTCCTTCTTTATATTTATTTCAACGTATTTTTGAGGCTATTGTGAATGAGATTGTTTCCCTGATTTCTTTCCTGGTATGTTTTTCATTAGTATATATGAAGACTACTGATTTCAGATGTCTCTTTTGTATTCTTCAACTTTGCTGAATGTGTTCATCAGCTTTCGGAGATTTCTCCTGGGATCTTTATTATTTTTTATTTATTTTATTTATTGGAAATGTGCCATTTTTCTGAATATGGTGGCACACGACTGGAACCCCAGCACTGAAGAGGCTGAGGAAGCAAGATCAGGATTCAAGGCCACTCTGGGATACATAGCATGGCCCTTTGTGAAAAGAGGGATCGAGGACAGAAGGGAAGGAAGGAAGATAGGAAGAAAAAGGAGGGGAGGATGGGTATCTTGACTCATGCTGCTTTGTGCTATAACAAACATAGGTACAAATGTACACACATACACACACACACACACACACACTGCCCTCCCCCTGGGAAAGGTGTTGAAGAAAGGAGTGAGCATCAGTCACTTTCTTTAAATATTAAGTAAAGGTTTACAACTCCAGGCAGGCTCAAATGAACGGAATTGAAAATCTGATGGCTTTGGGGACCACTAAGACAGGCCAGCTCACTTTTAGGGCAGCTCTCTCTCACAATACATTGGAAAGGAGAAGACTATCAAAAATGCTCAACAAAGAGTATTCACTGAGGTTTTGAGAGAGGCTGTAAGAGACTGGAGCCTCATAAGAAAAGCTAGGAGAACAAGAGAAGAAACAGAATCTCTACATGCTGGAGCAGGAGGGGACCTGGGGGGAACTGTGGATCTCAGATAGCAGTGAATTCCAGCTGGCTACCACTCTGATCTCCTGGAATGCTGCCTTGGGAAGAATTCAAAGCTCTAACTTCAGCAAGGAAGAGTTGAAGGATTGATTAATAATGTCTGCCACTGGCATAGCTACAGAAATGACAGGATGCATGCTATACAGTTCTGTCCCAAACCCAGCCAACTTCTCATTTTGTAGATGCAATGGGAAGAGAAAGAGCAGCTTTCATGAAGTCCCTTCACAGCTAGAGCCAAGTCTGACATCAAAATCCAGGCTCTTCTTTGCACTGTGACTCCTCCTTTTTCTGCTGCCCTGACAAAATCCTCTGATAAAACTAACCCAAGGAAGAAAAGGTTTACTCTGACTCAAAGTTCAAGGGTATAGTCCATCATCGTGGGGAAGTCAAGGCAGCGGAGCTTACAGCAGCAGGTCAAGTGTGATTCAGCACAAATGGAGATCAATGAACACACACTGAGGCAAGATTCCCCAGGATTCCAGCCGGAGAATGGTACCGCCCACAGTGGGCTGTTCTTCCCACCTCGGTGAACTCTGACTCCCATCTCCCAGGGGATTCTGAATTCTGTCAAGTTGACCAGGAATACTAACTGTCCCAATGCCTCAGCGAGCTCGCCTAGTGCAGGAGGTCACATTAGGAGCGCAGACTGTGACCTCACAAGGTACAAGCGGAATTTTGTTTCAGGAATAGGTTTTCCCCTGATAAGTCTCTTTGTTCGCTTAGAGGACAGCAGAGTTGAGATAACATTTCGGTGTCACCCGGATCAAGCACTAGGGGCAGGGAAAATCCATGACCAGGAAGAAAAGGGACACGCTGACCCAGGTGTTCCTGGCTGGCCTTGTTAGAGTCATAACCATTCAGTCTGCACATACATTTGAGCACCCATAACACGGTAGCTGGGGCTTAGCTCTCGAGGCATTTCCATTAGAGAGAGGGCAGAGCCAGGCAAGGAACAACGGCTAATTATGCAATTAGTTCTTCCTTGATAAATGGAGATAAATGCCAGGAGGGGCAGGGAGGCTCTGGGAGACAAACAGCCTGAGATCTGATGTCATCTGAAGGGGCGGGGGAAGCTTTCTGAGAAAGTGACATTTACACTGAGACAGGAGGATTAAAATGGGAGGTGTTGATGGATGGGGGACTGAGGGAGGCAGCAAGAGAAAGATACATGGGAGGGCAAAGGGCCGGGGGGGGGGGGCTGCGAAAGGCCTAAGAAGCAAAGGAACACAGCACACCCGAGGAACTGAAGGTCTAAAGTCAGAAGGGCTTTTGTTTGTCAGGTAGTTATTGTCAAAGAAGAGTTAGGAACCAGCTAAGCTGTGACAGGAACTCAGAGAGCAGCGGCCTCCCCGTCTCTCCCCTCCCCACCTGCAGCAGTCAGATGTTCCACAGGACTCATCCCGTCCATACTGACAGCTCACAGCTGACTCAGTAGACAGCAGGTTAGCCCTCATCCCACACTCAGCCTCACAGCCAAGCGACCTCATACTGGACATGGCCATACGGTCCTCACCTCCCTGGCGATGGCCCTCTGCAACTGGGCTACACTTACAGCGAGTAGACAATGCCCATCGGAACCAACTGGATCTCCCATTCAAATGAGTCCTCAGCCCAGGGTAGCCAACTTTTCTAATCCGCTCCCCTGTTGCCGCTTGTCCTGCCAATGGTGACTGGCCCGCACTTTGAATAGCAAAGAACCAGCAGACAAATTGTAAAAGGCTAGTATTAGGATCCTGAGGCAAACTGGGGAGCCAAAAAAAAAAAAAAAATCCATGGAAAATGATTTTGTTTGATTAACTGCAATTCTGTTGGATTATCTCCCACTGAGGGCCAGGGCTTTGCATGCTGGAGACAGATAAACATGACAGTGCTGTTGTCAACAGAAGGCTCACGGAGCCTGGCAGAACGGACAAGCACACACACAGCCCCGGGGGCCATGGGAAGAAATAAGCTGAGAGCCCGGAGCCCAGGGCTAACTTGTGCTGAGCAGGAAATCAAGGCAGACAGCTTGGGAAAGGAGACATCTCTGGAGAAATGGGACTTCCCTGTCTAGAAGGAGAGATGACTTGACCCTAACTAACTAATAAATCAACTCACCAAACTTTGACAATTCAAAGGGCAGATTCAGCAAGGTGCAATGTGAGGTCCTGAGGTACCTGATGGCCTGGGGAAATAGAGCATGTTCATGTGAGACGGCTAGAAAACGGGTCCCACATCGATTCTACTGGGGAGGAGGGAAGATGGACAGCATAGGTTTTAGAGAGAGAGAGAGAGAGAGAGAGAGAGAGAGAGAGAGAGAGAGAGAGAGAGGGAGAGAGGATAAGGCACCTACCAAGGCTGGGGTTCTGCAGCTCTGATGGGCTCACCCAGAGGAGGCAGGAGGCCTACCTGTCAATACACAGCAGTTTTCTGTTGTTTGGGCTTCGGTTAAAGGTTAGATAACAATGCCCCGGGGCAAACCTCAAATTCTACCTGCTGGGATAGACACTTAGGGTAGGCTTTCAAGAAACCAGGATGGAGGCAGCATCCTCAAAGGGTTCAGTGAAGGAGATGAAGAAGAAAGTTGTGTTTATAGTCTAGATGCTCTTGGCCATCAGTCCTTACCACTCCCTTCTCTCACCCATCTCTCTCTCTCTCTCTCTCTCTCTCTCTCTCTCTCTCTCTCTCTCTCTCTCACACACACACACACACACACACACACACACACACACACATGGCTAGAATGTGCTTTAGAGGGTGGGTGACAAGACATAGAATAGCTATCAGAAAAAGCAAAGCCCCAGGATTCATGCCTGTGGCCACTACACGGGCACAAAGCCACCACCTACCCTAGCGACCAGACCTGCTTGGCCTGTGTCCCCGGTGTGAAATCTCTGCATATGTGTTAGATTGTTGCCTGTGAATCTACTTGGTCACTTGCCCCACGAGTTCTGGGGAGAGACCCTAGGGAACTCCCCTTCTTTCTGGGGTCTTTACCCTAAGCTGCCAGAACCTCATCCACAATTATCCCAGCCAGTAGATAAACTGAGCCAGCTGAGTCAAGCCTGTGCAGAGTCCAGGCACTGAAGCAGGGCAGGACTTTACCTACAGACAAGAATCAGGAGGGTCAGGGACAGAGCCATAGGATGGGATCTGCCTCGACCTCTCCACATTCACACAACCTCTGCTGCTTCTGGACAGTCATTCATTTCCCAAATACTCATTGGTTTGGTTTTTTTTTTTATTTTTTTTTTGGTTGGTTTTTTTTTTCTTTGAGACAAGATCTCTTACACTGTAGTTCAAGCTAGCCTAGAACTCACTATGTAGCCCATGTCGGCCTCAAACTTACAACAATCCTCCTTCCTGCCTCAGCCTCTCAAGTGGACAGATTACAACTAGGTTGCCCTCAAATATTTGCAATGCTCCCTTAGTGTCAAACTTCAAATGGAGACACAGAAGTGGTCCCCGGAACAAAGTGTCCCCTCTTTCCCTCCTGTCTGTTAGCCCTTTGCAGAACATATTGTCTCCCCTGAAGTCAGAGTGCTGGACAGCTCCAGGTGAGTGGCGAAGTCAGCCATGCACCCCACCCCCTACAATGGGGCTGCAGTGGGAGGGGCTGAGGCCCTAGGAGGAAGTAGAATATACAGCCCACGGCCTGGAGCCGGAGCCTGTTCTGGGGCACATATGACTGCTTGCTAGAGCAGCCTCCTCACTGTCCACACTCACCCCCAAATCTAAGTATTGGCCCCAGAGACCAGCCTGTAGGCATCACACTGTCTTCTTCCAGATCCCAGGATCAGTGGCTGTCCCCACCCACAGCCACTTCTGGCAAAGTAAAGCCAGAAGACCTGGCCATTGCCCAGTAAGGTCCTCTTCCTGCCCTCCCCAGCCTCTGCTTGTCCTTACTGTCCTTCTCCAACATCCATCACACAGCAACCCGACCTGGTGCATCTGCAGCCCCAGCCACGTGTAGAAGCTGGAAGTGCCGTGGGCAGGCACGGGCTCTTTGGAAATCCATCAGATCCAGCTGTGACTGGTAATAGTTACATCACCCAGCTGAGGCTCAGCTTCTTCCTGTGGGAAATGGGGACACTAGCACCTGTGTCACTCACTGGGTATAGCGAGGCCTCCAGCATGTTGTCCTTGCAGATTCCGGAACCCAGCTCAACCCTCACCTAGCAAACAGCAAATGGGGTGTTTGACCCATGGCATGTCTCCACGTGCCATGAGAAGCACTGGCTTCTGTTTCTTCCTGATTTGAGACTTATCCCTAATACCTATCATCATGATAGGCACCCCAAGAACAGTCAGACATCTGCTAAGCAGTTTAACTGGGTTGTTGGCTTCATTTGCCCAATGGCCCTCATAGACTGGAGCCTTCCACAACCCTAGCCTATACCCAAATCAAGGGCCTGAACTTTTCCTGCAGATGGCCTGGTACTCACAGAGGTTATCCCTTTTAGCATTCATCCCAAGCTCCTGACCGAGAGCCTTCTGGTTTCCTGGTCCTGCCTCTGGCTGTCCCACCTACCCCATATGGGACACTCACATTTCTCTGGGTCTCTGTCTTACCTGTCCCTCCTCTGTCCTTCACCAGCATTCCTATGTCTGGCTTTCTCTGTGCATCCCGCGTCTCTGACAGTCTTTGCTGACTCCCTGTCTGTGACAGTTTCTCCTTGCCGCTACCCTTCCCTCCCACAGAAAATCCCCCTACTCTTTGCTGACAGCTTTGGCTGTCACCTGCAAGGGCACGGATGTTCAATAGCATCAATGCATGCGTTGTCACCTCTCTGTTGTTCTGGTGACAGACTGTCATTGCTTGTCTACTCTTCAGGGACTGCATGTAGATAGCTTTGTCTCCTCCATCTGAGGTGACTGCTTTCCCTCCTCCCATCCCTCCCTTTAATCCTACAGCCCCTAGTAGGGGCAACATCTATAGGTCAAGGGAGGAAGCTCCTTATCTGGGCAGGAGAGAATCCCAAAAGTCCAAGAGAGGAGCCTTGTAAGAGGCCTGAGCACCCCGCTCTGCAAATCGTAACCCAAGCAGGGAGATGAGAGAGAAGCCAGCATGCAATGCGCATGCAAGGGAAGACAGGCGAGGTAGGAGGAAACGACTCAGCCTCCGAAGGTCATACATCACGTGCTGGGGACACCTGTGAGCTACGAGGGTCACTTTCTTGAGAGCACTGTGGATCCAGACTACTTGGCACACCCACTGCTGTGCATGTTGGAGAGCACTGTACTGGAAGTGGCAGGCGTGATCAGCGAGGGATGAGCCTGTGCACAGGACCCGGTTCTTTACTCTTGGATGTCCCATGCGGTGCTTCCCTGCAGAAGGAGGAGAGCCCCCCACTTCTCCAACCTCCTACTTCAGCTGACGAAGTGTGCACAGAAGTGACAGGTGTCACATATGACAAGAGCCTCTAGAGCTGTCACATGATCTGTCTTTGTTCTCCTTCCCTCTGCCCCGATCATATCATGCTTGAGTCAGAGGCAGTTCTAGCCTCTCCTCTCCCCTGCCACAGGGAACAGGTCATTCAGAGCAGAGATAATGGCATCTGCCACACGGAGTATAGATAGGTAAAGGAGGGGGAACACGAATGTGGTGTGTGTGTGTGTGTGTGTGTGAATACATGTACATTCAGAGGCCACAAGAATATCAAGAATATGCCAAGTGTCTTCCTCTGTTACTTCCTTCCTATTCCTTAAAAAGAGGGCCTCTCACTGAACCCAAAGCTCCCACTTCAGCTAAGCCAGATGATCAGCAAGGTCCTGACATCTGCCTATCTCTGTCTTCCCCAATATTGGGGTCCAGGCACTCACAGCTATGGCCAGCATTTTCTGTAGGAGCTGGGGGTTAGAACTCAGGTCTTCGTATTTACAGATCAAGCATCTCCCCAGTGGCTGAGGGCTGCTAGTGCAGGGCAGCCTAGTGAGCACTGGAAACGTCTCATGCCCTACATACTATTCAAATGCTGGTTGTTCTGCGTCCCCAGACCAACTCCTCTGAGCTTCAGACCCTTCTCACCAGGGTATCTAATAGGCACATCAAAAACCATTTCTGATTTTTACACCAAGCGCTCTCACAAGCCTGCTCCTCCCTGGGTTCCAAATGAGTTACCTGATTTACCTCCGAAATTGTTCGTCTCGGCCCTATTATCTCTCATCTGTCTCTCTTCAACAGCCTGCTAACAGGCTTTTCTACCTCTATTCTCAGCTACCAGGGTGGTCTTTCTGCAGGGTTTATTAGGTTACATCGTCACCTTGCTCAAAGGCTTTCCACGGCAACTAGAATTAAAGAAAAATCTTACCAAAGCCAACCCTTGACGTGGTACTCAACACATTAGCGAAGATACTGACAAGGGTGATCCTGGTGATGCTTGTGAAGATGGTGGTGATGATGATGATGATGGTGGTGGTAGTAACAACTGTGAGGGTTATAATAGCATGCCTATGATAAACATCTCTCCCTATCACCAGCCCCTACAGTATTTTTACCAGCAGCACAAAATGACTTCTCTTTTGAGCAAGGTCATTTGACTGCATTCAGATGGCAATACTCTCTTGTATTCAGCCCTGTGCTGGGTGTCTTGGAAGGTGACATAGAAGCTAAAGACTACCTCTGCTCAGTTTGATGGTAGAGATACAGAACTGTGGAGTTCTCCTCGTCTGATGGAGAATACAGTGATACCCTTCAGGAAGTTCTCAATATGATGAGGGCCTCACTGGTCACCAAGGAGTTGTTAGTCTAGACCTCTGGAACCTCCAGCCCTCAGGTATCACCTTCTGCTCCTACCCCACCCGCTGTGTCAGAGTGATGATCTGAAATGAGTCTGGGTTTTGAGACGCCTCAAGTTGAAGACACACTCTTCCTTCTTCCCTTTCCATGGGGTTCTGCAGTAGTCAATCTGCCTGTCGGCCTGCCAGGATTTAGAGTCACCTGGGAGACACACCTCTGTGTGTTTCTGTGAGGATGTTTCGAGAGAGGTTTGAATGAGATGGAAGACTCACTCTGGATGTGAGTAGCACCATCCCACAGAACTGGGTCCCCACACTGAGTAAAGGGGAGAAGAGGAAGGGAGTGCCAGCGCTTCTCGCTCCCTGACTCCTGATTGCAGACAGTGTGAGCCTCTGCTTCTCCCTCTCATTACCATGTCTGCCCCACCATGGTAGACTATATCCCTCTGAACTGTGAGCCAAAGTAAATCTTCCCTTGATTTACTCTTGTTGGGTGCCTTGCCACAGCAAGGAGAAAAATAACTAAGTCCTCTGGGCAATTCACAGTCATCAGGACATGGTCTTCTCTGTCCCATGAAGCTCTTGAGGAACTTATCAGACTGGTTTGAAGCCAGTTTACCCCTTGGAGAAGCTTGAGTTTTACTCTATAGAGAGGTATCTAGGGCCTCCCCCACAGAAACAAAGGGGGACCAATGAGAAGACACAAGCCACGTATCAGCATTGGCCATGTCCATCGTGTGTGTGTGTGTGTGTGTGTGTGTGTGTGTGTGTGTGTCCAGTCAGTGAATGACTGGTTATCCAGCCATCAGTCTGTGAATTTTTATTAGTGTAAGTTTCTTGTAACTGCATTTGGAAGCTCCTTCTGCTGAGAAACCAGTCTTTTGTAGGGTAACCACACATCCCAGTTTGAACAACCATGGATTTCAGTGACTTTTCCAGCCTCAAGGTCCTCTATTGATCCTCCTAAGGATGTTAGAAGTGGGTTAGGTTAGACTTATGATACTAAGCTGTGGGACCCTGTGGCTTCCGGAAGCTTCCCATACAGACAGGTTCTCCTCTTGCCAAGGCTATGTGGTAGGGCCTGGGGAGATGGGTCAATCAGTAAAGTGCTTGTAACACGGGTGCAAGAAACTGAGCTTAGATTCTAAGCATCCACATAAGAGCTGGGTATGGCAGCACTCTTCCGTGATCTTGGTGCTGAGGAGGCAGATCCCTGGAGCTCATTATCCAGCAAATCTGACTGAATTGATGAGCTCCATGTTCAGTGAGAGACTGTGTCTCAAGAGAGGAATCGAGGAAGGTATCAGTCAACAGCAACCTCTCACTTGCGTGCAACACGTTTGCACACACACGAACACACACGCACACGATTACATTTGGGGGTTCCAAGTGGCGTATCATTTAAATGTTGAGTCTCCAGCTAGAGCAAGCTTTGCACCACGTGGCATCATTCCCATCCTTTGCCGCTTGGCATCACCACTCCTGGAGTCTTGCCACATGACATTGTGTCTAAGCAGATGTACCTCTTGATTTTACATTCAGCTTGTTTACAGGATGGTTTTCAAATTACAAAACTAATATATGCTGATTGTAACAGCTGAAACGTGCAATTGAACAATTTATAAATTATAGCTTTCCCAGGTCTCCTCCAAATGCTTCTCCTCTGATGGACTCAATAGTAACTTTCTGTCATATAACCTTCAAGTGGGAAAACTCTTAAGAATAATTTGAGCTGTCCCTAAAATCATTAGGGCAAAAATCAGCCACAGAGCCAGGTGTGATGGCTCGTGCCTGTAATCTCAGCACTTGGGAGGCTGAGGCACAATTACCATGAGTTTGAGGCCTTCCCGGGGTATATAGTGGGTTTCAGACCAGCCTTTCCTATAAACTCTTGTCAAAAAAAAAAAAGATACAATCTGCTGTGAAAAGATGATTCTTGTTTTTACCCACAAGTTGCCTCCAGAGGATGCCTGGCTTCCCAACAAGGAAGAAAATTTAGAACTGTCTGGAGACCTAGTACTTCCCATGCAACAGCACATGGCGAGTATACCTTGGGGAGAGAGGGACACCTGCTTTGAGCACTGCCCACAGCCTAGGGTGCTGGGATGTTTTCAGAGATGGTAACGTCTTCTGATTTAGACCATGCCACAGGCTGGACTCAGGGCACTCAGGTTGCTGCAATCCTAGCATTTGAGAGCTGAGGAAAGAGGGTTATGAGTTAAAAGACAGCCTGGGCTACAGAGTTAAATTCTAGGCCAGCTTGGGCTATGAGATCCTGTCTCAAAAGAACAGCTGGTAAGTAAGTAACTCACCATGCTAAATGGGGTATAAACCCCCTCTGTCCCATCCATCTGTTACCTGTGTGTGCTCAGGTGAAACCCCAGCTTACTCACCTGAAAATGAGAGACATCATATCTGTGTGTGAGTTGGGGTATAATTCAAACCCCCAAAGCCACTCCCTGCGATCCACGCAGCAAGGCTAAGACAAACAGGGGACTGAAGCAGGGAAGGCCGAGAAAGCAGCACTTAGGGGAGCCACTACCACTGCCTCAGCCTTCTCACAGCAGACCTCCCAGTACCCAGAATTCCTGGGAAGCAAGCCTGATCTTGGGTTGCAGCGAGAAGGCAGATGAATCTTGAGGGCGCATCCAAGAGACACCTCAAAGTGCACCTTCCTAATTACTGCCTTCAGCTACCTCCCACAGATGGCCCTGCTGCCTCCTCCCTGAGAAGGTGACCTGACAGCTGCCGGTGACGCCAGTCTGCCAATCAACAGCCCGGCACTGTGCCCCAGGTGGGTTTCCTCTGAGACTAAACAAAACAGTGTGGGTTGGTGGCGAGGGAGATGGCTCAGGCAGTGTAGTGCTTGGAGCTCAAGCTTGAGGGCCTGGGTTTGACCCTCAGAAGTCACGTTTTAAAAGGCAGACATAACAGCAATGCGCTATCATCTCAGCTCTGGGGCGGTGGAGACAGGAAGATCCCTGGGGATGGCTTGCCTGCCACACACACACACACACACACACACACACACACACACACACACACCTTTCAGAGTGCTCAATGAGTAGCAATCATTAGCAGCCTTTTTACAATCTGGATCCTGGAATACTTGGCTCCCCCTACCCAGGCCACACATTCCCACCTCACTTAATGTTTCAGAAAACCCTAGGTGCCAGAGCTCCATCAGAGCTTCCCATGGCTCGGCAGGTCCTATCATTTCTTTTCCAGATCCGATTATAATGGCAACATTTGTAAACTGCTGATCCCTTAATTCCCCATAAGTACACATTCTGGCTGAGGTATTCAAACCCATTACACCGAGAGACACAGACTAAATTCTCTCCTGCTTCCCCTTACTTGATATTCATTCTGTGGTTACTGTGCCCCCAAATAAACAGAGAGAGAGAAACAGAGACAGAGAGAGACATACACAGAGAGAGAGACAGAGAAAGAGAGATAGAGAGACAGAGAGACATAGACAGAGAGATAGAGAGACAGAGAAAGAGAGAGACAGAGGCAGAGACAGAGAGAAAATTGTGTGCCAAGTGTGTCTTGTCCGGTCACGGGCACATTCATGAATGAGTGGTCCTGTTCTCACCATCACGCCATCCCTATCAGCCGCTGCTACTCAACACTTCAGAATAATAAAACGTTTTCCACCCAAATTAATTTTTAAAAACCCAAACTGCATGCAAACTCCATTCCCTGAGACTTAAATTCAAACCATTCCACAGGAAACCAAATTATCCTTGTAAAGGACTCCAACTGATTGGACTTCAAAATTCAAAATTCAATTGTGGAAAATAAAATAGGTTATAAGGCACAAAAGCCTTTTCCAGTCTGCCCAGCTCTGAAGCGCAAGTCAAACACCACGTGGTCACAGGTCAGCGCTTCCTACGAAGAAATCCATTTCGCAAACAAACCTAGGGTAACCACACACGATGGGCAAAGCCGGATCCTGATTAATGACAGGCTCCACGCCACCACAGCCTCTGTGAGGAGGGGAAAGCTAACATTTGGGGGAACAACAATACCTGTGAAATTGCAATAATCTCCAGGGGGGAAATGACCCAATTTAAACTCATTCTCTCTTCAGCTTGGACCTCCTTAGCTCTTTTAAGTATGTTCCAAGTTGCTGATTGGGCCCTTTGGAGACAAGGCCCCTGGTGTCCATCCCAACTGTCTCCTCTCCTTCAATGACTTTAAGAGAAGCTTAACACTCCCACCCCTCAGATTCCCCCACCCTCCACCCTGACCCCCGCTTTACCAGGATGCTATTCAAAAGTGTCGGTCTCTTGCACAAACTTGTCAGAAGTCAACTGCCTTAGTGATTTTTCTGATTGCTGTGACATAAGTACTCTAAAGAAAGAAGGGTGAGATGGCTCAGGGAAAGGTGTTTGCACCAGGCCTGATTACCTAAATTCAGTCCCCAGGACCTGACAGACGGAGAGACTCCACTTCTGCCAGCTGTCCTCTGATGCCACAAATGCTCTATACTACACAAAAGCTCCTCCCCAATAAAGAAATATAAACAAACTGTTAAGGGAAAAAACTGGTTTGTTTTTGGCTCACAGTTTGATGGTATAGTCAATGCGATGGTGGGACAAAGGCATAGGAACTTAAGGCAGCTGGTCACATTCTATCTACAGTCATGAGGCAGGGAGGGACGGTTGCTGGTTGAGCTGGCTAATCCTCTGTCAATTTGACACAAGTTAGAGTCTTCAGAGAGGAGGGAGCCTCAATTGAGAAAACGCCTACAAAAGAGAACTGTGGGCGAGCCTGAAGGGCGTCTTCTTAATTAATGTTTCATGATGGAAAGTCCAGTCCACGGAGGGTGGTGGCAGCCCTGGGCTGGTGGTCCCAGGTTCTATAAGAAAGCAGGCTGAGGAAGCCGGGGGCAGCATTCTTCCCATGGCCTCTGCATCAGCTTCTGCCTCCAGGTTCCTGCCCTGTTCCAGTTCCTGTCCTGACTTCTTTTGATGGTGTATACCGATGTGGAAGCTTAAGCTAAAGCAACCCTGTCCTCCCCAAGCTGCTTCGGTCATGGCTTCATCACAGCAATCGTCACCCTGTGACACAGGTGCTCAGCTCACTTTCTCCTTTTTCATCTAATACTTTTGTTAATTATTAGGGAAATTCATATAATGTATTTTCTGACTGATTGTACGTATAATGTACTGCATTCACCTGTCCTCCCTCAGCTCCTCCCAGGTCTACCCTCTCTCCACCCCCAAAAATCCAGTACAATTTGTGTTCCTTGGCTACTCTTGGAAGTAGAGTTGGCCCTGGAGTGTGGTCAACCTACAGGGACCATCCCAGTAAAGAAAACTGACCCTTCCCCTCCCTGCAGCAGCTATCAAATGCCTAGAGATCCTCGCCTGGTGGCAGGAGGGAGCCCGCGCCCACCTCCTCCCTCAGTTAGGATTTTTGTCTACCTGGAGCTTGCATGGGTCTTGTGCATGCTGTCACAATCGCGGTGAGTTCACATGAACCTCTGCCCTGCTGTGTTTGGAAAACAGTGTCCTTGGTGTTACCCAGCACCCCACCCCTTACAGCAATCCTGCTTTGGGAGGAAGGGTGTGGTGTGTGTCCCAAGAAGGGCTAAGCACTCCAGAACCTCTAGTTCTAGGCTCATTGACTAGCTGTGCTATCACCTATTTCCAGAAGTATTTCTGAAGAAGGCTGAGAGACACAATGTTTTCTGGGTATAGCCATGAGTTATTAGGAGTTGTTTTATTACAATGTCCATTTAGGAAAATAATGGCACTAGGTTTCTCCCCTATGACCTAGGAAAGATGCTTGTACTTATAGAAACAAGAAAGGACTCTCTGAACAGGACCTCGGGAGCTCAGGCATTAGGACCAACGGTTGATAAATGGAAGCTCGTGAAACTAAAAGGCTTTTGTACAGAAACAGACACCATTGTTCAGGTGAAGAAGCAGCCTGTGGAGTCGGGGAAATTTTTTTTACATGTGACAGAGGCTAATATCTAGAACACACAAAGAACTCAAAAAAAATAAACATCATGACCTTGTGTCTAGATCAACCTGGTATCTCTTATGTTTTTGATGTTTTAAAGCCAGACTCATGAGGTTATTGATACTTGAAACAAGTTTCAGCCAATAGAAAGTCTTTACTAGCTGGCCAGAGATTGCACTGGGCATGTCGGATCCCAGTGTAGCCCCGATCCTTTTTTAGGGTGAGTTTTTAGCACCAAAACCATGTGTTGGGTTGACATACTTCAGTTAACAAGAACAGTTAGCCAGAAGTGAAGCTACAGAAGCCAAGGAGCAAGGTTAGTACATTTAGAGACTTTCCCAAAACTGGACTTTGATGGATTAGATCTTTGTTTTTGTTTTGGTAGGTGGTGCTGTCTACATGCTGAGTTTTATGGCTTGAACGGTACTTCCATCATGGCGTCAGTCTTGCTAAGATCTGGGAGCCCGGTACAGTTACGGAAGCATCCTGGCTCGTGTTTATGTGTTTCTTTTTAAATTGGGAGAAAGAGCTGGCAATGTCTAACCGACATGTTTCTTGGGGATCACTATAAACTCTCATGCAGCTGTTAAAAATGACAGAGATTCAAACTTCCTTGTATCCAGCTTCCTCTACCGATGATGTTTTCAGAGACACTGTACAGTTCCACCAGCAAAAGAGTGACATTATTCAATTTGTGTTCAGGTCTCCACCACCCACCCGCCCCCACTCTCTTGAACTTGCATGTGTGTTCCATTCCATAATTCTGTCCTCTGTGGTAGGCTCTGTAGCCATCACCCTAGGATAACATTGACCAATTCCCTCATCAAGAGAAACCTTGTGTCTTCCCTTCCCCCTTTCATCCCACCACCCTTGCTTGACCCCCAACAGACAATCTCCTTTCTGGTTCTTATACTGTGTTGTCTCCACCCACACTGTACAAATGGGGTCGTGTAGTATGGTGACTTATCTTCCTTCTCGACCTGGCTAGATTTGGAATGACCTAGGAGACACACTTCTGGGCTTGTCTGTGATTGTGTTTCAAAACAGATTTAACTGAGAAGGGAAGATTCACCCCAGATGTGAGTGGTACCACCCCATTGGCCAGGTGCCCAGTCTGACTAATAGGGAATAAAAATAAGTTGAATTGAACCCGGAATTCTTTTCTCTGGCCTGACTGGAGGCGCAAGGAGACCAGCTGCTTCACATCCCTGCCACCACATCCTCCCCACATGCTTCCCATCACAGGTGATGCCCTCTCCAACTGAGCCAAATAAACCCTTCCATTCTTAAGATGCTTGTCTCAGTCAGGGTTTTATTGCTGTGAAGAGACACCATGTCCACAACAATGCCTATAAAAGAAACATTTAACTGGGGTGGCTGGCTTACTGTTTCAGAGGTTCATTCCATTAAGATCATGGAGGGAGCACGGCAGCATGCAGGCAGTCCTGGTGCTGGAGGAATAGCTGAGAGTCCTACATCTTGCAGGCAACAGGAAGTCAACTTAAATACTGGGTGGTATCCTGGGCAAAGAAAACCTCAAAGCCCACCCCCACAGTGACACACTTCCTCCAACAAGGCCATACCTACTCCAACAAAGCCACACCTCCTAATAGTGCCACTCCCCATGAGATTGTGGGTGCCAATTACATTCAAACTATCACATTCTGCTCCCTGGCCCCCATAAGCTTGTAACAGTATCATGATGCAAAACGCATTTAGTCCAACTTCAAAAGTCCCCATAGTCTATCACAGTCTCAACAGCATTTGAAAGTCCCAAGTTCAAAGACTCTTCTGAGATTCATGCAATCTCTTAACTGTAATCCCCTCTAAAAATCAAATTCAAAAAGAGGATCACATACTTTCAAAATATAGTGGCACAGGATATATCCATTCCAAAATTTAAGGAATGGAGCATAGAAAGGAAATACTGTACCAAAGCAAGACCGAAAACCAGCTGGGCAGACTCCAAACTCGGCACCTCCATGTCTGATGTCAATATCACATCTCCAACTCTGATCAGCTCGGTTAACTGCAGCACACTTCTTTCTCTTGGGCTGGTTCCACTCCGATAGCAGCTCTCCTTGGCAGATATTCCACGATTCTGGCATCTCTAACATCTTGGGTTCTCCAAGGCAGTCCAGGCTTCAACTTTACGGCTACATACAATGGCCTCTCTTCTGGGCCTTCATTCAGGGACACCCCTGACACATGCCTGACCTCAACAGGTTTCTTTAGGAGGGGAGAGAAATTCCATAACCTGTTTCTTCTATCCTTAACTCTAAAGTCAGAACCACATGGCCAATACTGCCAAGTTCTGCTGCTTACTGGGGCTGGAACATGGTCCCCTCGTTCAATTATGTCTTCGCCAGCTTTCTGTCTTTCACTGCCTAAGCTTGACTGCCCTGAAACTTGCTCTGTAGACCAGGCTGGCATCAAACTCAGAGATCTGCCAGCCTCTACCTCCCAAGTGCTTGTATTAAACGAATGCCAACCACACCCTGTTTTAAATTTTACTTTAATACCTTTAAACAAATTGGAAATTTAGCTGGGTGGGATCTTGCCCTGAGGTCACCACTCCCTTTATTCCATTTTTAAAATCTGTTTATCTCCTTAAACACTAAATTTAGCTCCATCCCACTTTCTGGTGTTCTTTTCTCCTCAAAATTTACATTTTGTAATTTACCCTGCTCAACTTGCTCCTTTTCATTATAAATCTTTATAAGCATGAACGCTAGCAACCACACAACAGAGTCTATACTAGGCTGTTTTGAGATTTCCTCTGTCAATGGAATTAATCCAAAACTCTTCACTTTAGCCTCTTAGGACGGGGCAAAAGACGGCCAGTTTCTTCACCGAAATATCACAAGAATGATCTCCTAAATTCTTCTCCTCTGAAACCTCTTGAGTGAGCACCCCACAGTTCTTCAAATCACACTCAGCACCCCATCTTCCACTCTCCTACTAGTAGGGCTCATTAAGCATCACTTAAAATGTTCAGTTGCTTTTCTAATCCATAGTCCCAAAGTCCACATTACTCAAAACAAACACACGGTCAGGCCTATCACAATACCCCAGTTCCTGATACCAACTCTGTTTTAGTTAGGATTTTTTCTTGCTGTGAAGACACGCCATGACCACAGCAACTTGTATAAATAAAATGTTTGATTGGGTGGCTTGCTTACAGTTTCAGAGGTTCGACCTGTTACCATTATGGTATGGAACATAGCAGTCTGCAAACACACAGGGAGCTGAGGGAGCAGCTGAGAGGCCTACATCTTGCAGGCAACAGGAAGTTGACTGGGACACTGGGTGATATCCTGAGCTTAGGAAACCTCAAAGCCCGCCCCTATAGTGGCACACTTCCTCCAACCCATACCCACCATACCAAGGCCATACCCACTCCAACAAAGCCACACCTCCTAACAGTGCCACTCCCTATGAGATTGTGGGGGCCGATGACATTCTAACTACCACACTGCTATCATCAGGTGTTTGGGCATAACAGCAAAAAAGGAACTGATACGTACAGCATATAATCTCTCTAGCACGGATGTAGCCTGGTCTAGTGAAACGCATTGTCCTTGTCACTTGTAACAACCGCTCCCTGAAGGCTTATCCAAGTTGTTGTGCACATCAGTAACAAGCTTCTTTTTAGCGAGGAGCAGTCTTCCGTTATGAATATATACCACTATTTAACCGCGCACCTGAAGGGCGTCTGGACAACTTCCAAACATTTCTGACTGAAAAACGTTTTCTGTGACGGTTGCAACATCACAGGCAAAAGCTCCCTGGGTTTTTCATGAGGAGGTAAGTTTTTATTTCCCTGGATAAGTGCCAGAGTACAACTGATTACTTTATAGTCATCTGCCAACTACTGTCTACTAATCCCCCTAGTTCACATCTCCCTCTGGCTCCCAGGCTCCCCACGCCTTTGTTAGTATTTGCAGTTCTTTTGGGGTCTTTATTCTAGTAAACTGTGGTGGCTGTAAAGCAATAGACCTTCTTGGTTGTGGCTGGCCTGACTCTGATGTTGACCATCTTGCCATAACTGGGGAGGTCAAGTGAAGCATCCATTCATATCTTTTACCCAAATTCCAATTGAATGGTTTGATATGTTCTTCTGGGGTTGCTGTTGTTGTTTTGATTTTTGTTTTTTACTGCTGAATTCTCAAAGCTTCTTATGGGATCTAGATAATCGCTCTTGGTTAGCTATTAACTTGAAATAATTTTTTCCTACTCTGTAATGAGTCTTGCTTTTTCACTTGGATTAATGTCCTCAATTCCATCTTCGACGATCAATTGTTGATTGTTGTTGCTGATTGCTGTTCCACTGCATCGATGGCACCAAGACCCATTTAGCAGCTCTATTGATGACTGGTGTTGAGTCCTCTGCCTTTACCAGTCGTGTTGCTACGGACAACTCTTGGTGTGTCTCCTGCTGTTCTCCACAGGTAGAATTATTGTAAGAAGTAGATAGACCCACAAGCAAAATATCCGGGTCCCTGGAGGTACACCTCATCAACTTTACTAGATAAAGCTAAATGCATTCCAGAGAGATTATATCACACAATCACAAAAAGTCCCTGTTGCCCCATGCCCTTGCCAACTCTTGAGTTTATCTAATTTCTTTTCCTGTTTTGGCAGTTTGGTGGCTATGTAACATTGTGTTTGTATTTGCCTCGTTATAAGCATCTATATTTGTCTTGTATACAAATGAATATGAAGGCTTCTCTAATTTCCCTGGTGAGATTGAGCCTGCTTCTCCAAGTTCTTTGTTTTATTATCTAATCTCTCTCTCTCTCACCCTCTCCCTCCCTCCCTCCCTCCCTGTCTCTCTCTCCCTTCCTTTCTCCTCTCTCTCTTCCTCTCTCTTTTCCTCTCACCCTCTCTCGCTCTGTGTGTGTGTTTCCATCCACCTACACACATACGCCACATGTGCAGAAGTAAGAGAACAACGTTAGAATTGGTTTTTTTCCTTCCACCATAGAATCTATCCTCCTGGAATTGAACTCGGATCGGCAGGCTTGCACAGCAAACAGAGCAAGCACCGTTACCCTCTGCCATCTCAGTACCCCTGGTTAAGGGTCTTAGTTCTCGTTTTAATCCACTTGTCTCTTGGGCCATTTGTAATTATCCATTGATCCGCAAATCTCCCGAAGCAGTAGTGGAGCAGGCCTTCGACTCCAGCACTTGAAAGGCAGAGCCAGGAAGATCTCTGTGAGTTCAAGGCCATTCTGGTCTACAGAGTGAGCTCCAGCACAGCCAAGACTACACAGAGAAAGTCTGTCTTGGGGGGAAAGATCTGAAAGTTCTGTTTGGTTTTGTTTTCTAACAGGAATCTCTTCACACTTGTGTGCATGGCTAATCTCTTGCTCTATGTCACCTGTCTTTCTACTCCCATTAGGATATCTTTTGGTGAGCAGTCATTTGCGTGGAGTCAAATTGGTTCAACTTCTCTGCAGAGCTGAAGCCTGTGGACTGTAAGGAACTCTACCTCTGCGGAGGTCATGGGTACCTGTGCCTCCTACATGTGGACTCACAGTGTTTAAGAACACAGACTCCTAGACTGCTGCCCGGGTTCAGATCCTAGGGATGAAGCCTTGAGGAGTTCGTAAGCCTCGTTATGCCTGTTTACTTATTTGCCATTGGAGACTGTGTTATCCCTTACATCACGCAGCTGTTCTTAGAAGATCATCAGATCTATAATGAGTGTGTTAGATTATTTGCTCATCCCTGTGACCCGATTCCTAACAGAAACTACTGAAGAGGGAGTTTCCCTTGACTCCAGTTCTGGGGGATATGGTCCATCACTGAGAGAAAGGCATGGCAGCTGCGATGTGCGGCTGCTGGTCACCCCAAGTCCACAGTCAGGACACAGAAGCGAATGCTGGCCTCTCTCTAGCAATCTCCTTTTCATTCAGCCCGGGACGCCAGCCTTTGTGATGATATTGCCTACGTTTAGAGTCGTTTTTCCACACTCAGTTAAGTCTCTATGGAAACAGCATAACATACATGTTCAGAGGCGTGTCCCCTAGATGATTCTAAGTCCCATTAAGCTGACAATGAAAGCCACTCATCTCTGTCAGTGTTATATGCTCCTGTCATCAGCACCAAGTATCCTAACACCTACCTTTATGTTTAAGTCTTTGACAACCAGAAATTTATGTTCTTATTATATATCAATATAATTAATTGTGTTATTTATTTTATTTATAAATATTTTACTAGTTATATTAATGAATATATTGCATATATTTTATATGGTATGAAGTACCAATCTATACTTTACATGAATAATCAATCTATTCAACACAATCTTCTTAAGTATTTTGAAGGATTTATTTTTGTTTTATTTTTGTGTCTCTGTGTAGATGAGCATACCATGTGCAGTACCTGCAGAGGCCAGAAGAGGGCATCAGACCCTCCGGTGCTGGAGTTAACAGTCCTTTGTGAGTCACTTGATGTGGGTTCTAGAAAATGCCCTACTTCTCTGTAAACACAGAGCCTTAGCAATGTAGACACCATGACCATGGCAACTCTTATAAGGAAAGCATTTTATTGGTGCTGACTTACAGTTTCAGAGATTTAGTTCATCATCATCATGGCAGGAAATACGGTGGCGTGCAAGTTGACAAGGTGCTGGAGAAGTAGCTGAGCATTCTAAATCTGGATCAGTAGGGAGAGAGAGATACTCTGGGCCTGGCTGGAGCATTTAAAACCTCAAAGTCCACCCCCACTGACCCACTTCCTTCAACAAGGCCACACCTACTCCAATGAAACCACACCCCCAATCTCTATCAAGTAACACCACTCTCTGATGACCAAGCATTTAAATATAGGAGCCTATAGGGGCCACTCTTATTCAAACAACCACACACAGCAAGCACCCGAACACTGAGCCATCTCAGCCTCAAAGACATTTTCTTTTTGAGACAGTATCTCTGGCTGTCCTGAAACTCCCTATGTAGACCAAACTGGCCTCAAACTCAAGAGACCTACCTGCATCTGCCTCCCAAATGCTGGAATTAAAGGCTGACACCACAGCCTACCTCAACAGCTTCGGTTTTGTTTTGTTTGTTTTGTTTTTTAATTGAGTCTTATCATTTAGCCTCAAGTCAAGCTTAGACATGCAGGGTGTCTGTGCGCTCCTAAGTCATCACGATGTTATGGTGCCATCACCATATTTGACATCACAAGTTATCCCACCTCATCTTTGGCAGATTTTACCATTTTATTCTGCATATGAGGGAGAAGGCTGGTCCTTCAGCCAGCCTCTGCATGCCAGATGAGTATTCTCCCACGGATACACCTCAAGCCATCATATATCGCATACATCAGCTTGTCAGGCCTTTGAAAAAATGAAATCTGCTGGGTCTTTATTGGAATTGCATTGAATATAGAGATCAGTTTTGGGAATGCCAACATTTTACATCAGTTTCTTCCCATCTATTTTATATATAAGCCTTGTATTTCCTCTACGCTGTACTACACATGTTTTAGGTTTATTCCTGGCTATTTTATTTTATTGGTGCCGTTGTAAATGACGTTGACTCTAAGTACAATTCCACCTGTGTATTGTAGAAATGCAATTAAACTTACACTGGTTCCACATTCAGAGAGCTTTTATTAGTTCTGATAATACATTTTCCGATTCTCCGGAGATTTCTGTGTTTACTATCCGTCCTCTCAAAATAATGAGAGTCTGATGATCCCAATCCTTATTTCTTCTTTTTCTTTATTGTGTATGATATTTGTCTAGCTGTCAGCGGAGACCTTTGGTGTATCTTAGACGTCGTCACTGCAGGCAAGGAGGCTGGTCGTGATTTTTGTCTAACACGGAATATTCCAAAGCTTCACCTTTAGGCATGGTATTTAGAGCAGGGTTTTTTAGGGGTGAAATGCATTGTGGTGAAGGGATAGTCTTTTATCTTTGGTTCACAAAGACTTTTTAAAAGAAGGACAAATAAGCATTGGGTTTTATTAAATTTTGCATCTGTTACAATGACCTTATTACTCTCTTCTTTATATTGTTAGTGTAAGAAATCGAGTTGATTTTTTTTTTAATGCTCTAAGGTTAATGCAACCTTACGTTCCTTGTGTAAATTAGCTCAGGGCACATTAGCATGTTTCTACATCACAGAACTCTGTTCGCCAATATTTGACTCAGAATTCAGAATGACGCATCTGTTTTCCTCAGTCAGGTCTGTCTGGTACCTTTCTCATGGTGTTCCTGTCGGAATTGCTGCTAAAGATGATGCTAGGCTCACGAAATGGGCTGGGTCGTGTTTCTTTTTTTTTTTTCTAGTTTAAAGATACTGATGCCTTCAATGCTTGCTATAACTGACCAACAAGATCACGCGAGTGGAGCTGGTATTTTCCTTTAAATCCTAAAATTGATAATTTCCCTTATTTAATAACTGCGGGATCCTGCATTAGGTTTCTTCGGCTGCTGATTTCTGTAGTTTATATTTCTAAAAAAAAAATACATTTCATCTAAATTTTCCAAAATATTAGCACAAAGCCGTTCACTGTTCTGACTTTCGCATGGTGCCGCATCTTAAGCATGTTCCATGCTTTTCATCCGTCTGTTTTGGCGGCCTCCTGTCTCCCTGATCGATCCCACCAGAGATTTTTCAGTCTTGCCAGCCTTTCTCAAACAATACTTTCTGTTGTGCGTTCGATTTCCCTGGGCTTTTATTACAATTTTGTTTATGTCTGTGCATGTACTTATGTGACAATGTGCAGGCAGAGGACAGAGGACAATATATGAGAGTCAGTTCTTTCCTTCCACTATGGGGGACCCAGGGCTCAAACTCGGGTCATCAAACTTGGCGGCCAGCACCTTTACCCTCTGAGCCATCTCGCCAGCCCAGATTTCCTTCTTTTGTTGTTATTTTGTATTTTGATGTTTTCTGCCTTCTTATTTTTGGAGCAGTTTTCAGGCATTCATCCTCAGTTTGGTTCAGGTCTTCTCAGCCAGAGGCAGTTTTGCCCCTATGATGAAGTCGGCCATGTCCCAGGTCCTTAGGTGATGGTCACAGCTGGGGGCAATTGTGCCATCTCAAGGGACTCTGCTAAGCACCCTACAGCAAGCAAGCCCACTTCTCTATGCCCCCTGACTCCTTAGCAACCATGAACCATCCGCAGCCCAAAACCTTAGTCATGCTGAAGATAGAGCCTGCTCCGGCTTATTAATTCAGCCTTTCTTCTCTTCTGGGAAGAGCACTTAGCATGAGACTCTTCCCGCTGAGCACTGCTTTTGTTTCACCTCAGAAATATTTTATAACTTTAAATATGGGAGAATCAACTCTTTCTGGTGTACAGTTCTACAAGAAGCACCAGTGTGTATGGATGTATAACCATTCCCGTAATCAGGATGCCACAGCATCCTCATGCAGGAATCACCAGCATGCCGCCCCTTTATGGTCAACCTCCCTCTACCGTGGGCAGCCAGCCGTCCTTCCTTCCTCTGAGCTGATAGCTTCCAAAATGCCTTATGCTCCAGTTTGAGCATGGCTCCCAAAGGCTGGGACTGGGAACCCAAACCCCAGTACAGCAGGTGTTAGGAGGTGGGCCCACTGGAAGACAGAGCACCTAGGCTCCACCCTCATGATTAGATAAACAACAGCTTACAAGGGGAGAAGGCCTTGTTCTCTCTCTCTCTCTCTCTCTCTCTCTCTCTCTCTCTCTCTCTCTCTGTCTCTCTCACTGTCTCTCTCTCTCTCTCCTTCCACAGCAGGATGCACAGCCCGGAAGCCCTTGCCAGATGCCACCACCTTGTTGTCACACTTCCCCTTATACTACAGGACTAGGAGAAAGACCCTTTCTTCCTTACAGGTTACCTAGTCACAGGTCACCCAGTCAGAAGTTTTATGTGGTGTCAACCCAAAAGACTAAGACATTATAGAAACAAAACCATAAAGTATTCATTTTGGAAGATGGCTTTTTTCACTTAACACTTGGAGACTCACGCATACTTGGCATAATTCAGTCGCCGGGTGATATTCTAGTTAATACTCTCAGAGTTTATCCATTCACATGGTTAAGAACTTCAAGAGGTTTTCCCATTCCTCAGGATTTAATAACTAAATCAGTTGTTTGTGTACAGACTTCCGCGGTGATCTAAAGTTTTTCTTTTTCTAGTTACCCAGGGATGGGCCAATGAGAGCCTCTGGTAAATGTGTGGCTAACTTTACGAAGCTCTGCCGGACTGTTTCCCAGAGTGCCTGGACTATTTTCCTTCTCATCGGCAGAATTGGCAGGCACATTCTGGTTGCTCTGCAGCGTTTGGGTTTCCCGGCAAATAGAGGGGGCTTCTATTTGCATTTGCTGTCAGTCATTCTAAGGGGCACAGGCACATCCTGGTCCTAATCTGTGCTTTCCTAGCGGCTGATGGTGAGCATCTCATAGGGATGCGCCTCTCTTATGGCTCCTTTAGTGAGACATCTCTGCAAATCTTTGTTCGCGTTTCTGTTACCCTCTCAATTTTGCTGCTGTTGGCGTTCTCTTAGCAATTTGATCAAGTTCTCACTGGTGCATAATAGGCCTCACTAAGGGGGGAAGTCTGGGGATTGTGTTACCTTTTATTATTATCATCAAATTCCATGCACAATGATTACAAGACAGAATGAGGAATTCCAGTAGCATCACCAACTGCTCCGCTGTTCCAGCTGGGGGACCAGCTCTCCACCGCTGGTCCTGTAACCTCGTTCCCAAAGGGCAATGGGGACACTCCAAGCCTTGGCTCTGCCAGCTACTACATTGTCAAAGAGAGAGCTCAACACCCCCATCCCCCCACCTCCATCCCCATTCCTGACACACACACACACACATACACACACACACACCATCTTATTGGGTCAGGTCATGTATCTCCAGAGAAGACCACGCCCATTCAGCCAAGTTGTCCCATACAATTGGCTATCCAACGTCACGTTGGAAATAAATGATTTGCTAAGCTTAAGTTTAACCTCTCATAAAACAGTCACCAAAAACAAAAAAGTAAACACTCCCGGCTGTCTTAGGAACCCCTCCCTTCCTGCTTGCCCTGATTCAGACAGCCACTGCCCTTTCCGGAAGGTATACCTGAATTTCCTAGAAAGTCATGAAACATAAAATTATATGGTATGTACTGTTTTGCTCACTTATTTTATTCTGAAATTATTCCAAGAGTCACCCATGTAGCTGGGCATAGCCACAGTTCATTTCTGCATATTCCCCAGTCCTATTCTACTGGATGGGTTCAGCTCAGCTTGGGGATCCATTATTCATTTAAAGGAGATTTGGGTTCCCAGCTTCCAAACCATAAACTGAATAAATCCTTTTCCTCTGTAGATTATCTAGCCACAGAGACTGAATATGATCACATAATAAGCTTGAATGATTTTTTTAACTATAAATAAAGTTTTAAGTAATTGCTTTGGTGACTTTAAGAACTGAGGGTCTGGCAAGATGGAACAGTGGACAAAGACATTTGCTGCCAAGCCTGTAGACCCAAGTTCAATCCTTAGTACCCTTGGTAGAAAGAAAGAACTCTTGAAAGTTGTCCTTGGACATGCATTTTGGTGCATATGTACAAGTCTCTCTCTCTCTCTCTCTCTCTCTTATACACACACACACACACAGACACACACACGATGTAAGAAAGGCTTTTAAAGACCTCAGTAAGTTCCTTTAGAGTTATACAAAAAAGAAAGAAAGAAAGAAAGAAAGAAAGAAAGAAAGAAAGAAAGAAAGAAAGAAAGAAAGAAATCTGCAGAGTGCAGAGCATTTATCTTTTCAGAAAAAGGAAGAACTTGGATTTCTGGCTCAGTTTAAAGCCCATCAGGAGGCACTCTGTGGGCCAAGGACACACCTGGGGTTTCATAACTCTAGAAAGATCTGAAGTGCCTCCCTGCCTCTCTGCACAGGGAAAGGCTTCCAGGGTCTGAAAGGACAGGGAAGGGAGTTTACGCCACACAGGGAGAACTGACCTCTGCTCTGCCTTCTCGTGTGGCCATTCACAGAGGCAGAGGAAATGGCCGTGAACTCTCAGCTCTGACCACCGCAGCACAAGGCCAAGGCCTCTGCTGGGAGCCGCACACACGTGGCCTCATTCACTTCTCCAGTTCCCTCGTGGACTGGACACTGCTATTATTTCACCTTGGGTACTAGCCGTGCCTTTGGTTCGTCAGTCTTGTTTGCAACCAGACGTGGGGTAAGATGTGCCTTGGGGACTGGAGATCTAGCTCAGTGGGTAAAGCTCTTATCAAGCAAGCACAACAACCTGAATTTGAATCCCCAGAACCCATGTGGAAAAGCCAGGTGCAGTGGCACACACTGGCAATCCCAGTACTGGGGAGGCAGGGACAGGGAGATCCCTGAGGCTCACTGGACAGAGACCAGACTAGCTGGTGAACCCCAGGTCCCAGTGAGAGGCACTGTTTCAGAAAGCAAGGTGTCACTGCTGGGGAATGACACTCATGTTGTCCTCTGGCATCCACACACAAGTACATGCGTGTGAATGTATAGACACACTCCCACACACCAATGCACCTGTACATACACACCTACACATAGACACAGAGGGAGGAAGGGAGGGAAAAAAGGAGGGAGGGAGGGAGGGAGGGAGGGAGGGAGGGAGGGAGGGAGGGAGGGAGGGAGGCAGGGAGGCAGGGAGGCAGGGAGGCAGGGAGGCAGGGAGGCAGGGAGGCAGGGAGGCAGGGAGGCAGGGAGGCTGAGTCAGTCTAGGTGAGATATTTCCGTGCATCTGTCTGTGGAAGTGTTTCCAGAAAAGATTTTCTGTAGGAAAATATGAACCCTGGCAGCGGGCAGCGGATGGGGAGAGGGTGGCAAATGAAGCTGGCAGGAGGTGGCACTAGCTCACTGTCAAGACCCTTCTCTCTGGAGGGCATTGAGCCCAGCTACCACCGCTGACGTCAGACTCCACATTCTTCAGCCTCCCAAAGCTGACTCCGTTGCCAGAATCTCTCCAAGAAAACCCCAAGCTTTCAGTACTCCATCGAGACCACTGAGGTGTGGCACTTCCTGGATTAGGAAATTGGTGTTCATTCAGCCTTTACAACATGTCCACGCCATTGCTAGATGACCCAGCCCCTAGAGCCACCTCACAAATTCTCTCCTATTTTTACACCCCCTTTTCCTACTCTGTTGCTCTAGAAAGCCCTGCCTAAGACAGGCCCTGACGGTTAGTGATATTTCTGTGCCCAAAGCCACATGGGGGATGAGGAGGTTGCAGAGGTAGGATCTGACCCTCCTATGCACCGTCCCACCTCCCAGTATATCCATTTTTGCTTGATTGATGGCACAGCCCCGCCATTTTGCTTCTTGGGCATTTTACAAGCATTTACAGTCTGCCGTATAATTAAGGGGTGTGTGTTTGCTTTCTAGAACTCAGCACTAGTTTTTGTGTGCTTAAATCATTGCTGGGGTTTATGGTTATTGCGTCTTTATGGTCTGCTGGTGGGGTACCGTGATTATCCGATGGCTCCCTGGAGGAGCCCAGCTTCTCTTCAGGCACAACTCACCTCCTAAGAACAACCATGGCAGGAACGAGAGGTGGTCCTTATTTGGCTCGGCCTGAAGGGAGGGGAGACTCCAGAAACCCGGGTCTGGGACAGCAGATGCCTTAGTGAGGGTGGTGTTGGTGCAACTGTCCTGACCAAGGAAGAGGGTGATGATTCTCAATCTGATGACTGGATCAAGAAAACACCTCAGAGATGCGGAACAGCTCACCTGGGAGCGTCTTTGAGGAGCAGCCAGAGAGGATGAGCTGAAGAGGGGATACTTGCTCTGAGTGTGAGCAGCTCCATCCTGCAGGCTACCAGCCCAGACCAAATAAGGAGAGGGGCTGGAGAGATGGCCAGCTGGTTGCTCCTTCAGAGAACCTGAGTTCGATTCCCAGCACCCACATGGCAGCTCACAAACACCCATAAGCCCAGTCTCAGGTGAGCCAATACTTTCTCCACCCCCCATAGGCATCGCATGTTTGTGATGCACTTACATACATGCTAGCAAAACACCCATACACATAAAATAAAGATAAAAAAGAAGGTAAAAGGGAGAAAGCTCCTGTTAGCATAGGCCTTCCTACTCTCTGCTCCCTGTTCCCCAAGAGGTGAGCAGTCTCCTCACACATTCCCGCAGCCATGACACTCTTTCTGCCCACCACAGCCTCAGAATCAAACTCTGAAATTGTGACCTATTAACGTATGTAACTCCCCGTTTAAGCTGTTTGCTCTGATATTTTGGTCATAAGCTGTAATATAGCTACAGAGGACAAGCCAATGAATCTGCAGTCTATCCTCCAAGCAAGGGATGCCTTCCCAACAGGAAATGCAGGAACCGCGCCAGTGTTCCGTCTTGAGTACAGCCCAAGAGCCACCCTGAGGATGGACCTTTGGGCGGTGCAGCTATCGAGGATAGAACACACCTTTACCAAGATTCTGTATGGTTGGGGGATGCTACCGGCCTCACTCTGACCAGAGTCTCTTCTATCTTGTCCTCCGCCTGCTTTACCCACTAACCCATCCTTGTGTTCTCTATTGGTCCACACCAGTCCACATCAGCCATGGCTGCCAGGTCCGACCCTTTGTCATTTACCAGCTGTGGGCCTGTGACTCCATTTCCTCTGTTCCCTCAGTCTCTCCATCTCTTAAATGGGGCAGAAATAGGATGCACCTTTTGGATGTACTGGAAAAGGTTATAAAATATGCAAATGTCCACGAAGCCCTTAGAAGGGACCTTGGTGCCAAGTATGCATTGCATAGCCTGGATCTATCTGTTTCTCAGACCAGGCAGCCTAGATCACGGCTGACACAGACTCTCAGGCTGTCTCTTGACTCCTGATCCAGGGCTGGACTCTGAGGGGAAGCCTTAACCCCTGGTGTTTCTGTCACTCTCTCCCTGTGACCCTTCTGCTAGAGAACGCCATTCCTGTGCACACTGGGCTTAGCCGCTACTTGGAATTCTGCACTTGAGTCTGTGCCACTGCCTCCCGAGGATGCCTTTGCTGCAGGAGAGCACAAAGAGAACAACTTTCTATCTGACCAAGGGGCTTCTTGGAAGCCAGGCATTCCGTGCCGCTCCTCTGGTATCTCCGACGTCATCGATCCCTCTCAAAACCTTGGCAGGTTGATTAAAGGAAAGAATCTGTCTCCACACAGCCTCGCCAGGTTGCTGCTGTTTAACTGTTTCCTCCCCACCTCTGGGTGAGGAGTTACATAGGCCTCCCAGCTGCTTCCTTCTCCACTCTCCCGGCATCTTCCAATCAGAGAGCAGTTGCCAAGGGAACCACAGGTACCAGGCTCTCTTCATCCCCTGATTCAAGGCCTCATCTACACTGAAAAAAAGCTGTCCCATTCTAACAATTTGCAACTTGTTTAAACTCTGGTCACACTCACTTCTTCCACACAGGGGTCAGCTTTGCTCCTGGGTAGTTCAAGCTTGCCCTTTTACCTGAGATGTTCATAATGCTACTGAGATTTTACTATGGCATTAATTTGATTAACTCATCCCTCCTGAGATGGGAATGGCAGTGCCCGACTCAGTGGGGAGGGCTTAGTGCTGGGAGCTGGAGGACTGAGGCTCTTGGGAAGTTGCAGGGGGAGGGAAGGGGGAGAAAAGGGACAGGCAGTAGCAGATGGGAAGGCTGGGGGAACTGTGGTGAGAGAAGGGGTGAGGGTGAGAGGCCACTGCAAGAGTGGAAGGGCCTCCTGGAAAAGGGAGGAGCATCCAGGAGGAGTGCTCATCCGATAGTGGCATCAGAAAGAAGGGGTGAGGTAAAATATTTGGTGCAGGGTAGGGACTCAGTAAAAAGCCATTCTGGACCTGGAGAAGGTCCAGCCCGTAACGTACTTGCCTCACAAATGTGAGGAGCAGAATTTTATCCCGATAACCCATGTAAACAATTATATGTGGTAGTATGGCCCAGTGATGGCAAGAGGGGAGGCAGAACAGGCAGATCCTGGAGCTGGTCCTCCAGCCAGCTTGGCCTACCTGGCTAAGTTCCAAACCGAAGGTGGAAGACAGCCGAGGAAGGATGCTTGAGGTTGCCCTCTAATTTCCGCACACATATGTATACACGAGCATTCACCAGCTGTGCACACGTATGAACACACATGAACAAAGCCACTCTGCAGAGTTCAGTGGAGGTATGGCTAGCAGGAAGAAGATCCCGGGGAGCAGGGAGGTGTCCAGGAGCTTGGCCATGCTTTCAGATACAGAGATTTTGAGGTCTGCTCACCTGCCTCCCACGACCCTCTCCAGTGGTAACGGTTCACAGCGAACTGGCTTCCCAGGTGGGAAGAGAACCCTGTCACAAAACTGTGGCTGCCTCTCTCTAGCATTCCCCTGAGAACAGCGCTCTTTCTCATTCATGTGTAACTGGCCTCAGCAGGACTTTGAAAAACAAAGAGCCACCATGCTTGCCTCTCAGGGTCTCCCAACACCCTGCACACAGTCACTGCCATGAATGGCCCTCGGTGGTCAACCATCTTGTTTATGGAGACAGAGTCTCTAACTGAGCTTGAAGTTCATCAGTTTTGCAGACTGGCCAGCCAATGACTCCTAGGGATCCCCGTGCCTCGACCCCCTCCCCACTATTAGGGAGTCCAGGAGCTCCTGAGGCTTCTCCTCTGTCCACTTCCCATATCCCCACAGGAGCACTGAGATGATCACCAACATGTGCTACTGTGTCCAGCTTTTACATGGATCTGGGGACTCGAACTCGTGTCCTCACACTTGCATGGCGAGTGCTCAACCAACTGAGCCATCTGTCCGGACTGCCCTTGGCTTTTTGATGTGAGTTCTAGGGGCCAAACTTTGGTCCTGACACTCGTGTGGCAAGCACAGTACCAACCAAACTCTCCCAGCAGGCTCTCAGCCCTGTGAAACAGAAGACACTGACAGCCTCTTCTGGTAGAAGCTTTACAACACAACTTAGCCTCCTCAAAAAAAAAAAAAAAAGATTATTTTGTGGGAGCACACATGCCAAGATGCACGTGTGAAGGTCGGGGACAGCTTTGAGGAGTCTGTTCTCTCCTTCCATCTCTGTGTGGGGTTGCGGGATCAAGCCATTAGGCCATTAGGCTTGCCCAGCAGACACTGCACTGACTGAGCCATCTCACTAGTCCCTCCCTCTCTTTGAAAGTCTCTCTTCTCATTATATGCACATGCTCACAGGAGCACAGACTCCCAGGATTCAATTCTTGCTGTGGAAAAGGGAAAGATAGGCATCAGGAGTTGAGTCATACTGTTCTTGGTACCAGGGACAGGGAGAGAGAGAGAGAGAGAGAGAGAGAGAGAGAGAGAGAGAGAGAGAGAGAGAGAGAGAGAGATTGTGTGTTCATGTACACATGCATGTGGAAGCCATAAGTTGATGTTGGATGTCTTCCTTAACTACTCTCTGTCTGTTTGTTTGTTTTGAGACAGGGTTTCTCTGTGGCTTTAGGGCCTGTCCCGGAACTAGCTCTGTAGACTAGGCTGGCCTCAAACTCACAGAGATCCGCCTGCCTCTGCCTCCCGAGTGCTGGGATTAAAGGCGTGCACCACCACCCTGCAACTGCTCCCTATCTTATATTCTGAGGCAGGGTCTCTCCCTGAACCTGGGCTGGAGGCTTCCTGATTGAGTCTGACTAACTGGCTAACGGGTCCCAAGGATCTTCTTGTCTCCACCTCCCTAGGGCTGTGGTTACAAGTGCAAAGACACGACAGACATCTTACCTAAGTCCTGGGGATCAAACTCAGGTCCTCACTCTTGCACGGCAGGCGCTTTTCTGACAGAGCCATCTCCCCAGTCTCCAGGGACTGTTTCTGACAGTCTGTCTCTTGGGCCCTATTAAGGCACTGCCAAAAGACACTTGGTATAATTTTTGGATTTTTCTTTTTGCTATGAATTCCAGCCTGTCTCCCAGGTAAGGGCTGCCTATGCAAGGCAGAGGTTGGGGGAGGGGAATCCACGGAGCTCTCTCAGAAACTTGCTGAATCTCTGAGTTAACTCACTTCAGTACCCCACATACCTGCCCTCAGAGGAAGGGACAAATGAATCCATCACTGTCCAACCGCATTCAGCATCAAGATCCAGCCTCTCTCCCTCTCCAGTTTCTCAGGTCTCAGCATCACTGATGTGTAGCCCTATCCTTAAGAATATGTGTGTGACCCCACAGGAGAAAAGGAAGGGACCAAATCTCAGTCAGAACTGGCCAGCTGGCTGGAATGACAGGGACAGCCATGGAGCCCAATGGGAGAAGATGACAAATTAGTCCCACTCCGAATGGCAGTACCACATACCACTGGGCTTATGGACAATGACCCCTCGCCTGCTAGAGCTGCCTAGAATAGGGCATGCCAACTGTAGTCTTCACGGTACAGAGAACATACTAGAAAAGCAAGTCCTCTACCCCAACCTGGAAACTGGAGATAGCCTCACAGTCTTCCCCAACAAACCTTCCAGAGGGTTCTGATCTAGCTCAGTGTGGGAAATGCTGGCCTTTCAGAGGGGAGTTACATGCCAGGGGATAGTTCTAACAAACCATGGTCTTTGCAAGGACCTATTCAGAAGCCACTGTGGCTATAGGCACATGTTTAAGAAACATATGAAATTAGACTCAGGGCTACGGAGATGGCTCAGATGGGAAAGCCTTTGCCTTCAAGCCCAAGGACCTGAACTGGATCCCTAGAACTCATGTGAAAACCCAGGCATGCCAGTGGGCATTGGGAACCCAGGCATGCTGGTGTGCATTTGTTGTTCCAACTCTGGGCATTTGGAGACAAGCAGATCCAGCCAGCCTAGACCATTTGGAAAGTCCTCCACCAGTAAGAAATCCTGCCTCCAAAACAAAAACTGTGAAAAGTGAACACTGGCTAAGGAACAACATCTGAGGTGATTCTTCCAGCCTCTACATACACAGGCACACATGTGCACATGAACACATATGAGCATCTGCTCATACATACATATGCATATGCAAAGAAAGGACAGTGAACGAGAGATACACACAAGGGAAGGGAAGGGAAGGGGAGGGAAGGGAAGGACAGGGAAGGGAGAAAGAAATTGGGTCGCATTCTGCCTCTGCAACTTTTTAGTTGGGTGAATAAGTTGCGTGAGTCATTGCCCCCTTCATATTTCTCAGCCTCTTTCTTCTTTGGTCAAAGCTAGAAGAAATCTGGCCTGAGGCGTCTGAAGCAGTGCTCTGCATGAAGCGAGGGGCCCATTGTAATTGCCTGCCAACTGGAAGTAATCCCTTCCTCAGGGACAGCACCAGTCATGGCAGCCACGCCCTCTGCAAGGAGATACATGGCCATGCTGACTTTTCAAGTCTAGCGGAGCACCCTTGAAAAGGACGCCTCATTTTCCTGATACATTCAGGATACACTCCTGGATGGTGATGGGTTTGTTACTATGACAACGTGCACACCCCTGAGGTACAGAGCAGGGATCCAGCGTGGGAGTTAACATAAGGTAACAGTCCGGGACCTTTCTTTCCTCAACTCCCGCAGGCACCTCAAAACTATCCCAACTTGCCGGGCGGTGGTGGCGCACGCCTTTAATCCCAGCACTTGGGAGGCAGAGGCAGGCGGATCTCTGTGAGTTCGAGACCAGCCTGGTCTACAAGAGCTAGTTCCAGGACAGGCTCCAAAACCACAGAGAAACCCTGTCTCGAAAAACCAAAAAAAAAAAAACAACAAAAACTATCCCAACTATCTTTGGGGTGCACAGACTCCTCCTGGATGCTCCTCCCTTTTCCAGGAGGCCCTTCCACTCTAGCAGTGGCCTCTCACCCTCACCCCTTCTCTCACCACAGTTCCCCAGCCTTCCCATCTGCTACTGCCTGTCCCTTTTCTCCCCCTTCCCTCCCCCTGCAACTTCCCAAGAGCCTCAGTCCTCCAGCTCCCAGCACTAAGCCCTCCCCACTGAGTCGGGCACTGAGCAGCTGAGTTGAGAGAAAGCAGAATAGCACACCCATGGGAACACTCCCCACCTCCATCAACCTCCGGACTCAAGGAAATGTTTCATAGGGCCACCTGGTTGTCCCTCTTTTCTGGGGACACCCTGCCCCCTATTGAAGGGCCCCTAATTTCCCAGTCACTAGCTCTCTTCAATCTCCCCCTTTCCCTGGCTCTTGCAGACCCTGACCCCTCCCTGCCTTCGAAGACGCCACTGGACAGTTCTAGAATCCCTGCTAGCTTGTTCTGTAATGCAATTTAATTTGCAGCTTTCTCCTTCCAGAATATTTGAGGTGGGAGTAGGGATTGAGCTTTCCCTCAGAAAAAAAAAATCAAGCCTGTTTATAGCATTTTCTTAAACAAAAGAGCAGTCTGCCTTCTGTGAGGCTGCCCTCCACACCCCCACCTGGAGTTTAAGAGTGGCTGCAGGCATTCCTGCTTTTAAACAGTGATTTTCCCCCCTTGCTATTACACATTTGCAATGCACCGAAACCCCTGGAAATTCCTCAAGTTTTTATTAAAAATTCCAGATGGTGCAGCAGAGACTTCAGACAATGCCGCGTCTGTTAACAACAGGAAATTAATAACCAAACTGACTCAGAGTCAACATCCTCTGCGTTCATGACAACAGCAGAAAACGGGGGAAGAGAACAGCACAGCGCTGGAGGCCCAATCCACAGAGCCACGGGGGTGAACCCCGAGTCTTCCCGTGGAGAGCTGAAGTCAGTCACATGACTGCTCTGTGCCTCTGTTTCCCCAAATTGTTCTAAATAGAAACAATAGCAGTCTGGTTCTGCTGCCACGCCATATATGCTCTCTAGGAAATGTTCCGTCCTTGGGACAAATCAGGTGCATATGTACACCGCCCTGCCACGGAATATTATTCAGCCTTGAAAGGGAAGGGGCTTCTGACACAGGCTCCAGCGTGATGGACTTTGACGGCGTGAAGCTAAGTGAAGCAAGTCAGATACACACTGCCTCGGTTCCTCTTCCTGTTGCTGTACTGAAGATACCCTGACAGAGGCGAACTGAAGGAGAAGGGGCTTTATTCCAGCTTATCATAGTAGGGAAGTCACAGAGCAAGAGCCCCAGAGAAGCAGTTTGTATCACAACCACAAACAGGCTCAGAGAGCAACAAACACATACGTGCTGATGCTCAACTCACATTCTCCGCTATTATCCAGAGCAGGATCCTCTGCCTAGGGCATGGTGCCACCCACAGTGGTCTCCCTGCCTCAAGAAATGCGATCAAGGCAAACCGGTGGGCCAGCCAGATATCACTACTGAGATTCCCTTCACGGAGGATTCTAGACTGTCAGGTTGACAATTGAAACCGTCACTGAGGCAAAGGGACAAGCACTGTATGACTCCACCTGAAGGAGACACCTAGACAGTGGAATTCATGGAGACACAATGGTACACTGGCCACCGACAGCTGGGGGCGGAGGGAGGGCTGTCTAAAAGGTGCATCATTTTCGACACAGGAAGAGGGCAAGAGTCTGTGACCAGAGAGTTACAATGGCAACACAAGAGCATGAGTGTACTCGGCCCACTCTACTGTGTTTGTTAAGTGGTCAAATGGTAAATTTTGTATCATAATATACAGTACCACAATTTAGGAAAACATTGGAAAATAAGTCAACATGGCGGGGACTAATCAGCACTTTCGAAAACGATGTTTTAGAGCACATCATGCCACGGTCTCGGGAGTGACATGGTTTTTTAAATAATTGATAGTATTGTTTTATACACATTGAGTGGCTGACATATAAATACAACACACAAACATGCAGTAAGCCTGACACTTAGCAACAAGTGCACAGTATCAACACCACAGATACACACTGTAACAGGCAAGGCACTCAGCCCTGCTAAAGACCTGCTTCAAAGAGCAGTAGCTTGGGGGTTTCCATCAAGAAGAGCAAAGGAGAATCCAAAAGCAGAAGGGAAGTTGAGACCCCAGATCGGTGGCTTGTAACACGCAGGGTGAGCCGAGGAAGCTTGCGGATTTTGATGTTGCTGACTGAGTCACCTTTTCTCATAGCTTTGACAAAGCAGCTGGCAAAAGCAACTTAAGGGAGGATGAGTGTGGTGGTGTTTCAACTGTACTTTAATAAATAAAGCTTGCCTGTGAATCAGGAGAGTAAAACAGCCGCACTGATCAGCCTTACAGACCAGGCAGTGGTAACACACACCTTAATCCCAGTAGCCACACTAGCTTGCCATAGAAACCAGGCAGTAATGGTGCACGCCTTTAATCCCAGAACTAGAGAGGATCATAAAACGGGAGGAGACAGCTTCATCTGAGATCCCTCATTCTGAGATTTGTGGAGGCAGGATCGCCATTTCGGACTGAGGATGAGGGAAGAGCCAGTTCTGGCTGTTTTGCTTTTCAGATCTTCAGGTGGAACCCCAGGTTCTCTCTCTGAGTTTTTATTAATTGTACTTCAGATGAGTTTGCTTGGGCTCGTGGGCTGAGGGGATCCAGGCCATGATGGTGGGAAGATGTGGAGGCTGGAGGGTGAGGCAGCTGCTCACATTGCGTCTGCGCACAGAAGCAAATGACTGGCGCCCAGACTGCTTCTTCTTTTCCCTTTTTTCTCAGTCTAGGATGCCTGGCCCATGGGTGGTGCCAACTACATTCAGGGTGCACCCTCCTCCTCATTCAGGCTTCCCCAGAAATGCCCTCTGGATTCACCCAGAAGTGCGTGTCCTACGTGACTCTACGTCCTGTCAAGTTGACAATGGAGAGGGACCGTCAGGGTGCATGAGAACTCTGTCCCTTTCAACATATCTCCGTGTAGCTCGGTGTGTTTTCTGCGCTCAAATGCCATTGTCTTCACGTAACCTGAGATTAGCAAGTGCAAAATTAACATGTCACTCAAAGAGTACCCACATCCATGATCACACTAAAAGGAATTCACCATTTTCAGCTAGATGCAGAAACGGAGCTGGAATGGCTACGATGATTGTATAGTATGATGTGTATGAAGTTGCAGTGTGCCTGGCATGTAGTAACAGAACCAGCTTGCCTGACAGAAGGGACAAAGGGACACTTGTGTGCCCCCCTCTTTGTCTATCAGGCTATCGGAACAATAAACTCCAAGAAATTTTAATTTCCTCGGGAATCTCAGGCTGGGAGAAGAGGAAAAGGCCGATGCCTGGAGGGATGGGGGATGGGGCGGGGGACGGGGAGAGGTGGCACAATCAGGAGGAATTTATCTCCTAGAGAAAACTTTCCAGAGGACCTTGCAGGAGAGATTAGAGCTGAAATGATGGCATTGAGTAAAGTCACACCTTGACCTCATTGCTTACTATTCTACTTAACCCTTTCCCCCATGCTAGGCCCCTGAAGACAGAGTGGAAGTTGCCACTGAATTTCTTTGCTCATCTTCCCAATGTGATCACATTGAATAAATCTCCTTTTCCTGTCTTTCACTGTTTATCTGATTGGCTTTAATTGGCTTATTGAGGGAGGTGGCCAAGCCCTGGCTTGGTAGGGTTGCCAAGGCACAGGCTCTGACCCTAACTACTCAGAAGTGATACAGGGATTGCTCACTGGGATGGCAGCCACAGTCGTGGGGTGCTCTGCCTGGTCACATACCTGCACCCAATGAGTGAGGCCAGCCGGGAGACCCAATGACCATTTTAAAGATGGAAGAACTGAGGCTTGGAAAACCTGAGAAGATTCTCAAGATCTCACAGAACTTAAGTATAAGATGGTTTGTACACGCGCGCGCGCACACACACACACACACACACACACTAATACAGAAGTTGTATTTGACTCCCGGGTACCTATGAATAATCACTTTGCTCAAAGCTATCTGCAAAGGGCTCTCTTCCTTCAGGGAGTTTAAGGCCTTTTTAAAAGGCAAAGGAAATGGGTAAAACTTTTCTGTTCTGTCTGAAAAAGCAAGACTAATTTTTCTGGTGGTTCCTATTGACTTGGAAAGAGCGGATCTGCCCATCAAATGGCATTTTACCAGCTGATCAATTTGGTGTCTTTCTCATTGAATTAAATCAAATTGAAATGTAATTCCCTTCCCGGAACAAATCCCCAGGCAGGGATTCACTGCAGCAGAAGTATTTGACCTTGTGGCTGCTACCTAGAGGGCTTTCTAGAAATCCAGGGACAGGAGAGGGGTCTACAGAGCTCACGTCCTTCTGGACAGGACCCACTTAGCAGACTGGGGCTAATGTGCTGCTCACCCCGAGGCCATCAGAAGGACCCATGTAGCTTCTGCTGATCCCTGCAAGAGCTGCATATGGGCTTACACCTTGGAAGACGAGCGGGCTTAAAGGTACAAGGACAACTATAAAGTCCCTAACATGGTAGCCAGCTTTTTAAGATCTATTAGAAAAAGGTTCCCTGTTGGGATCGTAGAATTATAAACAGTGCTGCACACATACACACACGTGCATACACACACACACACATACACATAAGCACACGCATGCACAGAAAAGACGACTTCTTGCTCTAGGCCGCAAAAGTACAAAACCAGGGTGCCGAGGTGGGTGACTGGAAAATGGGCAGAAGTCCAGTCTTTGGGCTCAACCTCCCCAACTGAACACCAGAGTCATAGGGCTGCAAGAGAGGAGGCTCATGCCGAGGACCTCAGTTTGGTTCCCAGTACCCAGCTTCTGGAGATCAGATCCCCTCTTCCGGCTTCCAATGGCATCTGCACCCATGTCCACATGCCCACACACAGACACATATACACACACACTTAATTCCTAAAGCTAAAAATAAATCTTGGTTTTGGTTTTTGCTTAAAAAAAAAAAAGCAAGAAGGCCGGGCGGTGGTGGCACACGCCTTTAATCCCAGCACTCGGGAGGCAGAGCAGGCGGATCTCTGGGAGTTCGAGAGCTAGTTCCAGGACAGGAACCAAAAAGCTACGGAGAAACACTGTCTCGAAAATCAAAAAAAAAAAAAAAAGCAAGAAAAAGAAGCAACAGCCAATTTCCAATCAGGGTCACCGTAGCCTCAGCTCCCTAGAGAAACGATTTAGCTCTGGCCCAACATGTGCAGGACTCAAATGGTTAGAAGTCTACAGCGATATCTCCCAAGGTTTAGGGGGCCTTAAAATATGTCCAGCAAACATTCCCTGACCTGAACTCCCCATTAACTGGGGCAATGTGTTTGTGGGCTCCCTACCTTTGAACGCTCCTTGCCTTACACACCATGAGACCGGGCACCAAGTCTTGGCACAAGTGAGCCAATGGTTGAGCCTCTCTGAGCTTGAGACCTTCATCTGCAAAGTGGTGAGATGGTACTTTCCAGCAGCACCTGGCGTGATGGCAGAGCCCACAAGTATGGCTGCCTGAGAGAGCTGGGTCAAGAAAACCCACAAGAAAGATACAGTGTGCCATCTGTCACCACCAACTAAGAGCTCGCCTGAACACGCAAGCCAAGAGTTTAAGAAGACCCCGAACACCAATTGCGCTGGCCTGGCTATAGTCATAGGGAAGCAAGGCTGGGCGAGAAGAAGATGATGAGAATTGAGTAAGCAGAGACCTAATTAACTAAATCAGCTGGCAAAAGACTGCAGGAACAGACAGAGGATGCCTGGCCTGGAGCGGAGACAAGCAGGACCCAAGCATCCAAGGTTGGCCGTATTTATTCTGCGATAAATTTACAAACTTCGTGCCAGGCTAAGAGGCCTCTTAGCAGCCAACCACTCAGGCTCCTTTTAGACATGTCCGACTGCTCATCAACCTTTCTCAAGCTGCTACAATGCCCAGTCCCAGGGTTGTTACAAGGATTAAAAAGGAAAGCGCCTGGCGCACATGACAGGCAGCAAATGGACTAACATGTCCCTTGCCCTCACTTTCTTTCCTCCTACAACAGCAACCAATGTCAAGTCTTTGTGACCACAAAAACAGCACGCCCTAAATGATCCTGATGTCCTAGTTCTTCCCTCCCTGAGTTCAATCTTCTCCTCTTATCCATGCACCCACCATGTTCCTCCACACCCAAGGGAACATTGCTCGATGGTTCACACAACCGCTATTCCATGCCTATCATTAACAACGTACTCATGGAAACGTCACCCTACAAATGATGCCCAAGGCAATGACAGAAAGGCGGGCGTATGGGTAAGGGATGCTCCAGTAAGTCTTCCGATCTTTCTCCTGGGTCCCAAGGAGTCAGATGTTGACAGACCTCTCCAGAGGCTCTCCAGGGATTCTCCTCTGATATCCAGCAAAGGCCAGGCCCCACTCCTGAAGGCATCTCCTCTTCAGTAAGCAGCCCACGCTGTCTGTATCCATTACTTTCTCATTGCCACGACAAAACAGCTGAGAAAAACAAGCTAAGGAAGGAAGGGTTTACTTGGGTTCGTGGATTAGGTCCACTGTGATGAGGAGGCGCGGTCACAGGAGTGTGAAACACAACTCACAGGGCTCATTTTGCTTTCTCCTTTTTATTCCTTCGTGGATCCCAGTTTGTGGAAAGGCGCCACCCATATTCAAATTAGTCTTCATGCCTCAGTTAGAGTCTCTCTGGAGATGCCCTCCTAGGCAGGGCCAAAGCTGCGTTTCCTAGGTGATTCTAAAATCCAGTCCAGTTGCCCATGAGGATGGAGCACGATGCTTTCCCAATGGAGCATCTCAGCCCGTCGCTGCCTATTTATGAGGCTGACTCTGGCCTCTGCTATGCTATTATCCAAGTTCCCGTGATGTCGCCTGCCCATCCCCCAACCTCATCCCCACAGGGGTTGTCCCCATGAGCACTCTCCAGCACTCCGGCACTTAATTCTCTGTCCCAGAATCTACCACCCAGGAGTCCTCTGAAGACAACATTTGCAAAGAGGATTGGTCCAGTGTGGAAGCTGGAGAAGAAGGGGCAAGGTGCAGGAGTCACAGAAAGCCTTTCTAACAAAGAATGGTGCATTTGATCTGAAATCTGAAGAATGAGGGGGACCTAGCTAAATCAACAAAGAGGGGGAAGAATGTTCTAGGCAGAGGAATCAGAGAAAGAGAGGACAGAAGGCACAAAGGGAGTAGAAAAGCCTTATGGAAGGAGCACAAAGAGGCAAGCAGGGGTTGCCAGGATGGGAAGGGACATGGGCCAGCTCAGGAAGGGTCACAGGTTCTGAGTCACTTGGATGGCAAAAACCTTTCAATCATGATGCTGAGTCTGCTCAGGCTGCCTTAGTCGAAGGCTCTATAACCCAGGTAGCTCACCTGACTGCTTACTTCTGCACAGTTCCAGAGGGTGGAGGTGCAAGATGGTGGTGCGGATGCACCAGTATGGGTGATCTCCTCTGAGCTGGTGCCGATGTGCCAGTGTGAGTGGTCCTCTGAGCTGGTCACCCCTCTGTGTTCTGAATTTCCCCTTCTAAGGACATGAGTCAGATTGAATTAATGCCTTCTGTAAAAGTTCCATTTTATTTCAGTCACCTCCTTAGAGGCCGTATCCTCAAAGGGCTTGATACGTAGTCCAGTGAGTGAGCACTTGCCAGCCACACCCAGAGCACCAGGTTCAATCCCCAGCCCAGAAAATAAAAAATTCCAAAGACCCCACCGGCCCTTCTCCTCTCCCTCTGAGAAGGCCATCTGCCTATGCAGTGGGGAGGCGGGTGTCAAGGGCTGTGTCCAGTTACTTCCTGCCCACTCCTCATTTTCCAAATCCACACAATCACATTTTATACACTGAGGCTTCAACACACACATTTTGAAGGGATACAGTTCAACCTACAACTGTGATATTGTCTGTAAGGAACATTCTAGAAATGGACAAAACTTCAATCTCAATTACTCACACAGAGAGACAAACACACACACACAAAAAAAATGTGATCAAGTTTGTGTGCTGGTTATTTCTTTATCTTTCCGGTGCCTGACACTTCCTCTAAAAACGCCAGTGTCTGCTTTATTTACACGTACATACCGTCACTTGTTTGACCAGTGCAACTTGAGAAGATCAAACCCACCACTGATCCACTCAGCTACAACACCATGGTTTGGGGGGGGGGGGCTGGTGAGATGGTGCACTTGATAAAGCGCTTGTCTTCCAAGCATGAAGCCCTGAGTTTGAGTTCCAGAACCATCTGCACTGGGAAGGCTGAGACAGGACAATCTCTGGAGCTCCCAGACTGGCCAGCCTCGCCTAGCTGAGCAATTCTAGACCCTTGAGAGAGCCTGTCTCACCAAAAGGTAGATGGATCCCTGTAGACGGAGACTGCTCATTCATTTCCCAACTGCTCAGACCCAAATAATCACACAGAAACTATATTAATTACAACACTGTTAGGCCAATAGCTTAGGCATATTTCTACCTAACTCTTACATCTTAAATTAAACAATTTCTATTCATCTGTGTATCGCCATAAGGCTGTGGCCTACCAGTAAGGTTCTGGCTGACAGCTGGCATCTTTCTCCTTCGGCAGCTATATGGTGTCTTCCTGATTCCACCTACTTTCTCTCTATATCTCTGTTCAGATTTTCCGCCTGGCTTTACTCTACTGTCATTGGTCAAAACAGCTTCTTTAATAACCAATGGTAAGAAAACATTCATAGCATACAGAGGGGAATCCCATATATCAGATCCTGAAGAAAGGTACTTGATATTCATGCACACACACACACATACACACACACACCCCTACACTCATGCACATAGATACATATGCACACAATCCTCACTCTCTTTCTGGACCAGGGCTCTCTGATAAGTCTCAATTCTCCCGGGCGCTCCCAGGCTCGTGCACTTCCCATCTGCTCCCAGCTGAACCATTCCTACCACTCCTCGGCCATCCCTACTGGCCTTCTTCCCTTCCACACCATAGAGGAAGCAGGAGTCACTAGGTGTGCCCAGTTCCTTCCCTTGCCTTCTCTCCCTTTTCCAAAGCCGACTAGAGGACTATGCATGATGTGAAGGGGGGGAAAAAATCACGGTTTTTGCTGCAGAGACCCAGTTTCCTCCATGGGAGACTTTCTTCTTCGGCAAGCCAATGTCATCTCCTTTTGATGCCACTGCTTCCAGATGGCATCTTATCATACTTAGAACAAAACCCAGACTCCTTGCCGTGGCCAGCAGAAGTAACCCTGTGCAACCTGGCCCTGACTACTCGAACCCCCATCTGGCACACACCCCTACTCTCCAACCCATGCTTTTCCTGCTTCGTTGCCTTTTTGATTATTTCCCAGGACACACCAACACCATGCCTACCTCAGGACCTTCACACATGATGGTCCCACCCCCAGCTGTCGGTATAAGTCATTCTCCCAACTGTCAATTCTCCTTCCTCAGTCCCCCTTCATCACCCCCATCCAAACCAGCACCTCGGCCATGTTTCTCCACTCTGTATTATCTCTCTTTGTTTATCGTTTAACATTCTCTAAAATTATATGGCGTTAATTGCTTCTGTTTCCCTTATAAAACTGCAAGCCCCAAGAGGTCAGGAATAGTTTCTTTATTGCCATAAACTGTCAATAAAACAATGCTTGGTGCACAGTGGGAAATTGCCATATTTCGTTCAATGAATAAAAGGTTAATATGGCTATATAGTGACATTTCTATTCAACCTTTTCATTGATGTCATCTAGATATGTATGAAGCTTAAATCTCAATAAATTTAAAATGTAAATAAAAGCTGAAAATGTGGCTCAGGGGGTAGATGCTGGGTTCAATCCTCAGCATCACATAAGCCATTCATAGAGGCATGCACCTTTTGAAGGATCAGAAGTTCAAGGTCATCCTTGGCCACATAGAGATTTTGAGGTCAACCTGAAACATATGAGATCCTGTCCCAAAACAAAACAGGATAGCTTCCTTCATCTGAAAATAAATTAAACAATTTCTCTGCTCCACTTTCATTTCCCAGGTCTAGCCTGGGATATAACGGGAGCTATTGACCACCTGCTGACATGGCCCTCCGCTGGGCCGCAGGTACTGACTCAGGACATGGGCGCCTGCTTGGTCTGAGCCAATCAGATTCTTCCCTGGGGTATTTAAATGGCTACCAGGAAGAGAAAAGTAACTTCCTTGCCTGAAAGACAGAACAGCGGTACAGCTCATGGCCCTTTCTTACACATGAAGAAATGACCCAAATCCCCTGTCAACACAGCCCTGCCTGTAATCTGGACACCTGCAACAAGGGCTCTCCCATTGTCTCAGCCTGTCAGCATTGTGGTCCGTGTTGCTGGCAACCAGAAGAATCTCATGATAAATGAATCACGGCTCTCCAGCAGCCTGGCCCAGGGCCCGGGTTGAAGCAGAAGTGAAATTGTCAGTGTCCTTTGGGACAGCCTGAAGTTTAATCCTCTTTGTGTCCTGCTTTCCAATTTCATATGAGGCTGCCCCTCTCCTGTCCAAGGCCACCTCCACCCCACTTTCCTCCTGTGGGCTGGGACGACAAGGCTGTGCTCACCATTGCGTGGGATTCTGAGCTCCTGCTAGCTGGGACCATGTGCGGCTCACATCCCTCCCCAGCCTGCCCAGCACACAGCCTGTGCTCAAATGCCTGTCACAGAGGCAGAGTCAGTGCTGAATAGAATGAAGCCTCTGGCGTCTTATAAACTGAAGAGGACTCCATAAAATGTGTAAAAAGGGGAAGGCTGTCTGCATGGAAAGGATTGTGAGTGCGGTTTTATTAGCCACATAGATAACCCTCATCATGAAAGGAACCTTTCCAGATGATGGATGGCTCCGAGGCCCCGGAGGGACGTGGGTATTTCTCAAGGCCGCCAGTCAAACAAGTTAGCCGCATAATGCTTCTCTCTCCATAGCAACTGGCCTGGCCTTCTCCATCTAGCCCCAGCACCTGTGCCTCTGGAAGCCCCTGAGCTCTCGTGGCTGCTGCCTTCTGCAGGCCACCAAGTCCAGGCACTCTCATCCGCAGACCCCAGCTTCGATAAAGGTCCAGACTCAAGAGAGGGAGTATGTGGCAGGAATCCAGAGTCCAGAAGAAAATAAACCACAGGCTTCTGGCTCTGAGCCCTGTGCCACACTCAGCTGAGCATGCCTGTCTGCCCCTGTTCCCTGACAGCCCCGGACAGCAGATGCAGGGCAAGTTCCTCATCACCATGACCCAGAGGCTAGGAGAGACATCCTCGCGGCAGAGATGAGGGAGCCGAGATGGTCAGTGATGGGATGAGACCAATCCAACAACCCAAGACCCCATGGTTACTAGAGTCCCCTCAAGATTGTCTGACTCAGTCGGGTGATGGCGGCGCACACCTTTAATCCCAGCACTCGGGAGGCAGAGGCAGACGGATCTCTGTGAGTTGGAGGCCAGCCTGGTCTACAAGAGCTAGTTTCAGGACAGCCAGGGCTGTTGCACAGAGAAACCCTGTCTCGAAAAAACAAACAAACAAAGATTTGTCTGACTCCCCATGACTCCCCAGCCTACTCCACACATCATTGGTTAGCACAGTCAGATGGGAAACAAGAATTGAGAGGGTACCCTGGAAGAAAGGAATTGTCTCAGCAGGCAGGGCTGTCAGGAGCCAGCTCCATCAGGATGGACATCATACCCTCAGCGACTGTGGTTTGAATGTGAAATGCCACCTGCGGGCTCATGTGTTTAAGCACTTGATACCCAGGGAGACTGCAGAAACTGTAGGAGACAGAACCTCCCTGGAGCAAGTGGGTCACTGAGCTGGGGGTTGGGGTTGGGTTTTCTTAGCCCCGGCCCACTTCCTACCCTCGCTTTACTCCTTGACTCTGACTGTCATGTGACCAGTTGCTGTAGCCCAGCTGTGGTTCCTTCCCCAGCACCCTGAGCTGTATCTCTTTTGGTTGTAAGCCAAAATAGGTTCTTGTCTGACATTTAGTTATAGCATCAACAGAGTAACTAATGCTTGCTTTGTGGAGAAAGAGATATAGACAGCTCCGAACAGTGAGAGAAGTCTGGAGAGTATAGGCTTCTACCAACCTGCCCCAGAAAGAAAGGAGTGTCACAGAAGCAGCCCTAGAAGTGGAGAGACAGGCAGGGCCCCCACAGCAGAGATTTGGGATTGATCAGAAAGCAATCATTCTCTGGCCCTACCACAGTCACCTTTTCTCCTTCACAGCGCAAAAGCAGCCACAGGCCATGCGTGAACAAGTGAGAATAGCCAGGTCCCAATAAATTTTATTTACAGATGGCTCAGTAGGTAAAACACTTGCCATGTAAGCATGAGAACCTGAGTTCGAATCTCTAGCAGTCACGTAAAGCCAAGCATGTTAGCGTATAGCTGTAATCCTGCTTCTCCTGTTAGAGATTTGGGGGAGGGACAAGAAGGCTCTTTGGAAGCTAGCCAGCATATACAGTGGTGAACAGCAAAGAGATCCTGTCTCAAGCAAGGTAGGAAGGCCAGGAGCTATGGTCAAAGTTGTCCTCAGACCTCCACATCTTCCCTGTGGAAAAAACATACCTGCACACACACAGAGACATGCATACAATACACATCACATACACACACGAATGCATACACACAGAAACGTGCATACAACATACATACACACACACATACATATACACACACATACACACATGAATGCAAACAGAGACATGTACACACACACTCACTCACTTAAAAAAAATTACAAGAAAAAAACAAAGTGGCAAACCAAATTTTGCCCACAGGCTCAAGGGGACCACACCTGACCTAGGACACAAGACTCAGAATGACCTCCAGCAGAGCAATACCATGCTGCCGCCATGCTCCCTGCTAGTGTGGATGGATCACAGACTCAGCCTCTGAACTGTAAGCAAGTCCCCCCAAGTAAATGATTTCTTTTATAAGTTTCCTGGGTCATGGTGTTTTGTCATGGCAACAGGAAAGTAACCAAAAGTAACTGAGGCAGGTCCTCACGCTTGTACAGCAAGCACTTTGCTGGCTGGAGCCACTCCCCAGTCCTGGAGTTGCTGGTCTTTACCCTCTGTATTTCCCTCAGCACCCACCAGTTTCCAAGCCTGGTCTCCCAGCTAAGTCAGCCACCCCCGGAGGTCATCAAGCTACCCAACTCCACAGGGCACCAGTCAGGGATCACAACAGACAATTTTTGTTACCATCCATTGGTACAACATTTTTAAAAGAGGGAACTTGAGATCCTAATGGAGGTCGCACCCAGGCTGAGCAGTTCAGCCCCAGAGCCTGAACATGTCAACACCCCCAGAACTCAGCATTTTAAGGCCAACCATCAGAACCAGGCGGGTACAGGAGCCCAGGAATGGGTTACATGAGTGGGTGAGTGGTGCCAACCTTGGCAAATGTAAGGAGTACAGTTCACTACGTCACTGTCATGGACAAGAAGCTGGTAAAATGTCCCCATTGCCAAATCCTCCAGTTCTCCTAGGGAAATCAGCATCCACAGGAGCAAGTGAAATCTGTTCATTTTTGAAGACCAACCTAAATTTGTTTTGATGCTATAAGATGAAACAAAGCACGTTTGCAGGCAGGCTGTCTCCCTGTACCCTGTACGTTGCCTCCTCCGTGTCTCACGAACTTCACACTCCACACCCCATGAGTGAATGATCTCCATCCCCACTGAGCAGATGAAGATGCTGAATCTGAGAGAAGGGAAGGATTTGCCTTGGCTTTGTGGACTCTGTGCTTCTTGATGGCCTCTAAGCCCCCATCAGTACCAGGTTACCCCCTAGAAGCAAAGCCCTGGATGCATGGCTTCCTGTGTCCATACTCCCTGACATACAGCACGGCATGGGGGTGCAGCATGAAGGGGCGCAAGCTCCCAAGCTGAGTTCCTTCAGTATCAGACATCACTCCTCCTCAGACGACTCAGCTGGTTCTGTCAGCCATTTCCCCTGGGTTCTCAGTGACTGACAGGGGGGACAGTAACCCTGGGGAGCCCTTGGCCTGGGTCACTGAGATAGCAGTGGGGAGACCAGGTGGCCAAGTGCCCCAGTTAAAACAGAAACAATGGGAGCCCAGCCCTCCATCCGTAACTCGAGCTTCTGCTTCGGAAGATGGTTCTCCTTGACTGAGCCTGGATGTTGGAACCATCTGGTCCGACTTTGCTTTATGAAGTTTATTATAAACTTACAGGGGGATGCGAGCTGAATTCTGCCTCAATGAGGAGAATCTGTAGCCTGCTGAACCGTGGAGCGCTGACAACCTTGGAAGGTCTCCGCCACAGAGCTCTAGCCTCAACTTCCACCTGTGCAGCAAATTTTTTTTATTAATGACTTAATTGAAAGCATAAAAGGATTGCTTTCAAATTTGCTGATTTGAAGGGAAGGAGTGGGGAAGGGGGAAAGGTCAAACAGATTGTAAATGTATCCACAGCATCCAGAGGGCTCTGGGCAGGGTGCACTGATGGGCTGAGCCTAATAGGATAAAAGGAAACACAGACAAATGTCAGCATCTGAACTTGGCTTCCAAGGAATGACTGCTCAGGGACCAGGTGGGGTTGGATGGGACAGCAGTGACACCAAGCCAACACTTAGCTGCCTTTAATAAGACTGTCTGCTGATACGGCTGTCACACTTGAAGCATTATCCAAGATGTCCAGCTCAGCATTGTGTATAATAGTGTAAACCTGGAAGCAACCTTCGGTAATCATAATGGCGTAGGAATATGTTTGATGATATGGGAAACTGTTTATTAAAGCAAGATAGGTGAAACTCGAGGCATTTTATTTTTAGAAAGAAAAGATGGTCATGGAAGGGGTGTGTGGGGTTTGAATAAGAATGGAGAACGGTCCTGAAAGGCTTGTATATCTGAACATTTGGTCAGCAGGGAGTAGTAACACTATTGGTGTGGCCTTGTTGAAATAGGTGTGGTGTTGTCGGAAGAGGTGTGTCACTGGGGTAGGCTTTTAGATTTCAAGGGCCCAAGCCAGTGCCCCCCCTCTTCCTGCTGTCCGTGGACCCAGATATAGAACTCTCAACTGCTCAGCACCATGTCTGCCTGTGTACCGCCATGCTCCCTGCTGTAACAATAATGACAAAACCTCTGAAACCGTAAGCCAGCCCCAGTTAAATGCTTTCTTTTATAAGAGTTGCCATGTCGTGGTGTCTCTTCACAGAAAGAGAACACTGACTGAGGAAGGGTGGTCCTCATGGGCTCCCACCCCTCCCTGAAGGTTTATAAGCAGATAACAACGGGGGGGGGGCGTCTTCTTCAGCGGTGTGACTGTTAGTAACATACCTGTGCTCCTAAAACAAATTCTTACCAATCCATGCCCTTGGAATCAACTCTAATGAATCATTGCCCTCCCCCCCACAAAAAAAAACAGAAAAGAAAACTTGAAAAAAAAATTATATGGAAAATTTGATATATACCAAAGTGTGTATTTTTCCCGGTGGTGCCAAGGATGACCCAGAGGTAGAGGAGGGCATTATCAGTCACTGTGTAGAGTTTCTGAAGGTTTTAGAATGTTAATGCCATCATCAAACATATACGGCTAATGTTTGAAAGCCATGGTTTGAATTGGAAATGACCCCCACAGGCTCGCGTTTGAATGTGATATTATTTGGGGGAGACTGTGAAGTCTTTAAGAGTTGGGGTGCAGGTCGCCATGTGATGCTCCTGATTCCAGTCTCGCCACTTCCTGGTCCACCATGGCAAGAGCAGCTGTCCTCCGCTGTACACACCTGCCACCATGACGTCCTGCCCAAGGGCATGAGACCTTGCAACAGAAAGACTCTGACCATAAAACAGAACAAATCTTTCCTCCCTGCAGCTGTCTTTGTATTTTGGTCACATGACATGGCAAATGAAATTCTGCCATACTTAGGCAAATCAAGACTCTGGTCTTAGCTGGATGGAATGACTCATACCTGCAATCCCAGCACACACACACACACACACACACACACACACACACAGAGTCTCAGATCTTAAATCCGGTTCCAGGTGGCTCGTTTTACAACCCACTTGGTGACAGGTGCTGAGAACAAAACTTTTGAGTGTTCTTAGTGTTCCTGAAGTGTACAATATCCTCAGTGTGTTTGTGCACGTGTGTGTGTGAGTGTACAGGTACATATTATGTACACAAATGCGCGGGTACGTGTGTGTGCACACGTGTGTGCATAAGTGCGTGTGAGGGCCTGAGGAAAGCCTCAGCTATCAGTGTCTCACACCCTCTCCACCTTGTGTTTTGAGACAGATTATCTCACTGCCCTGAAACTTGCCAATTCAGGTAAACTGACTGCCAGAGCATCCCTGGAACCACCCGTCCCTTGCTCTCCTGCACTGGGACAACCAGCATGTACCACCATGCCCAGCTTTTTGACATCACTTCTTGGGACTAAATTCAGGCTAATGAACATCTTACCCAGTCAGAATTCTCGCAGATCTAGATTCTTATACTCTAGCTTTTCCAATAGCCATGTATTGTCATGACGTCCCAGTCTCCCAGCAAGCAGTCGCTGGACTGTCCAAGTCAGCATGCTGTGCTAAAACAGTCTGTGAGCCACGTAGGATGCCAGCCCTCAGAAAGGTTCCTAAACTCTTTTTTTAAATTTATCACCTTTAATTGTGTTCACACGTGCATCCATGCCTGTATGTATATGTATGGATATATGACATAAACATGTATATGCCATGGGGCACACAGGTATCTAAGAAGGTGAAGTCCCCTGGAGCCAAAATTACAGACAGCTGTGAGTAGCTGATGTGGAAGCTGGGAATCGAACTCCAGCCCTCTGCAGGAGCAGTCCTGGCTCTCAACTGCTGAGACATCTCTCTCACGTCCCTTCAAGTCCTTTATGCCATCTTCAAGTCACAGAAGCCAGAACAAATGTGCTCCTTCGTCACCTTCCCTTCTGGAAGCCTCTCAGCTGTAACATCACAGGATGGGGAAGGTCCCAAGAGGATGCTTCCTGTCACAAAATGGTTCCCCAGATTACATATCTCCTTTCTTCCCAGAGCTTGTCAGCAGTGTCAGAGTATAGGAAGAAAGAACGCTAAGACACCAGGCACGGGGGCTGCAGAGACAGTGCTAGTTCAGGTTGTCAGGTTTGCCACAGACTAGCAGAGAGGCTAGGGACATGTCTCAGTCTGGAAAGTGACAACCAAGAGCAACCATGAAGACCTGAGTTTGAATCTCCTGCACCCATGTAAAAGCCAGGCCCTGAGACATAAATTTATTACCTCCATGCTGGAGACAGGCAGATTCAGATTCTTGGAGTTCATTGGCCAACCAGCCAGTGCACTCAGGTCAGTGACAGACCCTGTCTTCAAAACATGAGGTTGAGATCAATCAAGGAATATACCTGACAATGACCTCTCTCACACAAAAACCTACATATAACACACATACCACACAAACACGCACACAGGAATGCGCATGCACGAAGAAAGTTCACGTCTGTGCTTCTCAATGATCACTTTTGACTGCCCAGTAGAGAGGCCTGACCAAAAATCAAAACAGTTTCCTGGCACCAACAGCCCACATGAGCCCTCTGGCAAGATAGAATTCCTTGCCAGCAGGCACTCTTCCTCCCCACCTTCTCCAACTTCACTCTTAACACGGCCACCCCTCTGTCACGGCTGAATGACAGCATTATGGGACTCGTGGGGTGCTGGAATGCCACGTTCGTCTGTGGTGACCATGTGTGTATTTCCCAGAGGGTGAGGTTCTCCCGTACAGAGACTGGTGTTCCACACGGTGGCAGGTAGCTCCAGGGTGTGCTGCCTGCTTCTCTCTCTCCGAGTGATGACACCTTGCTCGGGTTTTCGCTTCATTACTATTTGACTCATAGAAGGTTTTTCTCGCGATGTACTCCAGGCTAATTTTAGAAATTTGTTTTCACCTTCCGACATTGATTCCTGGGGCAGCTTGCAAGCTGCCTGAAACGAGAAATCAATGGTGACAGCTTCAGAGTGGGCTCTGTTCTTCATTAACCCAGCGCTCCAAGCAATCCCAACCCTGTCTCCTCCCTCAGGGACAGCCCTGAACAGGGAAAAATAAAGAATGGGCATTTAGGAAATTATCTTTGGTACCCTTGACCCTTTTGTCCTAAGCCCTTTCTTCCTTCCTTCTCTCTCCTACTCTTGCCAACATCTGCTCTCTCTAGCAAGTGTGAAGGCGGATTGGGGAGAGGATGGAGGGCAAGGTTACTAAGCACCTGCCACACTCAGACACTAGGCTGGTTAGTTCATATCAAGGTTCCATTTAAATCCATCTTTAACTCTCGGAGGGTGGGATCACCTCCATTTCACAGAGCTAAGGCAGAAACAAACAAATGAGAGACAAACCCAGCATCAGATAGTTCATGGCTCCTATGATGATGGTTTAAGATCAGAGCTGTTGTCGGGCATGGTATAGGCAGGGTGAGCAGACTAGGAGAATTCTGGGAAAAGGAAGGGAGGAGTCAGTAGTTGACAGCCAGCTGCAGAAGAAGCAAGATGAGAATGCTGCCCTGAGAAAAGGTACCAAGCCAAGTGGCTAAACATAGATAAGCATTATGTGTAGGAAGAGGGGGCCACTTGTTGGTTCCTGGCTGCCCCTGCTAGTTTAGTCCTGAAATAACCACACAGAAACTGTATTAATTAAATCACTGCGTGGCCCATTAGCTCTACCTTCTTATTGGCTGACTCTTACATATTAGTTTAACCTATTTCTACTAATCTGTGTATTGCCACATGGTTGTGGCTTACCAGCAAGATTCTGTGTCTAACTCTGGCAGCAGACCCATGGTGTCTCTCTCTGACTCTGCTTTCTTCCTCCCAGAATTCAGTTCTGTCTTCCCCGCCGCCTACCTAAGTTCTGCCCTATCAACAGGCCAGGGCAGTTTCTTTATTCATTAACCAATGAAAGCTGCACATGGACAGAAGGACCTCCCACACCAATTATGGGTTAATTTAAGTTGTAAGAATTAGTCAATAATAAGCCTGAGCTAATAGGCCAAATAGTCTCTGTGTGGTTATTTTTAAAGCAGCTGTGGAACCAGGTGGGACAAGAAGCCTCCAGTTACACAGAGCCTACCCCCAAGCCTGCCTTCTCATACCATTCAGAAACCTGAGTGTGAATGTTGAAAAGAGGATGTCCCCTCAAGGACACTCAAAGTGTGCTTTTCTGTCACCCAGCCACCCCTCTCAGTCAGAGGATCTGCTGAGTTTTGCACTCAGAGACTGGTCCTAACCAAGTCTTCAGGGTCAGCAGGAGTGCTCCTGGGAGCCCACTCCACCCACAGGAAGCAACAGTGCTGGCCAAGGAAGTCCTAGTGGAGAACTCTCAGATCTTCCATGAAGAACTGATACACTCTGGCCAAAGGTCACTCTAAAGATGTGCAAGTGCAGGGAGGAGCTGGAGACTGTTGGAACATACTGGACTGAGCAAGGCAGAAAAGATGGAGTAGGTTCAAGGAGGTGATCAGGGAGTCTACATCAGCCCTTCATGATAGAAACATAACACAAGTCACACAGGTCATGGTCATGGTGCATTTTCTAGAAGACACATCAAAAAGTAAAAGGGGTAAAATCAGTATTAATAATACACACATTCAACCCAATGCATCTTAATATCATCACAACATGGAATCAATCCAAACACATAGGTGCTGGAGAAATAGCTCAGTGGTTAAGAGTGCTTGTTGCTGTTCTTCTGGAGGACCTGAGTTCGGTTCCCAACACCCATATAAGGAGAATGACTGCCTGTAACTCCAGCTCCAGGAGATCTTACACTCTCTTCCAGCTTCCTTGGACACCTACACACATGTAGCATACAGACACACACACACATTAAAAGCAAATATATTAACCAGGTACAATGGTACACAACTATAATTTCCGTCACTCAGGTCACTGGGCACTCCAATGGGAAGTGAGAGGAATGTTTGAGTTCAGAAGTTCAAGGCCAGCTTGAGCAATGCAGAAAAAAAGTAACCATTAAGGACTGGTGAAATACCTCAGCAGAGCTACAGGCTGACTATCCCACGAACACTGTGACATGCCTGCACTCAAGTAGAACACAGACACACACACTATAGATAAATGATACATAGATAGATAGATGATAGATAGATAGATAGATGATAGATAGATAGATAGATAGATAGATAGATAGATAGATATAAATTGATAAAATTACACTTAGAGATATTCCATCTCACATTTCAAAATTATTTTTAATTAATATACTTATTTTATGTGTAAGAGTGTTTTTCCTGCATGGATGTGTATGGCCCCCATGTGTGCTTCGAACCCACAGAAATCAGAAGAAGGTGTCAGATTGCCTGAATTGGAGTTACAGATGGTTGTGAGCCTCCATGTGGGTTTTAGAAATCAAACCCAGGTTGTCTGGAAGTGCAGACAGTACTCTAAACCTCTGAACCATCTCTCCAGCCCACCATCCCACATTTTAACACAATGGACACCATCAGTAGGAAACCATGTATTCATACTGGAAAGGACATAATATTTATTTCATTCTTACTGGGGTAATCTTATTATAAAATAAGAGAACTCTTCATAAACACCTCACCCCATTTTAAATATAAGTCATACTGGGTTTCAACTAATGTGTAATGATACCAACTGATGCTTGTGTGCGTTTACCAATGCTGAGTATTTTCTGGGCATCCACTCATCAAACTCTGAATCTACCGTTGAGACAGATGTTATGTAAGGCTGAAGCAATATTGTGTTCTCTGCAAAGGAAGATGTCAAGGCTAAGGACATCAAACGCAAGTCAGGATTCAAATCCAACCAAGACTAGGTGACTTCTCACTTACTTGACCCTCTTAGACACCAAACTACAACTAAAACCAAAGCAACTCATCCAACCAGGATAATCCTGAGCCTTATAAACTTTAGGAGCCTTGTATTGACTCTCTGGACTCACAGCCTTAATCTCTCACCCTCTTGATAGCACTTCCAGACACATACATGTTCAGCACTGGCATTCTATGTAGATACTGCTAGGAACCTGTTGATGAAGGTTTCTATCACACCCAGTCCGGCAGCCGTTCACCCAAAGAAATACACAGAGGTCTACATTAATTATAAACTGATTGGCCTACTAGCTCAGGCTTCTTATTAGTTAATTCTTACATCTTAAATTGGCCCATTATTCTTGTCTATGTTAGCTACGTGGCTTGGTACCTTTATCAGCAAGGTGTTCTCATCTTGCATCCTCTGTGTCTGGGTGACAACTGCAGCCTACATCTTTCCTCTTCCCAGAATTCTTCTGTTCTCATCGCCCCACCTCTACTTCCTACCTGGTTACCCTACCTATACTTCTTTCCTAGCTGCTGACCAATCAGCGTTTTACTAAAATACAAATGACAGGGTAAAGACCATTGTCCCACAGCATTTCCCCCACACACATTTTGTTTTTCAAAACAAAAACTCTGAGTCCAATCTCCTTTGATTAGCTTTTTTGTTCAGACCATTATCCATAACATCTTGTAATCAGCACTCTAAACAAAGATCTATAATCCATTTTTTTGAAAATGTGGGCATAGTTTTCTAGACTACTTCCTGCTGATAGGGGTGCTGATAATCTTATGGGGACCTAGAGAAAGTTTAGAATGATGATCAAGTCCTGACTGGAGTATCTTGTGAGGCTTGATCATCTCAGGCAGCAGTCTTGAATCTGTTCTGGATGTAGAACTCAGACATCTAGGCTATCCACTCCTATCAGAGATTTCTCTCAGAGTCTTCTTTGATCAAACCTAATTTTTCTTAGCCCAGAATGAATCCACAGCCTCTCATTTCCTGTGGAAACTAAAACAAAACCTCTTCTCCAAAGTAACATGTCTGTTGATTTTAATTTTGAAGTCAAGGCATTTTTCAAAACATATATATTTGATTATTCCAGCAGCATTTATAATCAAATGTCTTTTATCAGTTGTTGCTCCTTCCTCAGTATTCAAACAATTCAAAGATAACACAATAATATACAGTATCCCAACTCTCTGTGTATTTTCCATCTTTGTGTGGCTTTATTTTAAACTCTATTTCTTTTATATTTATTAATTTTTGATTTTTTGAGACTAGGTTTCTCTGCGTATCTTTAGCTGTCCTGGCACTCACTCTGTAGACCAGATTGTCCTTGAACTCTCAGAGATCTACCTGCCTCTGCCTCCTAAATGCTGAGATTAAAGGTGTGTGCCACCACACCTTGAACTCACAGAGATTCACCTGCCTCTGCCTCTCAAGTGTTGGGATTAATGGTGTGTGCCACAACACCCAACTACTCTCTTTCTTTCTTTTTTATTTTAAGGGCTTTATCTTTTTTTCTTTTCTCTCTCAAGTCTATACATATTTTTAAACACACTGTAAACCATTTGGTAGTATTTTTTTAAATATTTATTTATTTATTATGTATACAATATTCTGTCTCTGTGTCTGCCTGTAGGCCAGAAGAGAGCATCAGATCTCATTTCAGATGGTTGTGAGACACCATGTGGTTGCTGGGAGTTGAACTCAGGACCTTTGGAAGAGCAGGCAATGCTCTTAACCACTGAGCCATCTCTCCAGCCCCCGGTAGTATTTTTTTTTAATCTGAATATCACTTTATTGTTTAACTCTCTATTTCTGACCACAAGAGTCTTTAATTTGCTAAGCGATATGGAAAGGGTTAAAGCCTTGGCTTTGACTGCTGGATCCAGCCCGTTCCTTAGCTTTCTAAGAGTCTAGCCTCATGGCAGAGGTACTGGCCAGAGCCATGTTTATTGCCACTACTCTATGGCATTTCCAGGTCCCTGCAACCACCAAGAAGCATGCTGTCTGCTATTCATAAACACCATTTAAGTATTTGGTGGTGAGGCCTCTTAAACGAACTGCAAGGTCTTTGCTGCTAATGCTGAGTCAGGAAGCCTCTTTTAAATGAGGTGCACTTGCCTCCAGCAAACAGAGCCCACCTGAGAAAATGCTACCAAGAAGCCGTGCTTAACTCTGTTCTTTTTGTGTCTAGAATTCCTTCTCAAACTCTCTCAGGTTTTTTGTGGATGCAGTTGTCCACATTGCATCAGCTGTAGCCAACATAAAGTATTTTTTAATCCTTCCTAGCCCCCAACTGCCTGGGGAGAATCTGGGTTTCCTCCTAGAAATAATATAAAGCCAGTGAGGGGTCCAAAGAGAGAGTAGCGAGAAGAGCTCAGATTTGCATTTTAGAAAGCTCATTCTGGAAGCAGCAGGGAGGGTAGCTTGGAGGGCATGGGAACTGGAGAAAGGAAACCAATTTAAAAGCCATTAGAGTGGTGATAGCAGATAGAAGAGGGGTTCACAAATGATCAAATTACTGAGGCTTGGTGATTGAGTAATCGCTGAGTGGGGGCAACAGACAGAGAGTCCAAGATGACTCTGCTTCCTGGTTTAAGTAGTGGAGTTAATGGTGGGACCATTAGCTGAAATAGAAAATACAGGAGGAAGTGTGGGTTGAGTGAAATGAGGAGACATGATGAGTTAGACTATTATATTGGAGTTGACATTATAATTGATTGCCCAACATCCATTCAACCCTTCTGCCATCTGTCACAGAAATACATTCTAAGGACTTGATCCAGATCCAGAGTGGGCCCTGACCCATGTAACCCAATTGTAGTGGCCCACCCCATGCCGATGGCAGGTTTGGAGTAGTCTAAGCCAGTGAGTATATGATTTTTCCTATATCAGTTCACCCTTGAGATTTCTTCGGCATAGAGGCCATGAGTTGACCCATTGGTCCAAGGAAAGAACCTACTGTTCCTAGGCCCACCATATGTGAGAGAGAAGAAAGCTGTCTCCAAAGAAGACGAAGAGAAGGAGGAGGAGGAGGAGGAGGAGAAAAAGGGGGAGGAAGAGGAAAAAGATGATGACAATATCCTAATTGCTTCTCAGCCATTCTCCAACTCAAGTAGCTCAGGGTAGGATGATTCTGAAGGAAGGATATAATGAGAAATAAGAAACTTGATCCTCAATGACATCACTGAACCAGTGAGCAGCTATCCTCACTAGTACTGTCTTCACAGTGCTGAGGATCAAACCCAAGGTCTTGCATATGCTCTGTAAGACTACAGCTCTGCCACCAAGCTGTACCCCTAGTCCATTTCCTTATTGTCTAAGCCACTGTGACCTGGAGTTTTTCTATGCAGAGCCCCAACATTCTAATTGTTTGAACTGAGGTCACATGGGACACGAGGACCCCTGGAGTTGTGCAAAGCATCATTCCTGGGGTGATCCATGGAACACAGAAAAGTAGCTTCTGAAGTTGGAGACAGACCTGGTATCATCAGGTGGGGTATAAACTGAGTACGAAGAGGGAATTAATACAGGAAACACATAGTCTAGGAACACAAAAAGAAAAAGGAAAAGAAAAAAGAACATGGTATGAGAACAGACCCCTCTGGGTGCTAAATTCACTCCGTGGAAGACGAGGGAAGTGAGGGAGGAGTTCTGAATGTCAGGAAGACACAGGATCGTGATTGTGGGAGTGGGGAAAAGACAAGAAGGAATAAATAAGATAGGATACAGCAAGTGGATAAATGATAAAAAAAAAAGCACCATGGACAGAGACACAGTGGGACCAAAGAGGGACATGAATTAAGGCTCAGGCCAACCTTTCTTTTCAAGATGCTCAAATATAAGAGCATTTTTAAGGCTTAAATGGATATATTTCTTTCTTATCCATACAAGGATCCAGGGGAACAGCTAGGTCCAGAACAGAAAAGGCCCTTTTCCATAGTCACGAAGGTCCCTCTCCTATCTATCACTCAGCTATCCCATAAGGCCTTACTGCGCTCCACATACCACAGCTGGCTCATCATCTGCCCTTGCAGCTCCCCACAGAAGGTTGGAAATCACTAATATTTCATGCAAACCATTTCTTTGTTTTCTGGAAGTTACATTCTTCCTTTCAATAAGAACTGAGGAAATAAATACTCTCAAGGCTCAGGGGATGTCGCAGAATGAGGTGAAAGGATGCCAGAAGATGGGGTGGGGCGCTGTGTAACGCTGGCTCCTGGGGTGACCCGGCCACTGCACTCATGAACTCAGAGAAGCCGTGACTGCCTGTCCAATAGCAAGACAGTAGGCGTTCCAGCATGGGTGAGAGAGGGGACCCTAAGGCTCTGCCCCTAGCTGAGGAGCTATTGGCAACTGATGTCTTTGGGGGAGGGGAAATCTTGGGGGTGACCAGTGGTAGACTGCTAATGCTCTGGAGGAGGACCCCACACTCGTGCACAGGCAGGCAGCCCTAACTGGCCTCAAGGGTGATAAAAATAAAATAAAACAAGGCCTCCAGAGGGCACAGGCTGGTGCAGAAGTCAGCGAGGCTGCCCCTCCCTGCCCTGCCTCTCAATGGCACAGGCCAGCTTTGAATATGTGGTGGAGAGGTGGAAAAGGTGGACCAGCAAAGCAGAGTGTGCATGTGCTGTGGAGACACAAGGCCAGTGACAAGCCTGAGAGACAGCTGAGATTGACAGTGGAGCAAGTCGTTGCCCGGTGGGGTCAGAAGGGTGGTGTGAGCATCCTGGAGCTTACACAGATGTAGACTCAGCCCCCAAACATGCCACCTAGTTGTAAGGTCACCCTGGCTCTGGGCAAAGATGGAGGCCTGAGATGAGGAGGAACAGTTCACCTTCTGGATTGGACCTCGTGGAAGGACTATCATGGACCATGTTGCCACTGAGGGCCTTGTGTGGATCAGTGATCCAGATGAGGCTGGGGGATCCAGCTGATGTCTGGGGCCCATGTTATCACCTAATGTCACGTGGTCGTCTGTGGTCTATGCCCCAGCCTGAAGCCATGTTGATGATGAGCCAAGCTTGCTGTCGCCAGGGGCCTTACTGATCTGACTAACCTGCACCGCCACCTGAGGCCATGTTGATGTCGTGGTCCAGGCAGCCTCCAAGGGCTTTGTATAGGTCCTACTGTGACCAGGGGCCATGTTCATGGCCTGTGCTGTCACCAGAAACCATGTGGAAGCCCATGATCCGTGCTCCTGGTGACTGTAAAAAGCAAAGAAGCTACTTTGTCGGTAGCATCAATGACTTTGAATGGACAGTTGAGAAAAAGGGACATGGGAGGCTCTGTGACAACTCCTACTCAATCCCCCACCCCCAAAAAGTAACGGCCTAAAAAAGAAGCCATCAAAGAGAGCTCTTAAAAATTGTGTCAAGGATGCTGAGGTGTAGCTCTCCACAACTGATGACTTCTGGCAGGGGTGAGGCTGGAGAAGGACTTGGTTTTCTTTAGGGGGCTCACCGCTAGGAGTTTAACCATGCTCCAGTGAGTATATGGACAACACAAACTGGATGGTGTTTTTAATTTTTTTTTATTTTGTTAGGGGGGGTCACAAAGGCAGGGAGAGGACGTGGGAGGACTGTGAAGTGAGTGTGATTGGGGTGTATGAAATGAAATTCCCAAAAGAATCGATTAAAATATTATTTTGAAAAATAAATAAATAAAACAAATAAAGAAGAAAAGGATTTGAAGGTGGAAGAGAGAGAAGTACTGGAAAAATCTACAGGGAGCGGAGGCAATGATTTGGGTTGGATGTGATCACGACACATTTTGTGTGTGTGTGTGTGTGTGTGTGTGTGTGTGTGTGTGTGTGTGTGTGTGTGTGTGGTGTATGTAATTGTCAAAGAATAAAAAAAATAGTCTAAAAGAAAAAAAAACTTTTTAAAAAAGGTTCTAAGAAAATAGCCACACCCAGCCTCAAGGGAACCATGGAACTTGGCCCTAAGTTAAGCCAGGTTGCTCTCTCTGACACTCAGGAGATCTTAATTAAGGGGGAAAAGATGGACATCTGAGCGTTTACAGAACTCTGCTCCTGGGTTTTAGGAAGATGTGGCAGGTATATAGATGCAGCTACCTGTCCTATGTAGACAGATTCATCGTCTAAGCTTATCGGAGTCAAATGATGAACTCACAAAGCCCCAAAGCCCCAAAGGATTTCGGTCTCTCTAGTCACAGCCCACCAGCTGCCACTCCTTGCCCAATCAGGAGATGGTTCTCAGCCTGGTGAGTGGTCCACAGGATGATGGCGCTTCCCAGCCTCATACCTCCATGGTTTCAGGCCAGCTATCAGTTCAGCTCTAAAAATGTACAGGAGAGCCCAGTAGAAAGGAGCATCACGTAGGTCGTGATTCCTTTCAGGGGAGCGCTATGTGTCTGTCTGTCTCTCCCCGCTCTCCCTCTGCCTAGCTCTATCTCTCTTCACAGTCACCAGCATAGCCACTGAGTTGTTCTCCAAAACCACACAGTCTGGCACCTGCCCCATCACTCAGCTGGAGCTGTCGCTGAAGTCATTAAATTTAATGGTCTCTTCCCAAGGCTCTTCCTCCTCCACCTGGCTGGCTCTCGTTAAACACGATTGACACCCCTTCCTTGTTGCTCACCACCCTGCAGTGCTAGAAGATGCCTCTCCACACACCTGCCCTCCATAGCCCCCCTTCCCTAGTTTTCGGGCTTGCTCTAGCTCTTCCTGGGGCCCCTCAAGAGAGAGACAGAGGCCAGCACTCTGCCCACCCTGGTGCAGTTGCTCTGCTACCCTTCCAGGGCGGACATGAACTCAACTGCACATGTGTAGGCAGGTGGAGCCCGGTGGTACTTGGGAAACTGAGGCAAGAGGATCAGGAGTTCAAGGCCCAGCCTGGGCTACAGAGCAAGTCTGAGGCCCTCCCAGGTTGCATGAGACCCTGTGTCAAAAAAATTAAATCTTTATTAGCACTCATTTGCTGTGTGATCTTAGAGATGACTTCGTATCGGGCTGGAGAGGTGATGGCTCGGTCCATAAAGGGCCTACTGCACTAACATGGGGACCTGGCTCAGTCCGCATCTGTCACCCCAATCCTGGAGACAGGCAGATTCCTGGTGCTCACTGACCAGCCAGCCTAGCCAAAATAATGAGTTCCAGGTTCAGAGAGAAGACTCTGTCTCAAAAACTACAGTGGGGAGCAATTGAGAGAAAGACTCAAAGTCAGCCTCAGGCCTTCCTACACACACACACACACAATACACACCACAATACACAAACATACACACACAATACACACATATGCATATACACATATACATACATACACACACAATACACACATACACACACAGAGGGGAGGAGGAGAAAGAGAAAGTAGTTAGTATTCTGAGTCATTTCATCCCTAGATAAATAATGATGCATATACCTTTTTGCAGGCTAGGCAACAGCCAAATAAACAACTCTCCAAATCTCAGTGGTTTAACAAACATAAAATTACAGCCCAGTGAAGGTGAACGGAAGCTAGAACACAATTACCTAGGGTTATATGGAATTCAGTCCAGTAGCTGGGCGTTCCACTAGAGTTTCTGCTTCAACATCCCGTGAGGGAAAAGAGTAAGTGTGTATATAGAAGACTGTACCTGACATTCTTCAGAGGCCCTGACAAGTGATAAGTTATTACTGCTGCCCATATTCCATTGGCCAGAACCATCACATGACTTGACTTGGTAGTAAGGAATTCTGGGAAATGTAGTTTCAGCTGAAACCGGACAGAAGGGTTCATGAATACATAGTTCAAGAGGTTGTTTTGGAGATGGAAGCCAATAGAAATAAACTCATCAGTTTTCTGGAATGGTGTAGCCATCGCATGAATAGTGACAATTAGCTTTAAAAAAAATTAGCCGCTGTTGACCAGCTTTCCCAAATGTTTAAGCCTGTGAAGACCTAGACTAAGATAAATAAGGAGGCGGAAGAACCAAACAGACCAAGAAGAAAAAAAAAAATGTGCATGAGCAAAAATGGAAATGCAGGCCAAGTTTGGGGTCCAGGGGCAGGAGCTGAGTGGGCGAAGTGGGGGCTCACAAAGAATGGAGAGCCTCCAGGACCAAGCACAACCTCTGATTTTCCCAGGCAGCCCTGACTCCCACCCGAGCCAGAAGGGTTTTAGACAGATCTGAGTTTCCTTGGAAACCATTTCTCTGGCCCTCTCTGCATGTTATCAGCCAAGTTGGTTGTAATCAAACCCCCACGGGGCAGGGAATGAGCTCTCAAACTGCCGTCCTGGGGTTCCATCCAAATTGCTTGCATTTCGTATTTAAATTGGTAATTTCCCCCCCAAGTGAGGCCCTGCCCATCCAGAGACTTGTTGGGAAGGGGACACTCTGGGCAACTGTCCCTCGGTCATGCCCAAGGCCCCAGGGAGTACTTCCAACATGACCTGGGGACTGTACCAGCACTGAGGTCCTCTGAGGATCAGCCACACCAAGAACCTCCCTGAGGTTCTCTGTCCCAAGAAAGGTAACAGCCAGGTGTGGGAGACAGGGAAGAGACTGACTCGGGGCGAGGTGATGACGCTAGAATGGCAGCCATCACTGTCCAGATTGATAGGGACTTTCAAGCCAGCCCAGAGCTGGGTAACACTACAGCAAGGGAGACAGGGCCAACCCCTTTTCTTCCAGAGTGGACAGAAGGCCCATCTTAGACAATGCCACACATACATAGACATACACACATAGATTGCATTTTATACATGGACAGACACATGTGTATGTACACATTAAAGACCTCCTCCAGCCACACAAGATGCGTGTTCACAGGGGATTTGGGCATGTTCACAAATGGGTACGAGGATCAGATGGAGCACAGGGTGTATGTCCCGTATTACAGACTCAGTGAAGAAGGAGTCCAGCCAGTCCTGCCAATAGCCCGACAAGGAACAACACCTATACTCAGACACATACATCTAAGCATCTAAGACAGAGGGCAGGCTGGGCCAGGAGATGTGCCCTGGCCTTCAGGGGAGTAGGCAGAAGAAAACCCAGATTCCATGTTGCCAGATTTAGATATGAGAATAAATTAGTGACCCCAAGGATAAGTGGTCCAATCAGTTTTCATCTGAGGTTTCCCTTGGTCCAATATAGGCACTGGCAAAGAGCGGACTATGAAGGCATCTTCTTGGGCTGGGCATGGAGTCTCTGAGGTGAAGCAGGTCCCCAGACTGCAGTCAGGGAATGGGAACCAAAAAAAGCCTTTCATTCCTCTGGTGACGCTGCATGCCACATCTTAACACAGAAGAGGTCACACTGGGATCCCTGCCATTTGGCAGCGGTACCTGCAGGGAGAGAAACTCTAGGCTCAGGGACTCTAAAGCCCCAAGCTCTCAGACAAGCACAGATGACACCAATCCAGTCCCAGCCATGCTGGCTCTTTGCCCAGAGCCAGGTTGGGGCAAGTTGAGCTCATGGTCTCGGCGAGTCTGCAGACAAGAGATTCGCGGTTTCTCCTGCCGAGGGCTGATAGGCCAGGCACCCTCCCTCCTGTGCCAGCCAGACCCTGAATCCCTTATCCCCTCTATTGCCAGGAGGAAGACACCTGGCACTCATCCTGTAACAGGGAGCCAGCCCTTGCGGCCTTACCAGCAAGGCTCTAAGAGCCTCAGGCAGGCATACAAGAATGGCTGGTCTTGCTTCCCACTGCAGCAATGCTCGAAGCTGAGCCAGGCCACTGAGAGGGACAGAAAGCAGGTGTGGGGTTCCAGTGCCCAGAAAGACTGTCCCCACCATTTCCTCTTCTGCCCCAGTGCTAAGGAGAATCCCACAGAGCTTTGTGCCCGCACCTTTCCAATAGACAGGTGTGAGAGAAGAAACGAGAACTCTGGCGGGGTGGGCGTACCCAGCAGCCCGCAGCTGCCTCTCTCCTCAGCTTCTGCCAGGGGCTGTGAAGAAAGGGGAACATGGTGGGCAAGGGAATGTCTGAACAGCCATCTTGTCTACCACACAGCCTACCCAGCCCACTCCTTGTCTCCTGCTGGATACATCTGCTACCTTTCTACCTCCTTGTCTTCGTGAAGATTCTTATTCAACTTTAAATCCCTGTTCGTGCATTCCCTCACCTAGGAAGTCCCTCTCTTTGCCTGGTAGACTGACTCTTCACTCCGTCTCAGGGCTGCCTTTCTGTATTCATGTCATGATGTGTAGTAGGAAGTTGCTTGTTCATTTCCCAGCCACCCAGATTCCTGAAATAACCACACATAAATTGTACTAATTAATTCACTGCTTGGCCCATTAGCTCTAGCTTCTTATTGGCTAACCCTTACATCTTAATTTAACCCATTTCTATTCATCTGTGTATCGCCATGTGGCTGTGGCTTATTGGCAAGGTTCAGTGTCTGTCTCTGGCAGGGCTACATGGCATCTCTTGACTCCACCTTCTTTCTCCCAGCATTCAATTTAGTTTTCTCTGCCTATCTCTATTCTGCCCGGGTAAAGTTCTGGCATCTGTCTCCAGCGGGGCTACATGGCTTCTAGCCTCACAGAATATTCTAGTCAGGATTTGACCATAATTCTAAATTTTCTTTAGATCTCCATAAGATTATCAGCACCCCCAATCAGCAGGAAGTAGCCTGGGAAACTATGCCCACATTTCAAAAAAAAATGGATTATGGGTGTTTTTCTTTGTTGGTTACAAGTTGTTATGGATAACGGTCAGGAAAACAAAGGAGATTCAATTCAGAGTTCTTGTTTTGAAAAAAAGGGGGGAGGAAATGCTGTGGGACAATGGTCTATACCCTGTCAGTTATATTGCTTTAATAAAATGCTGGGGGCCAGTAGCCAGGTAGGAAGTAGAGGCAGGGCAAAGAAAAAAAAGAGAATTCTGGAAAGAGAAAAGACTCAGTCTGCAGTCGTCACCCAGGCACAGAGGAAGCAAGATGTGAACACCTCACTGATAAAAGGTACCAAGCCACGTGCCTAACAGAGACAAGAATAATGGGCTAATTTAAGATGTAAGAATTAGTTAATAGGAAGCCTGAAGTAATAGGCCAACCAGTTTATAATTAATGTAGGCCTCTGTGTGTTTCTTTGGAACTGAATGACTGTGGGACCGGGCAGGACAGAAACCTCTGGCAACAATGAAGCCTGTCTTCCCCACTTGACAGGGACCACTTTGTGGATTCCAGCTCAGTGGCACTTGTCTCTGTAGCCCCACACTATATAAGGACAAATGAAACATGTCCAGGAGAAGCAGCACCCATAAGTCTCTGATCCTTGGTTGAGGATCACAAGTTCAAGGCCACCCTGGGCAACCTAGAGAGCCCCTGCTTCAAAATGGAAGAAGGAAGAAGGAAAAGAAGAAGAAGAGAAGGAGGAGGAGGAAGAAGAATAAGAAGAAAAGGAAGAAAAAGAGAAAAAAGAAGATGAGAAGGTGGCAGCAAGGGGGAGGAAGGAGGAAGTAAGTAAGGGGGAGGAAGAGAGGGCTGAGACTGTATCTCAGTGGCAGAACACTTGCTGAGCCTGGGTGAAGCCCTGGGTGAATTCCTAGGACTCCACTTTGAAAACAAAGACAGGAGAGCTCTGGAAAAGCCAGACTTGAGTGTGGACCCTAGCTTTCCTCCACGAGTCAGCTGAACTCATTTTAATCCTGAGCCTCATTGGCTGCAACACGAAAGACTGTTCATCAGAACCATGGTTCACGGTCCATCATGAGCAACAGGTGACACAGCAAGGACAGAGGGTGGCCTGTGACAGGAACAGCATCGAAGCTGATGACTCCTGTACTTCCCAGAAATCTCAGCAGCAAATGAACCATCACCATCGAGGATGAAGGGGTCCTCAGTGGAACGAGGGAAAAACAGGAGGCAGTAACTTTGTCAGCTAGTGCTTCAGTACCAGCTTTGATGTTAGGAAGTTCAAGTTCAAAGACTAGCTCAAGTTCTAGCTGTGTAAACTTGAATATAAACTCTTGAGAGCATCTCAGATAGAACGGAAACTTACTAATATAAACGTACCAATTTTATGAAATAAACTCCATCAGAGAATGAGTAAGGAAGACTGTGCTGAGCATGAAATATCGGGCCTTGGTGAATGAAAAGTTGTTTTCCAAAAGGGGAGAGAGGGCACCTTCAGGAACAGCAGCAGCATGGTCAGAAGCTGGCAAAGTCACAGTACAATGGGGATTTGGTGATTTCAGGTCCCATCTGTGCAAGGGAAAGGACAGAGCCTGGGACAATGCCTGGGAAAGAATTGGAAGACAGTGCTAAGTAGTTCTGATGCACGCATTCAATGATCTCCAAATCTCTCTTCTAGAATGTTCCAAGTACATACTTAGGGACTCAAAAGACATGTGTGACCCCTAATAAATAAAGGACCATCACTAAGACTGTCTCCCATGGCCCTTTCCTCCCGACTGGGTTTCTAGTTACCATGATCTGGTTACGGGCCTCAGAGAGACATACCACCTCTGTGTGCCTGACTTCTTTGGCTTGGGAAGAGAGCTGGGCAATGTTAACATACTCTCTGGGCTATGGGAGGGAGCAGAGATAAATGAGAACATGAAACAGGCACTTGCTCTAGAATGAGCTCAAAAAACAAATGACTTCAACGCACCTGCGTGACATACTTTGCTCCGGCGTTCATTACCTCAGCCTTCTCTAACACTCAATCAGGAAGACTTTGCTATGCCATCTGCACATCGCAGCTCACTCTGGTTCCATGACAGATCCAGGGGGCACCTGGGTTACACAGCCAGTCCAAGTCGGAGCCAGACCCGATGGTTCTCGTGCAAAATATGTACCACGGCTTTGAGGGCTTCTTTAAAATAAAATAAGAACCTTTGTTGTTGTTCCTCTTCTTCACCATCATCCCCTCCTCCCCACTTCTCTTCTCCCTCCTCCTCCTGTGAAATTTGGGAGAAAATGTTGTATTTTGAATGGCCCCCAAAATTCAAGTGCTAATATTTAATCACCTATGTGATGATATTGGGAGACATGGCCTTTCATAATGAATGCAATTAGTGACCTTAGAGATGCAAGGAAGATGTTGACCCGCTGCAAAGGCAACTGTCTATCTTCTCTGGAGGGCACAGTAACAAGCTACCATCTTGGAAACAGAAAAATCCAGTCCTGGTCAGCCTCCCTATCCCTAACTGGTGACACTGTAGGTCAAACTAAGGCATGTCCCTTTCCCCCTACCAAGTTTCCACTTGGAAAGGTTGTGGAACTTCCTCCAGAGCATGGCTGGAGGAAGTGGATCAACTGAGGGAAGGCCTTAAGATCTCACAGAGGTCATCTCCACTTCCTGTCTGTGCCCCGCTTCCTGACAGCAGATCCCACATGACTGTCACCTCCTGCTTCTACCAACAGACCCTTCTGCCATGAGAGTGGCCTGTTCCCCCAAAGTATGAGCCAGAGTAAACCGTCCCTCCCTTCATCTGCTTTTGGCGTGTTTAGAAAATTAACTTAGACTTTATAAACCAATTAAGACCAAAGCTTCCCCCTCTAATGAGGAGTGGGGAGTACCATTCCCTACCCACCTCTTCCATTACCCCCACTCGCCCACCCAGACACCCCACATACACTGATCCCTCAGGCACAGAACACAGACCACAGCTACGCTCTCTCCCACCCAAGCCTCGTGACTAAGAAACTTTCCCAGAAGTTAGGTCTACCTACGGGCCTGACATCAGAGGATGATTCCTGGGCGCTGCAGCTCACAGAATAAAAAATGTATTCCTTCTGATCCCTGCCCAGCCTCCTGATAAGCCCAGCCTGCCATATCTTAATATTCCCCGGCTAAGATGTCTGCAGGTCCCTCAGATGTCTGCTTCCAGCCTGCTCGCCTTTGAACTTGAGACAGTCTAACCATCTAGTAGTTGACTAAATAATTTGGGGAGACTTGAAAGACAGCCCAGGCGGTAGTCGGTCAGCGCACCTGCCGAGAACGTCTACATGGTCCGACTGTTCTCTCTCCGAGGGCTACTCTCCGGGGAAGACTGCTCGAATCAAAGTTAGGGATCACAGCAAATTCGCTGGCAACCACAACAAGATCCTTTTAGCAGACTGGACTGAGAATGGGAGGCGAGAGAGCTCACCTAGTCTCTAGAGGAAGCCATACTCTTTGACACATAATAACCAGCTCTGCTCTCGGCTAAGCACTGCCCAAACCTGGAAGGTCCCGGTCCTTAAAGCTGTGCCACAGACAGACCTACTCCCTGACCCCTTGGCTCTGGATAAACTACTATCTTTCAGATGTTAGTCAATGCCCTATTTCCCAGTGACTCTGCTGTCCCCATGCCTACCACCTCTCTCTCTCTCATCTCTCTCTATGTGAGTGTCATACGAACTTGTTCATGTGTGCACAGATATGTATGCATGTGTACATACACACAGAGGTCACAGGTTGATGTTGGAGTGATCACCTCATTTTTTGAGATAGGGTCTCTCACTGAACTTGGAGTTTATCAATTCAGCTAGTCTAGACAATCAATAAGATCTAGGGACCTTATTGGGAGCTCACCAAGGCCAGCTGGACTGTGACTGAAAAAGCATGGGATAAAAACTGGACTCTCTGAACATGGCGAACAATGAGAGCTGATGAGACGCCAAGGACAATGGCAAGGGGTTTTGATCCTACGTAATGTGCTGGCTTTGTGGGAGCCTACCCAGTTTGGATGTTCACCTTCCTAGATATGAACGGAGAGGGGAGGACCTAGGACTTAGCACAGGGCAGGGAACCCTGACAGCTCTTTGGACTCGAAAGGGAGGGGGAAAGGAGTGGGGGGAGGGGGAGAAGGGTGGGAGGAGGGGGAGAAGGGTGGGAGGAGGGGGAGGGAAATGGGAGGCTGGGAGGAGGTGGAAACTTGTTTTTTTTCTCATTTTCTCAATAAAAAAAAAGATAACAAAAAAAAAAAAGATCTAGGGACCTTATTGTCTCTGTCTTCAGTTCTGGGGTTATAGAGTGGAACTCTGCCACGTTCAGCTTTCACACAGGACCTGGGGATCCAAACTCGGGTTCTCATTCTTGGGTGGCAGGCCCTTTCCTAACGGAACCATCTCCTGGTACCACGATATCAACGGCCTCCTCCTAGCAGCCCCCACATCCAGCCCTGGGGGGAATCGCTTCCTACTTGTCCCCTCAAGGACCTGCACCTACAGCTTCTCTCTTGTCCCCAGAGAGGAAAAGCCTCTATCTCCCTCTGACTCGGTAGCTAGCTGCATCTCTCCTTTCCTTCCGTCTTTCCCTCAGAAGCCAACACCCACAAGTGAGTCCTGATGTCCTCAGCATCATCCTAAGATCCCGTTCTATCCTTATTCCAATGAATCCATTCTCCTCACAGGCCTGCCTGGCCATGGCCTAGCAGCTATACAGTCTGCCACACTGAATCCTCATTTGAATGAAATTGACATTTATTTATTGTGAGGGCTGAAAAGAAATGAAAAGAAAGCATAGGAGACACACAAACAGTGCTGGAAACATGAAAGACAACCAGTAAGCATCATGACCAGTCCACACAGCCTTGGCTGGGTATGCCACAGCCAGAGAGAGTATCACCACCACCCAGCACCCACAGAAACAGGATCTCAGCTGTGACTTCAGTCTGAGGCACCGTTCCATGGAAAGAGAAGCGACTGAGCACAGGACTCGGCAGTGAAGAGGAAGAGAGAAGGGCGGGCAAACCCAGGATGGGCTTGAAGATTAGAGACCACACACAGGCAGAAACAAGAAACACTCGAAAGAGAGATGGATGATGTAAACAAAGAAGGTAGAGACCAAGGCTGTAGTCCTAAGGGCCAAGCCCAGGAATCTGAAGTTTACGGAAAGGAAATAGGAAGTTGGTGGAGCATCGTAGGCAGGAAGAGGAGAGTTGCACTAAGTGCCAAAAGAAGCAAGTTTTCCTTCAGCGATGTCCTTGCTTATAGACCTTCACCCACACTTTCTTCTTCCCACACCTTCATCCCCCAGAATTCTGCAGTGCAGGAGAGGAAAGTGTGGGCGCAGAACGCAGGAGCAGAGAGGGTTTGTTGGCGCGTTGGCTATGAGCAGAAGGACGAAAAACAATGACCGGCTGAAGAGCGACCTTGATGGTATCGGTGATTGACTAGTCAGCCCAGAAAAGGAAATGCTTGCAAGAGGGAGCTGTTGAGGAGCCCATCTGTCACCTACTCCATGTTTCTTGAGCATCAGTGTTAAGCTCTGCATGTCCCTATGTGCCGAGCCTGCTCCTATGACAATGTGGTAACAGGAAGGGGCCCAGGTGCTACGGAGCACCCAACAGGCCATTCAAGGAGGAGTCTGGATGGAGACGGATTGGGAGTCATCCTTGAAACTACCCTGGGTGCGCATTTCAGAGTTTAGAAGCATCCTTGGCAGGCTTCTTCCTGCTCCACGATGAACATGGCAGAGGCAGCTCGCTTAGAGATGGACACCTGGCCCAGTGATGTGGGCCTTTGACCTCTTCATTGCCTGCAGGCGGGGAATCTCGCAATGGCAATCTCGTGACACTGGCCGAAGCATCCAAGGCTGGTAGAGGAGTCCGTAGCCATCCTGCAGTGCCAGAGAGACTTTCATTCTTTTATTCTTCAGTGGCCTTGGACACTCAGGCCTGCTCTCATGTTTTCTTCCTCCCTGGTCATTCCACAATACTCCAGCATACTTCAACAGTGCTCAAGGTGCCAGTGGGCCCCTGCTTTCTCTGCCTGCAGGCTTTTATCTCTCTCCCTCCCTCCCTTCCCTTTCGCTCCTGCCTTCCAGCTCCTCCTCCAGCCTCTCCTCCTCCTCTTCCTCCTTCCCCCTCATTATGGTCATCATCATCTTCTTCCTCCTTTCCTCTAGCTTTCTAACACACACACACACACACACAGTGTATACATACACTCCTTACAAGCCCAACGAAGCCAGCAATCCACAATTAACACTGAGCCCTCACAGTAGGGGCCTATCATCTGATGCAGGACACACATATTACTATAATGTCACACACATTACTATAAGGTTACATCCTTCCTGCTCTAACCATGGGAGCACCTTTAATGCTCACTGAGACTGTCTGATTGTCCATGGACTTGCTTATACCTCTTATGCAACGCAAAGCCTAAATCTATTTCCGTCCATGGGGCTGGTGATAGCTAAGGGCATCTCTGTCTTTTACTGACATCAGAGTGGTCAGAACTATACTCTCTGGTATCCCCTCTTTGGGTGGGAAGTGGTCCCCAGATGACAGCACTCTGGTGCAGAAAATCAGCTGTCTCTGTCACATTGGCCATGTGATGCTATTCCAGAAACCCGCCATGGGAGGGCGCCCCCTTCCTTTCAAAACCTACTCCTCCAGCCAGGAACAAAAGTCTTAAATACACATCTTAAACACAGCTTGTTTCATTCTAGAAATTATTTTAAGGAAAACACATGCATAAGGATGTCTGTGGGACAACATTTAAAACAGCCGCATGGGGCTGGCAAGATGGTTCAGCACAGAAAGACACCTGATAAACTGAGTTCCGTCCCCAGGAACCAAATAGAGAAAAGCAACTCCTCAAACTGTACTCTGACCTCCATACACAGGCTGTGGCGCATGAATAGGTGTCCATACATGTGCGTGTGCACACACACACAAAAATAAATAAATGTAGTTTTATTTAAATCAAAAGAAATAAAAAACAAAATAGCCACACGTAAAAATGGAAGGAACCTAGACACAATCCCCACAGAATATATTGGCAGACAGGTTATCTACCCTGTGTCTCTTGGCTTGAATCAGCCTTAGTCTGCTGTGACTGAGGCCAGAACCCTACTGATGCTTCCCAGTATGCAGAAACAGCTGGCTTCCAGATGTAGGATGCAGTTGAAGAAGAGTGGAAAGGGAGAACTGACTCCTACAAGTTGTCCTCTGCACAAGTTACACACTTGCAAGTGCCCATGTGTGCATGTACACACACACACACACACATGAATAAATGAACATATTTTTATTTAAATGTGTCATTGTTAGTTCTATCATTTGCCTGCAAATTTCAAGATGTCATTGGTTTTTACCATTGAATAGTACTCCATTGTTTAAATGTACCACATTTTTTTTTATCCTTTCTTTGGTTGAGGGGCATCTAGGTTGTTTTCAGGTCCTGGCTATTACAAGTAATGCTGCTGTGAACACAGTTGAGCAAATATCCTTGTGGTATTAGTGAGCATCCTTTGGGCATATGCCCAAGAGTGGTATTGCTGGGTCTTGAAGTAGATTGATTCCCAATTTTCTGAGAAATCACCATAAAACCATTCTGAGTGAGGTAACACAGACCCAGAAAGACAAACACAGTATGTACTCACTCATAAGTGGATATTAGACATAAAGCAAAGACTAACCAACCTATATTCCATGACCCCAGAGAAGCTAGGTAACAAGAAGAACCCTAAGGGAGACATATGTGGATCCCCCTGGGAAGGGGAAATAGGCAAGAACTCCTGAGAAAATGGAGGGGTGAAGAAGGGAGGGTAGAAGGGGAGGGTGAAAGAAGAAGGGAATGGAGAGGAGAACATGAGGGAAGGGGATGGCCAAGAAGGAGAAAGGACAGAGAGGGAGAGCAAGAAAAGAGATACCTTGATTGAGGGAGTCATTATGGGACTAGCAAGAAACCTGGGACTAGGGAAGTACCCAGGAATCCCTAAGGATGACCCCAGTTAAGACCCTAAGCAATAATGGAAGGGGGTACCTGAACTGGCCTTCCCCTGTAATCAGATTGATGTCGACCTTAATTGTCATCATAGAGACTTCATCCAGCAACTGATGGAAGCAGATGCAGAGATCCACAGCTAGCACTGGGCTGAGCTCCCAGAGTCCAATCATAGAGAGGAAGGAGCGATAGCATGAGCAAAGGGATCAAGACTACGATGGGGATACCCACAGAAACGGCTGACCTGAGCTAGTGGGAGCTCACTGATTCTGGGCTGACAGCAGGGGACCCTTCATAGGTCCAAACTAGGCCCACTGAGTGTGGGTGACAGTTGTGTGGCTGAAGCAGTCTATGGGGTCACTGGCAGTGGGACCAGGATTTATCCCTAGTGCTTGAACTGGCTTTTTGGAGCCAATTCTTTTTGAAGAGATACCTTGCTAAGTCTAGATATGGGGGGAGGACCTTAGTCCTGCCTCAAAGTGATGGGCCAGACTCTGTGGACTCCCCACGGGAAGCCTTACCCTCTCTGAGGAATGAATGGGGGTGGGGTGGGGGGAAGGTGAGGGGAGTAGGAGGAGGGGAGAGAGAAGGAACTGGAATTGATAAAGGAAATGATTTCTCTCTTTTCAGACTGTTTTTAAAAGTAAAAAAAAAAAGAGAAATGTACCATTGCACACAAGAACTCACAGCATCTGTGGCTGCTTGCACAAGACCTGCACAAGATCAAGGCAGCAAAAATCCCAGATGGAAAGGGAGGAGCCTATTGAGTCCCACGCTAGCCAAGGAGCTAATGGCAATCAAAGGCTGCTGGAGGAGGGAACATCAGCTTTCTTCTGGGATACAGCCCCTTTGTTCCAGTGGATAGTTCTATACTCACACACATACAGGCAGTCCTAAGCAGACTCGGTGGCTTTAAAAAAACAAAAAAAAACCAACAACAAAAAAAGAGCATTTGTAATTGGGAAGGAAAGGTGGTGAGGACAGAGGAGGAACTGGAAGGAAGAAGGCGGTGGGTTTGATCAAAGCACATAATATGCCTGCATGAAATTCTCAAACAACAAAAAAAAAATTATTGAGAAAAATCTAACTTTATACATATATGTACACATACATATATACATATACTTCTGTATATATAAACAGTGCCAGGGTTGGTTAAGATACAAAGCAACAGGAAATTTTATACATTGCTGAAGAGATTGTAAATTTATAGCCATTTTAGGGAACAATTTCACAGATAATAACTACAAAAGTCTAACTGCAGCTCCTGCAATTCCAGACCTGGGTATGATTTGCAAAGAAACTCTTGCAGATCACACAGTAAGAGAGCATCGTTCTTTATTTATTCTTATCAGTGGGAAGTGGGTGAGCTCTTGTGGAAAACGCATACAATGGGTCACTACACCATGCTTAAAAATGAACAAATGGAGCCGATGAGATGGCTCAGTGGGTAAAGCAACCTGCTGCCGAGCCTGCCACCTGAGCTCGGTCCTTGTAACCTCAGAGCCCACGGGTAGAGAGGGGACAGCTCACACCCAAAAGCTATCCTCTGACCACACACACACACAGTGGCACGTGCATGAGCATACACACACTGACAATGGGTGGATAAATGTAAGCTCGTGTTCATGAAAAACTGGAAGAGACAGGGCTGAGGCATGGCTCAGTTGCTATGGCATTTTCCTAACACACAGAAAGCCCTGAGTTCAATACCCATCGCCTTCTAAAAGCCTGGTGTGGTTGTGCATAACCTGTAATCCCAGCACTTGGAAGGTAGAGGAAAGAGGATCAGAAGTTCAAGGTCATTCTTGGCTACAGAGTGAGTTCAGGACCAACCTGTGCCACATGAGACCCTATCTTTAAATATATATAAAACCTATAAGTATAATTTTGAGTGAAAGAGGCAGTCTACAAAGAGTGTTTATGGTAACATATCATTCATGTATGTAAAGTTTTGAAGCCTATAGAGTGACTTTGTGTTGTTAATGGATCCACTTAGTTGTCAAGAAAGGACATTGCATGTGTGGCAAATTAAATTGACTAGAACACAACTATTGGAATAATGTTTGTTGGGTGAGGGAGGAGCAGGAAAGGAAAGAGAATGGGAAAAGAGACATTTGGTTTATAACTGAGGTCTAATAGTGGAGATCATTAAAACTGGAGGCCCCTTCTTAAGAGGAAGGGATGAGTTGGTATCTAGGAGCGTGGAGGATATTTGCATCATATAGCATTTCATGAATACGTAGTGTCTTAGTTACTTTTCCATTGCTGTGATGAGACGCCATGACCAAGGGAACTTCTAAAAGAACGTGTTTAATTGGGCTTATGGTTTCTGAGGGTTAGAGTCCATGATGGAGGAGCAAAGGCATGGAGTTGGGAGCTCACATCTTGATCCATAAGCAGAAGACAGAGAGAGGCACACTGGGAATGGAGTGAGTCTTTTAAAAGCCTCAGAGTCCTCCCCCAGTGACACCTCCAATAAGACCACACCTCCTAATCCTCCCCAAACAGTTTTACCAACTGGGTCCCAAATAGTCAAACACATCCACCAATGGGAGACATTCTCATTCATATGACCATGGGTAGCCATTAAAATGATTGTATATAAACATAACATTGACATAAAGAGCTGTCAAAAAATAATAATTAAGGGTGCAACACAAAATGGTTTTGTATAGTCTTTGTTGTTGTTGTTGTTTATTTGTCTGTTTGTTTGTTTTGGCTTTTTGAGATAGAACCTCAATCCATAGTCCCAACTGACCTGGAATTCACTATATAGCCCACATTGACCTTGAACTCACGGTGGCCCTCCTGCCTCAACCTTCCAAGTGCTAGGATTACAAACATAAGCCGTTTTCCCCAGCTTCACAGTATGGAGTTTATTGCCCCTTCTAAAATAAGTTATATTTAAGTCTAGTTGGGCAAAAGTCACTGAACAAGACAAGGCCTAGCTAGTAATCATGTTCACTATACTATAAACACACGAGTTTTTATATTTCTTTATATTTATCTGTATTTTCTCGTGTTCCTAAAGACAAATATAAACGTCTCCTATAATAAACTCCTGAGGAATTTTTAAAATTTACTCCTGCAGAAAATCCTCCCGTCTGCACCGCTGTGGTTTCAATATCTCACCCACGATTCTCCTAAAGTGCGCATGAAAGAGGATTTTCGGTGATGCAGTATAGATTCTCTTTTATTTTCCTATGTATCTATCTTAATGTATTTTACAAAACAAAAACAGCACATTAAGCTCAAGATTAAGTTGACACAATTTTTAAACAAAATTCCTAAAGCCCGAAGGGAAGTCCTCTCAAGGCATAGAGCTGGTTCTCAGGAATATCCATACAGGGTGAGAGGTGATGAAAATAAGAAATTGGCTGCTCCTTGCAGCGGTCGAGGAGAAAGCTTTTATTGTAGATACGAGGGAGTGAACAGCCAGCGGTATCGGGAAGAGTCCAGACTGAACACAGCCAGCAGAATAGGTCAGGGGAGTGAGAGAGGAAGAGGAGAGAGAGGGAAGAGGAGAGAGAGGGAAGAGGAGAGAGAGGGAAGAGGAAAGAGAGGGAAGAGGAGAGAGAGGGAAGAGGAGAGAGAGGGAGGAGGAGAGAGAGGGAAGAGGAGAGAGAGGGAAGAGGAGAGAGAGGGAAGAGGAGAGAGGGCAAACGGATGAAGAAAGGAGCCAAGGACCAAGAGGCCAAGCAACGAGAGAGGAGCAAAGAGAACAAGGACCAAGAGCGGAGCCAAAGAGAACTCGTGGCCAAAATGGCTGAGTTATATAGCAGTCAGAAGCTGGTAGAAGGGAAGCAAACCTCAGGAGCTAGAGAGATTTGGGGTAGGGGGCAGGATGAGCAGGGCTGAGAGGAGCCAGGACTCTGTAACAGGTAGTGGGAGATGCTGGGAGAAGCTGGGACCAGCACGCACTTTGATATGTTACTAGGCACCTCAGAAAACTGTTTGTCCTGGGTTTCTTTGCAACCTAACAAGGGTGACATGATTTACAGCCTTTCCTCTTCACGCACAAACTTCAATTCCACAAGAGCTAAATGCTAAAGATAATACAACTAAGCAAAAACCGACTGGCCCTATAGGAAAAGGCTGGTAAATCAGACTACCTAAAACTGGAGACAGAACAGAGAGAGTGGGTCAAAGGGCACTGAGCCAGGCGTGGTGGTGCACGCTTGTCAGCCCAGGACTTTGGGGAACTGAGGCAGGGAAATTAGGAGTTTGATGTCATCCTCCTGGGGAGTCTGAGAACCAACAACAAGCAGCAGAGGAGAGGGCGGTAATGCTTGCAGCTGGCAGTAGACTCAGCCAGAATATATAAAGAAGGCCTGTCCATTAATCGTGAAAAGACAGACAACGCAGTTGAAGAAAAATGAGCCAAAGACACAAGCAGGCCCTTCACAGAACACACCCACACAGCTAATAAACACACAGCGTGTGCCGGGCACTCATCTCGCTTAACCCGGGATGTAATTGAGTGACTCACTCTTTGTCAAAGCCGAGAGCCACACAGGAGCTCTGCTTACCTTCCAAAATACGCTTTATACCACAATGAAAGGATTAGCATTAAAAAAGAAAGAAATTTGGGCAACAAAAAGTAAATAATGGGTTGGTCCATTTATTGATCTAAAAATAGCTCAAAAACACATCAGTGCGTTACATAACTTTCCAAGTTAGCTATAGAAAGAGAAAGCAAACATAAATAAAAATAATTACCTTGGAAGGGAGAGAGAAGGGGAAGGGACAGGAACGAGGACTGGATTTTTCTCCCTGGGGCGGGGTGCATCTGTTCATGTGCACATGCGTGGCTACATGGACATACAGAAGCTCATGCATATGCACGCCTGTCAAGGTCAGGCATCTTCCGCCGCCATTCTCCACCTTAGCTTTTGAGTCAAGGTCTCGCCCTGAAGCTGGAACTCACCCATTTGGCTAGTCTTTACTGGCCTTCAGGTTCCAGGTATCCTCCTGCCTCTGCCTTTCCCGTGCTGAGCTTCAGCCACCACACCCGGCATTCCACATGGGTGCTGGGGATTTGAACTCAGGTCCTCACACTTACACGGTCAGTACCATCTCCCCCAGACCCTTCTTGTATGTTTTCTGATGGCCTTGATTCACAACCATGTAAGCCACCAATATCATCTCAAAAGAGATATTTAGGAAATACATACAGCAAAAGAAAAGAAACTGCATGGGTACCATACAGGTAAAGCAGAAATTGAGATGGTGATTAAGCCGAGGTTCTGAGTCCCCTGATTAGCTGTTAACAGTGCAAGCCAGGGCCCACGGATGTTATTGATCTAGGCTGGCTCTTTCCTGGATTACGCCTCAGAATCCAATTTAACTCAGCATGCCTGCAGTGACAGCCCGGAGGTCACTAGCTTGCTACTCCTACCCATGGCATCAGGACTTGAAAAGGGAGACCAAAGCCACCACAATTCCCCACCCCCTGGCTCTCCTAATCTACCATTTTACTAATGAGAAAACCCAAGGACAACAAAGGAGCCTCTCTCTGTTTTACTACCCAGGCTCTAGTGGCCCAGCCACAGGAGCAGGCCAATCCGGGGGGAGCAGGAAGCAGGTGGCTGTGACCAGCTCTTCAAGGCCTTCCTTGAAGGACTGTCCTGTACTCATATTTTGTTTGTGATTTAACAAATAAAACTTACCTGAAGATCAAAGTGCAGAGCTAAGCAACTAGAGGCCGGGCAGTGGTGGTGGACACCTTTTAATCCCAGCACCCAGGAGACAGAAGCAGACAGATCTCTGTGAGTTCAAGACCACTCTGGGCTACAATAAATTGATCCAGTCTGAAAGAAAAACAGCTCACACTTGGGATCTCATGCCTTTCATCCCAGCACTAGGGAGGTAGAGACAGGAGTGATATGGCTGGGCAGGGAAAGGAATATAAGACCCGGAGGGTGAGGGGCAGACAGGAGCTCAATGCTGTTTGAGGACAGGATCGCCCCTTTAGTCTGAGCATTGGTTGAGGTAAGAACTCTCTAGTGGCTGGCCTCTCTGCTTCTCTGATTCTTAACTTTCACCCCCTGATAGCTGACTCCAAGTTTTTCTTATTAAGACTAATTAGAATTGAACCACACCATCCTGTGGAGAGCCGTCATCCTCTGGCTCCTGTCTGATCCAAAGCCTGACTAAGGAGCCTTTGCCCTCACATCCAGGCCATGGACTTCCTTCCCTGAGCTCTGTTACAGGGGCATCTTGCTGAATCATAAGGGTATCCCTGACTCTTTCCTTCGGGGAAACTTGTCTGGGCTCTCTGGTCCCTCAGTCTAACTTCCTAAGCTGACATTCCTGGAATCGTTAGCTTTCCAATGACTTCAGCTGGCTGCCGCCTGGGACCTCCAGTTCAGCCTCTCCCCCTGGGTCTTTATCTGTGCTGTTCTCATTGTCTTGTCCTCTCTCTGAGTTCCCAACCGTGACCCTGGGAGGTTTTATAAAGTCCCCCTTCCCTGGGGTGTGGAACCTGAGCAGGCAGCAGCAGCTTTCCCTGAGCAAGCTCAGCCTTCTTTAGATAAAAAGGACACTTTGAAAAACTGACGCAAACTCTGGGGCCCGTTCCTGCTGGAACACAATGTTTTCCCCATTGGCTGTCAGAGGGCATGTGCCATCTAGATTCACACATATCTGTGACATATATAATGTCAACCATTATAATGAACCCCATCATTTTGTATGCTAACAAAAAGCATCGTTAAAAAAAAATAAAAACTGTCAAAAGGCAGAGGAGAGACCCCAGCTAAAAATTCTTGCACTATGATACCAGGATGGCAGTGCCAGCGCCTTGGTATTTACCGCGCGTCAGGACAGTGCTAAGCAGGTGTTATCTCATCTAACCCCTCCATGATGCCAGGGAAAAGGATGCCCTTTGAAGATACCATAGCCTGCTCTTTACAGATAAGACACAAAGGCACAGAGAAAAGTTAGCCACTGCCTCAGGGTTTGCATTCAAATCTTTCGACTCCATGCCCTTTGATCTTAAATGATGTGCCGAAGTTTTGGTTTAGGTAGCAAATGTGGTCAGGTTTTTCCATAGCGTTCATTTAAAAGTACGTCGCCCCAGTTCCCATCCCTAACTAAGACAAATGAATCAGTTCCTCTGGGGGTCAGGAAGACAGGAACCTACATTATTAATGAGAGCCCCAGTTGACTCCCAGGTACACCGAGGTTGAAAATGGCGGTACTTCTCTGACTGTCTTCCCTAGTGAATGGTTGCTAAGTGTTCCCCTTATTATAGCTGTGCGTCGTCGTTACCCCAAAACTCTGTGACATAAAGCAGCCACCAAAGGTGCGGTTCAGAAATGCCAGAAGGGCGTCCCCTCCACCAGACCTGACTGGTTAAAATCATTACAAGCCAGCCAAGATTGTAGAGAGAGTCAGGCTCCACCTCCTGCCGGAGCCCTGCACAGCTCCACTGCACACAGCAGAGGAGTATGAGATAATGTTGCAGCCATCTTTGGAAAGGGCAGCCTGTCACGGAAGCTGCCGCTTGCATGCAAAAATCAACCCGGCTTCTTCAGTCTGCAGCCTGGAGAGCAGGCCTCTCAGCGTTCGTCACAGCCGCTTTTCAACAGGCTTCCTCGTGTTTCATGGTTCACCACCCTTCCTGCTCCAGGAGGAGCCACGTGGCTCAGTGCCTGCACCCCACACCTCCCCACACACAGGGAGGGCCTTTGCCGGCAAGCTTTCTAGGCAGCTGGTCATCTCATGAACTGGTTTGAAAAATGTGTACGTTGTTGGTGTGTGTGTGTGAGACTGTATGTACGCATGTGTATGTGAGTGTGTGTGCGCGCACATGTATGTGTGTTCATTCTGAGCCCTTTTTTATTCTAGAGACCTATGTCAGAGCACAGGGTAGATCCAAAATCAAATGAAAAGCATCCAACAAGAAGAGGCCATTGACAGAGAACAGAAAAAGTGCAAATTGGCAGCTTAGCCACGCATGTCAAACTATATGATGCTCTTACTTTTTACCCTGTTCCCATTTCTGGAATTGAACCTAAGGACACAGTCCCAGTGCAAGAGGATATATACATAGCATATGTCTACGCTGGTGTTTACAACTGTGAAAAACTGAACACAGTCTTCACACCCCAAGTCAGTGATAGATTGGGCCAATAAATCGAAGCTCGTTAATACTGGTTTTCAAAGGATGAGGCAGATCTATGTGGACCGATAGAGAAAAATCTCCAAGACATATGGTTAAGTGGGAAAAAAATAACTAAACAACATAGATTACAAACCACATGTCTAGAAGAAGTGTATATGCTTCAGGCCAAACAAAGATGTCTGGAAGGGGCTTCTCTAAGTGGTAAGCTTTGGTGCGAATTTTGCTTATTTCTTCATGTTTAAAGTGTTTAACGACTGTGGTAAGGGTGCCATATTGTGCCCGCTGTAAATCCTGGACGTGTGTCATCTTGTTCTCATAGTGACCTTAGGATGTCAACACTCGTACTGTCTCCACTGGAAAGGGTGGCGATACCGAAGCATGAAGAAATCAGACAGCCTGGCCACGGTCACGCAGCCGGCAAGTGGCAAAAACAGAAGCCACCCGACATGGTGGCAAGTGTCTCTAATCCCAACATTTGTGGGGCAAAAGCAGAGGATCCCTATGAAGTTGTGGCCAGCCTGGAGGATACAGCATGTCCCAAGCCAGGTGGGGTTTCACAGTTAGACCATCTTTAAAAAGGAGAGGAAACAGCAACCAGAGTGGGGGTGGGGGTGGGCAGGATGAGCCTGCAGGTCGGGGACAGAGCCGACACCCTGGGTTTACACCACCCAGACCTGTCTCACTAGCGCAGTGACTTGGAGTGAAACAGGAAAAGTGACGGACACTCATGGTTGCCAAAGGCAGACATGGGGGTTCCTGAGAAATTCCCAGAACATCCTGAGAAAGGATCGATGGTACCAGGAGTTGCTCTGAATATCCAGAGGTCAAAGGTCAAGTTGCCCTGCAAAGGGTGTGTAGTACAAGAAACAGAGAGTCAAGCGCACATCCTCAGACAGACGGGGGGGGGGGGGTGGATGTGTAGAAAGGCGTATGGGGTACCCACCCTGGGTCTCCCCTAGTGAAGAGGAGGCTTGGTTCCTTCCTACCTCTCCATTCCTCCTACCACCCCAGACTCCATACCCCTCCTCCACACATAAAGACACCCTCCCCAACCTCACCCTCGAAGACCCATTCACCCACCCACACTGCGTTGGAGGACCATATCTCCATCCTTCTCCCGTCTGCATCCCAAAGATCCAGGGGATGCTTCCAGCTTGGAGGCAGAAGAGACCACGGCGAGAGAACTTTCTTTTTAACCCAGCAAGAAATAAACAAATGGTTCTGCAGTCCACCGGGATCACCCTGGGTTGGAAATTTAAAATGCATTAAGGTTGGGAGACCTATAAACATGTCATAAAATGCTCTGCAAGCTGCTGCCTCTGTGACTTGCAGGCCCGGGAGACCCCAAAGGGCACCAACTGGCACAGTCACTCCTCACAGATGAGCCACACACCTACCCCTAGAACACTGTTCTCCCCTACCACCTATATGCAAGTAATCTCCTCACAGACAGATTCACACAGACCTGTACACGTAGTGACGTCATCACGTAGGTGTGCACGCACAAATCCTACCCTGGTGCACTCGTGCCCCACAAGGGAGCTGTGAAACCCCACCCCGTGCAGAATTTATGCATTTTATGCACCAGTTAATGTGAACATACTCTCATCCTATACACACACACATGCGCCCACACGCACCTCCTCACACACATCTCGTGAAGGAAATCCCGGCTCCACGCTCACCCTGCATCAGATAGACATTCTCAGCACACACAGAGACGCACAAAGACGCACATACTCACACCCACTGATTCTACCCACAGATACACAGATGTGTGTACACATTCACGTATGCTCATCCAAAACACAGCCACTGATATGCATACACACTCATCCCACACCATATGCATGCACTGACTTTACCCAAAGCAAAGCCGAGCTTGCACATCAATGCACGCTCGCCCCCACAGGGTGTGCGGATACCCAGCCCTTAGCAATTCGGCAGAATCAAACATGTCTCCAACTTCAACCGCCATCTGGGTGATCAACAACAGCTAAAACTCTTTGGTTTTCTTAACATTCTCTTCTCTGAAAACAGAGCTACCGCTTGCCTGTGGCTCCGGCTACAATCTGAGCGTCCCCCTGGATTCCATCATCTTTATCCAGGCTAGCTATAAAGTCTGCCATCTTTGCCTTCAGACCATGTCTTGACTCCAACCCGTTCTCTCATCTCTGGCATCCTTGCTCTACTCCATACCACCATCTCCCACTTGGACCGTTGCTATGGAATCTCCTCCCTGGTCCCTCAGTACCACTACTGCCACCTAGAATCAGCTCCACATGGCAGCCAGCGCAGAATTTTCTTCCTTTTTCTTTTTTTATTGAGAATTTTTAAATAGAATCTTTTCTCATTTTACATCCCCATTCTCACTCCTTCTCCTCCTCCCGCCCCACCCTCCTCTCCCCACCCACCTCAGATATGAGCAAAGGGGTCAAGACCATGATGGTGATATACCTACAGAACAGTTGATCTGAGCTAATGAGAGCTCACTGACTCTAGACCGATAGCAGGGAACCTGCACAGGACCAAACTAGGCCCATTGAATGAGGGGAACAGTTGTGAGGCTTGGGCAGTCTGTGGGACCACTTGCCTCAGAGCAGACTTTCCTGTAGCTGTTGCTGTACTTTAAGCGAAGGCAGATTCCTTGCTCTGTTGATCTCCAGGTCCAGGGCCTCCCCCCTCTCCCGCCTGATCTCATTCCACACCCCTTGCGTTGCTCACTGCACTCTCAATGAACTGGTCTCTCAGAGTCAGAGCTCCCACATTTCCCCACTCCAGGGCCTGACCCCCCACTGACCACCCACCCACACGGCCCCCTGCATAGCCCACACTCATCCCCTGTGCCTCTGTTGAAATATGGCTTCCTTGGACAGCTCTTCCCAGATTACCCAGTCTAAACAGGCCATTCCCCATGGCTCTCCAGGGCTGTGTGCTAATGTTTCCCGTCTGTCCTTCCCTCGGAGCCTGCTCAGCCCAGCAGTGTCGCCACTGGCCACATGGGGCTGTTTGAGTTCAAAGTCACTGAAATGAAACAACACAAAGAATAAAATAAAATTAACCACATTTCAAGTACTCAATAGCAACCTGCAGCCAGTGGCTGTGATATCGGGCAGCACAGACATTTCCATCATCCAGAAGGTTCTGAGACAGAGATGCTGAGCTTTAGCTCAGAAAGGGTGGGGCAATGTCTCCACCACCCCTCACCGTGGACTCTGAGCCCATCACGGTGTGTTACACACAGTGGAAGTTCAGGAAGGTACCTAGGTGAGCTCACATACGGGCATGCACACACCCTTCCACACAGGAAAGTCCCATTGCTTGCCACGTCTTCCATGAAGACAGAATTCTCATCACCTCTCTTTTCCTCTTCCTCCGGGTCATGGCTCCTCTATGACATGCAGGCCTGTACTGGCCACACATCTGAGTTCCCTACAGACATGCACACCCCCACCGGTGGCTGAGCAGGAGGAGAAGAGGAAGTGTCAGGAGGCAGTCTCATTGCTTTGGAGGCCACAACGCAAGTCAAATCCTGGACACAGGTGATTCCAGCTTCTTGAAGCAGCTCTTCTATTCCTAGGCGTGACACTGGACAGACTGCCTCAGTTTCCCCATCTGTAAGATATGCTTCACAGAGCCGCTGTTAGGAGGGAAGAAAGATTATGTGTCTGTCATTCTCTCGGTGAGGGCACCGCCTGCTGCAACAGAAGCCAAACTCTTCCATTCCAACAGTATGAACAGGCTTTCGTGGACACGGCTTGTCCCCAGATCATTTCCAAAGATGTCTGAACTACTGTGGGTGGCACTCCCAATCAGACCTGATGGCCCAAGACTCAACGAAGCCCTGGTCCTGACCAATGACCGCAATTCCGGAGCCATGAGTGAACTTCAGTCATTAGTGTACTAACAGGGAATGTAAAAGCTAATGTGTTATGGAAAGCCACCTATGGTCAGTGTGGAGCCTAGCTACGGCCAGGACCCATAGCTGAGTGTCCTCTACCCCACAGGCTTGAGTGTCTCCGGATAGGTTGAGAGGGCAGAACTGACCAGAAGGAGACATCATCATAAGAAAAGAACTAGCCCTGGAGGACGAGAAGGGGAAGTTGTGCATCCCTGCCCCCGGGGTTCCTCCTGGGATCTGCAGGCATAAGGAAGGCTCCCTCCCAGGATCTACACTGCCGAGGCCTCCCTGCTGTGAAATGCACACAAAGGTGCCCTCCTGAGACCTGATGGCAACAGCCTGAATCCCACCCCAGCTGTCTACCCTTGAACACGCTGTTGTCTTCTCTGTGTCTGCATGTAGGAAGCAGGGAGAATGGTGGACCCTCTTCCGTAGGCTGTTTGGAAGAGTGAGCGCGTGAGTCTTTAGAAAGCATGTAAGGTGGTGCCTGACCCCTGTAGATTTATGTCACAAATTGCGGAAGAGATGAGATATTCAACCGGAGGGAGCTTCTCGCACTTTGTTCCCCTTCTTCCCATTTTCTTTAAAGTCCTTCCCACCCATCAAGATTCCAGGCTTATCCATTAGGCCCAAAATGTCTCCGAAGGAAATGGAAGTGACCCAAATGGGGAGAGGTTCTCGGCAATTCATGTGTGCTATTATTCGGGGCTTGGTGGTTAAAGCACAGGGAAGTACCGTGGACGGTCTCACCAAGAAGCAGCAGTTTGTTTCCAGTCAGTACACCCTTGTCTCTTGAAAACCTAGTGCAATGTAGAACTCTCTAAATAGACCTCAGGCAGCCTTGACTCCCATTCTCTGTGAACACTGAAGCTGCAGGGACATACTGGCCAATGTGCCTGCATTTCAGCACTTACCAACAATGCAGGCTGCCAGAATGGTACATTTTAAAAAGTACTTACATTCATAGATCTCATGGTTAAAAGCTGCGGGAAAGGCACATCTCAATGCTGAAAAGCCCAGCACCCAAGAGTGTGGGGTACTGGGCAAGGAGAGAACCGACTGCTGAAAAGGCTAATTGGGTAACAGCTCTGTAGTCTGCAGATTGACAACTCTCACTCCAAGGTGCCCACAGAATGGGTGTGCACACGTGTGTGTGTGTGTGTGTGTGTGTGTGTGTGTGTGTGTGTGTGTGATGTGTCAGAATGTATTCTTGCATGCTCATGTGTGTGTTTGCCTGCATGCATACGTGTGTGTGCATGTTGTGTGTGTGATGTGTCTGAGAGTGTGCATGTATATGTGATGTGTCTGAATATATTTCTGCATGCTCATGTGTGTGTTTGCCTGCACGCATATGTGTGTGATATGTGATATGTTTGAGAGTGTGCATATATGTGTGATATGTCTGAGATTATTCCCGAATGCTCATGTGTGTATTTGCCTGCATGCATATGTGTGTGTGATGTGTGATGTGTCTGGGAGTGTGCATATATGTGTGATGTGTCTGAGTGTGTTCCTGCATGTTTATGTGTGTGTGTTTGCCTGCATGCACACGTGTGTGTGATGTGTCTGAGAGTGTGTGTATATGTGTGATGTGTCTGAGTGTATTCTTACATGTTCATGTGTGTGTGTTTGCCTGCATGCACACGTGTGTGTGCATGTTGTGTGTGATGTGTCTGAGAATGTGCATGTATGTTTGATATGTCTGAGTGTATTCTTGCATGCTCATGTGTGTTTGCCTGCATGCATGTATGTATGTGCACATGTGTATGTACACGCAGTGTGTATGAGTGCACACGTGCCATAGTACACATGTGAAGGTCAGAAGACAACCTCAGATGCTAGACCTCACTTTTCACCTGGTTTGAGACAGACTCTCTTGTTTCCTGCTGCATACACCAGGCTACCCCTCGAGCTTTCTGGAGATTCTGCTGTCTGTACCTCCCATGTCGCTGTAGGAATGCTGGAATCACACGTGTATACTACTGTGCCCAGCTTCACAAGGGTTCTGGGGTCTGAACTCATCCTCACATTTTCAGGGCCAGCTCTTAACCGGCTGGGCCTTCTCCCCAGCCCTATGTCCACATTTTATTCACTATAAATAAATATTGTGGTTGTTTCCTCACAGGTATACACAAAGGGTCTTGTGACGAGAAGGTTACAGTGGGTTAGCCAATGTCATTGCAAAGGTCCCTGAAGTAGTAGCGAGAAGGCAAATTCTCTCATAAAGCCCCCAGAGAGAACTGAGCCTGCTGATCCATTCTCTGCCTCTTACCTGTGGAAATGTAAGATAATAAATCCGCCTTTGTTCTCATTTGTTACGACAGGAGAGGAAACTAAAGGACACAAAACCTTCATGACGGCGACAAGTTCAGCACATGTGTCCCAGAGACCTACTCTGTGTGGTTGCTTCTCTGACCCTGGGGACCCACGGTGAGCAGTGGAGTAAACGTTCTAGCTTGTGTCACCATGGCAGGCAAGCCCCTGTGGGTCACAGCCCTGAATGCCCTGCAGACTGTTGCCAGTCTATGGGCTATGAAATGGCTGGAGTGCTCCCTCCTCAGCCTGTCCCCCACCTCCACAAAGGATGAACAGGTTAGAAATGGAAAGGACGGTGTCCAGACAGTAACAGAGATGTAGGACAGTGAGAGGAGAAGGCTTGAAGGAAAGCCACGAGCTATTGGGAGATGCTTCCTAGGATGTGGTGGTCAGGGACCCTGTCCCATAAAGGTGGCTGGGGGAGTAAACAGAAACCAGACAAAGGCGGGAGGAGCGGGCATCAGATCATGTGGTTTCACTTTGGCTGTGTTACAAGCCACCCCCAAGCATAACGCCTCAGAACAACCTTTCATATGCTCTGGATTTCGCAATTTTGCAGAACACAGTGGGAACATGTCATCTCTCCTTTGTATGGCGGCATCGGTCAAGAAGGCTCAGAGGAAACAGGAAAATGGCCACCCAACAGATTCACTCACACAGGTGGGTCCAGCTGTCCACTGGGGGCTCACCTTGAGCTATCATCTGGGAGGGTAAACCAACCTCCAAAAAGTCTTCAACGGGACGTGTGAGCATCCCCAAAGGGTGATAACTGCATTCCAAAAGGAAGGAAGCATCTCTTCCACCATCTTAGTGGTCCAAGCAATCACAGACCAGCCCACTGGTAGAGAACTAGATCCATCTCTTTCTGGAGTCCATGTCTTTCTAGAAAGAGAAGCAGCCCTTGGTGGTCATCTTCCACCCACCCTGTCCACCAAAGGCACTGCAGTTGCAAAGCCCTGGGGAAGTGACATAATCCCATAACTGGAAAACACAGCTCTCGGCTGGCGGAGAGAGGCAAGGGTGGAAAGCAGGCATTGGATGGCTCCACACTTCAAGGCAAGAGCAACAGGAACATAGAGTTTGGGTCTGGCTGCTCACTTCTTCGTTTTGAAGAAGTTGCAATGGAAAGGAGAAGAGGAGGTGAGCAGAGTCAAGGGTTTTACAAGGACATAGTAGCCTTGGCATTGGCTCTGCTAGAGCAGCTTCCCTCTTTCCTTGCCCTCCGTATTCGTAAAATGAGGATGCTACACTGTAAAGGATCATTAAATGGCGTCATTAATTCATTCAACGAGTGCATGTTGACTGCCAACTATGTGCTTGCAAAAGGCAACAAGGACTCTGCCTCCACGAGCTCATAACCAAACACAGAACGGTGCCTATCTATTAAGAAAAAAAAACCACTGATGCCAGACTCATGATACCTCTCAGAAGCTGTTTGTGTTGCTCCAATTTAGGAACCCATGACACTCCAAGGCAGAGAGCATCGGTGATCTGTAAGATGCTCAGCCTAGGTATCTCAGCAATGGCTCATTTTATCAAACACTGATCTATGACACAGATGGGACGAGGCTCTTTCTCTGCTAGCCTCCTGAGGCTTCTCATCAGTGGAGATATTAAGAGATGGGTGTCATTCAGTAGCAGAGTACTTGCCTAGCCCATGTAAAATCCTGAATTCAAGCCCCAGTACAGAGAGAGAGAAAGAGAGAGAGAGAGAGAGAGAGAGAGAGAGAGAGAGAGAGAGAGAGAGAGAGAGAGAGAGAGAGAGAGAGAGAACAAAACTTTGTGGGCTAGAGAAATGACTCTATCTTTCCAGAGGACCCAGGTTTGGCTCTCAGCATCCACATGGCAGCTTATAGCCCAATGTATCTGGCACCCTCTTCTGGCCTCCTTTGGTACTGCATGTACATGGTACACAAACTTAAATGCAAGCAAAACACCATACACATAAAACATAGCCGTGAGCCATCTCTCCAGCTGCATACACATTAAATAAAATAAAATAAGAATTGAGGCCTGTGGTGCCAAGATGAATAATTTATTCCGGGCACCTGAAGGGCTGCATGGTCTGGTCTTTAATGTCACCAGTGGGTAGTATCAAATGTCACCAGTGGGTAATATCAAAGCAGCTTGCTACCCTGCGGTTTCTGGAGTTTTTATGGCAGGAGGTATTTCCCACAATGCCTGGATCTTTACACCCTCACAAGAGCTGAAATAGGCTTACTGTCACCCCTTTTACAGATGGGAACACTGAGAGTCAGCCAAGGTCATAAAGGTCACTAGCAGGTCAGGAATTTGAGCCAAGCAGGTTGACTCCTGGGACACCAGGCTATCCTGTCACATCACCATCCCTGGGACTCCCCAAATCTAAGAATGCGAGGGGATTCTGGGGCTTTCTATTTCACATCAGCCTTTTGAAAAGAGGGCCTGGGGGCTAGGCTGTGACTACCCAGAAACAGTGTGGTGTTGTGGGAGGAATAATGGTTTAGGGATGGTATCCACACAGGGCCAAGACCTTAGGGAAGAATGTCAGAGTCTGGTACCCTCAGATTGTGTGTGTGTGTGTGTGTGTGTGCGCGCGCGCGCACGCACGCAGATGCACATACATGCATGTGTACAGAGGCCAGAAGACAACGTCAGGTGGTGCTCCCCAAGAGTCCTCCATATTATTGCTGCTGTTGCTCTTACATTCAGTTATTTTGTGGAAGGGACACACATGTTACACGTTGGAGGGCAATTTGTGGGAACTGGTTCTCTTTTTCTACCACATGGGTTCCAGGCCTGGAACTTAGTAAATGGGCTAGGCTCAGCCCCAGGGATCCGCCTGTCTCTGTGATCCCAGAGTTGGCATTACAAGCCTGCACCACTACACCCGCTTATGGAGATGTTGGGGTTCAAACTCGGGTTCTATAGCACTTTGTCAAATTCTTTACACATCACCACCCCCAAGCCAGAGACTTCCTTTTGATGAAGCAGAGATTCCACTCAACTGACAAATATGTATTCAGAGGCCTATATGTGTGCCCCTGTTCCAAGGAACCTGACATTCTGGCTAGGAAGACAAAGGAGAAAATGAGGGAACAGACAAAATCCTTATGGACCACACAGCATCATGGTGGATCGCATCATCCTGCATTGGGGTGGGGGACAGGGACAAGATGTATCTTGAATGAGAGTCGTCTTCTAGGCTGAGAAGAAGCCAGCAGTACAAGGAGGCACAGCAGTCTCTCCCACAGATGGAAGAAGTCTGAGCAACCCAGAGAGTCCTGCGGGATTCCCACAATCATGGAATGGTACGGCAAGCCATCTTCTCTCCCTGGCTTGTGGCAAACACCAAAGAGGGTCCTGCACGCCAGGCTGCAGAGGCAATGCCTGACTGGTGGACAGACACTTGATAAATGTGGTCTCTACCCCTCCCCCAGGCGGGTGCATGGCTCCAGTGGCCGGGATTTCTCGGTCACAAAGCCTGGATGACTCCTCCTCAGGGTCTCCAAGCTCTAAACCCAACCCTGCCACCACCCAACTACACCCTTCTTTCCTTTGTCTAATTATTCCTAATCTAAAGAAAAATTGTTTGGGAAATCAGTTGGCGTCTCCTCGGCTCTGGTGTCCTAGCAACCCAAGGGGTGGGGGGATGACACGGGAGAGGAGGTGCTGTGTGCTGCCTCCGCTTCGAGCCGAGTGCCAGCTTTACCCCTAGATTAGCGCCTCGGATCCTCGGTCTCTAGCCACCTTGTGGACTCACAAGACACGCACCGATGCCCAGGCATGCGCAAACGCTCCACTGAGGCCACCTGCGCGCACCCTGTCTTGAAACGGAACCTCAGTCTTTCCAGAGAAAGCAGGAGTCTCAGGAATAGCTTTCTAATTTTCCAGCCACCTGCTCAGCTGAACGATATTCTGGAGTTTATAATTACTTTTCAGGCACTTAACTAGAATCTGGTTTCTAGGGCAACCTAAGGCATCTCTTCCTGCGTTGATGGGTAAATTTCACCTCCTTGCCTAGCCGGGTCCAAGGCACTGCCTCCCAGTTGCCGGCTTTTGAAGAATTGTAGGACTGAACTTGGCAGTTTAAGGGAAGCAGCCAATGAGAGCGGGTGAGTCTGAAGCCTGGCCCAGGGCAGGCTGCTTCACAGAGGACAGATATGGAGGTGTCTGTGTATAATCCTGGTACTCAGGAGGCTGCGGCAGAAGAATGGAAAGTTTTAGGCTAGCCTGGGTTATATACTTCATGACCAGGAGCAACTCAATGACACTTTTCAAAAAAAAAAAAAAGATGACCTTCTTGAAGAGAGAGAGAAAGACAGAGAACGTGCATACAAGACACACTTTGCACACTTTGGTGCCCTCAGGGGTCAGAAGGGGACATGAGATACCTTGGAACTGGTGTTAAAGCCTTGTGGGCTGAGATCCAAATTATAGTCCTCCTATAAAGCGCGCGAGCGTGTGTGTGTGTGTGTGTGTGTGTGTGAGAGAGAGAGAGAGAGAGAGAGAGAGAGAGAGAGAGAGAGAGAGAGAGAGAGAGAGAGGTGGGTGTGGAAGTACCCATGGAGGCCAGAAGAGGGCATTAGATCCCCTGGAGCTGGAGTTCTTGATGACTGTGAGCACCTGGCATTGGTACTGAGCGCTGAACTCAAGTACTCTGAAGAGCAGCAAGCACTCAGAACTACTGATTCATCACTCTAGTCTTCAAAATTAAAAAAAATATATATATTAAAAATGTAAAGATTGGGAAGCCACATATAGTGACATATTCCAGTAATCCCAGCACTCTGGAGATGATAGGATGGGACAGGAAGGTTGAGGTCAGTTTAAGTCACATAAGCCCAGAGCACCTCCACCAGACTCTCAGAACAAAACTGAAAAGAGCTGAAAAGCCCAGTGTGGGGATGCCCACCTACAACCCCAGCATCAACAGGTAGAGGCAGGACAACCACTACAGCCTGGAAGCCAGCATCATCTGCATAGCAAATTCCAGGCCAATCAGGGCTAAATAGTGAGGTGAAGTGGGGGGGGGGTGGCACACTGGAGAGATGGCTCAATGGTTAAAAACGTTCCGTTCCCATCACCCTCATGGCAGCTAACAATCATCTGTAACTCCAGTTTTAGGTGATTCAATGCCCTCTTCTGACCTCCATGATCACCAGGTACATATATGATGCACATATATACATGCAGGCAAAACACTCGTACACATAAAACAAATATTTAAAAATTTTTCCACTGGGCATGATGAGACACACCTTTAATCCCAGCACTCGTAAGGCAGAGGCGGGGGGGGGGGTGTCTCTAAGTTCAAGGCCAGCCTGGTCTATAAAGAGAGTACCAGGACAACTGCTCTACACAGAGAATCTCTGTCTCAAAAGAAGAAAATTAAGTGGGGGAGGGAGGACGCCAGTGTAGCTTGGTGGTAGACCACCTTCCTAGTCTTTATAAGACCCAGAGTTCCATTCCCAGTATTGAAATCATCTATCAGAGGAAGTGAACATGGCCTTCACCTTCACAGGCCTGGAAGCCCAGCCTAGGAGGCAGACTCTCCCTGCCCCAGTCCCCTCAAAGGATGCTCAAAGCAAGCTTGCAATTTGAGCCACACCGCTGGCATGCTGTGTGGTAACAGGCAAGTTGGGGCCATGCATCTCTGTGCCTCCCCACCTGAAAATAAAGGAATAATAGTTCCCACGTCAGAGGATTGTTAGGGGTTTAAAAGAGTTAACTCATATATAGTTCCTGGCACTGGGCCCAGCTCATAATGTGTATTGGGATATTCTATGGAGGAGTAAGCTCAGAGCAGCTGGCCAGGGCCGGGCAGGACTGGTTAGGGAAACAGTAGACAAGAGGTCGCTTCAGGGAGCTGACCCATCATGGCAAAGTCTTCCCAGCAGAGGAAAATATGTACATATTGTGTCTGCTGTGTGTACATTTATCTTGCCCTATTTAATGTATGTTTTCTGTGTATCTGGTGATGTGTATATCTTAAGTATAAACAGATATACACCAGGAAGCATTAGTCGGGATCCAAAAGAAGATGGAGTAATTATTTGGAACGGAAGACGCCTGCGGGAATCATTTACCAACACCCACTCAAAGGTGTTAGTATTCAGGCATCTGCACTGGCCTGCCCTTGGGGTCCTGACAGGATACGTCCTCAGCTGCAGCCACTAAGAGCACCTCCTGCGCACATTCGCACATTCGCTGTGCTCCCCTTTTAAAGAGTCCTGCCCACCTCCCCTCTGTCTCTCTTCTGCCTCTCTTTTCTCCAGGGACAGGTCTCTGCCCCCGCCTCTCTGCCCCCTTCTCTGTCCCCTTTTCTGCTCCTTCTCTACCCCTTCTCTCTCCTCTTCCAATAAACTTCCCCTGCAAACTCTGTGGTATGACATGACTCCCACCGTTTTTTAAATCAAAACACAAGGTATACTGAGAAGGGGACCACGCTGGACCCAGAATTAACAAGAATGATGAACCAAAGCCTGAGACACCCACAAAGAACTGAAAAGGCTGGCGGGCACTCCGCAGCATTCCCAAGAGGCAAGAGCCCTGTGGCGGGCGAGACCACAGGGAAAGCTCTCTGGTAAGGAAGAGAAGAGCAGGTCTGAACTCTGGGCCAAAATGAGGCTAGAAAAACTGGGGCTGGGGCTGACAAACCCATCGCACATCAGACTCCGGTGGCCCTGCCGTGGATCCTCAAGCTAGCAAAAGTTTTGCAGGTAACTGGCGAATTTCTGGACTAGTTAGCAGTGAAGCAGATACTAGCCAGTACCGCCATACCCTAGAGCAAGCCTTCTGTCCCCAAGCCCCTCCTTCCTGGTCACTCTTGCTCCATTGTCCACCTGCCGGTCTATCCCCCCACACACACCTTAACCCATCTCTCTCTATGTTTCCATTGCTGGTCCATCTTCTCTGGGTCCACCCATCTCTCTATGTCCCTCATTAGAAGATGCTGCTCTCTCTCCTGAACCACTATGACAGGGGCGACACACGCCCTGCACTCTCCCTCCTGACCACCATGGTGGGAACAACACCTGCCTCACACTCCAGATACCATGCACTGAGCTGCTCCCCGTGCCTTCCCTGCCGTGACAGACTGAACCTCTGAAACCGTGAGCAGGAATGCATCCCCCCCCACCTCGCCCCACCCAAGTCGTTCCTACCAGGCATGTGATCACAGTGACCCAAAAGCCACTAACACAGTGTGCACCGGCTTCCCTTTCCCTTTCTTCCCTTCATGGCATCTTCTTTTTGGGCCTGTAAGCCTGTGATTTTCAAAGTGAGGTCCTGGGGCAACCATCACATGAGGATTTATTAGAAATGTATTGTGTCTTTCCCTTTTAAAAAAAAAAATCTGTGCACATGAGATTGGTGTGTGTGTGTGTGTGTGTGTGTGTGAATTGTGCATCTGAGTATGGGTGTTCAAATGTCATAGTATATGCACATAGAGATCAAAAGACAACCTTGGTGTCAGTCCTTGCCACCCAGCCTGTTTGAGGCAGTGTTCACCATTGTGGGCTCCGGGCTAGCTGCCCCTGCCCCAGGATTCTGCCCTGGACTACAGGAATCCTCTGATCTCTGCCTCTGTCTCCCTGGCAGAGCACGGGCATTAAGAAACTGTCCCCTCGAGACAGAGACCCACATTGGAGCACAGGACTGAAATCTCAAGGTCCAAATCAGGAGCAGAAGGAGAGGGAGCACGAGCAAGGAACTCAGGACCGCGAGGGGTGCACCCACACACTGAGACAATGGGGATGTTCTACTGGGAACTCACCAAGACCAGCTGGCCTGGGTCTGGAAAATCCTGGGATAAAACCGGACTCTCTGAACATAGCGGACAATGAGGACTACTGACAACTCAAGAACAATGGCAATGGGTTTCTGATCCTACTGCACGCACTGGCTTTGTGGGAGCCTAGGCAGTTTGGATGCTCAACTTACTAGACCTGGATGGAGGTGGGGGTTCCTTGGACTTCCCACAGGACAGGGAACCCTGATTGCTTTTCGGGCTGGGGGGGGACTTAATTGGGGGAGGGGGAGGGAAATGGGAGGCGGTGGTGGGGAAGAGACAGAAATCTTTAATAAATAAATAAATTTAAAAAAAGAAAGAAAGAAACTGTCCCCTCGTTTGATTCTACACAGATCTGTGGATCTCATACTTGGCAGAGCAAGTGCTTCACCCACTGTGCCCTCTCCAGCCCTAGAAATCCCCATCCTGAACCGCCCCCAACTGTCAGATACCCCAGCACCCTTCCAGCTTGTGTGTCAGCAATCCCCAGGTATTTCCAGTTAAGATCTCTCTCTGGATATACCTAGGGCAAGGGGAGAAAGGTAGGGTGTACCCTGGCTCTGGCCTAGCATATCTGTCCCTGCATTGCTGTCTCTAGGGGTCCATGTTTATCGGCCACATCTGAGACCGCTCGCTGGTCCCAAAGCAGCACCCTTGAACACATTTTGCCAGCACCCTGTCCCTGACAGTTGGGCGCCAGACAAAAAGCAGACAAGATGAGAGCGGTCCAGTTAGAAGCATACTGCCACTGGGTGACCGGAGCCTGGGGAGGCTGTTGTGAAGTCACTGGAAAGTAAGTGCGGCTTCCTCAGCCAGGCCTGCCCAAGGCTATGGTTGGAGCACGGTGGGGGAACTCTCCTTCTGCAGCACACGCAATGGCCTGGACACTTGCACAGCATCCTGGGCGCTCATAAGACTCCCAAGGATTGATTCACTTGACCTGAGCTGAAGCCAAATACTGGGGTTGGTTTTAAATAAATAGTCTACATGTGATTCTAATGAGAGGTTCAAAGTTCAATAAATGTTACATAACCTTCTTGAACGGGCATGCGGCTGGAGGAAGCTATGAAAGGGCCCCAACACGAAAGTAAGCTAACTTAAGTTATTATGAGTTTTTTTCTTCTAAGTCAGTTTCAGGGTTCTCAAGCATGGCCCTTGTAGATGGCATCCTGTCACACAGACAAAATATTCAACACACCCGCCAGTTTCACAGATGATCACTGGGCACCCCCTTTTGTTTTGTTGTTGTTGTTGTTGTTGTTGTTTGTTGTTTTTTTTGTTTGTTTTGTTTTTCGAGACAGGGTTTCTCTGTGGCTTTGGAGCCTGTCCTGGAACTAGCTCTGTAGACCAGGCTGGTCTCGAACTCACAGAGATCCGCCTGCTTCTGCCTCCCGAGTGCTGGGATTAAAAGCGTGTGCCACCATCGCCTGGCTGGGACCCCCTTTTGTAGATGGAGAAACTGAGGCTCACAGATGACCACTGGCACCCCCTTTTGTAGATGGAGAAACTGAGGCTCACAGATGACCACTGGAGGCCCCCTTCTGCAGACAAAGAACCTGAGGCTCAGAGAAGACAAAGAATTGATTGAACTCATATAAGTAAAAATGGCAGAGCTGGGATTCGAACCCAGATCCACGAGGCTGGTTACAATAAACTCACTGGGCTCCAGATGATATTTTTGTTATTTTGCCACCAGATAAATTTCTTCCTGTAACCCCCCATTCATCATATCTCTCTGCATCACACTACCCCATGAGAATATTCCATTCCTCCAGGCCCCACCTGCAGAACTTGAATTTGAACCCAGATCCATGAGGCTGCAGGTCCACGTTTTTATTCTACTCTGGGCATGCACTTTTCAACCATCTTGCATACATGACATTTGGCATTTGCTTTCTGAGTCCAGCCACTGCCCACGCCCATGTATTTGTGTATATGTGTATGTGCATATGTGTGCACACGCATGCATGTGTGTTTTCCTATGCACATGTTCATGTGTGTGCACCTGTGTACGGATGCATATGTACGTGTGTGATATGTGAACGTGGAGGCCAGAGGTCAGTGCTGGGTATCTTCCTCAGTCACTCTCTATCTTCTTGCCATTATTGCTGTTTTGGACTTGTTTTTTTATTTGCATGAGTGTTTGGTCTGCATGGTTGTCTGTGCACCATGTACATGCAATACCCACAGGGGCCAAAAGGGGGCATCAGATCCCCTGGAACAGGAGCTTCAGAAGGTTGTGAGCCACCATGTGAGTGACTGAACCCAGGTCCTCTGCCAGGGCAGCCATTGCTCTAAGACATCTCCCCTGCACCTTCACCTTGGTTTTTGAGGTCGAATCTCTCACTGAACCTGGGACTCACCAGTTGGGCCACACAGGCTGAGTAGTAATCCCCCAGCAGCTTCCTTTCTTCCTCCTCCCCTCCCCACAGCACTGAGATCGCAGTACTCCCTGGTGCGCACTGCTTTTTTTTATACACAGGGACTGGGGATCTGCTCCTAGGTTCTCATGCTTGCATGGCAAGCACTGGATTGGCGAAGCTGCCTGCCCAGCCCACAGTGCCTGTGTCTTATAGTCAGAAGTCCCACGGCTGCTCAGCTACCTAAAGAGACTCTCTCCAGCCCTTGTCCCATAGTGGTCTCAGCCCCACCCAAGACTAAAACAGAGACTCCAGACTGGGGGGAGGGGGACCCTGCAGTCTAAATTTCAAAAAACTCTCCTGCACAACAAGGAGTCTGAACCCCTTAGGCTCAAGATGTCTTTGAAGCCTCATATTTCCCCCTTAATAGTCGGGCCAGCTTGGCATTCTCTGCCATGTGGTGGCAGGGTTTGTTTCAATATAAAAATAATGCCTATTGATTGCATTTGACAAGGAACATGTATTACTTTTGTAATGTAAAATATTCAATTAATAAGTGAATATAGCGCTTCTAATTCCTTACCATCAGGTAAAATTGATGATCCGGAGAGATGCTAGGTTTGCTTTGGGGTTTTATGAATTCCCAACACACAGGAAGTCCCCAGCGGCATCCATAACTCATTCTGTCTCTCTTCCTCTCTGTCAACAAATATCTTTAAAGCATCTACTGTGGCCCACGCATGGGGGAGAGAGCCTAAGAATACAGAGATGAATGCTTCCTGCCTTCAGAGACCTTGCAGTCTGTTCTGGGGGTTCGGGTGTTAACGTGCACACACAAACACTCTGAAACACAACGGCAAGAATGATGAATGTGCCCGAGACAAAGCAAAGGGCACTTGGAGGAAGAATAATGGGGGTTAAGACTGTTTCCAAGGAAGTGGCATTTAAACCAAGGCATGAAGATGGGAAAAGGCTAGCCAGTTATCAGGAAGCACCTGGAGATGCCCCAGACCCAATAACATAAAAAAGGGGGCGGAGCACATACCCAAACCCTTCCGGAGGCTGGGCTGTGAATCCCCATAGGCAGAAAGCTTGGAGGCAAAAAACAGGAAAAAACTCGCTGTCGCCCACTCCCGAGGCTCTGGGAGGCACCAGGTGCTCTGCTAGCTGGAGCCCCTCTTCAGTCTCTGAGCACAAGACTGTGATCACGCAGCCACCTTCCGGCCTACAGCACGCAGGGGAAGGACCTGGGGCCTGGCAGAATGAGGGCAGAATGAGCCAGTGCTGTCCCTTCTGAGGAGGGGAAGCAGTGAACTGTGGTCAGGTCTAGTGTAAACCAGTCCTCTAGGTCTGCCTCCGTATCTGGTGACAGCACCTTTGCAACCCCTAGCCATGGGGTGGGGGGGACATCCTGTAGGTGTAGGGTAGGGCTGGCTGTCCTTCCTAGCCCGGGTGTGGTTAGAGATTGCCCCTGGGGCTGAGACCCACACATTTTGAGCTATAGCTATGGGCTCCCAGCCCCTGTTCTGATTCCCATCTTTCCTGGTGAATTGAGGACCACCCGTTCCTGCCACTCCATGGAGGGAACCTAGGCTTTGAGCCCAGTCCCTCCTGGGACAGCCTTGTATCCCAGTCATGGGTAGTGGCATCAGCAGTGTCTGGTGTTCTCGAGATGCCTCCTGTCCCTCTGTGGGGTCTTCCTGCTATCTACCATCCAACTAGAAGAATTCAGAAGTAATAATCACACCCTTGGACCCCCGTATCTTTGATCCAAGGGCCACCTGGCAGGAGGCGGAACTGGTAGCCCAACAGAGCAAGCCAGGGGTTTTGACTGCAGAAATTGGAGAAAGTAAGCTGCAGCCAAGCCTGGGCCTCTGCTGCCACCCAGAGGCTGAGCCAATCAAGGCAAGCGGGTAAACCTGTGGCCCAGCCTATCTCCCCCAGGACTCATGAATCCCTAGCACCCTGGCAGACAAGCAAGTGACAATCAAGAGAGACGCTAAAGGCACCGGCATTGGTGGACAGCGACTGTGTCATGTCCCAGCCTCATGGGTCCTGGGTACGCGACAACCGGGCACCTGGCATAACTGGAAATTTACCTCTTTCTAAATCTGACCCTCCTCCTCCCTTAACCCCCACAAGCCGGAGTCCCTGCTCACAATGTCAAGTCAGCCAGCCTCAGAGGGTCTCTCATGCTGGCCAGTCAGCTTCCTCTCTGACAGGACCTTCTCCTAAGTCCCCAGGTACAGAAACTAATTGTGTGTGACATTAGTCTCTTCAAATACTCCCCCCTCTGCCTGGGTGACGCCGGCTCACGTGTGCTCCTGTGTTCACCATTTGTTCACTCGTTCGCCCACCAAGGGCTTTATCAAGAGACTGATGGGCGTGAGCTTTGCACTAGGATCCTGAGGCTGCGGCGGTGAGCACAGACAGGCAGGCAAGGTCCTCTGTGCAGCTGACCGTGTACGTGGGGCAGACAGACAAGGAACAGGGCAGTTCCAGACAGTGGGAAACAGGGTGATGTCAGAGGGAAAGGAGAGGGTGGTGATGGGGTGGGGTGGGGTGGGGCTGGCTAGGCCAGGGAAAGTCTCCAGAGCGCTGGTAATTATGGTTTTAAAATATGCCCCCAGATTCTTTGAAATATGTATTATCTTCCAAAAATTAAAATATAACTGGGCTCCCTTAAGTCCCTGAAGAGAGGTGGTGTGTTTGGTGGCTTGGTTGGGAATCCAAAGCACGCGGCAGAAGCGATGGCGTGTAGATTATGTGGACTTCCAAGAAGGGACAAGACCAGCATTTTATTTTTTAAATATTTATTTATTATGTATACAATATTCTGTCTGTGTGTATGCCTGCAGGCCAGAAGAGGGCACCAGACCCCATTACGGATGGTTGTGAGCCACCATGTGGTTGCTGGGAATTGAACTCAGGACCTTTGGAAGAGTAGGCAATGCTCTTAACCTCTGAGCCATCTCTCCAGCCCCCAAGACCAGCATTTTAAATGGATTCCTTTCCTCTTCCTCTTCCTCTCATTTCTCTCCTGCTCCCTCTACTTGTGAGACAGACTCCCTAGCCAAGCTGACCTCAAATTCAGTACGTATCAAGACTGACCTTGGATTTTCCATGTTGTCTCTACCTCTCAAGTGCTGGAATTACATTCCCCACCCACTGTACCCAGTCCATGCCGTGTCGGGGAGTGAACCCCAGAGCTGAGCATGCTAGTCAGGAGCTCTGCCAACTGTGCTACAGATTCACAACTTGTTCACAGGCTCTCCCCACCCACCCTCCATACTCAGAGGAAGCCTGCTGACAATCCCGCAGACACCCGGGGAGCCCCACAGAGACACTGGATGGCTGGGAAAAGGGACCTTGTGCGGCTTGCCCTGTGCCGTGTTAGCAAGCCACCTTGGAGGGAACCTCCCAGCATCCCCCATGCCCTCAGAGGACTGCAGACTGGGCCAACGTTCTTCAGCAGTTGCAAGAGAGAGCCCAAGCCAAACCAGGCCACGCCACTCAGGACCCACCTGAGACAGGCAGGGGACAGAAAGTGTGGAGCCTACCCTGTCTTCACAACTCACAAAAATGTTCTCGTTTATTTTTAAGTTTTTAAGTTAGAAGAAGGGAATCCGAGTCAGATTGATTAATATATTTCTATTCCTCTCATATTTATAATATATTTGTACTTATAGCAACACATCACAAAAATGCAACTTTTTATACTCTGTTAAGAGATGAAGTCAAAACTACCTAAATCCCATGTGTCACAGTGTGTGCCTTGTCCCTGTCTCTGTTTCAGGAGTGCTAGCAGCCTGTCTACAAGAGACAGGCTGGGAGCAGAGGACATAGAAGTCATCCCTGCAGGAGATGCTGGGCATGGCACAAAGGATACTGGGCAACCAGCAGAGCCAAAGCACAAGAAGGAATGGGCATTGACCATTCTTTAGCCCTGAAGAGGTACCCTAGAGTTCTGGGGGGAAAGGGTGAGCTGATCCCCATCCTGTTGGGGGCCCAGACCTAGAAAACTGAATTCCTGCTTATCTCTGGTAAGCCTCCTTAGAGGAATTAGCTTTAGAAGTTTGTCCTGGTTATCAGAGAAGCTCCAGCTAAAATATGCTGTGTGACCTTGAGTAAGTTACCTAAGGTCTCCAATCCCAACTCCTACTCCACGACGTGAGACTTCACATGAGTGCAAATCAGTGATACGTGTGAAGAAGCAGTAGAATTCTGAGGGTACAAGCCTCACTTCTGCGTGACTCCAAGCAGGTGTCTTGACCTCTCTGGCCTTCCATTTCTTGGCTCTCGCCTTCCATCTCTGAGTCAGATTATGGTTTTCTAGCTTCTTCTGCCGGACAGACTCTACCTGTGTCTGATTCCTCTCCGAGCCTCTCCCAGCCTCTGCCCTTCCCCCATCCCAAACCCCTTGGAGTCCCATTAATTTTGAGAGGTTGTCTGTGTGGATGGCCTCCTGGCCCAGTCCTGGGGCTCTAAGAGCTGTAATTATCCACTTGGAGCTGAGGGAAGGTGATAAGCAAGCCCAGAGGAGCCTGTCTTCCCTGACTCACCACCTTCTACTTCGGCCCAGCCTCCCCAGGGAAGCTGGCTGTGGAGGGGCCTCTGGATAAATGGGGTGGGGGTAGCTCATTACTTTCTGGAAACTCAGAGAGAGGGAATTCAGGGGTCCCCCTCCAACCTCCACCAAACACAGGTGCCACAGGTAGGCAAGGACTTCCTGTCTACGACAGGCTTCTGAGCCACTGTCTCCATCTGGAAGACAGACCTGCCTGTACTCCAGACCTGCCTGGCTCACTCCTCTGGGCAGCTCCAAGCATGTCCCCCACCGAGCCTGATGCACCAACCCCTTATCACCCTTCTCCTTCTCTTCCCCAAAATCTCACCTGCTGGATCCGTAGGCGCCCAGGTCATCCCCTTGATTAAACAGCCACCAAGTCCCCAAGGCATCCCTAATGACCACCTAGTGCTCAGGTTATGAGTCCTGCTGGTTATCAGGCAGTGAGCTCCTCCCGGACAGCCCTGATCCCTGCAAACTGATTATCAGCTCTCTGCCTCAACCCAGTTCCATCTGCTTGGTAGGTGACCAGGAAAGTCATCAATACCAAACTGTCCTGTCGCCCCTGTCCCACATACAGCCCAACAGTCCAATCTGGGGCATCCTCTGCCCGTATGCGATGGGGCAATTACTTTACCCCCCGAGGCTCAATCTTATCTATATGATAGGACTGAGTAAACCCATTATGTACAGCCAAGAAGATCGGCCAAACGCACCTGGAGTCCGACCCCAATGACCGCATGACCACGCAAGTAGCAGATATGACAGCCTTGCAAGGGACTAGAAAACGAAAGAGGAATGTCCCAGAAGGGGACATCTGCTCATCACCTCAAGCTACTGATGGCACAGATGTGATAGTGTCCCCACCTTGCCAGACCCTCCAGTGTTTCAGAACACCCCCTCCCCTGGAAACCCATTTTCACCGGGATTCCCCAGCTTTAAATTGAACTGTTTCTTACGCACCACAGGCCCAGAGGAAATGTTTGCCTTGGGGGCAGAGGCCTGCATTCGGAGATGTGTGAGGGGGTGGGCCAGATGCTTGCCACCCAACAGACACTGGACATTCCTTCCTTCTTCTGGCCTTTGCATTGATTCTCTCAAAGGAAGGAGAAAAATAAAGCTCTCCCAAGCTGTACCCTGTTTCCATGCAGACCCGTGTCAGCATGGTCACAAGGCCAGGACAGGCCAGCAGCCCCCACACCCCACATCCTAAACTACTGAGTTCCTCAACCAAGAGGTTGATTCCCACAGTGCTTGGGTCTGACACTCGGAGTGGCAAAGCCTTTGCTAGGATTTGAAGGTGTCCTCCCAAATTCAAGGGTCAGGAAGTTAATCTGTAATGTCACAAGGGAGCCGGGTTTGGGAGGGGGGCTGTGGAAAGGTGCAGGAATCGTGAGGCTTCTACCCTCATGATATACACCATCATCGATGAAAGCTCTCCCCCCTTTTTTGTCCCTCCACCCACCCTACCCCATATAAGCACACAGTGGTCTCCCCTCCAGAGAAGGCAGCATCCAAGGGGCTGCTTCGGAAGCAGATACCAGACCCTTCCCAAAGTAACGCCTTATCTTCAGATTCCCAGCCCCCAAACTGTGGAGAAATGAATTTCTATTCTTTATCAACTACCCAGTCTGTGGCATTATGTTACAGCAGCATACTGGGATAGCCTGTTGCCTTTCACCATCTCGGTTTATCCATACAACACCCCTAGAAAGTGTTATTATCACCACCAACAGGCAATGAGAGAAGTGGGGAACATGGCTAAGTCTATCAACAAAATGCTAATGCCTGCCGTGCATGCAACAGCCACAACATGCAATGGTAAACCCAAGGTCACGCTGAGACACGGCATCAGCCATACCGTGCAGTGACAAAGCCAAAGTCACACAGAGAATTTCTGGCTTCACCCAGAGAAACAGACTAGCATGAAAGAATGGTATAGGGGCTTCCGTGCACACAGGAGAGGAAATAATATTGAGGGCCCCAGCCGGGCGGTGGTGGCATACGCTTTTAATCCCAGCACTTGGGAGGCAGAGGCAGGCGGATCTCTGTGAGTTCGAGTCCGGCCTGGTCTACAAAGGGAGTTCCAGGACAGGCTCCAAAGCTACAAAGAAACCCTGTCTCGAAAAACCAAAAGAAAAAAAGAAAAAAAATATTGAGGGCCCCAAAGATCAGCGGGGAACAAGCACACCTTCAGACTGCTCACTGATCAGCACCCTTTACGTAGGAGGGTCCAGCACACCTCAACTTTGACCCAGCAGGCCATCCTCAGGTCTAGAACCTTCCTTCTGCTAGCTGAAGACAGACACTCTCCATCCCCGGTTCGAAAGCCCCACAGAGGTTGTCCTGGCACAGCCCGAGGACTTCAGTGGTCGCACTGAACCCAGCAAAGCCAATGCATGCACTAGGCTTAGAGTCCCTTTCAGCCCAAGGACAAACCAGCCACAGCCAACTAGAAAGCAAGATCTGTGAGGAGTGGTCGCCGGTTAGAGGCAGGCAGGAGGGGTCCTGAGGAAACACTATGACTGCATTGCCCACCCCAGAGGTGTCTTACTGTAGGCCCAAAGCCAGGCTGAGACAGGTTCTATAATGGTAACCACTGTGGGGAATGGTGTGATCCCAGGGAAACTCCAGATGGAGATGGAGAAGGAGGCAGAGAAGGGAGCTAATGAAGAATGTGCTATGGCCCAAGAGAGTTTTTTCATAAGCAACTAAGTCTTCTCCTGCCAGGGACCTCCAGGGGGCAGTAAAGCACAGCCCCGAGATTCCTTTGAAGGAAAAGCAGGGAAGCTGGAGGTCTGGTCCCCTAATTCCCATCACTCAGAGCCTAAGGGTCTTCCAGTTAAGCTACCTGCAGCCTACAGCATTTGCTGGTGGTGAGGTTCAAAGAGTCCAGAGATCTCCGAGCAGTGAAGCTGACGGTGGCAACTGGATGCCTGATCTAAGTCGACATGTCTGAGCCAGGACCTGCCTTCCACTAGAGTAGCATATACAGAGAGATCTGGGGCAGGAATGGTTTGCATCAACCACTCATGGAACAAGGTTGACAACTCGGATCTGAGCTGGGGGGGGGGGGGAACACTCTTCAAAAACCTAGTACTCGGGAGATAGAAACAGGAGAGTCAGAAGTCCAAAGCTAGCCTCAGCTACTGTTTCAATTTTTTTTTTTAACTTTTTAAAGCGTAAGATCTGATTGTTTCTAGAAAACCATGGGATGGCATCATGGCTGTGAATGAGAAGAGACACGAAGCATGTAGCTGAGGAGTCCAGAAACTTCTAGAAGAGGCTCAGGGACACAGCCCAAGTTCCATCCCCATAGGTTATGCTCAAAGCAGAGTCAGAACTCAGGTTTTGTGGGGTAGATCCAGATAGTCCTAGGAGGAAGCCATCTGACCCCCACCTGCAGCCCAAGGGGAAAGCAAGAGCATCCCAAGCACAAACAAGAGCCCTGGCCCCAGAGCAGAAAGTTAAGGAATGACAAGGGGTGCCCTGTGGAAGCCCTGGCCCTTGTCTCCCAACACCCTCTCCCTGCCTCCGCTGCACCCCACAGAGAAGAAGCTGTGCCTGGAGCACACTCTGTGCAGGTCCTGTCAGTCACACCGTTCTTCCTACAGATTCCCGCCTCATCCCTCCTGCCCACTTCCTTCCTGAACTCTATACCCCCTGACCCCTGCCCTCCAGTGAGACAGCAGCCCTGCTGCCTCCCACCCACTTCCCCTGGGATCTCAGGGAAGTTTCTTCGCTCCTTCAGAGTCCAGGAAAAGCCAAATTGCCTCCAGTTCTAAAATGTGACCTCTGGAAGCCACCAGCCTCAGGATGCCAGAGGATATCAGAGGAGCGGTTCTTCCCTGTCAAGGCTCGGCTGGGACTGGGCTCTGGTCTTCCGAGGCTCCCTGGCTTAGCTCCAGGGCAGAAATGGGACTGTGAATGACCTATGGCATCCCATGCTCCCCCAACCCCAGTGCTGGAGGACTGGACTTGGACTACTCAAGCCTCTTGTCCTAGAACCCCACAGAGCTGACATGGGTCTGTTCCAAACCTCACCCCACACCTGAGGAAAGAAAAGGGAAACAGCCTCCCTCCCAGACTGTCCCCTCTGAAAATGATGTCAGTCCCCAATGATAGGCATGTGTGATCTGGGGGACCCCCATTTTGCCTCTTCCCACCCATTCCATCCTCACACTAACCCTACTGAGTAGAAACTAGTTTCCCCTTTATTACAGATAAAGGGACAGAGGCTCAGAAAGGCTGAGATGTTTGCAAGGATGAGCTGATAAGCCGGTCAGCAGGCAACACCCTTGCCCCAAAGCCTGAGGGTTCAGTCCCAGGAGCCTACTTAGGTGGAGGAGAGGACCAACTCTACAAAGCTGTTCCCTGACCTACTCATATACACCATGGTACACATGCATGCACACACGCATACATGCACATACACTCACACACACACCATGGTACACTGCATGTGCACGCGCACACACACACCATGATACACACATATGCGTACATGCACACACGCACTCCATGGTATACAAGTGTGAGCACACACACTCCATGGTACACATATACACATATGCAAGTAATAATAAATATTTTGTTTTATAATTATTATCTTATTTTTTGTTGAGAGTTTTATATGTTTTGATCACTTTCATCCTCCCTCCCCCAGATCCTCCTTCCCAGATCTACTCCCCATTTCCTACCGATCCAACTTTGTATCCCTTGGGTTTTTGTTTTGTTTTGTTTTTAATCCTTCAAGACCACTTTATGTTGCCCAAAATATCCGTGGGTGTGCAATCTTCAACTGGGGCATGGTTGACTCCCAGAGGCCACACTGTTCGGGAAGTCTCTCCCTCTCCTAGCAGCTAACCGTAGCTGCATGGCTAGAGGTGGGATTGTGTGCCCAAAATAAATTATTTAAAACCACAAAAAGGGATGTGCAAGGTGTTGCCCAGCCAGGAAGCAAGACAGCCCCCATGAGGACTCAGGCAGCTGGAAGCAGCTGGCTTCCAGAATACCAGCTCTGCTTATCTAAGGCCTCAGCACCCTGTGCTCAAGGCCTGCTGGATGCTGCAGCTTCTTGCCTCCTAAGAAACATTCATTCTTGACCATCCAGCGTTCACTAGCACCTGTGTTTCAGGTGCTACCCCTGATGCTGGAGACAGAATAGTGTGGTGCCAGCTCCTTCAGCTGCCAGGCTAAGGAAAGAGAGAAGACACTGACCACCCATGGATACCCAGGGCACTATAAGAGCAGTTGTGCCTGTCCCTTGTCCCCAGGGAATGCATAACAGAACCAGAGCCAGTTGTTCCTCAGAAAAGGTTTCCCTGGCTTTTCTGAGGCAGTTACACTTAAATAAGTCTCAAGGCGGAGTGGGCACTGTGTTTGGGAAAACAAAGAGCTGGACATGGTGGCGCACACCATTAGCTGGACATGGTGGCACACACCTTTACCCCCAGCACTTAGGAGGCAGAGGCAGGTGGATTTCTGAGTTTACATAGTGAGTTCCAGGCTAACAATAGCTACATAGTGAGACCTTGTCTCAAAGAAAATAAAAGGAAGAAGAAACAGGAAAGGAGGAGGAGAAAGAGGAAGAGGAAACTATAAACTGGAAAGGTACACAGGTCCTAGGGCCCCGAGGTAGGAAGGAGAGTCTGGTGGTCTGGTGGAGGAGAAAGTGAGCAAAGGGCAGGGTGCTGGATAAGGAAGACTGGAAGGAAGGGGCGGAGGGTGAAGAAGGTGACGGAAACTAGATTGTGCCAAGTGCTACAGGCCACATTAGCAAGATGGGCCTTTATTTCAAGAGCATCAGGAAGCCATCGAAGGCCTTCAACACCTTTTTTTATTTTTTGATATGATCCGTGTTTTCCTAGGACTGCTGTGTTGGGAAGCGGCCCAGAGAGAGAGGTTGCTACATTGATGATACATGTAGGTCGGTTGATGTGCTCTGACTAGGAGAAAAGAGCCCAACGACAGAGCTGATGTTATCAGTCCTTGTGGATTTCCAGCCCTGCCCCCTTCCTGAGTGGATGGAACAGGCACACAGAGCAACCGCTGCTGTCCTCGGGAAGCAGGGGTTATCAGGGTCAGCAATTGGGCCAGGGCACCCAGGCATTCCTGCCGCCTTATCAGAGGGGCCCCAGGTCCTGAATATCTCCAGAAGGCAACCCACCTCCCATCCACCCCCCTGCTGTTGATATCAGCTCCAGGAAGGAGGCCAGAAGGGATGACCCAGCAGGAAGACCAGGGCCACCTGGGCCAGGAGTGTGTGTGGAAGGTGGTGAAGCCAGATAACTGGAGCCAGAAAGAGCCCGTGGGGAAGGAGATGGATGAGGAGGGAGGTGAAGCAAGACCAGGTGCGAGTCACAGCCCTCCCTCTGGATAGGCATCTCTCCTGAAGGAGCAAACCCCACACTCCCTTCAGCCCTGTCCCTCCACCTACAGCCCCGCCTTGCTCCTTCCCTTGCAATCAAGAAAAGGGACCAATTGTGCTTTCTCCATCCACACCCTCCAGTTTCTGTTCCCACCCCACGAGTGAAATCGCTCTGGTGCAAGTTCCAGAGTGCTCTGTTGGCTTCCTTCTGGGATTCCCCTATCCCGCTCCTGCTGGCCCTATCTGGTTCTCTATCTGCTTCCTTCTCCACCGGTGCCCCTTCCTCTACCTGCTCTCTACCAGGCAAGTGCTCCTGAGATCTCTGCCTGGCCCCAATCCTCTGGTGCTGTGTCTCCAGCGGAACTCCCCAACATCAAGACCCCTGCAGGAAACCTTACACCTCGCTCCCCACTTGTTCCTCCTAAGCCCCTCCCCCACTCCCCATCCCACCCCACCCTCGCTCTCTGTCAGTGGCCTTGCAACCAAAACAGAACCCACCAAAAGTACCACAGTTGCTTACCATGTCCCAAATGCAACCCATGTGCCATAAACCATTGCAGAAGCTGGTTCCGACCAGCCTTTCTCCTCCATCAGGGGGAGCCTCACACCAGGTTTAGTCACGGAATTCACCTGCTCTTTAGAATGCGTGTGTCACACAAAAATCTAGACTAGGGCACCGTGGTGGCCACTCACACAAGGACTGATAGAAATGCTGAGCAACCCAGCGCTGCTTGGGCGGCTGAAACCAAGGGAGCCAAGCCTGCCGGCTTGCAGATCGCTCTCATCCTATAAACCCTGCACGTGTCTGTCTCATTTTTATGCTATTTGTTTTGTGACAGTTTCGTCTAGCCCAGGCTGACCTCAGACCGGTGACGGAGAGAGGAATAACCTTGAACTCTTCACCCTTGTGTCCCTAACTCTCAAGTGCTGGAATTCCAGGCACGCACCACCCACCACCACACCCGTTTTATGTCTTGGTGAGGATCTCACCCAAGTCTTTGCTTGCTAGGTAAGCGCACTGTTGACTGAGTTACACAAATGCTTCGTTTCCGTGGTGTTCGTTTGCTTGTTTTTTGGTTTTGTTTGTTTGTGTCTGGTAATTTGGGTGCTTAAAAGGTCTCAGAGCCTAGTGCCAAGATGCTGCCTCGTTCTCCAGGGCTCAAGACGGCAGTTGGGAGGGAAAGTATTGTATGGCAGACACGCTTCATCCAGGCAGGAGCTACAATGGGCTGGGTGTGTGGTCAACATTGAGCACTCAAGAGGCTGAACCAGGAGGATCCAGAGCTGGAGGCCAAGCTGGGCTGTATCTGAAGGCTCCATCATACCAAAGCAACCAGGAGCTGAAAAGGGGGAGTGAGAGTCAAAACCAGGGTGTGAGGCACAGACACGAGGATACAGGACGTGAATGCAGGGGTGTGGACTTCTGCTGCAAGAGAGAGGAGGCAAGAAGGAAGGAGGGGGAAGAGAGGGGGAGGGGGGCAAGAAGGGAGGAAGGAGAGAGAGGGGAGGGGGAGAGGGAAAGAGAGGGGGAAGGAAGGAGAGAGAGAGAGAGAGAGAGAGAGAGAGAGAGAGAGAGAGAGAGAGAGCAGAGTTGGTCCTGGGGAATTCTGGAAGAATTTAAAGAGGGCAGGGCAACGATGAAAAGATGAGAGTGTAGAGATTCTTCTAGAGGATGCCAGGATTCTCACTCCGAAAGGACGAAATTCCTAGGTTTCTCAGCCTCCTGGGAGGCAGTCTTTGAGAGGCCCAGGACCTAGCCAATGACTACGCAGTCCACAGCTCCTCCCCTCCCCCCCATCCCTCCTGGCCAACAGGACGCGCCTGGGCTGCTCAACAGCCTCTGCCCTAAGTATGAGCTTCCCCAGAAACCCTTCCCTGATTCTGACATGAATTCTGATGCTTGCTGAACCTCAGCTGCTGGCTTCCAGGAGCGGTACTAGGGAGCCCTGAGGAGTCGCTGCTCAGGTAAAGGCCTCTATACTCAGATGTGCCCAGGACTCGGCACGCCTCGTAGGGAAAAGCATACCAACAGGGACGGGTTCTCTGGAGGAGGCTGGAGGGAGGTTGCCTGAATGAATGGGCCATCCCTGGTTCCTAGGGTGAAGGGAAGCCCTGCTCCCTCTGTTCTGGGCTCTTCCTCCTGCCCCCAGTGGGCAGAGGTGACAGAACCGGGGGCCTGGAGCTGAGTGGGAAAGAGGCTGAGCAGGGCGGAGCTGGGCTGCAGACCGAGCAGCAATGCCTGAGCCTGCAGAGCCCTGGGGTTAGGGCTAGGCTTCCCTGGGTGTTTCCTAAGTCTCTGCCAGCTCCACCCACCGGAGACGGGACTGGGCAGAGGAGCCAGTGACTCAAAGCAAGGCCACCATGTGGCCAAGTGGTGAGTGATGTAGACAGATGGCGTGAGGAGTTGAGACACCCCCAGACGCTCTCACCCCAGACCAATCCGGCAGAGAAAGGAGATGAATCGGAAGAGCAAGCAGTCCCCTAATACTTAAGGAAAGGACCCCAACTCAAAACTGGACAGTTTGCAGAGTGAACTTGGGCACCAGCCTGCCTAGCAGCGAGTCCTGACTCTGTTACTTACTAGCTAGGTAAGGCCAAGGAACTGCTCAACCTCTCTGACCTCCTCTAGGTAAGAAAAACACCATAGCCCTGGCCATGGAGGGAATAATACTGGTTTTTGCAAAATGCTTTGAGCAGTGCCCCTTACTGCATAAACACGATCTGAGTTGGCTGTGGCCACACCCTGCTTTGCAGCTGCCCCTTCAGCTCACATGGATCGTGACTTTCCACCCAGGCCAGTGTGTGTGACTCCCTCCTTTAGTCAAAACTTCTTAGAGTGTGCCCACTGTGCCTTGGCCTCGGTGGACCCCCATCATCTCCCCAAGAATCAGAAAGAGAGTGCTCCCTAGTGGAGAAGTAGGAACGCTTTGGTTCAAAAGATGAATTGGCTTCCGTGGGTCATTCACGCCAAGTTCACCAGCAGAACCCACCCAAACACCATTTTCCATGCTGGTGTTTGGACAAAGCTGTCCAACAAGCTGATCAAAGCTGTATCCGGATGAAAGGGGGCTCTGTGGTCAGAGGAGTTTGGGTAATGCTGCCTTGTTTCATCCCTCTGTGAGGGAGTCACAAAGTGAATTTATTAGCATGGGTGAGTAAAGGGACCTACTTAATTTTGCTGAACCCAGCTATTTGCCAAGTTGCCTTGAACACAGAATCGTTTTCTCTCGCAACGCCTGTTGTCTGCCTCTGGACCAGGGTGCCATGAAACAATAGTTGGCATTGGCCCATCTGCTTGCTCTGGAGAACCTCTGGTATAAAGAGCACCGTGGTTCCCTATTTTAATCTAAATTGTCCTGCCTTCAGGTAAGTGGCACCTAATTGCCTGGATATTTGCAGTTCCGTCCCCTAAACCAGCAAAGGACAGAGAGTAGGGTCCCCGGGGGGGATCTAAGGGGGACTATCCCAAGAATCAGGGACTCAGGATGACTGGTTCCTGGCCTCAGCACACACCCACTTTTATGAGCAGGCCTGCTCTGATTTAATAACCTATGCCGCCATGCCAGCTCTGCATCTAATAGTCACGAAACTTCATAAACGCCTCTAAACCTCAGTTTCTCTCAGCTGTAAAATGGGGGGTGATTATGGTACCCAGTGCTGTGATGACCCATTTCTGTGAAGTGCTCAGACTGAGCATTCCATAACGTGGGAAATTCACATTCTCGTTCCTCTGCAGGAGCAGCCCACCCTTGCGTCCATCATGAACTGGAGCATCTTTGAGGGGCTCCTAAGTGGGGTCAACAAGTACTCCACAGCCTTCGGTCGCATCTGGCTGTCCCTGGTCTTCGTCTTCCGAGTGCTGGTATACCTGGTGACAGTCGAGCGTGTGTGGGGTGAAGACCAGAAGGATTTTGACTGCAACACCAGGCAACCAGGCTGTACTAACGTCTGCTTCGATGAGTTCTTCCCTGTGTCTCATGTGCGACTCTGGGCTTTGCAGCTCATCCTGGTCACATGCCCCTCCCTGCTTGTGGTCATGCATGTGGCCTATCGCAAAGCTCGAGAGAAGAAGTACCAAGAAGAGGTAGGCATGGGACACCTTTACCTGTACCCTGGCAAGAAGCGGGGTGGACTCTGGTGGACGTACGTCTGCAGCCTGCTGTTCAAGGCCAGCATAGATGTTATTTTCCTCTACCTGTTCCACGCCTTCTACCCCAAATACACCCTCCCTTCTGTGGTCAAGTGCCACGCAGCACCGTGTCCCAACACAGTGGACTGCTTCATCTCGAAGCCCTCAGAGAAGAACATCTTCATCATCTTCATGCTGGTCACGGCCGTCATCTGCATCCTGCTTAACATTGTGGAGTTGGCCTACCTGGTGATAAAGCGGTGTTCTGAGTGCATGGCTTCGAAGCGAGCACTCGCTGCACACCCAGAACACGACCCAAGCTGGGTCAGCTCTCCAGGCAAACAGAAGGACCTCCTAGCAGGCGACCTCATCTTTCTGGGCTCAGACTCTCACCCACCGCTCTTACCAGACCGTCCCCGTGCCCATGTGAAGAAAACCATCCTATAAAGGGTCCCTAGGCTGGACTGGCAGGGTGGGCATGAACTGGAAGGTTCCAGTGTCTCTCATGGGTGTATCTGGTGGGGAGAAGAGCCGAGTTGGAGGCAGGTCAAAGGATGGACTCCCACAGCTTGGGATGCACCCGTCCCTCAGCTCTAGGCCACTTGTCCTGGCTGAGTGGCCTTCACTGAATTACCCCTCTATTTTGTACCTCAGTTTCCTTTTCTGTTAAATAAACACACTGAGTGCCACTTAACTGGGCTTCACAAGGGGGAGGAGTTTCATGAGGGCACAGATGAACAAATGCCTTCCACGTGTGTGGCCCAGGGTGAGAAATTAATAAAGATAAATGTGTTCACAGATTCAAGGCGCCCTTTGGTCTTGGCCTTCATGGAGTCGAGGGGTCATCCTCTCCTCCAGAAAAGGGGTCTCTAGCTTTTCCTGGGGACTGTTCCAAAGCTAACCTTTTGCCCAAGCTGGAAGCGTGGGCTGTGGGTGTCTATAGAGATGATGGAGTTTTGGCTCATGAAGAACTGCATGTTGCGATGCAATGCGCCTAGACTCTGGAGTCGGTGTGGCTGCTTCAGAACGCAGACAACTTCAGCTCCTCCTCAAAAGGAGCTATCAAATGCATAGCCTGTAGGGGGTCACTGTGAGCATCGACAAGCTCCTGGCAGTACCAGGGTTAGCCAGCCAAGAAAGGCCACATCCATGTGAATCATCGCTATTAGGAAGTGTTCAATAAATGCTTGTATGAAATGAGGCAGGGGCCCCTCCCTGGGTGCACACTAACCTTCACTGTCCCTGCGGGACACGAGCCCAAACCCTCCGCCCCCCCCCTCCCCACTGTAAGCGCCTGCTGGGTGGCACTCCGGCTTCCCCAGGGACATTTCCAACAGGCAGGCCTAGGACACAGAGGGCACACAACAAGCCTACATGCTTGGCCCCAAGCCAACAGCAGCGCTTCATGTCACCAACCTGCATTCCTTGTCTTCAGCAGGGCAGTAGGTGCCCTGGTCTAGAAAAGCCAGGTGGCTTGTCTAGTTTCCAAGACAGAGCAGCCTAAGATCCTGTCCCCAGATACAGCCCCAGCAGGGACAGGGATGCTCACAGTCCTGGGCTGAATCAAAGGTGTCCCTTTCCATAGAAACCAGCTGCTGAGGACCTCAGAACCAGTCGCCTGAGGGCTGGGCAAAAGAGAGAGTTGGGAGCCAGGGGACAGATAGGACAAGCTGAAAGGGGCAGGCACAGGATCCGTGACACTCGTACCATCCTGCCCCTGGACGATTTGACAACAGACTCTGCCTCCTCCATCACTATAGTCCCACCCACATACCTACCAACCCAGACGGGCTGGAGGAGCAAGGTGTGAGCCACAGGTGTTCGCTCTGCCTTGTGCCCAAGGAAGTCCTTCCGCCCAGCCTGCCTACCCACCCCAGCACTCTCTCTCGGCTCATTGGCTCAGAAAGCCCCACCCTGCTTGAAAATAAGGAACAAAAGCTGCCTCCAGGAGGCCCTCGGGCAGACAGACAAGCCGGCACCGGAGAGTGAGGACCCACGGGGACCCAAGAAGGGTGAGGATCATAGAGAATTGCAGACATCTGGGGGAAAGGTCCCAGGGAACCTAAGCCTGGAGACTTAGCTCCACAGAGGGGGCAGGAGAGGGCAGGGTTCCTGAGGGAACACTAGGAAGCCTCCACAGAGGGGAAGAAATGTTGTGCTATACTAAAGGGAGGCCAGAGGACTAGAGAAGAATCTAGAAGCGGTTGGGAAGAATGAGGCTGCAGTTGGGTTTAACAAGCATCCATTGAGAGTGCAGGAGACCAGCCAGAGAGCTGGGTCCCAGGAGGCAGATGTACAGCTTGGCTTCCAGCCGCTTGCAATCTACCAAGGAAGACATTTGACTGGGCCACTGGAGTACATGGGATGTACCCTGCAGGGGAAGACGGAGGGGGTTCAGCACGTGTCCCAGGGATACACGGCTGCAGAATCTAGGAGCTGAGTCAGGAATGGTGCAAGGAGGGCTTGAGATGGAGCATCCTAGGAACTTCATCCCGGGGGATGGCAAAGTTAGGGTACACAGAATATGCCTGTCTGAAAATAATGGGAGATGCTATTATCAGACAGCCACTAATTAGGCAGTCAGAGAAGAGGAGTGTACCTGGGAACAAAGATCAATGACAGGGCAAAGACCACACTAGGACCCAGCCCCTGTCTCCTCCCCATCTCTTACACACACACACACACAAACACACACACACCAATAAAATGGTTGGAATTCCAGAGGAACCCACTGTGACCCAGATTTCAAGACAATAAAAAAAAAAGATGAATAAGTAAGTGTGACCATCTGCTTTGCTCGGACACGGCAGGGAGGGAAAGATGCCAAGCCACAGAGAGTGCCGAAGAGCCCGTGTGTAGTCTGGGAAAGGATGCCGCTGAGAGATCTCAGAGCTACAAAGGAGTGAGGAGGGAGGAGGGAGGCTGTTCTGAGATATAGATCACAGAGCCAGAATGGGCATTCCCAACACAGGGCCCTGCCCGGGCTGGGTCTGGGTCTGGGAAAACTTCAACAGTTCTGACCACCAATAAAGGCCTTCCTTGCCCTCATCTAGTCCCCAGAGCTAATGGGAGAGCAGACAGTCCGATGCTAGACAGGGAGCCTCTATGGCTGAGACCTGGGAGGAAAGGGGCTGGCTGGCGTGTGCATGTGTGATGCTCATCATATCCCATGTGCTTGTTCGTTTGTAGAAGGAAAGAGACCCTGACTTTTGGAGTCTGAAGACCAGGGCTCAAGACCATCTGTGCTACTTGCTGCTGGGAGATCTTGGGCAGGTACCTGCCACCTCTTAGCCTTAAGACACTTTTGCCGTGACATGGGGACTGTGGCCATCCCTTCTCTGAGTCATTGCGAGTGAGGACATGATGGCCGAGTGGTTGCGGTGAAACAGGTTCTGGCTTTGGCATCACCTCTAAGGACTCCCATTCGCGTGTTCTCCCAGGCCTTGTGACTCCCAGGGCCAGAGAGGTTAGCATACTAGTGCACACACATCCACGTTAGACACCAAGGGCACAGCCAACATGAACTGGGGGTTTCTACAGGGACTCCTGAGCGGCGTGAACAAGTACTCCACCGCCCTAGGCCGCATCTGGCTGTCGGTGGTTTTTATCTTCCGAGTGCTGGTGTATGTGGTGGCCGCCGAGGAGGTGTGGGATGACGAACAAAAAGACTTTATTTGTAACACCAAGCAACCAGGCTGCCCCAACGTCTGCTATGACGAGTTCTTCCCGGTGTCCCACGTGCGTCTCTGGGCCCTGCAGCTCATTCTGGTCACCTGTCCTTCCCTGCTTGTAGTCATGCATGTGGCCTACCGGGAAGACCGGGAACGGAAGCACCGCCGCAAACATGGGCCCAACGCCCCAGCCCTGTACAGCAACCTGAACAAGAAGAGGGGTGGCCTGTGGTGGACATACCTGCTGAGTCTCATCTTCAAGGCTGCTGTGGACTCGGCTTTCCTATACATCTTCCACCGCATCTACAAGGACTATGACATGCCGCGGGTGGTGGCCTGCTCTGTGAATCCCTGCCCCCACACCGTGGACTGTTACATCTCCCGACCCACGGAGAAGAAGATCTTCACCTACTTCATGGTAGTCACGGCCGCCATCTGTATCCTACTCAACCTCAGTGAGGTTGCCTACCTGGTGGGCAAGAGATGCATGGAGGTCTTCCGCCCCCGGCGACGGAAAGCCTCTCGGAAGCACCATCTACCAGATACGTGCCCGCCATATGTGATATCCCAAGGAGGTCACCCACAAGACGATAACGCTGTCCTCACAAAGGTTGGGATGGCCACAGTGGATGCAGGTGTCTATCCGTGACTTGCAGGTAGGCTTAACTGATCACTACCTGTTCACTGAAGTCACCCAAGAAACTAGGCAAAGGGGGTGTAGTCTTCTGCAACAGGTCAGGTAGGAAATATGGCCTTGGGGGTTCTGGAAGTTCATCTAAGGACTAGTGGAAGATGGGAAACACCTTTGAGTTGTCCCTAAATCTTGAGCCTCCAGGGACTTGATGGCTGGTGGGGATTTTATATTTGTCAATTGAGTACTTCAACTCCTTAATAAATACAATGTTCTCAGTACTTTGAAGACAGGCTGTGTGTGATGGCTGGAGAGGTGTGGGGGTGATGTTTCAGGTGGGCCTCTTGGGGGAAGCCAAGCCACTAGGTGATCATCCAATCCCCAACCTCACACACCATACCACACACACACGCCCACCAGGACATGGAGAAAAACAGCAAAGACAGGGCCTATACCAGGGGCCTCACAGCTCTGAGGCAGAAAGACAGGGAGCAATGGAGACCCTGATCTGGTTCTCAGAGAGTGTAAGTACCTCCATACATTGTGACTCCCTAACCCTCCTCAATGCAGGTCCCATGTAGGGAGCATCTTGGAGGGTGGGAGAATGGTGCTGAGAGCAAAGGCAAGATGGAGTCTCCCCAGGGTCTAGAGGACATGCCCATCGATCCTCAGCCTTCCCTGAGTCACCTCATCCTCCCCTGCCCTGTAACCACACATACCTTGACAGTCCCTTAAACATGTCCTTATCGTGGACCTGCCTCTGAGTCTACAAGTTGCCCTTGGGAAACTCCCAGGGAAAACCCTTCATAATACAGCTAGCTCCTCATTGGCTTTGCCTTCCTCCCTTCCAGCTGCCCTCCTCACAGAGACCCTGTCCCCTTTATGTAGGGCACTGCCATTGTCAAGCTGTCCAAACCAGGAACTGGCCTAGGATCCTCACTTAGTCTCTCCCCTGCATCAGCTCCTCGTGGCCCACATCCCAGCACAGCACCACAGAGCCCTGATTCCAACCTCTCTGCCCTCCTGAGTTACCTCCTCTGTCACCCCACGACCTTCCATCAATCCTCCCACAGGGCCTCTCAGGTCTCCCCCCCTCACCTGGATAGAATGATTGATTACTCAGTCATGACTGCAACCACGCCATTCCTTCAGGTTTGACATTTCTTCCAGCACACCCACCCCTAACCCCATTGCCCCCAAGTTGGCTCTGCTGACCTCCCTATTCCTCCATGGCTTCCTCCCTCAGTTTATGACTGATAACATCTAGGTATTCGTGATGCTATGCTTGTGCCTCCAATCCTTACCATACGGATCCCTTTGCTTGGAATACCCGACCTGCCTCCTCTGCGAATGTCCTCAACCCAAGGACAGCCTTCACCACCACTTTGTAGGCCATAAAAGCTCAGGCCTCTCTCCTGTCATACTCTCTGGGATGGATTAGCTAATACCCATGAACGATACCCGGCAGTCTGTGAGCCCACGAAGGACAGGATGCTGAGTCACCAGGTCCTCTCAGCATTCAATAAATGTTTGTTAAATGAGTAAATTGGCTGTGAGCCTCATGGAGAAAAACCGTGTCTTGTTTATCTGAACCCCCTGTCACACCTAACCTGGGAAATCAGAAAAGTGGTTTTACCCTTGTTGGCTTCTTATGGTTGACTAAATCCAGTTTAAACATCCTGGTTAAAAGTAGGAAAAATCTCCAAGCCCACTGGATGGCCTCTATGCTTTATCCTGATTGGGAACAAGATCAAAGAGTCAAGCTCCCTGGAAGCAGAGCTACAGACAAGGATTTGGTACCTAAGATGGGCAGAGCAGGAAAACAAGGCAGGAAGGGCTGGGCTAAGTTGTCTAAGCAGCCAGGGCCCTAGAGCTTGCCAAATTTGTAAGAGGGGGTCATAAATGCCACCACAGAGTGGTCCCCTTGGATACACAGTACTGGTCCTTTGAACTCTCCTACAAGCCACTGGTTTGACCCCACTCTGGAACTAGCAGGAAGCTTTGGTTCAGTCAACATCTCTTCTCCGGGAGCTGCTAACTTGGAAGATAGGGATCGGTGTTGGGACACCACCACCTCCTGGGTGGCTGACTCTAGGACACAGGGGTGGCTCTAACCATCATCAGCCCAGAACTGTAACCACCCAGCCCAGGCACCCTCAATAGAATCAGATGGCCCTACACTGTTGAGACCAAGACAGCTGCCAAGTCCAGACCAGAGCACAATACCCCTGAAAGGCTAGAAGCCCACTCCAGGAGTTGCTGTCAGGTTCGGCATGTTGTGAACTCACCCTGTGACCTGACCATTCCCATAATTCCCTCACATTCCAGAGATCTCCTGAAACACTAGCCAGATGGAGAGCAACTATTGTCTGACCAGCCAAAGACTCCAGAGGTGATGGAGATGATCCTGGAGGTACTCCCTGGCCACTTGGATGTCTCATCCTGTGTCCCCCACATTCTCAAGCACCCCCTACCATTCTTGCCTCCACTCAAAACTCTACCTACTTGAGAAATCCCCATGTTTCCCTTCTGTCTTCTTACCCACTCTTTCCTGTTCCCAATGCTGCTACGCCCTTCTCATTCATTCAAGACTGAGCCCGTGTCCAGAGATCTTCTCTTCCTAGCCCTTGTCAATGACCCGGGGCCTCATGGGCCACTTGTGCTTCACCCTACCCTCTTCATCCCTTGACTTCCTTGTCCTCTGAGACACTCAGCTTCCCACTCAGAAGATGCCAGACCTTGGCATCACCCACAGGGGCTCCACCCTTAGGACCTCCTCTTGGATTCAAGTCTACAGATATAGATGGCTTAGATTTATGTCAAATCTCCACGCTGGGTTTTGGGAAGAATCAAACCTCCTCCCTGGGTTCACACAGCTTACATCCTAGAGGGAAAAGATGACGACCAAACGCCTAGTTACCTGGGGAAGCATCAGGTGCTGGGAGGCAGAAGAGGAGGGCCTGGCATGCAGGCACCTAGGAAAGACCTCCCTGGGTCTTGGAGACCCATAATGGCACTTGGAGAAAGTGAGGGTTTTGCCAAGTGCTGGAGAATTGGACTTTGGATAGAGAGAGATAGCACTTGTGAATCAACAGAGGGCAAATCCGAGGGTCGGAAAAAACCCAGGATGGCTGAGTCAGCTGAGGGGCTAGGTGTTTGGCATGCAGCTGAGACGGACCAGGAAAGATCATGTAATGCGTGCTTTGTAAATCCCTGCTAGTGATCTTGGACTTCATCCTAAAAGCAAGAACAAGTCCTGGAAAGATTTATCTCGGGGGTGACGCCTGTGGTTGCAGCGTGGAGCGACTGAGGCAGGGCTACCAATTTGGAGTGTGATGCAATGGTCTGAGAAACCACAACGAAGCGAACTGGGCAGGGTGTGCTCCGTGGGCATGGAAGAAAATAACTGGGCTTTACAAGATAGAATCAGAGAGATCTGCTGATTTGCTTGGGTGTGGGGACCGAGCACGGAGAAGAACCGAAGTGACACTCAGTCTCTGAAGGGCAATGTCATTGGTGATTCTGGAGCCCCTGTAGATGTGCAGGTTTGATGGAGCAGAGATGACTTCCTTTTCAGACATGTTAAGTCTGAGATACAAATAAGAAAGCTGGATATTCCCCATCCTTCCTGGGCGACCGTGACCCCACCCCTAACTCCTCGTCTTTCTCTGTCCTGGAGTAGCTGCTATGGTCCTTGGTGTCTTCACAGCTAAAACATCTGACCCCTCAGTTCTTTGACTCCTTGCTTCCAACAAGCTTTTCCCTCCCACCAAACCTTACCTATCCTTACCTCCCACGCCTTGTCTGGACCAAGATCAGCCTTATCCTGTCTTACTAACTCGCTCAGCCTGGCCCTCACTAGAGCAATCCCTCTTCACTGCCCATCGTCCCTCCTCACGGTCTCCCTCCTCTCAGTTCCAGCTTGGACTCGCCCGCCCGGCTCTTATACTCACTGCTGCCTAGGAACTCCCCACCCCTTGCTTTTGCATATGTCTCTCTCACACTTTACCTGGTGAGATCTTATCCAAGAGACAGCTGTTGCTGGGCCCTCGGAAGAATCACGCAGCTGGACCAGCTGATCTCAGCCTAAACACCTGACGGTGAAGCTCACGTCGGGTACCCAGCATTTCTATGCAATCCTACACTTTCCTGAAACTGTAGCCCAACCCTCCAAGGCTACTAGAATATTCCTTTTCTTTTCTCACCCTCCGACCCTCATTCTCACAATCCTAGAGCTTGACTGACAGACAGACATCCCATGTCCCTGAGGAGCAAAAACAGGAAGCAAATTCCAGATCGTCCTAACACGTCTATCATCTCCTTAGTATGCGTGTCCAGTTCCTCTGCCTTCTCCTCTGCAATGTGGAGGAAGCATCCCTGTGTCTGGCACGCCTTTTCCAGCCGACTGGCAGACCCCATCACCAAATCTCTACTCCAGACTCTCTTTCTCTCTCTCTCTTTCACAAATCCCCTTTCTGAAAATGTTATAACTCTCTCTCAACACCGCCTCCTCCAGTTAGCTACCATTGATGCAAAGCAAAGTCTTCTAAGAGCTTTATGTGTTTGCCTCCTCTTCCCCATCCCAGGGGTCCCCAATATGCCAAGTCCAGGGGTCAGTCTTCCCATCCCATCTCACTCCCTCGCAGTGTCTGGCCATTGAGAGTCCCCTCTCTAAACTCTGTCTTCTGTTGGTCTCTGTGCATCACCCTCCCCTAGCTCCCACCTCACACAGGAGTCTTTGTCACCTCTGGAGGTTCTTCTCTAGTCTCTAAGTCTCTAAACGTAAGATGCCCAGGGCCTAGTTCTCTGTGTTCTTTCCTCCTCTGCACACCCTTTCCCCCTCACTTATGTCACTCAGGACCACAAATAAAATCATCTATATCCCGCTGACTTGTGTGTTCACCGCCAACATCCATGAAGGACACATGTGCACGTCCAACTTCCTGAAAACAGCCTCACATTCTCCTCATCCTGCCCTTGGTGGAAGATGACCTCCCCACCCAGTCACCTACCCAGTCAAAAACTCAAGCCCAGGAAGATGGCTTACTTGGTATGAGTGCTTTTTGTGCAGGTATTAGAACTGAATTCAAACCCCAGCACCCACGTTACAATCTGGGCCTGGCTTCTGATGCCCATAACTCCAAGATTGGAGAATGAGGAAGGAGGAGGATTGTTGGTACTTGCAGGCCACCCACCAGCCTAGCCCTGGATTTAATGAGAGACCCTGTCTCAGATGAATTACGTGGAACATGACACAGGAAGTCATCCTTTGGCCTCCACACATGCATGCATAAGTGCACACACACACACCATATACACAAGTACCACCATACATAGAACCACGCACACACACATCCACAGAAGAAGGGGGAAATTACCTAGGAGCCTCTTTCTTCAGAATCACACCCACACCATTGGCAAGTCATGTTGGAAGTAATTCCAAAATATATTCAAAGCCCAAACACTTCTTTATATCTCAAAGCCTTTCAATCCCAGGCCAAGACACCTAGTCTTGACATCTGGACGCTTGTAGCAACTGGTCTCCCTGCCTCCCTTCTTATTCTTTCGGACAGTGACCCAAAAGATTTTCTAACCTGAGTCAAGTCTAATTTACCCACTCTTCCTTTTTTTTTTTTTTTTTTTTTTTTGGTTTATCGAGACAGGGTTTCTCTGTAGCTTTTGGTGCCTGTCCTGGAACTAGATCTTATAGACCAGGCTGGCCTCGAACTCCCAGAGATCCACCTGCCTCTGCCTCCCGAGTGCTGGGATTAAAGGCGTGCACCACCACCGCCCAGTTTACCCACTCTTCTGATTAAAATTACACCTAAGGATGTAGCTCTGTTGGTAGAGTGCTTGCCTAGATCCAATCCCCACCACCTTACAAAACTGGGCGTGGTTCCAAATAACTGTGATGTCATTCAGGGATATAAAAGGATCAGAAGTTCAAGACCACCCTATCTCAAAACAACGACAACAACCAAAACTTTCATTAAAGCTGTCTTCCAGCAGCTTCCCATTGTGGCCAAAACAATTAAAGCACATCAAACTCTGCCATAGTCCACAGGGCCCTTAGATGGGGCCTGGACCGCTCTCTGGGCCTTTTCTCTCCTCCAGCCCTCCCCTCCGGCCACCCCCTATCCTCACCACCTCGGGATCTTTGTTCCTGCTTTGTCTGGCCACTCCCTTCTTCTAGAACATCACACGTCTGTCTCCTCAGCACCGCTCACATAGCCCCGTTCCAGGAGTCTCTCTCACACCCTCCCCAGAAGCACACACCATGGGTCACTCTCACAGATGGGTTTCTTCTGCCTTCCTCATAGCACTTAGCTGGCTTTGGAAAAATCTCTGTTCTGACGGTGTCTCTACACCTGCCTGGGCTCTGCTGAAGCAACCCCCACAGGCTGAAGGAGGCCTTATAGGCTCTTGCCCTTCAGCCCACCTTGATCTCTAGTTGTCGGCCATGGTATCAGCCTTCTCGGTTTCTCCACTCTCACATTTTCTATCCCTCTCCCTGTGTTTACATTCTATTTCTCAGAAGTAAAACCCTTTTTGCCACTGCCCCCAAGCCTCCAGACTACCCTGCCTTCCTTCATCCCTTTCCTGAGTACGGGGAATAGGTGGGCCTGCACCTTCTAATTGTCCAAGCTGCGTAGGTCCATTTCTCTGGACTGTTTGACCCCTATCTCTCTGCCCATTCAAGAGTTCTCAGATCCTTCCCACCTCACAAAAAAAAATAAAAAATAAAAAAGCAGGCCCTCCCTTGACCCCATGTCCCCTGCAGCTACCTCCCTACCTTTTCTGGCTTTCACAACCGTTCATCCTTCCGCACCTCCCACTCCCTCCCCTACTATCTGTGATCTGTCTCTGCTCCATCACGCCTCGCAACCTCCCTGCCCATGCCAGTCTCGCCGACTCTTTGTCGTTCAGCCCAGTGGAAGCTCTGCAGGCCCTGTCTTGCATGACAGAGCATTCAAGGATATGGGGCCTTGCTTCTGGAAATTCTTGTTCATGCCATGGGTTCTCTCTTTGTTCTATCCACCCAGCCCTGTTCCTGTCCCTTTAAACTGGGGTTTTAAAGGTCACAGCTAGCCAAGTATCCTGGCCCCTTATGTTCAAATGAAACCAATCCGATTTCAGTCATGTTTTCGATGGTGTTAAAGAAAAGCATGTAATGGCAAGACTTAGGAGATGGCTGAAAAGCTACTGTGTGTTGAAAAGCCTCATGCAAAATCTCCCGGGTAACAAGAAAAGGTGAGAGCCAAGAGTCTTAGAGTAGTAGAGGCCAGCAGCATGCAGAAGAGAGATCCTAGACACTCTCCAGACTTGACTCCGATACCACTGTAACCTCGAGGTACCCTGCCCTCCCAGTACCCCCACAAACCAATAAATTCTCCTTCATGCAAAACACATCTAAGTTGTATCTGTCATTTGTGATGGAGAGTCTTGACTTAGGGGCTAGAAGGATGGCTCAGCGACTAAGAGCACCACTTGCTGCTCTTGCAGAGAACCTGACTTCAGCTCCCAGCACCCACATCAGACAGCTCACAATCCCCTGCAGCTCCGGCTCAAGGGCAGCTGATGCCCCTTTCTGCCCTCTGCAGGCACCTACATACACATGCTCGCTCTCTCTCTCTCTCTCTCTCTCTCTCTCTTTCTCTCTCTTTCTCTCTCTCTCTTTCTCTCTCTTTCTCTCTCTTTCTCTCTCTTTCTCTCTCTCTCTATCTCTCTGTCACACACACACACACATCAGCAAATGAATAAATACTAAATCAATGTTTTTAAGTCCTGACTGGGGCTGGGAATTGTAGCTCAGTTGGTAAAGTACTTGCCCAGCATGCCCAGAGCCCTGAGTTCAATCCTCACCATCAAATAAACCCAGCTTTGTTCGAGACAACTGTAATCTCAGCTCTTAGGAGAAGATGGAGGAGAGAAAATTAGGGTTTAAGGTCATTCTTAATTACATATCACGTTCAAGGCCACCCTGGGATATAGAAGACCCTGTAACGAAAAGGCGGTTGGAGAGACAGCTCATTAAGACAGCTTGTTTGAGGTTGGGCCCCACATAAACCCAGGTATGAAGTAATGGGCCACTAAATAAAACCCTCAATGCCAAACGTGGGGTGTTTGCATAGGAGTTATTGGTCAGGAAGAACCCCAAAGCCTCCAAAACAATACAGACTCTTCCCATTGCTCCTGGCTGCCCACTAGAGCAATGGTTCATGGCTGATTTGGCAAGGCCCTATTTCTGAAGATATGTAAGGTGAGAGATACAGAGGGATCAAGTTGGGATTGAGCTGGAAGCTTCCAGCTGCTAGCTCGCTTGCACAATGTCTGGTGGTACTCTGTGCAGTGTCGGGGATAAAAGCACCTACAGTCTAATGAAGCTGTGAGACTCCATGAGATACACCAACCCGCCAAGCAAGCTGTGCCCACTGGTGCCACAGTCAAATGAGGTTGTACTTAAGGCCCACTCCACAGAAACCAGTAAACCCAGTCAAAAGTCCATGACTGAAAATGGCTCAGGTCTAGGAAGGAACCTGCCACTTCAACCTAGCAGAAATTACCATAGTATCAGACCATCTTCTTAGTATCTATGATGATGCCCACAACAAAGGCTGGGGGCTCAGCTCTACTCAGAGAAGCCTGTCTGTGTACTGAGCGGAGGTGAATGCAGTAACCCCATGGCTGCACAAGATGCTGAGAGAATGAGGGTTGGTGGAGGGCTCCCTCCTAAACGAGACATTTAAAGCATCCCCATAAGGCCCAGCAAGCGCTTCGGGAGAGAGACAAGAGAGTGTACGAGCTGGAAAACAGGAAGAAAGACCGCAAACTTCCACCTTCTAAGCATGATGCAGCTATGACAACAGTGACAGCCGTGCCTACGGGCCTGTGACCCACACAAATCAGGCCCACTCAGCAGTCAGCCGTGACTGGGGAGGGGCCCACAGATCACTACCATTTATTGATCTGTATGCTCCATTGATCTATTTAAGAGAGGGGGAGACATGGTATCTAATCCTGTACCCACTGCTGAGCCCTTCGGGTCTAAAGAACAGTTCCCAATCTGTGGGTGCACAGTTGATCCTAATCAAACTCTGTGGGACACAAATAACACAAAACGTCATGAATATGAAAAGGATATTTGTAGGGAGAAGGAGGGCTCGCAGGAGTAGGGGAAGACAGGAGAAGATATGAGATGAGAATAAGAACACATTACATACATGTTTGTATGTTTATGTGTACAAGTATACATGAAATTAAGACAAAAATTATTAATGCAAACAATACTTTTAAAAAGATAGGCATGGGCCCGGAGAGATGGCTCTGTGGATAAGACCACAGGCTGCTCTTCCCAAAGACCTGAGCTCAGTTCCCAGCGCCCATGTTGGGCCTCCCGTAACCACCTGTTAGTTACTCCAGCTGCAGAGGGACCCATCACCTGTGGTCTCTACACACTGCATTCAAGTGCTCAAGCCCACCCACAGTTACACACAGAATTAAAATAAAATGGAATCTTTTTACTATTATTAAAAACCAGACATGACCAGGCGCACACTTGTAGCCCCAGGGTTGCGATGGCCACCAGCCTAGCTCCGGGTTGAGAAGAAGCCCTATCTCAAGGGACAGAGACAGAGAACAGAAAAACTGACAGATATCCTCAGGTGGCCTCGCCACGCACACAGAAGGCCACACACACCTTCATACAGACACACAGCTGCCGTGGGCCGTGCCAGGGGAGCAGCGAGTTGCAGTTGACGTTCCAGGCGTCAGCCCAGCAGAAGGGAATCCTCTGATGGGCCAAGCTCATTCAGGCAAGGCCACGGGCCTGCAGACCCTGGAACGTCTTTTGCTTCTGCTGTGCCTTTACATGTTTGCTGTAGTTCTCTTTCTCTGGTACCCAGCATGGGGTGAGTGGATGTGGGGAGTTCCACTGCCTGTGATATAGTGTGTTTATCTCCTGGAAACATCCATTCTACTGGGCATTTTAACCTATAGATTGTCAAGAAGATGATCTCTCCCTAAGCTGTACTGTCTAATTTGATTTTTTAAAAAAAGTTTTGATGAATAGAAATAAATACAAGGATGTGCTTCACACTCAGGGCCTGTGAGCTCCACCTAAGGAGCTGCATGGATTGCAGTTCAAGTGAATTATGAACAGCTGAGTCCCAGTAGCCCAGCTAGTTTAAATTCGTTTAACGTTAATGTCGGGAAATGTGTTCACAGGTCTCTGAGTGCGTCACGGTTAAAACAAAGCTTTGAAAATAACAAAGTTAAACTAGGATGATTTTGTTAAATAACTTTGAGGTGGAAAAACCCAAGAAGGCAATCTAAAGTTTCAGAGAGGCCCATAGCCGAATGAGGAACTCATTAAGGTCAGGGAACAAGAACAAAGCGGCCCAATTATTACTGGCTGACGTACTCTCCTTGCTAAGTTTGGTTGGTGACCAAAGGTGATGATTAATTCCTTATACCCATTTCTGCCCTCAGTCTCCTGATATTAAAAAAACACACTATTAATGAATGGATATGGACCCTAAAGATTTAAAGTAGAGCTGATAGATTCTTTTCATATACGAAAGTTTAGGTTTGTGATTTTTTTAAAATTCCTTATGAGATTCCCTTTTAAGATCAGTAATAAAGTGATTGGTCCTTTCTCTGTAACTGCAAGATGCAGCCTGCCAGTAAAAGACCTGACAAGAGCACCTTGCTTGCCCACACAGTTATTCTGTAACAAGTTGCTTGGGTATGAATGCATGTAGCTTCTTGGGATAATGTGTCTTTTACCTGTAATACATACAATGTTTACTCACGCGAGGAAGACGGAAAACATGTCTTTCCCTATAATCATTCGCTTGAGAAATGAGATGCAGCTGTTTTGATTCTTGTACTGCCTGGAAGAGTCTGTTAGAGTGCAAAAGCTATAAAACAGCATGAGAGGATGGAGAGAATAAGAGAGAGAGTAAAGAAGAAAACCATCGAGAGAGTTCAGTGAGCGCCTTTTTCCCTAACCCCCTCAGATAGAAAAATCTAGCTTAGCAGACTCCGTGGATTCCTACCAAAGCCCTGTGCTGCTGAAGGCTGGTCCCCCAGAGAGTGGTACACAGACACACAGACACAGACTTACACACACAGACACACACAGAGAGACACACACACAGACACACACAGAGAGACACACATACACAGACACACACACACAGAGAGACACACACAGAGAGAGACACACAGAGACACACATACACAGACACACACACAGACACACACACACAGACACACACAGAGAGACACACAGACACACACACAGACACACACAGAGAGACACACAGAGAGACACACATACAAAGACACACAGACATATACACACATAGACACACACAAAGGCACACATACACAGACACACATACACAGACATACACACACAGACACACACACAGAGACACACAGACACACACACAAAGACACACAGACATACACACACATAGACACACATACACAGACACACACACACAGACACACACACAGGCACACACACACAGACAGACAGACACACACACACACACATATACATGCTAGTACCCAGCCTTCTTTCTGTGACCTCACTCATCCTTCTCCACCACTTGTCCTGCATCTCCACAGCCCCCCAGCAGGGAAAGGCTCTGTCCCTGGTCCCTGGCTAATGTTGTCCTCTCCTTCAAGCTTGATTTCCTTGACAGTCGTCAGGACACTTGACTCTCAAAACTATATTTTGAATTTTTTACTATGATAGAGTATACATCATATTAAAACCACCTTCTTGGCTATTTTAGCATAGCATGCAGCTCCATTAGTTAGGCTCCCAATGCTGTGCAGCCATCACCACTATTTCATTCCAGAACATTTTCATCATCCCTAGCAGAAACTGTACCCATTAAGCACTAAGCCTCATTCGCCCCTCAGCCCATCCACTGGTCACCTCTAATCTAGTACCTGTGTCTACAGGTTTGCCTACACTTGACATTTCCTAAAAGTAGGGCCATACAGTACGTGCCCTTTGACAGGTCCATTTGACTTAGGGCCTAAGTCTTAGGCAAGGCCTTCACAATTCCTCCACACTGTAGCCCATAGCAAACCCTGCTCCCTTGGTACTGATGCAGCAGTGGTTGGTCAGATCTGGAATCCCAGCCCTCAAAAGAGACTGGGGTAAGACTGCTACCCTCTGACCCAGATCAGCCTGGGTTACACAATGAGATTCAGTCTTTAAAAATCCATTGCCTGTTTATACCCAATTTTGTTTCTTTACCCATTCACCCTTTGGCAGACATTTGGGTCGTGTTCACTGTTTGGCTACCATGAGCGGCATTGCTGTGGAGATTCCCATACAAGGGTTGGTTTGCATCCCTGGGTTCCATCCTCTGGGGCATACACCTAGGAGAGAATCTGCTGGATCCTGTGGGAAGCCTGTTTACCTTTGGAGGAGCTGCCAAACTGTCTTCCGCAAGCACCGCACCCTTTTAGATTTCCATCAGCAATGCAGGAGGGTTCTAATCCTCCATTTTCCCACCCAGAGGCCTGGTCCACCTCTGCAATTGTCTCTGAATGTTCCCACACAGGTGTCCTGCAGGGAGCCCGGACCTAGCAACAGCAAAGGAAGATTTGGCTATGTTGAAAACAGTCTTGAGCCAAATCCCATGCCTGATGGGGGCGGCTGGGGATTAGGGTGACTGGGGTGCGTGTAGGATTGGGATGAAGTGCCTATTGTGTGCTTACATCCTTATACAAAGGGATCTTTTCAAGGCTACATCAGAACATCCCAGTACCCGTTCAAAGCCACTGTATCAAGCCTGGCCTTTGCATGCTTGAGCAACACATGCCCTTACGGGTCAAGGCATCTCCCCAGCCTCCAACACTACACAGTTGTTCTTTTAATACAAGCATGTTCTATATCCTGGCTGAATTTCGAATTTAGTTTGATGTCTTGATTTTTACCTGTTTTTGCTTTTTTTTTTTTGAAGGAGGTGGGTTGTTTTGTTTTTGTTTTTGCTTCTAAGTCTGGCAATCTTAATACATAAAGGGTTGAGCCAGACATCATGGCACAGTGGGATTTTTAATCCCAGTACTTGGAAGACAGATGCATGCGGATCTCTGTGAATTTAAGGCCAATCTAGTCTACATAGAGAATTCCTGGACAGCAAGAGCTACATAGTGAGACCCTGTGTCAGAGTTCAAAAGAAAAAAGGAAAGAGGGGGGGAAGGGAGGGAAAGGAGGAGGGAGGAAGGAAGGGGAAAGAGAAGGGAGGGAGAGAGAGAGGGAGGGAGGGAGGGAGGATGAGTTTAACTTGGGAGGGTGAATTTGAGATTCCTAAGCATCCCTGGGGAATAGATGACTAACATCTGGGTTCATGGGCACAAGGTTCAGAGAAACAGTCTGGGCTGGGGTAAGAATCAGAAGTTGTCAACCTATATCTGATGTTTCTATTCTTTTTTTTTTTTTTGGTTTTTCAAGACAGGGTTTCTTTGTGGTTTTGGAGCCTGTCCTGGAACTAGCTCTTGTAGACCAGGCTGGTCTCGAACTCACAGAGATCCGCCTGCCTCTGCCTCCCGAGTGCTGGGATTAAAGGCGTGCGCCACCACCGCCCGGCTTGATGTTTCTATTCTTACCTTAACATGAAGTCTTGTATATTGCCCAGGCTGGGCTTAAAATCTAAATCCTCCTGCTTCCACCTCCAAAGAGCCAGGAAATAGACACCATACCTCCTGACTTGACTTTCAGATTTGGTGTGAGTGTGTGGGCAGGTGAGTGGGTGCACACACACTTGTGGAGGCCAGAGGTCAACCTCGGGTGTCATTGCTCAGGACACTGACCGCCTTGTGTTTTGAGACACGGTCTATCACTGTCGTGGAACTCACTACTTTAACTAGGCTGGCTGGCAAGCCAGCAAGCCCCAGGGAGGCCCCAGTTTCTGTCTCCACAGGGTTGAGAGTACAAATCTGCATCACCACATCTGGGCTTTGTTATGGTCGCCATATCGTCAGCATCATCATTACCATCCTTATGCTCTGTGTAGGCATGTGCGTGCGTGCGCATGCGTGAGTGCGAGCGAATGAAAGAGAGAGAGACAGAGACAGAGAGAGAATGTGAGTGCAGGCGCCTGTGTGATATGGAAGTCAGGGACAGCTTTCAGGAACCGGGTCCCGCAAGGTCGCTTGTTCCTGCTGCACTGGTACTCCAGGTGAACTAACCTTCAGCTTCTGGGTGTTCATGCCGTCTTCACCTCCCATCTTGCCGTGCGAGTTTTAGAGTTACACCACCATGTTTTGACATAGCTTCTTGAGGCTGAACTCGGGCTGTCAAGCTTATGCGTCAAGTGCTTTTACTACTGACCCATCTTCCTGGCCCCACACCCAGCTTTCTTCCATGAGTTCTAGAAATCAAACTCTGGTCCTCCTACTTGCAGAGCCAGCAGCATAGCGATGGAGCCGTCTCCTCAACCCGACTGTTCATATTTCAACCCCTGATGCAGGATGGTTTCACCGAGCAAGTGGGAGGTTAGAGAAAATTAGGAGCCTGGGGACTGACCCTAAGGCACCTCAATGCCTCAGAGACAGCTGCGGTGACCACAAAGGAGGTGGAGAAAGAGTCCAGACAAGAAGGAAAAAGTCAGAGGAGTGTGACATCCCAGAGGCAAGTGAGCCCAGTGATTCAAGGAGAAAGGAGCCAACTTCCCTCAGTGCTTCAGGGAGGGAGTTCCTGCCATGGGGTTTATTATAAGGACCTGGACAAAAACTGTTTGGATATAATGTGGGGACAATATCCTGACTAAGATACCTTTAAGGGGGAATAAGGCAATTTTCTTTATTCTTTTAGCCTTACTGCATAATATTGTATTATACCTTTTTATTTTATTTTTTGAGACAGAGTCCAACTATAGGAGGTCCTTCTGTTTCTGTGTTGCTTTCTTTGGTTAATGAATAAAGAAACTGCTTTGGCCCAGTTGGTAGGGCAGAACTTAGGTAGGCGGGGAAGACAGAACTGAATTCTGGGAGGAAGAAAGGCGGAGTCAGGGAGAGCCACCATGGAGCCGACGCCAGAGTAAGACATGCCAAATTTTACCCGGTAAGCCACTGCCACGTGGTGATACACAGATGAATAGAAATGGGTAAAATTAAGATGTAAGAATTAGCCAATCAGAAACTATAACTGGTGAGCCAAGCAGTGATTTAATTAATACAGTTTCTGTGTGGTTATTTCGGGGCTAAGCTAGCTGGGTGACCGGGACAAACAAGTGGCCCACTCCCTACAACAACCCAGGCTTTCCTGGAACTGGCCATGTAACCCAGCTGCTCTCCAGCCTTGGTTTCCCATATGCAAGGACATGAGCCATAACACCTGCAAGAATTTTTCCATAAAAGGGTGAAACGAAGTCAAGCAAATGCTCAAAGAATTACAATCAATGAAGATATGTTCTTTTTATCTTATTTGTCTGTGTGTGCATGCATGTGCACATGAGTGTGTGTGTGTGTGTGTGTGTGTGTGTGTGTGTGTGTACACCACAGAGCACAAATAGAAGTTTGAAGACAATTTTGTGAAGTAAGTTTTCTCCTTCCACCTGGATTGCCAAGCTTGTGTGGCTAAGCACCTTTACCCACTGAGGCATCTCAACAACCCCTTTTATTTTGTTTTTTATCTGGAGGGCCAATGAGATAGCTGAAAGGTAAGAGTGCGTGCAACCAAGCCTGACCTCCTGAGTCAAACCCTAAGACCTACATGATGGAAGGAGAGAACTGACTCTTCCAAGTTGTGCTCTGACCTTCTCATGCACACAGTAGCACATTCACCCATATACATACGCACATACAAATAAACAAATCTGATTTTTAAAAATTTTTTAACTGGTGAAGCCCTGGAGAGATGGCTTAGTGGTTAAAGAGCTCTGGCTGCTCTTGCAAAGAACAGGAGTTTGGGTCCCAGAACCCACATCAGGTATCTCAGAACCATCTGTAACTCCAGTTACAGAGGACCCAATGCTCCCTTCTGGTCTCCACAGATGTCTGTGCCTATGAGCACATACTACAGGTGCATATATACATACATATATACACATACACACACATGGCAAAAAACTGTATGGGTTTTTTTGTTTGTTTTCTTGATGTTGTGGAAATACTATGTCTGTTGCAATAAGGAATATTCAGTAAATTATCAAAAGTTATAGGGTATGGTGGCAGACACCTATAATCTTAATGTTTGAGGAACAGAGAAAGGAGGGTTGCGGGTTCAAGGCCAATCTAGACTACATGGGGAGATTCTGTCACAAAATAAACAAGCAAAAAAGAATCAAAGACTGAGGCCTGGTATAAAGGCCTGTGCCTTTAGCCCAACACACAGGAGGCAGAGGCAGGCAGCTCTCTATGAGTGTGAGGCTAGCCTGGTCTACATGGTGAGACCTTTTCTTGAAAGTAAAATAATGTAGATGCGAGGCGGTGGAGCCAGATTCTGGAGAAGTGAGCAGAAATGTTTACACACAGTGACTGAGGCCTGACAGCAAATCAAGGAAGACAAGCATCCACTCTACTAGAAGGTAAAGGGATCTGTGCAGAAGGTCTCAGCAACTCTGAGTGTCGCAGAAGCAGTGTAGAACTCCAGCTGGAGTTGCCTCTTGCCTGGTTGCAGCCCCAAGCCAGCTGGAAAGTCTCATCCTCCAAAGAACCCGCTCCCCAGTGCCTTCTCCCAGCCCCACCTCTCTGTTGAAGGGAGGAGAAAATCTCTGAGCACACACCAACACCAGGGCAGCCCCAGCCTGGGAATGAAGGCCTGACACTTCCTAAGAAGCCCTTGCTTGAGGCTGGGACACAGCTCTAGACAGAAGGAGTGGCCTGGGAGTAGGGCAGGGCCTGTGCTAGAATCAGAGCAGTGGCTTTGGGCCTGCCACCCCCAGATGCCAGGTGGCAGGCCTGAGGGGTATGGGGGTGGCAGAAGATGACTGCCAAGCCCTGGCGCAACCCAGTCTTGCCCTGAGGCAGAGGGGTGGCCTAGAAGACTTCCCACACAGTACCCAACTCAAAAAGCAGGAAATTTAGGGTAACAAGACCTCAAAGTTCTCAAAAGCGTTTTCTCCATGGGAATGGTGAGCTCGCCCAGCTCACTCTAAATGAGGTTAAGGCCAATGGCGGGGCGGGAGGGGGGGGTCTGTCAGGTGTCAACAGGGAGAGCCAGCCTTAGTGGGGTCAGAATAATAGAACCTATGTGTCAAAAATATCTGGTGACCAGAAGAGATTAACCAGCTGCACCACAGACAGGATCCTGCACCACCACCTCATGCAGCCATGGGGGCACACAAGCTCCAGACCACATGGCCATCTCCACAATCCCACACCTTTACATGCAGCAAAACCCACACACACAGCTAGGTGTGGTAGCTAGCACTCCCAGAGCCAGAGGTTGAGCAGGAGTACTACCACGAGTTAGAGTCCAGCCTGAACTACAGAGTGAGATCAAACAAAACAAAATAAACAAAAACCTACCTTCATAAATAGCCCACACTATACCCAAGACACAGCTACCCAGGGTTGTGTGTACATGCATGCACACGCGTGCACACCCACAGATACACAGACACACGGTGTGCACATATATCCCTGGGCCCCAAGCATGTCATTCACAGGCAGTAATCGAGGGTCTGGAGACGTGGCAGGGATATGGCCCAGGGGCTCCCTGCTTCTGTGGATGACCTCAGAGGACTTTAGAACAGGGACTGCTGAGGAAGGGGTAAGCAAGGACACTCTAGAGAAAGGTGACTCTCCAACAAAGAGGAAGAGCCGTGAGCAGCACATGAGAAAACCAGAAGATGGGTGTGAATGCGGCTTGTCTAAGGAATCTCTACATCACTGGGTCCCACCAGTGTGACCAAGGAGGTATGATCAAAGGGACAGTGTGAGACAGGAGACAAAACAGCAGCTTATTTGTGGCCTTGGAGAGAGTAGGTATTAGTCTCAAGCTAATGACAGTCACTGCGAGACTTCAATAGATCTGATTTATCTCCTTAGGTCACTGACTTGAGGAAACCAGGGCAGATACTGTTATGCCCACTCTCGGAGTGGCAAAAGCATTTCTAATCATGACCAAACCCAGAGACCTTAAAAACGTGCACACATACACGGACTTTTTGTTTCATTTTGGCATTTTTTTTGTCTTATTGGCCTTTTGCTTATTTTGATTTTCATTTTTGAGTTTTTGTAGGGGCTTGTTATTTGGGGGTTTTGTGGGGTTTTTTGTTTTTGAAAGAGAGAAAAAAAGAAAGAACATAAAGTTGAGTGGTCGAGAGGTGGGTTGGATCTGAGAGAAGTTGGGGGAGGGGTATAACATGATCAAATATATCGCATAACTATTTTTAATTTAAGAATGCATATGCAAAGTCAAAAGACAGTTCTCTAGTAGAAAAAAACCCTATCTGTGTCACAGACAACATCTCCTTAATACGCAAAGCATTCCCAAGAAGCAAATAACAAAAAGGCAGTTGCCTGTGGGAAATGGACTAAGGCAAAGGAACGTTTACAAGAAGAAAATCCAACAACAAAATGACTCTTCAAATACTCTCAAAGACTAGGATCTCTTAAAAGAAGCAAAAATGCACATACAATGTAGCAACAATCATAAAATTTGATAATGCTCTCTCGTGGCAAGGACTGGGGAAAACCTGATATGTCATGGTAATGCCAACCAAGGCATCCACAGAAGGGACTCGGCAATATCTACCAAAACATTAAACAGCGCATCACCTTAACCCACAAGCGCCACTTCTGGGAACATACCCTACAGACATCATCTTAAATGAGTTAGGGCTGAGGACATGCTCAGTATGGAAGGCACTTGCAGAGCAAGCGTGAGGACCCTAGTTCAGATCCTCTAGACCCACCCACGGTCAGACGCAATAGCTCACGTCTGGAATCCCTGCACTCCTATAGTGAGATGGGTGTGGAGGCAGGGGACTTCCTGAAAGCTCGGGGCCAGCCATCCTGGTTACAAAGCAGTAAACAAGAGACCCTATCTCAGCCACCTGGTGGTGGCACAGGCCTTTAATCCCAGCACTCGGGAGGCAGAGGCAGGTGGATCTCTGTGAGTTCGAGGCCAGCCTGGTCTACAAGAGCTAGTTCCAGGATAGGCTGCAAAGCTACAGAGAAACCCTGTCTCAAAAAACCGAGAGAGAGAGAGAGAGAGAGAGAGAGAGAGAGAGAGAGAGAGAGACCCTGTCTCAAACAAGGTGGAAGCTGAGGACTCACACAAGATTGTCCTCTGACCTAGATTCAGGAGCAGACATTCACTTTCACACACTCGTGCATGCGTGTGTGCGTGCACACATATGGAGAAGAAAAAGATAGGTCAAATAATATTGTTCAAGGAGATTTGTTGCAGTGGAAGGAGCAAGACGGGAAGGAATAGGTGGGGAGGAGAAAGAGGAGGGAGGGGCCAGTAAGTGCTCTGCCAACTCTGCCATGCTTGCCTAGCCCTGAAAGAAAGGACTGGAAGCAGCCTTAATTTCCATCTGTGTGCGACTTCTAACATGATAGTGTAAACGCAATCCGCCTCTTGAAAACAGCAAAAGAAAGCACCCTGTCTGCTGAGAGGAACAAATCAAAGCACTCAGTGGTACACATAGCACCCCGCAATGGCTTCTCTATAGTTAGACAGACATGCGCAGGTTGTTCTAGAAGGAGAACCAGAACCTATTAGCTGGGTGGACTTGTGGGAAGCCTAGTTATGCAATCTTGTGTGTGTTAGCGTCAGCCATGAACATGCGAGCTTGTCGGTGAATGGGTGGTAGGACTGGATGAGTTCACCTGGGATGGGAGATGCTGGGCCTGGCCCAGAGCACCCACAAGAGAGACCTGAGGAAAGGCATCCCAGGGACCAGGAAGTTGGGACAACGTCAGGGAAGCTGGGGGAGGAAGGTGCTCTGAGCTGCAAAGGCTGCTTCAGAAGGTCAAGGATTTACGTGTGTGGGATTTAGCCTGATGGAGTCCCAAGTGACCTTGACAAGCCTTTCCCTAGTGACGCAGCACTGACACAAGTTCGGAAATGACGGCAGGAGTGTAGCTCTGACGTAGGAGAGTAATAGGTGATAAGCAGTCGGTGGCAGGGTCAGGGTCCCCCCATGTCACACAGTGACATTAGCAGAGCCATCCAGAAACCCCCAGCACTGCTCAGTCACGGTATGATAAGGGCCGTGCCCATAGCAAGTACAAGATAGCCTCATCCAAAGCCATCTTTACTGAGCTCTCTGGAGCCAGCTGTGTGACTTCTTCCATGTGGACCTGAGCACATCACTCCGTTTTCCTCCTTGAAGTACAGAAGCAACCGGAGATATTTCATTTGTATGCTGCCAAAACGGCATAAAGCACGTGGAGGAAGCAGCCTTGTCCCAGAAAGCACAGCTCAGGAGCACAGGAATCCCTCCGGGTCATAGGAGAACACAGTAGCGGATCCTCCTAACAATGGTCGCCTTTTGTAGATTAAAAGCTGGCACCAGTGGATACAGCAAGTGGAATGAATAGTCACCAGGGTCGGGCAACAGTCATCTCTGTCTAGACAGTGAAGCCTCAGGCAGGGTTGCGACTAAGATTTGGGGATCCCCGGGGGAAAAAAATGGGTTTCCATTCCTGGGATTCTAGGGGCTTTCGGGATCCCAGTCCTGACACACAAATAATGCTAAGTGTCCCTGGTCTCCAGAGCCCAGTTTAGGAGCCCCTCAAGGCCTCCGCCCTTCACAAGCTCTGCCTCCCATGCGGCTCCACACACCCTTCGACAGACTGGGTCCTCTGAAATCGCTCCAAGCACAACCACCCTTGCTCCTGAGATTTCTTTTCCGGGTTGTGTCCCTTCAGGCTGCCAGCCCAGAGTTGTGAGCCCCGCAGGACTGTCACAAAGACACATCTGCCTGCCTGGAGATTGTCATCAAGGACGCAAGCAGGGCAGGAATCCCCGCCCGTCCTGCGGTGTTCCAACGCAGGGTTGAGACCTTGTGGCAGGCGGTGATCCAGAAGGGCAGGGCGCAGACCGGGAGTATCTGTGGTAACCACCACTGTGGGCTGGGCCAGTCCTTTATTGCCATCCCTCCTGCCAAGGCACTTAACAGTTTGCAAAGTGTTTCACGCCCTCATGTCATTGTAGCCTTTGCAACAGCTCTGTCAATGGCCATCAATGCCCCCATTCCACGCCAGCAAGCCGAGGCCCTGCGAAGCAGCCTGGGGCTCCCGGGTCTGCAGCTGCTTCGGGATTAGAACTCGGACCCCTGAGGCGACTCCAGGCTCCTCCTCCAGGCCGCCCCTCCTCCACACCACCTCTATCCAGGAGCCTCACTAAGGCCACAAAGCCGGGCTTGGCTCCCACCTCGTTCCTCCTCTGCCGTGGGTCTTGGGCACTAGGAGCCACCCAACGGAGGCAGCGCCGCTGACCGTAAGTACCGGGAAGGGGCGGCAACAATTCTGGGCACTGAACACCCCTCTCTATAGAGATCTCCTGGTGGGCTGGACCGAAGCCTGCCCACGCGTCCAGGCTGAGGATAGAGTGCTGCAGAAGGGCAGTGGAGAGACTGCCTTGCTTCCCCCCAACGCACACACACACACACCACAAAGCATTTTGGACCCGGTGGCGGTACTAGCCGCTGGAAGGCTGCCAGAAGGACGCCCCCTTCCCAGGTCCACAAGCTCCCAAGCTACCTGGAATAGAAGGAAACTAGGGTCCCAGGGCCCAAGTGGGGAGCTCTACCTTTGGAGTCAGCCACAGTGAGGGGTAGAAAGCAAGAGACGGAGAGGTTCTGTCTTGCACCTGGATAAAAACGATTTTTTTGGCAGCTGGAGTTAGGGGGCGACGGTGGATCCAGAACCGGCTCCACCAGTCCCCAGCACGGGCTAGGCGGGAAATACTTTGCAAGTGAGTCTGTCTCGGGTGTGTCTTAGGAGGAACTGGGCAGCCTGCGCGAAGAATAGGGAGCTCCAGAGTGGGGGAGTTGCTGCAGTATTAGAGAGTACCAGTAAAAGGAACCCCCTCTCCTCCCCCTACCTCTCCCAGAGCACGCCTTGGAAGAGCAGGCCAGAGAGGGAACAGTCGCAGATTCTTGCAGCAACCCAAGATAGGAGATAAGGAACAGGGTTAGCGACATTACAGATCTCTCGGATGTCCCCTAACTAGTAAGCGACAGTGGGAGATCAGAATCCAGGTGCTAATCCATGGCCCCTCCGTAGAGGCCAGGGCTTAGACAGTATCCGGAGCAAACCCTTGAGGGTCCGAATACTAGGGCTTCACGGTCACCCCCATCTTGTCCAGAACTGAGGTTCTCAAAAGACAGGTCCTGTGGAAGGCAGCGATACTGAGGAAGCGTACTGCCTTCTAACTCCTCTGCAGTCCCGGCCAGCCCTTCCACCGCCTCTCTGAAAACTCAGCTTTCCCCATTCAGCGTGAATTGAGCGCCTACTGTATGTTGAGTTTTGTGTATCAAACTTAGAAGCAGCCAGCCAGTCAAGCAGGCTTGCTAATTGGACAGACAGATGATAAATGAGAACAAAAACAAACAAACAAAAAGAAGACCAAGACTTAAATTTCAAACTGAGACTGAGGGCTTAGGAAAACAAAGGGAACTGGAACAGACTAGCTGGAGCAGGTTCAAACTTGAAGTCCTTTGAGAGGAGACCCTAAGGGGATGTTGTTGGAGCCAAGACACTTAAGTAGTGATTTAGGGTCCAGCCACTTAAGGTTCTAGAGGAAGACCATTCCAGGCAGGAGCAATCAAGGCAAGGTCTGGGCAGAGAGAGGCAAGGTGAGTGTGCACGTGCGTGTGTCTGCACGTGTGAGTACGCATGGGGGGGGCGGGTGACAGGGCTGTAGACTCTTGGGGTTGTGATTTAAGCACAGTGAGAGGGAGCGAAGAGGTTTAAGAAAGGGAAGTGTAATCATTTGTGATTTAATGGGCTTCAGGAGGCAAGGAATAGCTCCCAGGCCCATGAGGAGACTGTGGCAGGAATATGGATAAGGATAATGACAGCTCGGGCCAACGTGGTGGTCCAGTAGTCGTCCGGAACAGCCTCTGAAGCACTCCCGTGCACACTCAGGTCCACGTGGGCTTGGGGAGAGGTAAATACTCTCACATCCCATCAGCATGCCAACCCCAGGTACACTCATCTGACCCACCTGTCTACACCCGCTGAGTCACCCAGAACTGGGAGAAAGATGAGCCAGCCTGATCAGTCTCTACAAAGCCGGGCCAACAGCAAACCCAGGGGTGGCTAGGATCCCCCAGGCCCTGCTGTCTCTACATAGCTTCTGAGATGAGTGCCGTCCTAGGAAACAGACCCAAACCCCTGTCTTTACTACCACTGACTGCAATGTTGGCAGACCTTGGTGATGGGGCGATAACCAAATCTTTAAGAGCACTGGCTGCTCTTCCAAAGCACCTGGGTTTGATTCTGAGCACCCACGTGGCAGCTCACAGCTGTCTCTAACTACAGTTCCAGGGGATCTGATGCCCTCTTCCTGCCTCCATCTGCACCAGGCACCCGTATGGTGTATAGAAATACATGCCAGTAAAATTCACACACCTAAAAGTAAAATGTCAATAAAAAGAAAAATTATTACCAGGTCCTTTCTCCTCTTCCAGCTTCAGTGGCCTCTTTGTAGAATAGGTTCACAACACCGTGCTGTTGAGACATCAATGAGGGAACCGTTTTCAAAATTGTGACTTGGGGCTCAGTCAGTACTGGCCTAGCATGCCCGAGGCCCTGGGGTTCCATCCTCAGTACCACATAAAATGGGCATGGCATTACACTCCTGCAAAACCAGCACTCAGGAAGCAGAGGATGGGGGACTAGAATTTTAAAGTTATCCTTGGCTATACAGAGAGTTCAAAGCCATTTCGAGATGCTGTCTGAAAAGGGAAAAAAAAAAGGGTCTGAGGTGGGCATCCAGGAAGGGAAGGAAGAACATGGGCCTAAGTCCAGTCCTCTTCATGCAAATTCCTGGCCTGCCTGCACCCTGCAGTCATGAGTAACCAGCACTTATCGGACACTCAATATGATCTGTAGTCATTTGATTATCAGCTTCTCCATCCATTAGCTGGAAGGGGAGCGGGCACCACTCCAGGGTGCCCTCCGAAAGGGTTAAATGAGGGGAGAGGGAGAGAGAGAGAGAGAGAGAGAGAGAGAGAGGGAGGGAGGGAGGGAGGGAGGGAGGGAGGGAGGGAGGGAGGGAGAGAGAGAGAGAGAGAGAGAGAGAGCGCGCAGGAGAGAGCTTGTGAGCACCACGGTAAAGGGTCATTGTCTGCAATACACTCTAATGCTGACTGGGCGGGTTGCCTATTACTCATGAGCTCCACGTCTTATCTGTGTCTTGGGAAGGGTCACCACCTCTTAGATCCTTGTGATGACTGACCAGGTCCACCCAAGGAAAAGCTCAGTGAGTGTGGGCATGGAGCTGCACACCTTTACTCCCAGCACTCAGAAGGCAGTCACCAGTTCCAGGCCAGTCTAGGCTACATTGTGAAACTTGTTTTGTATTTAAAAAAATAAAATGCAAATGGACGAGGGGTGGAGAGATGGCTGAGCCTGGGCTACATAGTGAAATTTGTCTTTCTTTCTTTCTTTCTTTCAATCCAAGGTCTTGTGATATAGTCCTAACTGTCCTGAAATTCACTGTGTAGACCAGGTTGGCCTCAAACTCATGGAGATCCACCTGCCTGCCTCTTTCTCATGAGTGCTGGGGTTAAAGGCATGTGCCACTGTACCTGGCTTATTTTGTTTTGTTTTGTTTAAAAAGAAAGAAAGAAAAAAAGTCAGGCCTGGATTGATGGCTGAGCAGTTAAGAGATCTATCAAAGGACAAGAGTTCAGTTCCCAGCACCCACATAGTCTGGTGGCTTACAATGGTCTATCAATGCCAGCTGCAGAGGATCCCACACCCTCTTCTAGACTCGGTGGCATGTGCACATATATAAACAATAACACACATATCCATAAACAAAAAATAATAATTTTAATCATTATTTAATTACAATTAATAGTCATCAAGCGAACCATTAGCATAACGGTTTTCTCCATCGTTCCCTCAGGTGGGTACAGTGCCCCTCTCCCCAGCCGTGAGCTGGCGCCATGGACTGGAAGAAGCTCCAGGACTTGCTGAGCGGTGTGAACCAGTACTCTACAGCCTTCGGGCGCATCTGGCTGTCGGTCGTGTTCGTCTTCCGGGTGCTGGTGTATGTGGTGGCAGCTGAGCGCGTGTGGGGTGACGAGCAAAAAGACTTTGATTGCAACACCAGGCAGCCTGGCTGCACCAACGTGTGCTATGACCACTTCTTCCCTATCTCCAACATTCGCCTCTGGGCCCTGCAGCTCATCTTTGTCACGTGTCCCTCTATGCTGGTCATCTTGCACGTAGCCTACCGCGAGGAGCGGGAGCGGAAGCATCGCCAGAAGCACGGGGAGCAATGTGCCAAGCTGTACAGCCATCCTGGCAAGAAGCACGGTGGCCTGTGGTGGACCTACCTGCTCAGCCTCGTCTTCAAACTCATCATTGAATTCGTCTTCCTATATGCCCTACACAAGCTCTGGCACGGCTTCACCATGCCGCGTCTGGTACAGTGTGCCGGCGTGGAACCCTGCCCCAACACCGTGGACTGCTACATTGCTCGGCCCACGGAGAAGAAAGTCTTTACCTACTTCATGGTAGGCGCCTCTGCTGTCTGCATTATTCTCACCATCTGTGAGATCTGCTACCTCATCTTCCACAGGGTTATGCGAGGCCTGAGCAAGCCTAAAAAGAGTGGCATCTCCCCAAAGTCCTCCAGCCGAGCCTCCACTTGCCGCTGTCACCACAAGCTTCTGGAGAGCGGGGACCAGGAACCAGACCCAGGCGATGCCAAGCCGCAGGCTTCAGCTCCGAATCTGACCCCCATTTGAACCTCAAGCTGGAGAAGTGAAGCAGGGAGGTACTGCGGGTGGAGGGGTCCTTAGCGGGGCTCGGTGCCCCCCTTTGAATTCACTAAGCAAGCCAGTTTTGTTTGATACAGATATTCTGGGTTCTGTGCTGGCTACCTAGTATAGGTAACATGGCAAACCCAGCTTCAGAGAGACATTTAGATTAGCAGATTAACTACATGCATGCAAGGGTCTATTTAGCTGAGCTGGTAAGCAGTGCTTCTACCTACCCCAGGGGACTGCCAGGCCAGGCAGCCTCGCAGAAAAGCACCATGGAAGAGAGAAATGGAGGGGGCTTTACAAAAGAGGTAGCAACAGCAAAAAGAACTGGGGGTCTCAGAGGAGGGGTGCTGGCTGGGGACAGGGGACAGCCAGCCAGAGAGAGTGTTTAAATCCTCACCCCCATGAGAAGCTGCTCGGGTTCCTATGTGGAATGTTCTAGAGGCCAAAGAACGAACGTAGAAAGTGGTAGTAAGTCTTGTCATGTCAACTGCTGTTTGGGACACCCAGGGGTCCTCAGGATCACCCTCTCCAACCTCCATCTTCAGGCAGCAATACTCTTCTTCCTCCTCCAGGGTGCTCAGTCCACTGCACCCTGTGGCCAGGACCTTGGGCGCATGCATGGAACCTGTACATCCTAGTCAGTTTCCTTTAAAGCAATAAAGTTTTGTTTTATACAGTTTGCGTCTCTCCTCCATTCTCCCCAATTTCCACCCAGTCCCAGGGATAGGAAAGAGCCCTTGGACTTGGGGATGAAGCTACTTTCGAAGTGTGACATAGGCTGAAGCTGAGGTTGAGAAAGGGTGGGGTTGCTGGTGGCAACTGTTGTCAGGAAACCATGGGTGTGGGGGGGAGTGCTCACGTTAGGATTCTACTTGTAGCCACCAGAGGGCGCCTCCAGCCTTCTTAAGTTAGACTGGTCTGAGCACACACAATCACGGTCGCTCATAACAGACATATCACACTCTCTCCTTGGTCACTCAGCCCACGTCCCCACCCTGTGTTCACACAAGACCTGCTATTCATACGCTCACTCATGCACACTCATGGTAAAGTAAGTATATAGCCACTCTAGAGACTGCTCACATCCCAGCCTCACCCAGCAAGCAATTCCTTCAGCTCTGTCCAATCCCCCCCCCCGCCCCAAATTTTTTCACACCAGCCCTAAGAAAGATGCTGGGACACCCTAAGTGGACCTAAGCCCAAGGTGCCAGTCCTGGGGAGGCAGAAGCACAGACTCAGCATTAAGGCTCTGCTCACAGCCCCGATCCAAGTGCAATCGTCACCTACAGTTGAAGGGAAACCAATATCCCAAGCCACACCAGAATATGAAGCGGAGCCTTGTGCAAACATAGACGAGTTCTTGGGAACATTTAGTGACCATTAAAACCAATGCCAAGAGCTAGAAAGTCAGGAGTCAGTGGGCTGACAGCCAATGAGAGCAAAGAGGGGTCAGGGTGCCTCGCAAACACAACAGGCTGTGGTTCACCTTTGCTCCCTGTGGCCGTTAAGGGGTGGGTGAGTCAGCCCAGTTTAACGGCTCTGGGGTAGGCTGATCACTTCCTGAACCATCCCGTTCCCCTGAATTAAATCACTGCCTCGTCATTTCACAATACACTTTCAACACACACTTCGATTCAACTTTAAGAACTTCTGCCGAATCATCAATACAATAGGACCTGTGTCAGCCCAAGTCCCAACAGAAAGAGCAAGAATGGGTCATGCTTTGTAAGCTACGCAGGGCACAGAACCAGCCAGGAGACCCGCTTCTGGCCGAGTCTGTGAGGGACTGTCTGGATCAGGCTAATAGCAGGCAGCCCCTCAGAGACCGAGGTCCTGGACTGAATAAAGAGGAGAGAGTAAACTGAGGAACCAGTTTTGAGCTTCCTAGCTGAAGTCCTCATGTCCCTGCTGCCCATGTCTTCCTTGTCGTAACAGATCGCAGTCTCAAATTGAGACAATATAAACCCAATATAAGCCTTTTCCTCCTCAGGTTGCTTCGCAGGAAAAGCCATGTGAAAAATACCTACTACTGTACCTAAGGAATGGTAATGTCACCTGGGGTGAGGGATGGGATTAGTACCAACGTGAGAATGAGATTTAACTAGAGGATACATTTCACACACACACACACACACACACACACACACACACACACACACGAGGCAATAATCCCCCACCCCCACCACTACACTCTCCCTCCGCCTCTGGTTCACGGTTCACCTGCCAGTGGCTCACACTGACCCAACCCAACCGGAAGGCAGTGCACAGGGGGGCCTGCTGAGTCTGTGGGTGCAGGTGAGCCTCCCAGGGCTCAGAGCAGGGTGGGGCAGGGTGGAGAGTCGCTCTGGGGGGGCAGAAGGACTCAGCTCTGCGCTTGGAACTGTTCATTCTGGGAAGACTGCTCGGGAGATCAAAGGAGACAGGAGGTGAAACATTAGCGCACTGCTGTGAGGCCAGGAAATGCGTAGGAGAGACTCTAGTGATTGGGCTCTATCCACACAGCTCTCGGCCAGGGCTGGGCAGTTACAAAGGTCTCTGCCTGTTACTACAGATTTCAGGATTTTCCCTCTTTTTTTCCCTTCCTTTAATTTATTTTTTTAATTTTTTAAAATATTTGTTTATTTATTATGTATACAATATTCTGTCTGTGTGTATGCCTGCAGGCCAGAAGAGGGCACCAGACCCCATTACAGATGGCTGTGAGCCACTATGTGGTTGCTGGGAATTGAACTCAGGACCTTTGGAAGAGCAGTCAATGCTCTTAACCTCTGAGCCATCTCTCCAGCCCCTAATTTTTGATCATGTTTATATATGTCGGTGTGGAATGTGTTTGTTCATATGAGTGCAGGTGCCCACGGAATCCAGAAGAGGAGGTCAGATCCCCTGTGAGCCTCCTGATGTGGGTGCTGGGAACCAAACTCGGGTCCCCTGCAAGAGCAGGAGGTACTCTTAACCACTGAGCCACCTCTCCAGCCACGCCCCACTAACAAACAAACAAACAAAAACAAAATAAAACAAAAAAGCATGGTTTCAATAACTTGTTGGCTAGGAAGCGGTGGTGTCCCCTTCTCCTCCTCAGTGCTGGGACTGTGTCAGGCTTGAACCTGTGCAGTCCGTCCTTGTGTGTGCTGTCTTGGTCTCTGTGAGCTCATATGAGCACCAGTCCTCTTGTGTCTGGATGACACTGTTTCCTTTGGAGTCCTCCCCCACGTTTCCTCTAATTCTGCATAGATCACTAAGTCTCAAAGGGAGGGTTTAATAAAGACATACCTGCTGCGTGAAGGAAAATTATGTGTTCCAATGGATTGTCACTGGGCATATCTACCACATTCCGAGACAGCCCCAGGCCCAGGAGGAGTTGGCCAATACAAAAGGAACTCCGTGCTTTTTGTTTCCTTTTGGAATTTTTGTCCTAATGTTTTGTTTAAGCTTTCTTATTGTTTGTTTGTTTGTTTGTTTGTTTGTTTGGAGAGAGGAAGAACATGACTTTGGGTGGGTAGAGAGATAGGGAGGATCCAGGAGGTGTTGGGGAGGCTAGTCTTGAACTTGCCATGTGGCTGAGGATGACTTTGAACTTCTGACCCTCCTGCCTCCATTCCCTGAGTGCTGGGTCACAGTTGTACACCATCACTCCCTGAGTGCTGGGTCACAGGTGTGCACCATCGTGCCTCGCTTTTGAAATGCTGAGGATTAAGCCGAGATCTCTTTGCTTGTTAGGTGTGAGGGTCTGAATGAGGATAGCCCCCATAGGCTCATATATGTGAATGTTTGGTTCCCAGTTGGTGAACTGTTTGGGAAGGATTAGAAGGTGTGATCTTGTTGGAGTAAGTATGTCACTGGGGGTCCAACTCATGTCATGCCTGTCTGCCCCCCACCATGTTTCCCACCATGATGATAATGGACTAACCCCCTGAAACTGTAAGCAAGCCCCCAACTAAATGCTTTCTTTTATAAATCGCCTAGGTCATGGTGCTTTGTCACAGCAATAGAATAGTGGCTAAGATACTAGACAAGCACTCTCCCAACTGAGCCTCCTTCCTAACCCCTCCAGCATCTTCCTGGGTGGTGTCAGATGTCTGGCAAAGGCTGGCACAGAAGTCACTGCAACTAGAAAACATCAATTCTTCCAGGGGGGAACTGAGGGAGGGCTCGGTAGACTGAGATCTTGGCCCTGCTCACATTTCTCCAGGATGGAAGCCAAGTCCACGGGGGGGGGGGGGGGGGGGGGGATAGCCATTGCCTGCCTCCTCTGGCTCTTGCTGGCATAGAGCCAAATTCGTCAGTATTTTAATGCACACTAAAGACCTACTGAGATGTCCAGCCTTGTGGACTAGATCATTAGATTTTCTGTTGGCAGATGGCCATTGTTGGGTTAGCGGGACCACAGCCTGTGAGCCGTTCTAATGAATCCCCTTTCTATACATAGATAGATTCGTTCTGTAAATTCTGTTCCTCTAGAGAACCCTGACTAATCCAGATGTTGGTACCAGAAATGGTTCTAGAGCAATAGAATTAGAGGGATAAATTTTTCTTTAAGTTTCTGGAATAAACTTTCCAATTTGTTAACTTTTTGTTAACAAATTGGAATAACTTTATAAGTAAATAAAGTTATTCCAATTTGTTAACACCTACAGCTAACAGTTCCTGAAGCCTTTCCTGGGATCTCAGAGAGTACCGGAAAGTCACAGTGTAAACTATGTTACAAACTTAAGGAGGCAAATGCATTTGGTTCTCCTGACTCACCAACTGTGAGGAGTTATATAAAACTTCTGGCAGTTTGCAAAAGTACGAGGAAAATGGTGTTGATGTTGGTTGCTCCTACCATCTCTGGATTAATTGACAAAGGAAAATAATGGGCTCCACAGACTCAACGCAATGCCCATCAAAATCCCAGCAAAATTCTTCAAAGACCTCGAAAGAACAGTACTCAACTTCATATGGAAAAGCAAAAAACCCAGGATAGCCAAAACAACCCTGTACAATAAAAGAACTTCTGGAGGCATCACAATCCCTGACTTCAAACTCTACTACAGAGCTACAGTACTGAAAACAGCCTGGTACTGGCATAAGAACAGACAGGAGGACCAATGGAACCAAATAGAAGACCCGGATATCAATCCACACATCTTCGAACACCTGATATTGGATAAAGAAGCAAAAAATATCAAATGGAAAAAAGAAAGCATATTTAACAAGTGGTGCTGGCATAGCTGGATATTAACATGTAGAAGAATGAAAAAAGACCCATATCTATCACCATGCACAAAACTCAAGTCCAAATGGATCAAAGACCTCAACATAAAGCCAGCCACACTGAATCTTATAGAAGAGAAAGTGGGAAGTACACTTGAACGCATTGGCACAGGGAACTACTCCCTAAATATAACCCTAGCAGCACAGACACTGAGAGAAACAAGTAATAAATGGGACCTCCTGAAACTGAAAAGCTTCTGTAAAGCAAGCTTTACAGACAAGACAAAACGACAGCCTACAGAATGGGAAAAGATCTTCACTAACCCCACATCAGACAGAGGTCTGATCTCCAAAATGTACAAAGAACTCAAGAAATTGATCACATAATCCAATTAAAAAATGGAGTACAGACCTAAACAGAGAACTCTCAACAGAGGAATATAAAATGGCTGAAAGACACTTAAGGAAATGTTCAACATCCTTAGTCATCAGAGAAATGCAAATCAAAACAACTCTGAGATTCCATCTTACACTTGTAAGAATGGCCAAGATCAAAAACACTGATGACAACTTATGCTGGAGAGGTTGTGGGGAAAAGGGAACACTTCTGCATTGCTGGTGGGAATGCAAGATGGTACAACCCCTTTGGGTATCAGTGTAGCGATTTCTCAGAAAATTAGGAAACAACCTTCCTCAAGACCCAGTAATACCACTTTTGGGTATATATCCATCCAAAAGATGCTCAATCGTGCCACAAGGACATGTGCTCAACTATGTTCATAGCAGCTTTGTTTGTCATAACCAGAACCTGGAAACAACCTAAATGCCCCCTCGACTGAAGAATGGATAAGGAAAATGTGGTACATTTACACAATGGAGTACTACACAGCAGAAAAAAATAACGACATCTTGAATTTTCCAGGAAAATGGATGGAGCTAGAAAACATTGAGTGAGGTAACCTAGACTCAGAAAGACAATTATCACATGTACTCACTCATAGGTGGTTTTTAAACATAAAGCAAAGAAAGCCAGCCTACAAACCACAATCCCAGAGAACTTAGACAACAATGAGGGTATTAAGAGAGACTTACATAGATCCAATCTACATGGGAAGCAGAAAGTAGAAAAAGACAAGATCTCCTGAGTAAATTGGGAACATGGGGACCTTGGGGGGCGGGGAGGCTGAGGAGGGGGGGAAAAGGCAGGGAGGGGAGAAGAGAAAAATGTAGAGCTCAATAAATATCAAAAAAGATATATATAAATAAAAAAGAAAGGATTGATATTAAAACATGAAACCATCACTGATTTTAAAAAAAAAAATGGGCTCCATGATACAATTAACCAACTTCTAGCATCTCAAAATACAAGAAAAATAAACTCAGGGAATATTGACCAGCTCCAGATTGGAATAAATGTCTAAATCTTTCTAAGTGCGCCCTGGAAGGGGATCTTCTCTCCAGCAGCCCCGAGCTCAAGTTTTAGAAAATCAAGCCAAAGCCTTCATTCTGAGTTATCGACTGAATCACAAAGAAAAGTCAAGTCTCAGCCTCTGCGGGTGCTAAAGAAGGGACACTGCTTGGTACAGAATGGGACCCTGTAACTTGGAGTAGAGATGTGTGGGAGGATACTACTGAAGCTGAGCACTTCGAACCCTTAGATCTCAAGGGATTTTCTCACCTGAGGAAGAGTTCTCTCTGCCCTGAGCAGACGTACTCCCACCACCACCCCCGGAAATACTGCCTTTTCTGCCCTTGACTGAGGAAATTAATCCTTCATTGTCTGCTAAACCAGCAATGACTTTCTCTGAAGGAGATGCCAGGCAAGACAATACTGATGTCCCTCAGAGCCCACCAAGGGCCTCTAGACCTATAACCAGACTAAAGCTTAAGCAGGCTCCCAGAGGGGAGATTGGAAGCGTAGTCTTTGAGGAAGTGCACTTCACTACTAAAGAGCTCAATGAGTTTACTAATTCATTCAAGCAGAAGTCTGGAGGACATGTGTGATGGATTTTAAGGGTGTGGGATAATGGTGGAAAGAACATAAAACTGGATCAGGCTGAGTTTATTGATATGGAGCCTCTGTGTGGCGAGTCTAGGTTTAATGGGAACTTGCACAGTTTTTAAGAACTGTCAAAAGTTTGCTTGAATGGTCAGATAAAACTTTAAAGAGTTGGAGATTCCTGAGATCCTGTGGCTTGGTGTTGATGGCGGGATTTTTAAGGCTCAGGGAAACCCCAATGCTAGAGTGGGTAGGCTGTGCTAAACCTAGTCCTCCACGATGGAAAGACCCAGAAGACACGCCCATCACTAATCCTGTGAGATGCAAAATGGTGAGAGGGCATCAGCCCAGTTGAAGGACTTGTTGTCACCCTTTCCCTTGTGCCAGACCTTAGGGTTAGAGACGCCGCTGCTCAATTGGATAAATTAAATACAACGAGTTTCACTGGGACCCAGGCGGCAGCACCGCATCGCCAAAGGCAATGTGATCAGAGTTCTCACCATGGGCAGCATAGACAAAGCATTGTTCACAATGGCCTGACCTATAATAGACACCCTAGGTAAAGGGATTATTTTTTACAGAGGCATGACTTTTGGTACTGGCTAATCAATCGTAGTGTTTCCAGGCATGAAATAGATGAGATGCCTACTGAATTCTTGCCCAGTCCTGGACATCGAGCCTTTGACAGAGAGGCTCTGAGCCATTCTGCACACTGATCTACTTGGAGCTTGTGTAAATCCCCAGTAACAATCACTCTTGCCACCAGGTGGCACTCATATCCCCTCGGAGGGCCTCTCCCCATCAGGCCTCCTCCTTCATTGCAGCGCTCATTCCATTCCAGCGCTTCATTCCAAGCCGGCTCCAAATCCCGATCCACTGTCAGCACAGCCCACAGCCCCAGGTGAGCAAAAGGGCTTCTTACCTTCATTCCTTCTAGAACAAACCCCTGTGTTGTGTGTGGACTGAATTTGTGGTATCTTCCCCACCCCCCAATTTCATGTACTGAATTCATACCCCTGGTATGATGGTTTTAGGTAGTGGGCCTTTGGAGATGTTTAGGTCATGAGGGTAGAGCCCTGTCAAGAGGGATTAACATCCTTATAAAAAGAGACAAGAGCCAGGCTGTGGTGGCACCCACCTACACACCCAGCACTTGTGGGGCTGAGGCAGGAGGATTATCAGTTCAAGGACAGTCTGGTCCACGTTGTGAGACTCTCTCAAAAAAACAAACGAAACGAAAAGGTGTGGGATGAGTTGGAGGTATAGTTCACTTGACTGAGAGTTTACCTAACATGCATGAAGTCCTGGGCTCCACCTCCAGCCCCCCCACAAAACTGAGTACAGCGACACTCCCCTGTAATCCTAGTATTCAGTAGTAAAGGATCAGAAGTTCAAGGTCATCCTCAGCTACACGGAGTGTGAGACCAGCACAGCCACGGGAGACTGTTGAGAGCGCAGGAGAGGAAGAGGGAGGGGATCTTCCTGTGACGTGAATATGTAAGTCGGCTGTCCTTTACCAAGAATCTAGTCATGCCACATGGCACCCGATTTCCCCTTCTAGCTTCCAGACCTTCATGGAAGGAACGGTTTGGTTTGAGCCACTGAGGCTCTGGTCTTCTGCTTACAGCAACCCCAGATAGTTAAGATGACACCCCTTGTCTCCTGCTCTTGATCCCAGGAGGCAGACTGAAGAAGAACTGGAAACATAAGAGCATTGGGGAGTCATGTCCACAGATGGGAAGAGAGGGAGCTCAATGGAACCAAGACCCCATCACTGCTGGGAATTACCCTAGGATGATGTCACCAATGGGACAGCAGAAGCAGACCTGTGAAATTGCTGCCAGCTGACCATCTACACAGTCTGCATGTGTCACCCCCACAGTTTATTCCCAACACAGCCTGGGGTGGGGGACATGCTGCAAAGCCAAAGTGAGGCCACAGCATTCCTCTGCCCCAAACTTAGATGACTCAGAGAAGTCACCTCTGACAGGGCCTGTGTATCTGCCCCACCCACAACTTACCTCTCCTCTACCTCAACTCTCTCCACCACCTGCCCCAGCCACAGACTGCCTCACTGCACCTCAGGGAGGAAACCGCAGGCACACCCCTGCCTCAGGGACTTTACACCAGGCTCTCTCTACCTGGACCGCCTAGTCAGCCACAGGACCTCCGTCTTCAGTCAAGGCTCTGCGGCAATGGCAGCTGTCTGGTACAAATTTCTCTTCTACCGGAACTTAAAACTGGATGCTCTGTGCTCTGTCTCCCTGATGTATCTGCCCCTCAGCGTGAACTACTAACTCACCTTTATCTTATTGTCTTTTCCATCTTCCCACAGCTAGAAAGTAAAATTCAGGAGGCTAGGGATCTCTTGTGTCCTCCGGTTGCTCGGTGTCTGGACAGTGTTACAGCATCACAAGGCGCTCAGCATGCATATGCTGAATTGGTAAATACATCTACAGGCCTGCTGCCCTGCTTTGTGCTGGCGACCTGCCCTTAAGAAACTCCTAGTGTAACAGGGAAGGGGGAGGAAAGAAAAAGGAAGGCCTTCAATGGGTACCACTTCACCTGGCACAACAAAAAGTTCCGGAGATCTGTTGCATAGCAACCTGAATATACTTGATACATGTTGAAGCTAACTCGGTTGAAATAGCAGGTTTTATGGTGATAGATGTGTGTGTTCGTGCGTGTGCATGCGTATGTGTGTGTGCATGTGAACATGTGTGTGTGTGTCTGTACAACGAGGCCCTCTTACACACACACATACACACAAATACACACACTGCATCTTTGGTAAAGATGTCCTACCAGGCTAACTGTCTAGAATTGTGATTGTGGGGAGCTGAAATGTTAGAGGTCTCAAGTCAAATTATCTTAGGTTATCTTTAGCCCTTCCCCCCCAAAGTCATGTATTGCCCACCTCTGCATTTGCCCTAACACCCTGTGACAATTAGGTAATATAATTGGAATATACAGACTCCTGGCTTCCACCAACCCAAAGGCTAAGAGCATTCTGATTGCATCTGGGGCCTGTAATACAGAATGCCCTGCTTTGTCAAGGTTCCGCTGCCTGGTGCTTCTACCAATGTTTTCTTAAAACACTTTGTTCCATTACTATAAAAACTTCATGAAACTGTTGCCTTGCTGGAACATGATATTTGGGGTAACTTAAATGTGTGTTCCCAGGCCATGGTCGCTCATATTTGGCTCCAGGATAAACAAACCATCTCTTATTCTCTTTGAAATAAGAGCTGTGTTTTGATGGAGACAAGAGCTCATATAGTCTAGGCTAGCCTCTGAATGACAATTCTCCTCATGAGTGCTGGGACTACTGGTCTATACCATCGAGTCATATGTGTGTGTGTGTGTGTATTTAAATCATATGTCATAAAAATTTATATATCATATATATTAACTACAACTAAAGAACTTCAAGCAATGAATTGCAGGGCAGAGGGACACCTACCCCAGCGGAGGCCGGCAAGACTTCTGGGGAGGATGGCATCTCAGCGAAGACCCGAGACACTGGAGGGATTTGCATGGGAGGGTGCTCCAGGGAGACACGATGCCATGGACAAAGGCAAGAGCACAGAAAACCATATAGCTAGAATAACTGGACAGGCTGACGACAGAATCACAGAGCGCTAAGGGCACAGGCAGTGGCCAAGGCCTGGAAAGTGAAAAGTGCAGACCTTGCCCTGAAGGCAGGAAGGGCCGTAGCAGGGTTTGAAACAGGGCAACTTTATAGCCAAAGTCCTATGAAAAGTGGAGTCTGAGTGGAGCAAGGGCCTGGAGGCTAGGAGACCATTCCCAGGTCAACTGAGTTGGTGGCAGCCTGAACAGGGCCAGGACAATGGAAAGGGAGTGGAGGGAGTGAGGCTCTAAGGACATTTCCCTCAGAATGGCTGACTTGGTTGGTCCTTGCTTCTTCCTCCATGAAAGCTCATCTTGGAGTTCGTAAGGAACAGGTTGGGGGTGGGTAAGGCAACTTTGGCATCACCCCCATGCTCCTCAGCTAGCTCCCTGCCCCCCCATTTCCCAGGGAACAGGATGGGAGCAAAACCTTCAAAAGAGCTGGGCCCAACCCCAAAGGCAACTCAGCAGAGCAGCTACAGGAGCACAAGTTGTCTTAGGGGCGTGGTAAGAGCAGGCCAGGCCCAGTTCCCAGGCCCTCAAGGGTCAGAACTAAGTGGGCACTGTTGTCCCCTTGGGAATCCTAGGAGGCTGGGTTTGGCCTGGCCTAGTCTAGCCCTGAGGGAGAGGAAGGGAAAGGTCCTAGAGGCCCGGAAGGAAAAGCCAGCTCAGTCTGGTCCTCAGGCAGCAATCCCTCTTGTCTGAGCCCACCCTCTGGCTGAATCCTGTTTGGGAACTGGGACTCCCACCAGCTCTGGGTTGCAAACCCACCTGCCACCTTCCTTTCCCTTAGCCAACCTAGACCCTGCCAGTCCTCCGCTCTGACCTCCCTTGGCTTTCCTGGAACAACACAGATCCTCTCTGGCAGGTTTTGTGATGATTTTGTTTGTTTGGTAGGTTGGTCATACTTGCAGTTAGAGAGACTGAAACCTTAGGCCCTCGCACAAACCGGGAAGCGGGAGACAATGGTCTTTCTAAACTGCTCAAGCTGCTCTCTCTCTCTCTCTCTCTCTCTCTCTCTCTCTCTCTCTCTCTCTCTCTCTCTCTCTCTCTCTTCTGTTGGTCTCTTGTATCCTAAACTGGCTTAAAATTCACTTTGGAGAAGAGGATGGCCTTGAACTAACTCCTGACCCTCCAGCCTTCACCTCCTGAGAGGTTACAGGCGTGGTTCGCCACACCTGATCTACAGGGCTTTGTAAGTACTGGGTGTGCACTGTACCAATTGAGCTACTGCACCATAGCCCTGAAATTATAATCCCGCTGCCTCAGCCTCTCAAGTAGCTAGGATTACCAGCCTGTGCCACTATGCCGGGTATTGCCTTTGTTATTAGTCAGTTGGTTGGTTTGTTGTTGGTGTGTTGGTTTGTTTGTTTAGACAGGTTCCCACTATGTATTCCAGGTTGGTCTGGAACTCTCGCTCCGCCTATGTTAGCGTCCCAAGTTCAGTGCTTCCAGCACAGAGGTTTCAGGTACTCCCTCAGACCTTGTGGACCGATGGCGCACTACAGGCTTTGGCTGAATTTCCCATCCGCCTTCCATAGCAGGCATGTTTCTATCCTTATTCTGTCGAGGAAGAATGGAGACATGCCTAAGGGCGGAGGAGGCAACAGAAGTTACCTCTCTACTCTGACAAGGGTCACGTCGGAGTCTCCGAACTCTTCTGGGCTTTAGCACCAGCACCAGACCTGGTCGCTCCAGGATGGGCCAGTGGTGCTATTCTGTGTTGTCTGGCTTACCCTGTGATGCCCCAGTTCTACCACAGAGGACCCCACATTGTGTATTACACTTTTATTTACCCAGTGGCTTACCTGCTCCATGGCTGCACCTAGTAGGAGGTAGAGCAGGAAGCCAGGCCTGGCTAGTTTATTGTAGCTTTCCCAGCTGCGAGGTGGGTACCATCCTTAGTCCCACGCCCGCCCGTCACTCACAGTGCCGCCAGAGTGAATGGCAGGCCTCTGCTTGCCTCCAAATTCCCTTAGAAGGCCTCTCCCTCTCCCTTTCGGAGTCATCAGCTGGGATCCAGGTAAACGACAGGAGCTTCTATCCACCCCCTGTCTTAAAGGACCCTACAGAGTTCCTAGGTGACTTCTGATGGTATAACCCTACCGAAGATTGGCAAAGTCGAGATCCCTAGATCCACCGGAAGGGGGGAAGTCTCAGCCCTCTCCAGTGTGGGTTCAGTGTCTAAGAAGCCTGCCACATTGATGAGCCTCGTCTTCTTACCCCACCCACTCCTCACAGCCTCGGGTCCAGGTGTCAGATCTACCGGCTCTCGCTAAGAACCCGCGGCCTACAAAGGACGGGTACTGAACCCTGGGAGATGGCAGTCTGGAGGGTCAGCGCGAAGAAACAAGGTTTCCTTCTCCCGCAACGTAAGAAGCACAATCTGGGCGGGTCCTGGGAGTCTGTCCCACCCAGTCCCCGCCTCTGTTCCCCAAAGCCCTCCCGCTGGCGTTTCCTGCCCTAAGCCCGCAGCTGCGCTCTATTTAAGGCGTCCAGTGGGAGGCGCGGTCCTGCAGGATTCCCGCAGGCGCAGCTTCGGCCACTGTCGTCCGCTCCACCTGGGCCAACCCCGCAAGCAGGCGGTGAGTTTGGGGAGCCGGGAATACTGATTACTCCACCGCTGGGGGCTGAGGCTTGCTTGTCCCAGGGCACCGGACACGATTGGAGCCCCCAGCGGCGCTCACCTAGCCTGCCAGGCTCCCTCCATGCTCAGCGCCCTTCCCTCTTCGTTCAGTGAACCCTTAACGGAGAGATTCCCAGCTAATGAGAGAAAGAAGCAAGATTTGAATGTAGGTCTGGTAGTAACTGCTTTACTTCTAGGAAAAGCACACACACGCACACAACACACACACACACACACACACACACACACACACACACACACACACACACTAACCCATTTTCACACCCAGCCTAAAATGCTCTGGGAAACCTTGGGACCTCCACTCTGCTATGGTCATTTCTTTTAAGGGTCTAGAATGACCACACCAGCCTTGGAGGGAAATGGGATGGAGGCCGAGGCTTGGACCAGGTGTGTTCACTAAAGTCGCAGATGGTCTTTTTGTTGGCAGGTGGATCAAATGCCTTGGGCTTCTAAGCCCCTCACCCCATCCTCCCTCACCCCCAGCCCCATGCAAAGATTAAAAAACGAGGCCCTCTCATTTTAAATGAGGTGCGGGAGGAAGGTGGGAACAGGTGGGAACCTGAAGATGACGTCTCGCGCCACGGCGACTGTCTTGGTGTAACTAGCCTTGAGCTAAAGGGAGGAAGGGCAGGGCACAGCTGTATGACCTTGGACAAGTTCCTCCACTGGTCTGTTTCCATAGGAACCTCTAGTTAATCCAGACCTCTTTGGGATGTGGTCATCCTTGGGCACTGGCCTGTGAAAGAAGGCACAAATGTACGATTAGACAGGGACCCCCTCGCACTGGCAGGCCTCCTGTGGGCTTATATCTAGGAGGAGCGGAGAAAGGTGCTATGCTGCCCAGCTGATGGCTGTCTGACCCCTGTCTTCCCACAGAGAGAGGCTCTGGAAACATGGGTGACTGGGGCTTCCTGGAGAAGCTGCTAGATCAGGTCCAGGAGCACTCGACTGTGGTGGGCAAGATCTGGCTGACCGTGCTCTTCATCTTCCGCATCCTCATCCTGGGCCTGGCCGGCGAGTCAGTGTGGGGCGACGAGCAGTCCGATTTTGAGTGTAACACAGCCCAGCCCGGCTGCACGAACGTCTGCTATGACCAGGCTTTCCCCATCTCCCACATCCGCTACTGGGTGCTGCAGTTCCTCTTCGTCAGCACGCCCACCCTCATCTACCTGGGCCATGTCATTTACCTGTCTCGGCGGGAAGAGCGATTGCGGCAGAAAGAGGGAGAGCTCCGGGCACTGCCCTCCAAGGACCCACATGTAGAGCGGGCCCTGGCTGCCATAGAGCACCAGATGGCCAAGATCTCAGTAGCAGAGGACGGTCGTCTTCGGATCCGTGGGGCGCTCATGGGCACCTATGTGGTCAGCGTGCTGTGCAAAAGCGTGCTGGAGGCAGGCTTCCTCTACGGCCAGTGGCGCCTCTACGGCTGGACCATGGAGCCCGTGTATGTGTGCCAGCGCGCGCCCTGCCCCCACCTCGTGGACTGCTATGTCTCTCGACCCACAGAGAAGACTATCTTCATCATCTTCATGCTCGTGGTGGGAGTCATCTCCCTGGTGCTCAACCTGCTGGAGCTGGTGCACCTGCTGTGTAGGTGTGTCGGCCGGGAGATAAAGGCACGGAAGGACCACGACACATCCCCGGCCCAGGGCGCTGCTTCAGACCCTTACCCAGAACAGGTGTTCTTCTACCTCCCCATGGGCAAGGAACCCTCGTCCCCACCGTGTCCCACCTACAATGGGCTCTCATCCACGGAGCAAAACTGGGCCAACTTGACCACGGAGGAGCAGCTGACCTCCTCCAGGCCTCCCCCCTTCGAAAATCCAGCCCCTCAGGGTGGCCGGAAGCCCCCTAGTCGCCCCAGCAGTTCTGCATCTAAGAAGCAGTATGTGTAGGGAACTGGGGCTCGTGTCACTCAAGGAAGGTCCTGAGAAGGGTGTCTACCTTAGATGCCTCTCAGGCAGCCCCTCCTCAAAGGCACTTTGGAAACAACTAGGCCACAGAGGTGGACACTTGCTGGGCAGAGGACCTGATTACGGGTGGTTCTGAAATACTTGGAGCCTTCGTGATGAACCAAGGGACACTGCGGCTTTCTTTCCAGAATGTGATTCTGCCCTGATGTGGTCATACAGGTGGGGATGCTCCTGGCTAAGGGTGCTATGGGACCTCTGACCCTTTTCACCTAATCCAGAGGGACCCAGAGCCAACTGGACTCATTGGGCCTCTTAGACCACACACTGAGTCTTCATCACTCCCTGTCCTCCTGGAGAAAAGCTGATGCAGGCTGCTGGCTCAGCTTCATCACCTGGACAGACACGGCCTGCACTGGATCTGGCCCTTTCCGGGGGAACTGGTTGGTGTCTTGTTTCTGTCGCTCCCCATCCCAATGTTTATGCTTCTAAAATAAACAGGACTCGATCATCCATCAGGTGTGTACTGATGCTGTCCTGGGTGCCTGGGACAGGGGGAGGAAGGCAGTTATTCTGCCCAGACTTCCTTTTTTTCTAGTCTTCTATCACCTGTCTTTCATCTCTACAGCCCAGCTCCGGTCAGCACAACTCAAATCCTTCCTCTCAACACGGAGCCCTCACCACCCTGGGTCCTGGCTTCTTTTCACCCACTCCCGTATTCTATCCAGGGTTCTGTTCATCAGCCCATTAACTGGTGGCCAAACAGTCTCTTTTCCCATCCTATTCCATGCCTGTCTGGTACCTCAGTCTACTGTCCCCTGCAATGCGCCCGAGCATGCCTGTCACCAGGACCTTCGTATTCTAAATCAAATTGACCCCAGATGTCCTTCCCTCCTCACTGTGGGCACCTGAGGACTTCTAAAAGGAGGGCTAAGGGTAAGTTGTGTGTTTTTCAAACCCTTTCTAGTGTGCCTATGAGGAGGAGCAAACCAAGGGCTATGTCTTAGCTCCTGTCCATGTACCTCACTGGGGAGACTAGCCAGTAGCTGTGCAGAAGGCCCCCCTTCCTCCTCTGCCACTCCCTGAAGGCTCTCAGTGTCTATAGAGCCCTGAGAAGGTCACAGCAAGGTACAGGAAGAATAAGGGCTTTCACACCTGGCTTCTAAGTTTATTGCTCCCACCGGAGCCAGCCATGCAGCCTGGAATCAATTAAGTCTAAGTCACCATTTTTCTCACCTTTAAAACAACATAACCAGGCTGAGGATGGGGCTCAGTCGGTAGAGTTCCTGCCTGGTGTGAACAGCGCCCTGGGTCAGGTCACCAACGTCACATAAATTCAGCATGGTGTTGCATGTCTATCCTCTCACCCAGCACTTGGGAGGTGAAGGCAGGAAGACCAGAAGTTCAAGGCCATCTTTGGCCATGTAGTGAGCTTGGGGGCCAGCCTCGGCTTCCTCACAAAGCACGTGAAATAAAATAAGCGAACGTAGGTGGCTGCCTGGCTTGGCAGAGTCAAGCAACAAAATTCATTCCATCTCACCCTTTCCAGCGAGGCCAGGAACATACCATCCGTCCTCCTCCAGGAAGGCCTCCCTGACTTCACCACCAATGGCCACTACCTCTCAGGGTCTAGACCACTGAGTCTCTAAACGTTGACATGGAGACACTTGTACGCCCTCCCCCTTCTCTCCAGAGGCCCAGATCTGACAGTGAAGTAAGAGATGGAGCTAAACTGGGCACAAAGAAGCAGGCATGAGCCAGGAGGCCGAGACCCTTCTCAGTTGAGAGGTGAAAGGCTGTAGGCTCTCAGAGCCACCCTTGTCTGAGTCCCGGAAGCCTGTTTCTGTATCCTCCACCTGGCTCAGCTGGGGAAAGTCATGGCAGAGGTTTAACGAACCTTGAGCTCACTTTCTCTGAAGTTGGTGGGGGCCTGGGGTGCAGTTGGGGCTCAGAGAAACAGGCATTGGGGCCTACACTGGCAGCTACAGAAACCCAAGGGCAAAGGAGCCCGGGGTGAGGAGGGAGCAGTGGCATGGGATCCTGTGGTGTGGGGAGGGGCGGTGCGCAAGCTTATGATGTGGGGAGGGGCGGTGCACAAGCTTGTGGTGTGGGGAGGGGCGGTACACAAGCTTGTGGTGTGGGGAGGGGCGGTGCGCAAGCTTGTGATGTGGGGAGGGGCGGTACACAAGCTTGTGGTGTGGGGAGGGGCGGTGCGCAAGAAGACTTTGCAGTGAAGAGTGTGGAAGGCTCCATCCCACCTGCCTAGCATTGTCAAAGCCACTGTAACCACGGTAACAAAATACTGGGAAAGGGTGGCCAAGAGATGATACAAATGTATCCTCTCACAGCCTGACCTGGAGGTCCAAGCCCAGAAGCTTCCAAGGCTCTGTGCGAGAGATCCCTTCACACCTTTCTCCTTCTGAATCCTGGTAGTTTTCGGAACATCTTTCTGCATTTTTTAGGATTCTAGAAGCATCACCCCCATCTCGCAGGCCATTCTCCCTCTCCTTACGTCTCTCTTCCTGTGCACGTGTTCATATTGGATTTGATCCAAAGACGTCATTTCAATTTGATTATTTCTAGGAAAGACCCTATTCCCAAATAAGTTTTCATTTTGAGAGCCTGGGGGCTAAAGACTTCAGCATATCTTTGAAGGAGGACACAATTTGAGTCGCACCAATACCCTGTTGATCCCCTCATTTCCAAACAAGGGTCCAGAAGGCCAGGTAGAATGTACTAGCATATGCAAAACTCAGTGGTCTCCTGGGGGGCACGGCAGGACAGTAACTTTACATCATTTGGGTTTTTTTTTTTATTCCTTCTTCCCACCCCCAGAGTCCACCAAGACCTAAGTAGTTCTGAGTCCCAGAAACAGCACCACCCAGGGGTAGGAGACTTGGCATCTGCCACCCATCTCTCACGCTCACCATGGTTCTGTCCATTCTCTGGGCCTCAGTTTCTCCCCTGTGAAAATGGCTGGGTCGGGTGAGAAATGGGACAATTAGACACAAGGGATGTGTCACAGCCCTTGGTCTGAAGATGATGAGTGATGTGTTATTGTTTGTGAATCAGAACAGACTCAAGGTTGTTTTATAAAAGGATGGGTTCCAGGCATTTGGATTCGCCACTGCCTTCCTGGGTAGCCAGAGAAGGGCAGGGTTATACCGAGTACACATAAACAAAGCAGGGAGCCGTGTCAAGCTGGGTGATATCAAAACCACTTCCTGATTTATTCGTGTTGGCTGACTGGACACCGGGTTGCTGATCTGTGATTCTTCTTATTTGTCTTTGATTTTTGTTGTTTGGTTTGGTTTCCGTGATCCAGGCTGACCTGGATCACCCATGGTGATCCACCACTGAATTAAAACTAAGTATAAGAAACGTGTAAGAATTCCACAGTGAAACCCACGAATTTGTATGTTAACTTAAAAAACAAAAAATATGACTGGACACGGTAGAACAACACGGTTAATCTGCTCTCTCCTGGCAGAGGCAGGCAGATGTCTGAGAGTTCTAGGCCAGCCTCGTCTACAAAGCAAGTTCCAGACCAGCCAGGTTCAGCTCCCAACACCAACATCAGGCAGCATGGTGAGTTCAAGACCAGTCAGGTTCAGTTCCTAGCATCCACATCAGGAAGCTCACAACTTCGATTCCAGGAGATCTGACCCCTCCCTCTGGGCTCCACAGGTACCCACACACACAAATAAATAAATAAACAAATAAAATATATATTTAAAGTCATTCCTTTTCATATTCTTTCTGCTTATGTTCAGATAAAATCAGAATAACAGTGTAGCCCTAGGCCTGTGTTCTGTCCTTTATCCATTTCCCCTCTTATCCTGAAATGCCTTTGGAAGAACAGCTTAGGTCGTGGGCTCTATCAGTAGCCCCTTAAGCAGGACCCCAGAATTGGACCTCCCGATGCTCCCAACTCACCCCCTTCTGTGCTAAACGACACTGTGACTGTGATCCTGCAGACACGCTTTCCCAGTCCCTATTTCTGTGAAAGAAAGATGTTCCAAGAAGTGCAGGGGAGGGAAGGGCCAGAAGCTCTGAAACTGTAAACTGAAAGAAATTTAGGGGCTTTCTTTCTGGTAATGAAAGTAAGTCATTGTGGATGATCCAGAAATACGGACACACGATAATTACGGGAAGTGACAACAGTGACCTCCAAGTGGGTGGACACAGTGCTGTCCCAAAGGAGAGTAAGCCAAGGGAGCCAGGGATCCCCTTCTCTATGGATCCAGAGTGGCTGCTCCTCCTCCACACTAAGGAAAACTGGACATTCGTTCTCTAAAGGGGATAAAGCTGGGAGAAGCACCGTGGCTGTGAGGATGTGAGATAATAATGTGCCCAATGGGGAGACGTCACCAGCCGTGCTCTTTTGATCACAGAACATTGGTTGAGGAACAAGGCTAAAGGTAGGAGAGCTAACCCAGCCTGGAGGGTGCAGAAGCCTGCTGAGAGGTGGGGGGGTTGGGGGTCTGAGAGGAGCTGGGGAGGGCATTCAGGACTTGTGCCCTGAAGAAGCAGCAAGGTTGATAGATTTCTTGTTCAGAATTGTGTTTTGCTTTGAGTTTGGGTGGGTGTTTTGTTTTTAATCTGTCATGTAACCTAGACAGGAGGCAGCTTACTATTTTGTTGAGGGTGACTTCAAACTCCTGATCTTCTTACCACTGCCCCCCTTCCCAGTGCTAATATGATAGGCATGCTATACCTATATCAAGGTTGGCGGTGATGGTGTGTGCATGTGTGTGTGTGTGTTAATTTTAAATATGTATATTGAAACTTTCACTATGTAGCCATTAGCTAGCCTGAAACTCACTCTGTAGAACAGGCTGGCCTCAAACTCATAGAGATCTGCCTGCCTCTGCCTCCCAACAGCTGGGATGAAAGGTGTGCACCACCATCTCCCGGATAGTTTTTTTATATTATTTTTAATTTTGTGAACGCATATGTATTTGTGTGTGTCCATGTGCCTGTATGAGTACAAGCACGGTAGAGATCAGCGGGGCCAGATCCCTTGGAGCTGGAGTTATAAACAGTTGTGTGCAATCTGCCATGGCCTGGATTTGGAGACATATCTACATCTATAGATATATAATATGTAACGATTTATTTTAATTGTTTTTATTGAGCAATATATTTTCCCCCACACCCATCCCTTCTTCTCCCCTCCCCTTCTACCCTCTCCCATGATCCCCATATTCCCAATTTACTCAGGAGATCTTGTCTTTTTCTACTTCCCATGTAAATTAGATCCATGTATGTCTCTCTTAGGGTCCTCTTTGTTGTCTAGGTTCTCTAGGGTTGTGAATTGTAGGCTGGTTTTTCTTTGATTTATGTCTAAAAGCCACTTATGAGTGAGTACATATGATATTTGTCCTTCTGGGTCTGGGTTACCTCACTCAATATGATGCTTTCTAGATCCATCTATTTGCCCGCAAATTTCAAGATGTCATTATTTTTTTCTGCTGTGTAGTACTCTGTTTTGTAAATGAACCACGTTTTCCTTATCCATGCTTCGGTAGAGGGGCATTTAGGTTGTTTCCAGGTTCTGGCTATGACAAACAAAGCTGCTATGAACATGACTGAGCACATTGGACTTGGATCTTCTGCAAGAGCAGTGTGCTCTCTCAACCGCTGAGCCATCTCTCCAGCCCCCAAGGTTGTTTTTGATATGTTCTGCCATGTGCTTTCAAAAAACTATATGTGTGTGCATATGCACACGATGCACAGACATCCATGCAGACAAAACACCCAGATATATAAAATAAATCAATTTGAAGAATTCTGAAGCTGGGATCCTTCATTGCTTCCATGAAGAAGCACTAGTTGAGAGGACAGAGTCCTCACTAGTCTCAGAATTTTCTGGTGTCTTGATCTTGAACTTAAAAGCATCCAGAATTTAAAAAAAAAAAAAGTTTGTTTACAAACATCTACCTTACGGTTGCTTGGTTCGGGTTTTGATTTTGAGTTTTTTGAGAAAGGGTCCACACCGCAGTCCAGACTGTGTAACCGTGCATCTGTACGCATGCATCTGAGTGTGATGACCACGGAGAGCAGAGGTTCTGAACCCAAACCAATTCTCTTGCCCCAGCCTCCCCAGTGCTGGGAAGTAGGCATGTGCCCCCACACCCAGCCAGTCTGTGGTGCTTTCTTCTGGTATATTCAGTATAAAAATTTTCTCATTGTGCTCTTTTGTCTCAAGATTTAATTCGTGTGTAGCCAGATTTTATTAGTTTTGTTCCAATAATTTTATGACTTAGCAATGTACCTGACATCTATCTGTGTGTAATATTAGGTGAAATGCTACGTTTGCCCCTAAATAACTCAGAGTCCCAGAAGTAATTACTGGGTAACTTTCTGCACTGATGTGTGATGTCTACAGTACTGCAGTGTGTATATGTGTGTGAGTGTGTGTGTGTGTGTGTAAGGTTTTTGCTACATTTACTTATTTGTGTGTGCACACACATGCACATTTATGAGTAGGGGGAGGCAGTCCTGCCGGACACCAGGGTGTCAAAGGGTGACTTAATGAGAGTCATTCTCTCCTTCCACCGTGTGGCTTGCAAGGCTAGAGACCTAAAGACATCAGACGTGGCGGCAAGCACCTTTACCCTCTGCTGCACCTGTAATCTATATTTTTATACATAAACTAGAGCTCTGCCTTGCGGATCTACCACTGTATTCGCCACTCGTTCTCTTCACTGGTGTAAGGCGGCGATGCATCTAATAAACCCCAGGCTTCATCTGAGTCATTTGAATCTCCAGAACAAATAAGATGCCGATTGGCATCAGAGCCTAGGCAGCCTTATCTCATCACACCATATATCCTTGTTTTGTTCAGGTTCAATTAAAAGCCGTAAATAAAGCTGTTCCCTGGCTTCTGTGTGTGCCCCGTTGGGGAGGTTCGGTAGCCAGGACCTCCCTGGTTCCCAGCTGAAATCCCTGAGGCTTTCACAAGTAACCTGTGCTCCGTGTGGGCTGGTGCAATCTGAAATCTGAGTGAGGACACCTGCAGCAATTCGGCATCCTCACCTTGGCTTCAGCTCACAGGTCACACTGACAAGAGCTGTCCTCTTGAATCGGGACCCTGCCAGTCAGAGCATGCGCTAAGAGCTAAAGTGACCTTTGCTCAGTCAGGTTTGCCCTGCACCTGGAGAATCCAAGGAGCTTCATTCACTTGCGTGGCATCCCTGGTGGGGATGGTGCCGAGCTCCTAGCCTGTATGGTAGAGGTCTTTGAGGGTTGATCCTCTCATGCTCTACTCAGAGGAAGGGGCAGGAAGGTGTGTGTGTGTGTGTGTGTGTGTGTGTTTCTGACAGGCTCTCAACCAGGCTGTGAGGCACACCCCTTTAATCCCAGCACTTGGAAGGAAGGAATTCATCTAGGAAGCGATGGCACGGAAAAGGGCAGGCGACAGGAGCTTACACACCTTAGGAGTAATAGTGCAAAAACGACCAAGGCCCAGGAGTCCGCTCAGTCAGCAGAGTGCCTTCCTAACATGCATGAAACCCAGGGCTCGATCCACAGGACTGCATAAAACCAACCCTACAGATCTGTCACCCCAGCACTCAAGAGGCAGAAGCAAGAGGATCAGAAGTTCAAGATCATCCTCAGCTACAAACTGAATCTGAAACCAGCCTGAGCTACGTGAGACCCTCATGTGGCTCCTCCAAAGATGAAAATCAAATGTCACATGCCCTCCCCCAACAAACACCCTCAAAATGGCTCATATGCCTACAATAAAATGTGAGGCACATTGATTTGTTGTGATCTTGGATTAAGCAAAGATTTCATTTAATATTAATACAAATTTTCTGGAAAAAAGAGAAAATGTTGTGAAATATACCTTCATTAAATTTAATGTGATTTACTGGGGCCTGGCAGTGCAGGACTGTCATACCAATAGCTCAAGAGGCTGAGGGAGGAGGATAGTAACTTCGAGACCAGCTCAGGCTACTTAGAATGACCTTGTCTTAGCCAGGTGGTAGCACACGCCTTCAATCCCAGCACTCAGGAGGCAGAGGCAAGTGGATCTCTGAGTTCAAGGCCAGCCTGGTCTACTGAGTGAGTTCCAGGACAGCCAAGGCTACACAGAGAAAACCTAAAGGAAAAAAAAAAAAGACAGGGTTTCGTGTACATCAGACTGGTCTCCAATTCATCCAGGACAACCTTGAATTTCTGATCCTGCCTATGCCTCCTGAGTGCTAGGATTAGGTGTGGACCACCATGCCTAGTTTATGTGGTGTTAAAAATGGAACCCGAGGCTTCACAGCTGCTGTGCAGGCACTTCACAAGTGGGTCTCCATCTCCAGCCCTGGTTTCATCTTTTGAGACAGAATCTCAAATGATCTTGAACTCACAATCCTCTTGTCTCAGCCTTGTAAACACTGGAATTATAGGTATGTAGCACCACATTGAGGTAGGGTTTTTTTTTTTTTCCCAAGGCAGGGTTTCTTTGTAGCTTTGGAGTCTGTCCTGGAACTAACTGTTGTAGACCAGGCTGGTCTCAAACTCACAGAGAAAGGGAGGTCTTTATTGAGGGGGAAATACCTATTTCAAAAAGACTATAGGAGCTGGTAATGTAGCTTTACTGGCAGAGAACCTACCTAACATGTGCAAGGCCCTGGGTTTGAGCCCAAAAATTAGGGACATGGAAATAAAATAATAAAACACTGGTCGGTAGTGGTGCATGCCTTTAATCCCAGAACTTGGGAGGCAGAAGAAGCAGGTCTAAGGTCAGGTTTAAGTTCTGAGTTTAAGGTCAGCCTAGTCTACAGAGTGAGTTCCAGGACAGCCAGGGCCACACAGAGAAACCCTGTCTTGAAAAACCAAAAAAAAAAAAAAAAAAAAAAACCAAAGCAAAGCAAAACAAAAAGAGTAAACACCTCGTCCTCTGCTCCGCCTCACCTCACACAATGGGAAGCAGATGAGCAAACGCTGGTAGAGAGCAGAGGTTGTGAGCACCTGGATGTGCTGAGCTCCAGAAACCCCATCAGTCCAGCTTGGCCATGACCCAAGAAATCTCTAAAATCAGAAACAAGAACTCTCCAGAGGCCAGAGGATGAATCCCAGGCGGGGGAGTGAGGGCCACAGTCAGGAAGCCAAGCCCAGTGCAGGCCTCATAAAGCTTCCCCGGTGGGGCTGCCCAGGAACCACACTGGATCATAGGGACAAAAGCCAGGCTCTAACCGTGCAAAGGGCAGCTTCAGTCCATGGTGGCTGATCTCTGCCAAGAGCAGAGCACTAAACCAATAATACTGAAAAGCTCAAAGGCCCCAGAAGGACAGAGAGATAGCAGTACCTGCCTAGAGTAGAGAGGGCAAATTCTCAAGACTGAGAACTCTATCACCAGCGCAGCCGCAGCCTCAGTAGAACATCTGCTATCGTTTCCCAATGGTGCTACACATACAGTTAGATTTCAGTATTATAAAGTGTTTGCTGAGATATCATCTACCGTAGCCCAGGCTAACTTGAAGCTTGCAAGGTAGCCAAGGATGACCTTGAACTTCTGATCCTACTGCCTCTACCTCAAAAGTGCTGGGGTGATAGGTATTGTTATCACGCCTGGTTTAACATGTATGATTTTTAGAAGCATTCAGGAGCTAGAAGGATAACTCAGTGGATAAGAGAGAACCCAAGTTTTATTACTAGCCTGCACATCGGAGAGCTCACAACTTTTTGTAGTTTTAACTTTAGTTCCATAGGATCTGAACTCCTCCTGGCCTCTTTGGGCACCTCACTCTTATGTATGCACACATGTACACACACACACACACTGCACTCATATGCATGTGCACATACACACACATGCACACATTAACACACTCCACTCATGTGCATGTGAGCATGTGCACATACACACAGTGCACTAACATGCATGTGCACATGTACAAACACATACACACATTAATACACTGCACTCATATGCATGTGCACATACACACAAGCACACATTAACACACTCCACTCATGTGCATGTGAGCATGTGCACATACACACAGTGCACTAACATGCATGTGCACATGTACAAACACATACACACATTAATACACTGCACTCATATGCATGTGCACATACACACACAAGCACACATTAACACACTCCACTCATGTGCATGTGAGCATGTGCACATACACACAGTGCACTAACATGCATGTGCACATGTACAAACACATACACACATTAATACACTGCACTCATGTGCATGTGCACATACACACATAAGCACACTACACTCATATTGCACATGTACATGTATACACACATAATTTTAAAATGAAATCAAATGCTTTAAAAAAAAAACCGTTCTGTGGGGTAAGAGACAGAGCTTAGTGATAGAGCTCTTGCCTAGCACGTGCAAGGCCTAGGTTTGTTCCCCACCACACACACCAGTAAGCATTGTAAACAAAGCTTTTTTTTTTTGCCATTCTACAGATTCATTACTATTTACTGTGCCACAAGCCTCAAACACTGCAAGCAACTCTGGTTTCTCAGCAGCTGAAAGTCTTTGAAAGAAGTCTGCAAACGGGACACCAATCCTGGTGTCGTAGGTGCTCAGGCCTTGTTCTCCACTCCAGGAATTCCCTGAAGACCCCACCACGAATCTCAAATGCCTAAAATCAATCCCTACAAAAGCAACATTTTCTGGACCAAGAACCTGGGTCCATTAAAGTGAGTGGAATTTAAGTGAACTGGGTCAGAGCTTCTGACAGAGCCCAGGGGAAATCCCTGCAAAAGAACGAAGCCTGTAGGCCTGGAGTTGCAGAACATAGAGAAGGAAAGGTCGAGAGAGCTATTCCATCTCCAACCAGTACGGACTAGAACTTCAAAGCATGGCAGGAAGCACAGACCAGGGACACCGAAAGAAAAATAGGATGGGTAGAGGCAGGAAGGGGTGACAGACAAGGAGCCATCCCATACAAGAGAATCATCTCTGGATTGGCAGATGTCACTAAGCCATCTGAGCCCCTTCCTGTTGGAGTGGTGGTCTTAAAATAAAGTCGGAGGCAGAGCAGACCCCCTACGACAAAAACCAAGGATGATACCTTTTTCCAGGAACCTAGCAACTAGATGTGACCATGACACCCGTTCGACCAATCAGCCCTACTATGTAGACTATCTGGGAAGGGCAAAGGCACAGAGTGGGGAGAGAGAGGTCGGGAATATGATGGTGGCTGTGCAGGGACTACAGACTCCAGGAACACAGCAGGACGGGAGCAGCCATAGCCATCTCTCCAGCCCCGAAAAGAACATTTCATAGAAGACAAAAACAGGGTTATCGGATGAAATGAAGACTGATATATAAGGAGTACTAAGGAAGGAAAAAGAGATCCAGAAAAAAAGGAGCAGAACAGAAGCTGGTGAGAGAATCCCCAAATCCTCCTTCTGTTAGTAAACCAGTGTAGACTAAGCTGACCTTGAACTCACAGAGATAGCCAGCCAGTACCTCCCACTGCCTTCCGAGGGCAGGGATAGAAGGCAAATGACACCACACCAGGTCCAAAATCCCCCTTCTACCAGAACTGTTGGGCATACATCTGCAAACAACTTTTCACTTGCGTAGCTGAACGTAAAAGAAAGCACGAAACTAAAGAGGGGACTCAGGCTGAGGAAATGGCTCAGGGCTGATGGCGCTTTTGTGAAACCCTGGGTCCCATCCTCAGCACCAGAAAACCAGGTATGGTGGTGCACGCCTGCAATCCCAGCCCTTGGGAGGTAGAAGCCAAGAATAAATAAGACAAAATAAGTAAAAAGCACTGCCGTATCTGAACAGATAAGTCACAAGAAGGAAACAGGAGAGCAAACTGGAATGTGCAAAGGGTATTTTTGCTTTTCTCTTTTAGTTGTTGTTTCTCAACAAGGTCTCGTGTAGCCAAGACTTACTGGGGGGAACTCTATAATGTGGGGGGGTGGCCTAGATTTCCTGATACTTCTGCCTCCACCTCCAAAGGACTAGGGTACCGACTGTGTACACCACTCTCTGTGCATCTGCTTAACTGTTCTGTCATGCTCTTTGTATGTGTGTGTGTGTGTGAGAGAGAGAGGGGGGGGGTCTCACTGTGTAACCCTGGATATCTCAGAACTCCCCGAGTAGCCCAGGTTTTCCTCAAATTCCCTCTGCCCCTGATCAGAGTGTTGGGATTAAAGTAGTGTGCCACCACACCTGGCCTGTTACACTCTTGAATTCTGATGCAGGAACACCAAGGCCAATGACATGGGGAGAGAGTGACCAAGAATCACACCTAGACTAAGCCGTAAGAAGCCTCAAGGGCAGTGGTTCTCACTCTTCCTAATGCTTAGACCCTTTAATACAGTTCTTCATGTTGTGGTGACCCCCAGCCATAAAATTAATCCATTGCTACTTTGTAACTGTATTTTTGCTACTGTTAGGAATCCGATTTGCAGTCTCTGTGGGGGGCTGAGACCCACAGGTTGAGAACTGCTGCTCTTGGTGAGCATGTAACACTCACCTGTAATCCCAGCACTGAGGAGGCTGACATGGTAATGTCATGAGGCTGTATATCAAGACACTGTTTCAAAAAAAAAAGGGGGAGGAGCCACCTCAGGTGCCTCAGTTTGTCCTTTTGTGCCCCTGCAATCCTGCAGACTCCTCCAGAAGCAGAGCTGCCACACTGACTGCAGCCCTGCAGGGAGACAGAGCCATGCTCACAGACACGGTGTTAGCAGCTGCTCCAGTCAATCCTCAGACCCAAAGAACAGCTGGTTCCTCTTCTAGGCCACTGGTTGTTTAGGGGGTGGGGCAGGGTGTCACACTGTTGCGAGAAAAGCCATAGCCATGAACAAACATGGTTAGGAGAATAAACTACAAAGGAGTGAAAACGGGGCTGGGGATACAGTTCAGTGGTAGAGCACCGACCTAGAAACTCCAAGGCCCTGGGTTCAAACCCCAGAACCACCCCTACCACCCCCCAAAAGAGGAAAAGTATACTGTTAAGAAAAAAAAGAATCATTCTTTTTACAGAGAGAACTAAATCGAATATAAAACTGATGGAGACTTGTGCTTTAACTCACAACAATGAACGACCGTGAAAAACGTCTCTCCAGATAAGATCTATAAAGTGTCTCCTTTCAGACACTGGACAGTGGGCAATGAGAGGCCTGGTCCTTGACATGCTCCCACCATCTTGCCATATGGAAATAGTCCCAGTCTGCAGAGCATGGCTCAGTGGTTAAGAGCACTGACTGCTCTTCCAGAGGTCCCAGGCTAAATTTAGCACCCATGTGGCAGATCAAAACTGACTGTAACCCCAGTTCCAGGGGATCCAGTGCCCTATGTTGACCTTTGTGGGCACCAGGCACACATAGGGTGCACAGATACACATGCAGGCAAAACACCTGTACACATGACAAAAAAAAAAAACTAAAAAAATTTTATGGCAGAAAAAAATTTTTAAAAAAAAGAGAGAAAGGAAGGAAGGAAGGAAGGAAGAAAGAAAGGAAGGGAGGGAGGGAGGAAGGAAGAAATGGCTAGATTTCATGGCACAGAAGATGGAGTTGCACACACATACAAATGCATGCACGCATGTGCACAGCTCCAGAGACAGTGGTGGCTAAATGGGGATGGCTCCCACTATGCTCATATGTTTTGGTACTTGGTCCCTAGCTGTAACTTTTTGGGAAGGATTAGGAGGTGTGGAGTTGTCACTGGGAGTGGGCTATGTCCAAAACCTATGACATTCCCAGTCCTCCCTCTCTCTCTCTCTCTCTCTCTCTCTCTCTCTCTCTCTCTCTCTCTCTCTCTCTCTCTCTCCATGCCTCATGGTTGTGAGCTAGGATATACGCTCTCAGCTACTGCTTCAGTGCCATGCCTTCTGCTGCCATGCTCTCCATCATGATGATCACAGACTCCAACCCTCTGGAACCATCAGTTGCCTTGGCCATTGTGTCTTATCACCAATAGAAAAGTAACTAAGATACCATTGTAAGGCTACCTGGGATCATGTAGCTAAATAATGATTATTACAAGTAGGGGATGAAACTCCATGAATAACTGGTAAAACTCACTAGGAAGATATAAACTGGACAAATTCTGGAACCCCAAGGGGTCAGACATAGTTCACATCCTCACCGTCCAGAATGGGAATCCCAATCATACCGGGGGCTTAGATGAATTCCCCATGAGAGCATCACATGGCCCCAAGCTGTTAGCCTTACTCCAAAGGATGCTCTAGACTCATGAAACAAAACCAAAATCAGCCACTAGTCAGGGATGGACTTCAGTTGGTAGAGTGGTCGCTGCGCAGGCAAGAGGCCTGAGGTCCAACCCCCAGCATGGTATAACGACCTTCGTGCCCCAGCACTCAGGAAATGGAGGCAAAAGAACAGAAGGTAAAGGTCATCCTCAGCTATATAGTGAGTTTGAAGTCAGCCTGTGTCCGGAGCACCCTTTGATGTGAGGCTAATAGCTCACGGTCCCAGGGGGCCTTCTAATAATATCTCAGCACATTTTTTACCCAGTCGAAGAGGAGGAGGGGGAGAGAGGAGAAGGAAGAGGAAGGTTTAGAAGACGCTGTCCAAAGTAAAAAATGATCCGGAAACAGGAAGGGAAGAGGATGCAGGAGGGATGGACTGTGGGAGAGGGTCCCCAAAGTCACAGTCTGTGTGAAAAGTGTTAAGGGAAGCCATGGAAAAATCAAAGTATGGTACAGGACTTAGTGATGTAACCACACAATACAGTGCCTCAGAAGCCTGATGACCTGAGTTCAATCCCCAGAACCCACATAAGAGGTGGAAAGAAAGACCCAGTTCCCCACAACTGTCCTCTGATCTCCACACTCACTGTGGTGCTTGAACACACACACACGAACACAGTAGTAATAGTGTTAATAATAATAATAACAATATATAAAGTTTTTAAATGCTATCAGAAACTATCTAAAATTAACTACACAAAGGCAAGCATTCAAAGAAATTGAGCATAGTGTCGGTGAGCTATGGGAACCATTGAGCTGTGCACACTGTGAGGGAGTGAATTGCGCGGTGCCTGGATTATACCTTAGACACTGTTATTTACACAGTGAGAAAACAACACAAAGCCATTTTCTTGCTTCCTTCCTTTCTTTTTAAATGGAGAATGAATCCAGGGCCTTACATAGTCAAACACTCTACCACTGAGCTATATTCCCAGCCCTCTTGTATTGTTTGCTTGTCTTATTTTAGTTTTTGTTTGTTTGAGACAGGGTCTCCGTGTGTAGCCCTGGCTGTCCAGAAACTCACTCTGTAGACCAGCATGGTACTAAACTCAAAGAGATCCTCTGCCTCTACCCCTGCCTCCTGAATACTTGGATTAAAAATGTGACCACCATGCCCAGCCCCCCTTTTTTTTTTTCAAATTAAGACAGTCTCACTAACTTTTGCAGGCTGGCTTTGAATACCATTCTGTATCCCAGACAGGCTCTGAACTTTTGATCCTTCTGCCTCAGCCTTCCAACAATTAAAGCTGGGTTTATAGTCCTGCCTTCCTGGGTACAGAAAAGCAAGGAAGGGTTGTTCTATTTTGTTTGCAGTACTGGGCTTCATGCATGCTGGACAAACACTCTAACGCTGAGTTATATTTAGCCCTAGTGCAAGATTGTAACTCACAAGGTCAGTGTCCACAAATTCTTACACAGAGCATAAACAATTGCAACTTAACATTTTTAAAACATAACTTGCAATAGCACTAAGGCTATTTTTTAAAAAGAAAACTAGGGATCCATTTAATAAAACGTATGCTATCTCTACTTGGAACTCTAAGCCATGGTAGAAAGAACATAAGTCCAGGCAGTGCTTGGGGATAACGGGATGCAACACAGTATGATATCGATTCCTCTGAAGTCAGTTTATAGATTAAAAGCATTTTCTTTGGGCTGCCAACAAGCTCCCAAATAAAGACATAAAGACTTATTATTAATTATGAATGCTCGGCCTTAGCTTAGGCTTGTCCCACCAGCTCTCTTAACTTAATTTAACCTGTTTCTATTCATCTACGTTTTGCCTCAGGGCTTGTTACCTTCCTCTCATTCTATACGTCCTGCTTTCCTGCTTCCTCTGTGGCTGACTGTCTGGCCAGCTCCTGACATCTCCCTGTTGTCTCCTTTTTCTTTCTTCCTCTCTTTCTCCCCTGAGCCTAAATTCCTCCTCCTACTTACAATCCCTGCACCCCAAGTTCCACTTTTACCTCCTCCCTTGCTATTGGTCATTCAGGTTTTTATTAGACCAATCAGGGGCCTTAGGCAGGCAAGGTAAAAATAACAACACATCGTTACATAATTAAACAAATGCAACACATCTTTCATAGTTAAACAAATATTCCACAACAACCTTGGGTTCAGAAAACACAAAAACATAAAGCATTAAATGGGGCTTAACAGAAGCAAATGGAAAGACATGACAAAATAGATGTTCTGTAATGCCAGCCATTGGAGAAATGCTAACTTTTTTTTTTTTTTTTTTTTTTTTTTTTTGGTTTTTCGAGACAGGGTTTCTCTGTAGCTTTGGAGCCTGCCCTGGAACTAGCTGTTATAGACCAGGCTGGCCTCGAACTCACAGAGATCCACCTGCCTCTGCCTCCCAAGTGCTGGGATTAAAGGCATGCGCCACCACCGCCTGGCGAGAAATGGTAACTTTACATTAGCATGAAGAAGGTTCTCCACGAAATCTTCTAGAGGTACCAAGAGGAGTCATCTTAGCAACTGCCAGCCTGCACCTCAAAGGCATGCAAAGTGGAAAAAGAGCCGGGCACAAAAGACTCTGTGATTACATTTCCGTAGGATTCTGAGAAGATAACACTTTAGTGAGAGGTGGAGGGGGCGCCACATCCCTGAGGACCAGTCTACCTCATGAGGTCGTTGCAGAACTAAGTGAGGGTTGAAGGGAATCACTTCCACGGAGCATGCTGTTTGCACATCTGAGCTCAGTAAGCACACGCTCTGTTCTTCAGTCACTGTTATGGTGGCAGAGTCTGGGAGGCCTCACTGATTTCATGCTGTTCCCATCCTCCTGGACACACAGTTGGGCCCGCTTCTATATGTCTTTCATCTAGTGTGACTGTAGAGTGAGCTCTCATAACGGGTGATAGGTGAGCATATGTGACCTCTGGAGAGGGCAGGTAAGTGAGTGTACTGACTTCTCCATGTTCTCTGTTTGCTGGAGGACGGAGAGGCCCTAGAAGATGATGGAGGAACCAGAGTCTCTGAATATCTGTGTGGAGCATGGATGTCACCATTGCCCTGCACAGAGAAATAAGGCATGCCGAACCTACATCATGTTAGGCCATGGGCATTTCAGAGGGCTTTTTAAGAATAATTTTTAAAAATTAATACAATTATATAATTTCCTCCCTCTAGCCCCTCCCATTGCTCTCTCAAATCTTTGGCCTCTTTTTCTTAAGCATTGAGCCATCTCTCCAGCCCAAGGCCTCTTTTCTCTTTCTCTCATCATTCTCTCTCTCTCTCTCTCTCTCTCTCTCTCTCTCTCACACACACACACACACACACACACACACACACACACACACACATAAATACAGCCTCAGTCCACATGAAACACGATGTCACTTGTATATATATGATTCCAGAGCTGGCCAATAGGGGCCTTCCGTAGGAAGACCCTCCCTCCTTTCAGCATTCCTTGCTTGCCTGTAGTTGTTAGTCTAAGGTTGAGGCCTTGCGAATTTTTCCCCTTCTATGTTAGCATGTCTGTTGGTATCATTCTTGTTCAGGTCTTGTTTAGGTAGAGGTATGAATGAGACATCGTGGGGATAGCTTCTCTGACATTTCTAGGAGACACAATCTCACAGCAAACTTCTTTCTGTCCCCTCTCCTCCATGATCCCTGAGCCTTCGGCACAAGAGTTGTGTGTAATGCTTCAGCTGGGACTGGGTAGCATGCAACCAGGTCTCTGTGTTTGAGCCGCTGTGCCAAGGGCTGAGGTTTGATTGCTGTTGCTGTTGCTGTTGTGTTGGTACAACTAGCCCAGTAGACCTAAGAGCATGCTCATCACACACAATACTGCTCTCTGTCTTTCTCCCTTCTTTGAGTACTATGCCCCAAAGCTCTAGTCCATGCTAGACCCATTTTCCAGCTCTTCTCTTTCCATTGTTGCCCTTGTGATTGGGCCTCCCTCTTTATTTTCTGCTACAATCTTGAGTTGAGACTCATCGATGGGACAAAAAGCCAAAGTTCAGTTCCCAATACCCTTGTCTGACAACTTAGAACAGACTAGAACTCCAACTCCAGGCAATCTGACACCCTCTTCTGGCCTCTGTGGGAATCCATATACTTGTGGCGTACGCACATGGAGACATGCTCACAGACATATAAATAAAAAAAATTAAAATTAATTTTAAAATAGAATAAAAGTCCCCAGGTCTTTCCCAGTGGTGGTGGCATGTGCCTATAATCCCAGCACTAAGGAGGTAGAGACAGGAGGATCTCTGTGAGTTCAAGGTCAGTCTGGTCTATGGAGTTAGTTCCAAGACAGCCAGGGCTATCCTGTCTTAAAACAAACAAACAAACAAGAAATATACTAGTTCTGTGGCATTGGCCATGTGACTCAGTCTCTTATAGTTCAATATCCTCACAGTATTCCTTGAAGACTGAGCGAGACAATAAGTATATAAGAGCACATATAGCCTCTGGGGCACACGAGTGTCTCAGCAGACCCCAAACTATCTTCTTATTCCCAAAGATTCGCAGAGCTGACAGCCACATGTCAGCTTGCTGTGCAGACGTGGGGATAAGCAGAAAGAGACACTTCCTAGCTGCAACACCACTGGCATCCACTCACCCTTCCTTCCTACACTCATAGATGTTAACTCTAGACCTCAAGAGGTAGAGGCAGGAGGATTAAAAAGTTCAAGGCCATCCTCCTCTCCACGTGAAGTTTGAGGCTAGCCTGGGCTACTTGAAACCCTGTCTCAAAGACAAGCAGCAACAGCAAATTTATAGAAAACTTTCTTGGAAATACTGTGGCCGCGTGATCCACAACATATATTGACAAGACATGAACATCAACAACCGTGTACTGACCCTAGTTTAAAACCTGTTGCGTTTATGGTGCCATCTGCTCCCCGAGACAAAGTCAAAATGTCCAATATCGCTTGCACAACAGGTTCTCTGAAGTGAAGTCTGTAGATGAGAAAGGTAAGGTTTAGACAGGTTAAGTGACCTGCTGAAAGTCACACAGTCGCCAGGCAGCAGAGCTGGGAGACGCACTTCTTAGGTCTGACCTATGTCTGATCCAGTGAACAGGTTGTTCCAGACACCTGTTCCAGGCTTGGCCCCATGCAAGGACTGAAGCCACAAAGACCCAGGGGGACAAAGTTCTCAAGGATTTCGAGGGGAAACAGATCACTGACTGCCGAACTACAGCCCTGTGCAGATTGGAGCCCCGCGGTAACAGGCCCTCTCTACTCCCCTCCCCCAGCTCTGCTACTGCTCAGGACGGCAGAACCCCAGACCAGACATGCTTCCTGAGGCCGCTATTTTCCTTGGCCCCCGAGATGGGAGACAGTGTGCCCAACGCGATAGAAAACAAGACATGGGATGGGGGAGGCAAGGGGAGAGCGCCCCCGCTCTCACCCCTACAACCTGTCTCTAGATGTGGAAACAGAGAGCAGAGGGGGCTAGCCTTCCATCCACCCATCGGTCCATCCAAGTCATTGTTCCCTTGTTGTGACAGAGGGTTTGTCTGAGGCCCCTGAACAGGACTGAGGGTTTCCTCCCCAGCTCTCCCTGCTTAGACAGCTGGAGGAAACAGGCGACCAGGGAGCCAGCTCTCCCATCCAACAATAACAGGCCGCCTGACCCACTGGTAGACCCACTGGGGGGGGGGTAGGTGCGAGCCTGGAGCCAAAGAGACCACCCCACTCCACCCTGCCACTGACAAAACATGTTTTGTTGTTTTCGGAGGGGGAGGAGGTGACTGGTACCCATCCTGAGCAAATATGGTGTTGATAAGCTCAAAGGACCAGGCTGGCAGGCTCGCAGCTAGGCCTGCATTCCTGGGCAGAGCCAGGTTGACCCTGGGGGTCACTCAAACCAGCCTGCCAGGTCTGGGAATCTGGGCAATGTAACAGAGAGTTCCTGACGTGAAACCCAAGTTCTTTTTCCCTGAAAAGAGAAGACCCAAAGCTTGATGAATAGAACCACAGACCTCAGCAACACAGGGAGCGTTAAGAACTGGGATCTCCACCGGCACCTGCTCCCCCACCCAGTTTCTGGGTCACCCCTCTGCCTCCAACTTACCGGCAACGCTACTCTCAATGCCCCTAGTGAACATGAGAAATAAAGATTGCTGCCCAGTGTCCCTGAAGACATGGGTCCAGAGAGTCACAGTCATGCAGCAATGAGACTATATATTCACTGTCCAGCATCCCTGTCAGTTCTGACCCTGTCCAGAAAGCACCCGTATCCTTTTGGTCCCCTCTGCCTTCCAACCCCATGCACAATTAGTTTTGTCTCCCTCTGGGAGGTGCTTTACTTATTTTTCTGAAACATGGTCTCATGTAGCCCAGGCTGGTCTCAAATTCCCTTTTCTGAGCTTACCTTGATCATTTGCAATCCTTCTGTCTCTACCTCCTCAGTGGTGGAATTGTAAGCATGCACCACTATGTTTAACAACGTATACAGTGAGCCGGGCGGTGGTGGCGCACGCCTTTAATCCCAGCACTCGGGAGGCAGAGGCAGGTGGATCTCTGTGAGTTCGAGACCAGCCTGGTCTACAAGAGCTAGTTCCAGGACAGGCCTCCAAAACCACAGAGAAACCCTGTCTCGAAAAACCAAAAAAAAAAAAAAAAAAAAACAACGTATACAGTGCTGGACCCAAGCCAAGGACCTCAGCATGTGAGGCAAGCACTGTACCAACTAAACTATGTCCCCAAGCCCCGAGGGACCGTCTTAATACAATGTCTAGAAGACAGGTATTCAGTGTGCAGGCCCCCTTTACCTTAGCTCCCTCTAAGTGGGGGACTGTGGGGTAAACCAGAGGCTGAGTGGCTGCCAGCTCAGTGCTTACCATGTCCCTGAATGCTGAGCATGCCCAAAGGAAGCCACTCCTGTGTCACCACACAGACTCAGGACAGCTCTAACAGCCAACTTCACAAATCAACTGTCCGTCGACTTCAAGTCTATGGGGACAAAGAGTACACATCCAGTCCCTGGGGGTTTCTAGCAGAAACTAGGCAGGGGCTCTGGTCTGACTGTGTCCCGCTTCTCACGGGTGTGCTGGAGAATAGAATATACTACAGTGAGCAGAGGAGTTGTGCAGCCCAGATGTGGGCAGTGGGGGGATGCAATGACGGGAAACCTTGGAAAGGATGAGAAGACCAGCTCGGTCTGCGTCTCACCACGTGCAAAGAGAACACCCGTGATGCAATGTGTGTCCCTAGTGGGCTGACCTACCCACCGTACCCCTCACTGAAGTCCTGCACCATCGTCCCACTCTCTAACTGCAGCAGGTATTAGGAACTCCCAAAGTGGGATTGTGCCTTCCACACGTTTTTCTAAGCACCCACATTCTGAGCTGGCATCAGAACCAATCCCCAGGGCTGACAAGATGGCTCAGTGGGTAAAGCACTGGCCACGCAAACCTGACGGCCTGAGTTTGATCCTCAGAACCCACCTAGAGAGAGGAGAGGACCTCACTTCACAAAGTTGTCCTCTGACTACCCGCCCCCAGCCATGCTGTGACACAAGCACACCTTCCCCCAACCCTTGACATCTTACACAAGAATACTAAACAAAATTAAATTGTAAAAGAAATTTGAGTAAAAAGAAAAAAAGCAACTTGAAAAGAACCGATTCTATGGCTGGGTCTGGCAGTGTAGGCCTGTGATTTCAGCTTCCTGGGAGGCTGAGACAGCAGGATTGTACGTTCAAGGCCTGACTGGGTTGTAGGCTAAGTTCAAGGCCAGTCTAGGAAACTTATGGGACCCTATTTCAAAGCAAAAAAAAAAAAAAAAAAAAAAAAAAAACCTGAGCTCGATCCTCAGTACTAAATACACACACACTAGTGATCCTAGAACCTAAGATACCAGGAACCACAAGCCTTATGCCATGGCCTGTTTGAGATCTATTCCATGGACCATTCTTTAGCTGGGCGTGTCTAGCCTGAACCCCATCCTTTCAAACTGAACGTACCTCCCACCCCAGCTCTCCGATTCCACGGCCCTCACTCATCTTCCCTCACTGTCCGAAGCTCTATTTTTGTTCGATCCTTATCCAACTACACACCTGCTTCCTGAATCCAGTCCAAAGAGGCCTGGCCTCCTACCAGTCTAGCTATGGGTTCATCTCTCTGTGTAGGCAGCCAACGCAGCCCCCAAGGGAGTCCTGGAAAGTGACTTCTCACCTGTGCTTCATGCCATCCAGCCAGCCTTGAACTTGTGAGGAAATCCCCAGCTAGGAGACCTGGCCTTTGGTGCTATAGCAATCTGAAGTTATTCCACGACCTGGCTTGTAGGTTTCGTGTCTGGCCCCTTCCGCTGGAAAGTCAATTTCAGATCAGCAGAAACCTGATCCAACTGACCCCTTCCCACACTGCCCTCCCCCTCCCCCTCCCTGGGACCCACAATAGAGTCTGGAGCCTGTGGCAGCTGACCCGTCCCCACCCTGCCATCCCCAGGACCCATAGCAGAGCTATAGCACGTGGGCCTTTGGAAGCTATCAGCTGGACAGAGAATAAATGAGCTTGGTCCCACAGGCACAGGCCCATGTGGGGCAGCTGTACAGAGATCCCAGAGGGAAACAAACAGAACTTGGGTCTGCACAGAGCTAAGCCTGAGAAAGGCTGTTCTAGTCACCATTCACCCCACATGGCAAGGACCCTAATTCCTTCCCCATCCGTGCACACTGCCTTTGTCAAGTGACTCTGGAGCTGCTCCCACTTACAAGGCGGCATCTCCACACCTTCCTCTTGCAGTCTGCTCATCACAGGACAGCAGAGATAACTAGGCACTAGCTCTGACTCAAGACCTTCAGAGGTCTCCATGCCTGTGTCTGCCCTGCTTCCCCTCCCACCATAGCCAAGACCACAAACTTGGGTCTGCCGGCAAGATGCAAGACAAATGGCCATACCATCATCCTGGCCAAAATAGTCTAGAGCAGTCAACTACCCAGAACCATCCAGACCTGTAAAAGTCCCCTCCAAAATCAACAGTGCAGTCTAGTCCATCTCAATTCACTCCAGGCCTGTGAGCCACACATCTTTTCTGATGTATACCACAGAGATTGTGTGCTTCTTACACAGCAGATGCTGACCCATACACTTTCCAGGCAACTCTTAAATTAATTCATTCTAGCCTCTTTTCTCAAAGCTGCCCAACACCTACTCATCCCACCTCCACCAACAGGAACCTTACTACCTCCACAGGCAGGTTAACTCTGTCCATATTTTGAGTTTAAAATCTTTGCCTGTGTCCTTCAATACCAGGGATGAACAGATTAGTCTGCCCAATCTGCCCAGGCCTGTCTTGGTGTTCATCTAAATTCTCACTGAGCCCTTCAGGTTAAAAAGTCCAGAAGAAAGAGCTGTTTCTCTCTTAGCCTGTACAAGACGAGAACCCCTTGGTTCTCTGCAGCCTCCCTCTCCCTTGGCCTCTATGCTAAAAAGCTGCCAAAAGGTGAAGACTGAATTTCCTCGGGGTCAGACCTCACTCTCTCCAGGACTGGCTCCACAGCTCTGGCGTGAATCCTTCTAACACCGGACTCCCGGCCAACAGTCACACCTCTCTATTCCTTCCTCCTCCACAGCTGCAGAACCGCATCCCGTTCAAAGTGGCACCTGACATATCCCCTGATCCAGGAAGCGGGTTGCGAAGGAGGACATAAAAGGCACGGTAGTCCCTGCTCTCCAGGAATTCAGCTAGCAAAGGGATTTTGAAGGGACTTTTGATGCTCTAGCCCAGGGAGCTCCCTCAGGACAACATGTCCTTCGTGGGATGCCTTGTACACAGCAGGGAGTTTATGTATATTTATCTGTTTAGCATGCGTGAAGAGGTCAAAACACAACTTGCAAAAGTCGATTGTCTCCTTCTACCTTGTGGATTCCGGGCAGGTTGGGACTTGGTGGTAAACAACTTTACCTGCTGAGCCCCCTCATCGGCCACACTAGCTCTTTATACAATTGCCTTAAATCCTTGAAACAAATTACTGGGTTTTATTATGCTCTCTTTGCTTCACTCCCCCCCCCCCCAGCGCACGTGTGTTGGGGGGGGGGGTGTAAGACTGATCAGGGCCTCTGTTCTACCACTGAGGCATGTTCTAGTCCTGTATCCATTTTTAAAGATGAAGAAATCAGGGCTCAGAAATTCACAGGACTCGCCCAAGCTGTAGCTTATACACAGCAACATCTGGATGTCAGTACAAAGCCCAGGGTCTCCCTATGCCCCGAACTGCCTTTGATCCTCCGCTATTCAAGATTTCTGTGACTCCCCACAGCAAATAGAATAAAAGTCATTCTCTTTGGCACAGCCTCTGGGGCTGCTCCAGTTACACTCACACCAAGCCAGCAGTATTCCCCGGCTCTCCTTTCCAGAGGCTGAGATAGCTGTCTATTCTAGGCTAGCTCACTCCATCCAGAGGCTGAGATAGCTGTCTATTCTAGGCTAGCTCACTCCATCCAGAGGCTGAGATAGCTGTCTATTCTAGGCTAGCTCACTCCATCCAGAGGCTGGGATAGCTGTCTATTCTAGGCTAGCTCACTCCATCCAGAGGCTGAGAGAGCTCTCTATTCTAGGCTAGCTCACTCCATCCAGAGGCTGGGATAGCTCTCTATTCTAGGCTAGCTCACTCCATTCAGACCTACTTCTTTCTAACTCGCAGCCCTGGATTCTTCTGCTGGGACTTGTCCTGTGTCCCGATAGTACTTTGACAGAACTTCCCCTGGCCCAGACCATTCTCTCCTACCAGACAAACAGGTGTGCCGAAACACAGATTGAGTTGGTACCCCGATGCACCCCACATGGGGCCAACATTCAGTTATCAGCAGAGTCAGACAACTCCAACACTACAACTCTAATACTGCTCCAATAGGGCAGTGGACACATTCTTGGTGCCAAAATTGGTTATTCAAACAGAAAAAAAAAAGAGAGAGAGGAGAGACAATTTCTTATAGCCCACGCTGATGCCAAACCTTGAACCTCTGTTGATATTTTTGTTTTGTTTTATTGTTCAAGACAGTTTCTCTGTAGGTTTGGAGCCTGTCTTGGAACTCATTCTGTAGACCAGGCTGGCCTCGAACTCGGAGATTCACCTGTCTGTGCCTCCTGAGTGCTGGCATTAAAGGTGCACACCACCACTACCTGGCTTGTTTTGTTTTTTCAGGACAAGATTTTTCTGTGTAACTTTGGCTATCCTGGAACTCACTGTTCAGAACAGACTGGTCTCAAACTCGTACAGAGATCTGCCTGTCTCTGCCTCCCAAGTGCTGGAACTAAAGGTATGTGCCACCGCCGCCACCACCTGGCTCAACCTTGCTCTTCTAATCCTCTTGTTCCCATCTCCTTAGTGCTAGGATTACAGGTGAGTACCACCAAGTCCAACTGCTTCAGTGCTGGGGGGAAAAAAAACAAAACAAAACAGGGCTTCATACTTGTGAGACAAGTACTCAACCAACTCAGCCACATCCCAGTACCATTCAATCAACATTTCTTGAGCACCTCTATCTGTCAGGATCCCCTTTATAAGCAATGGTAACAACTCAGCACAACCTGCATGGAAACCCCCTGAAGGGATGTGGCATATCCATGGGAAGAATCAAAGTGGTCTTAGAACACCCAGGTGCCCAGGAGCCCTCGGCAGCTAGAGCTGACACTGTAGGCAGGGAATCCACGGAGAATGTTATCACAGATGTCCATTCAAGCCTGTGAGCATGACTTCTCTAAATGACCCCTCTGCTGCCCCTGGAAGTCTGGCTGGGTCCACTTCTCTGGATTCAAAGTGCTAACCTAGGTCACGTGTCCTCAAGTAGCTCTCCAAGTAGGAGGAAGAAGAAACCTGCTTCCACCAACCTCTGAGGGAGTGGGAGACAGTTCTTCCCTCCAAGACTTGAAGGAGAGTCCATGGAAACGAGGAAGGAGCCTGGGTGCTGGGCAGCCAATATTACATGGCCAAGGTCAACAATAGTCTTCACTCTTACAGCTCACGTTTTTGCAGGGGGTGAGGAGCGACCTTAGCTAGAGATCACCTGTTAGAACAATTCCCAAACTGTAACCAGGGGAACGGTAAGGCAGCCGAGATAGGAGAAGGGTTTGGTGGTCAAAGGAGCCATTGCAGAAACACTGCCTTGAACGTTTTTCAAGACCCGCCAGAGTTTGTAGTGTACAATGTGCACTGTGGCCATCCAGGGATGGCTGACATTCTCGTCTCTCTTGGTCATGCAACTCTTTTCATGAAGAATGTTCTGTAGGACCTACATCCCGCAGGCCATGCTGAGGGAAACCCAAGTGACCAATCCTTCTCTTCATTAGACAGGGAAAGTGAGGGGCTTTCCTCCTCTCATGGCCTCTGACAGCAACCCAGGACTCGGGGAGAAGACCAGTTCCCAGCAGGAGGCAGCGCGATAGAGGTCAGGACCTGGGCCAAGAGAATGGATCAGACCCTCCCCAGCCTGGCGCCACTTTCCTATTTTGCCTGCTGACACAGGCACCCTCCAGGTGCAGTCGAACAATACACGCTCTGTGCCTGCGGGTCTCACTTCCATCCTCAGGGAAACCCCTACCAGGACAGAGGGACAACATCATGAGAAACCCTGGGAAAGTGGACCAGCTCCCCAGCTGCCCCAAGAGCCAGAAGGAAGGGGCAGGATGCCCAGCTGTCTGCAGGTGCTCAGTCCCCCAAATAAGGAGCTGATGCTGATGCCTGCCGTTAGATCTTCCACACATCTGCGTGGCCTTGGAAAAAGCTACGTTCTCTCAGCCTTGGTTTCTTCAGCTGGAAAAGAAATTAAAAGCTGTATCCTACCGGTTGATTCATTTCAAATAAATGTCCAATCAAGTATTAAGCATTCTTTAGATGTAAAGTGATGATTATATTGGACTTCAAATAAGAATCACCTCCTTTCCTACATAAAGCCTTGAAAGATTTTTCGTGGAGCTCACACACACCACACACCCACCACACACACACACACACACTCACACACGCGCGCGCGACATATTGTTCCTCCATCTCTAATCTCGCCCTGATGGTCCAGACTTCTTAGCATAGGCTTCCCTGTCTTTCCCTGGTGAATTTCTATTCCTTCTTCACAATCCCAAGAGCTGCCACCTCTTCAGAGAAGTCCCCCAGACTCCCCTCTCCCCAGGGTCAGTCAGGCACCTGCTTTGCACACTAGATCTTCATCATTGAGGTTTGATGTGGGAGTGTCATCTATCTGTTGCTTTCATTGGTTAATTAATAAAGAAACTACTTGGCCTTTGATAGGCCAGCCCTTAGGTGGATGGAGTAGACAGAACAGAATTCTGGGAAAGAAAGCCGAGTCAGTCAGTCGCCATAGCTCTCCTCTCCGAGATGGATGCAGGTTAAGAATATTCCCGGTGGCTGGGCGGTGGTGGTGCACGCCTTTAATCCCAGCACTCGGGAGGCAGAGGCAGGCGGATCTCTGTGAGTTCGAGGCCAGCCTGGTCTACAAGAGCTAGTTCCGGGACGGGCACCAAAGCTACAGAGAAACCCTGTCTCGAAAAATAAAAAAAAAAAAGAAAAGAAAAGAATATTCCCGGTAAGACACCACCTTGTGGTGCTACACTCATTAGAAATTAAGATGTAAGTTAGCCTGTAAGAGGCTAGAGCTAATGGGCCAAACAATGTTTAAAAGAATACAGTTTCCGTGTAATTATTTCGAGTAAAGCTAGCTGTGCAGGAGCCGGGTGTCGGGACGCAGCCCACCCACTCCATCAACAGAGGTTCCTAGGGCAAACATCTCTCTCTTGTTTGTACACTTATGACTTCCAACAGCCTGGGACTTAAGAGCTATCTATCACCTGTGAGCTGAGCCTGGCGTACACAATAGAGTGGATAGATAGAAAACGCAGTCCTCACCCCTCCCCGCTGAGGGCAATCTGGGGTTTTGTCTTCTGTCAACCTTAAAGCAAATGCCACAAATTCATCACATTTCCCCAAAAGTAAACACCACACACACAACATCTGAGCACTGAAGATTTTGTAAAGACAGAGGCAATGCCCACAGCAAGATTCCAAACACTCATGAGACATGTGTATTCGTTCTCACAACTAATCATCTTGAACTGAAAAACATGAGCTTTAGTAACTTTCTGCGGGGAGGCACATCATTAAGTTAGGGTAGCTAGCCAGGTGGTGGGGGCGCACACCTTTAATCCCGGAACTCGGGAAGCAGAGGCAGGTGGATCTCTATGAGTTCAAGACCAACCTGGTCTACAGGACAGCCAAGGTTTCAAGAGAAACCCTATCTAGAAAAACCAAGAAAAAAAAAGAGTTAGGGGAGCTGCCCTCAGCCTCACTGGGCAAGCAAGGCCACAGTTTACCCACAGCAGGGCAGTGCTCAGAGAAAGGAGTATGAAAAGGATAGGAAGGGTAGGAGAATGCTCGCTGAAGAGAAGACATTGCGCTGGACTTTGGAAGATATGGAGGCCACCATCGAAGGAATTGTCCTGATGCCTCAAAGAGACTTACAATGACAGGGGAGAAACACTGAGAGACCAAGTGACACCCACCACCAACTGTAGAGGCGACCATGTGAGGAGACAGAACAGCTGAGTATGTCAGTCCTGGCTGCTCCTGGCCCAACCTCCCGCCAGTCCCAGGACAGAAAATAGCCTGGCTGACCCAGAGCATACAAAGCATTTCCTGTGCAGCCCTGGGGACCCCTGAGCTGTACTTTCTCAGGGGTGGGGCTGCCTGAGTGTTGAGGGCAGAGGAGGAGGGGGATGAGCCATCTTGAACTCTCTCCAGCACCAAAGTGGCTAAAGACGGGAAGGAGCGGCATGCCTGTGCCTGGGGGGGGGGGGGGGGGGGTCACGTGTAGGTGTGTGTGCCCCTGCTTGTGCTGGGGTGGAGCAATCGTGCCTTTCTCTGTGGCTAATCTTGGATTCTACGTGCATTTTTCTGGGAGCTGAAGGCTGGACGGACACACAGCCCGGCGGGCTGGCCACATCCCTGTCTTAGGTCCTAGAGTACAGGGCAAGGAGTCTACTGCTGTCGCAAGCATCCATCCCTTGGAAGCCCTCCAGCCTTGGTGTTCCCGGAGCAACTTCCAATTGCTCTCCCATTGCCGTGCCTAGTTCCCCCAAAACACCACCCTGCGTGTCCCCTCAGGTGTCAGTAAATTGGTTCTGACTCTGCGGAAGACTGAAGGACCCGCCAGGACTTTCACTGGGGCCTTTCCCAGGAAACGGAGGAGGGTTCATGGACAGCTGGGTGTGACTTCTCCAGTCCAGAGTAGCTGAGTGAGAGGATGTCCCTTGGGAGGGTTCCAAACGTCCCCAAGTGATTTCTCCATGACGCAGCCAAGCCTTGCTCCCCTCCCCTTGTCCAGTCCTTGTCCTGTCTCCAAGGCTACCTGCTTAGAGAACTGGACTTTAAGCCTGGCCTCTCCATCTCATCACTAGACAGCTTGTGGTCCACCTCTGTCTCAGTTGTGGAGGGTCTCTTTTGTTATAGGCGTTTTTTTTATTTATTATTTTAATTTTATTTATATTTTATTTATTTAGGGGGGTTTCAAGACAGGATTTCTCTGCGTAACAGCTCTGGCTGTCCTGGAACTCTCTCTCTCTCTGTAGGCCAGGTTGGCTTCGAACTCACAGAGATGTACCTGCCTCTACCTCCCAAGTGCTGGGATCACAGGCTTGCGCCCACCACGCAGCTGTTTCTTTGTTTTTTTTTAATCAGCTCAAGCCGTACAGCACTATCCTCTGAGCAGAAGAGCTGCCAGCTGTAGCACCTTTCCAAAAACCATCACCCTGGGCTTGTTGCTGCTCCCTCATAGAAGAAGGGGCAGGAAGGGTCACTGGCTGTAGTAGCGATCCCACCTTGATTTGTCATTGGGACCTTAGAAGAAAGGGAAGATGTTACCTAGTTCTCCAACCCCCTGGGAAAATTTTCACATGATCCCAACATAGGGAGATGGACTTCCCTAGCTGACGGGCCTGATGGCAAGACGGATGGCAGCAACTGTAGCAGTGGCTGAGGGGTGCATCAGTCCTCTGAGAGGAAGCTGGGCTTTTGTGTTCATAGGGGTAGACACACACACACACACACACATACACACACACGTTGCTGTCAGAGTAAAACATTGCCTTTCAGGACACTCAAATTCATTAGCCTCAAATTTCTCTTCTAAGTCTGAGGTCTCAGCCAGGATGAACCTTCCTGACCCTGGTCTTCTGTCCACATGCAGGGTACCACCAGCCAGCACTTTTGACTCTGTAACCCTGGACCTGATGGAGCTTCCTGTCAAAGATTCAGAAAGGCTGATGGTCTCCACCTTCATACAGGTCACTAAGGAACTCGTGGTGGAGAAGGGGAATGCCTACCACATATCTCCTTTAGCCAACCCAGAAGCCTTCTCAGGGGAGCTGCAGTTCTGGTAAAGGGTTTTCTGGATGAAGCCACATCAGGATTCAGAGTGAGGCTGCATCAGATACGTTACTCCTCCCTGTGTCATGGGCAAGAGAAGGGCTTGAGGCAGCAGGAGTATGGATGAGAACAGGACCTTTCTCACTCCAGCTCCTGGGACTGGGTCAGAGCCTTTAGACAGGAAGGGAGGAGCTACTGGCAGGGTCCACGGGAGCAATCCTTCCTGAGGAATTTTTAGAGAGAAACTCATAAGTATGCTATTTTGAGGTTCAGGGACAAAGCATGACTTGGATTTGGTGAGCGGACTCAACACACACATTCACACACACACATACACACTCATGCACACACACTTCACGAAATTCCAAATGGCTTTGTAAGGACTAATGGAAACCTGGTGTAGCCGGCGTGGTAGCACATGTATTAATCCCAGCACTCAAAGCAGAGGCAAGCAGATCTTTGTGAGTTCAGCAGTCTGGTCTATATACTGAGTTCCAGGACAAACAGGGTTCTATAGAGAGACTTTGTCTCAAAAAAAAAAGCCAAAATAACAAAAGAAATAAAGAAATAATAAAAAAGAAAGCCATATATCAAAGCCGACCATCTGCTGTAATATCTAAGCCAGTGGTTCCCAACCTTCCTAATACTGTGACCTTTTAATACAGTTCCTCACACTGTGATGACCCCCAACCATAAAATTATTTTTGTTTCTACTTCATAACTGTAATTTTGCCAGTGTTATAAATCATAATGTGATTATCTGTGTTTCCCAATGGGTTTGGGGGTCGTGATCCACAGGTTGAAAACCACTGACTGAGCCATGAGTGCTACACGCTCATAAGTAGGTCTATGGTACGGGGCTGGTGGAAACATGGTGTCTTCTGGAACCCAGGCATGCTAATCAAGCTCAACAGGACAGCCTCTGGACACAAAATGAGGACTCTTCCAGGTGCCTGTAGCCCCTCTGTGGTTTACAGGGGAAGGTGGTGTTCGGTCACAAAATAGTAAGCGATGACCATGTGGGATATGACCGACCTCTGAGTGGACAAGAGTCAGGCGTCCATAGCTGTGCCTCTGAGACAGACACAGGGAACATTGGAGCCATGGAGACTTTGTTTGCAGCTGTAGGCTGGTATCTTTGGTGGGCATAAGAGGCAGAGAGAGAGGGTTGGTGGCTTACACGTTAGTCACAAGGGTAAGTTAGATTGTGGTCACTTGTGCATGCCCTTTCCGGTCCTCCCCAGAATAGGAAGGACAATGAACTACAGCGCCAGGGAAAAGAAAAGCACCCCCAGGGTGGGGGGAGCGCGGGTTCTCCCTTGGGCTTCTCTCAACAATGGCGTGGGTAGCAACATTGTTTGTTTCTGAAATTAAGACCCCTCCCTGGAAACCCCCACCCATCAGTGGCACAAGCAAGAATGGGTGGCAGGGGCAGTTGCTAGTGTATTGGGAAACCTCCTGGTGCCTGGGGTACCACCTCTGTGACCATGACTTTATATGGTCAGGAGTGGAAGAGGAAGTCAGAGAGGGATAGGAGAACGGACTGCTCTGTGTAAGAGAAGAGGCTTAGACGGAGAAAAGATGAACTGACTCTACTCAAGCCTCAGGATCACCTCTCAACTGCGAAACAAACAATAGGAGAAGATTCTCTGTGCCAGAGACCCAAGTTTGGAGAGAAGTCGGTCACACATCTGATTCCAGATCCCCTCCTAACCTTGACAACTGCCCAGTGCCCTTGAACTCAAATTACTGTGACTATATGTGGACCTGCCTGGGGCAGACGAGCCCACAAGGCCCTCCTAACCATGTCTAACACTAGAAACCTTAGTTCCAGGGGTGCTGGGACTTCACTGTGGGTGAAACACAAAGAGCTGGGACTTGGGCAGGAGAGTGAGCTAACTCCAAAGGTGGGGCTCAGCCCACCAGTGAGATCTTCAGGCTGGTTGATGTCACAATAGAGATCTGGGAGCTTCAGGAGATGTGAGCGATCAGAGCAGGAAGCCAGGCCACAGTTCAGGAACATGGAGGCCAAGCCCTGCTCCTTCAGGGAGACACAGAAATGGCTAAAGCAAGGCTAGTCATATGTCAGAAGTAATTCACACCCGGATGAGAGCCATGACACACAGGCAAACAACAGTTATCAGTAAGGAGGCGATCTATGTCAAAGCTTTCTTAGTCCAGCTACCGAGGACCTGACCGCCCCCAGACAAACCTCACCAATGGGGCAGGGTGCAGGGATGGAGACTACGAGCCCTAGAAACACTCAGAATGCACAGAGCGCAGTATGGCCCCAGCTCTCAGCTCCAAGTTCTCTGACCTAGCTAACATAGGTCTACTGCAATCAGGTACCACACACAGACCACCTGGTAGGATACGCCTCAGTTGTGGAATGTTCCATCTCTGCTGCCCACACTGCAGTCTCTAGGCCGTGTGGCAGTTGAGCCCTTAGAAAGTGACGAGCCACTCCTCATCTCGGTCACTGTTCTTTTAATGGTCACCAGTGGCTAGCGGCTTCAGTGCTGTGCACCCTGGTCCAGGCTTTTCTAAGTGGTGGGGCAGCAATGATGCCGCAACTCAGATGAAGCTGCTCTTAAACGGACTACAGCCCGGGGATGTCCCTCCCTGCTGCCCTTTCTGCAACCAACAAGGACCTCTGTTCTCTGCTGGTGAACATCTGTGGGACCCACCCATCTTCAGATCTGGCAAAATCCCATGCTAAGCCCCCAAGCTTGGCCCAGAACCAGCTCAGCTCAGAGAGTATCTGAGGATGCTCCATTTGATCTCTTGCCTGCAATATTTATCACAGCCCTAAGAAGAAGTCAAGAGGCCTGAGGAAGTCTGTCCCTCTTGCTCTTCCCTGCATCCTCGATTGGCCAGGCCTCATGGGTCCCTGGTCAGAGCTTCTCTCTTCTCTCAGGTGTCTTTTATATAATCTCAGAAACCTTTAGCCTCTAGAAGTCAGACCAAAACCTGATAGTTTCTGTCACAGAGCTGGCCACAGCGGCTCTCCGTGGCCTGAAAATGGTCCCTTTTTCACATCAAAATTTGTGTGGACTCAGAGAACTAGATCATCATAGCAGCAAATGGCCTGTTTCTATCTCATGCAGCCTGTTTTAAAAGCTTCAGCCCCGGGGCTGGAGAGATGGCTCAGAGGTTAAGAGCATTGCCTGCTCTTCCAAAGGTCCTGAGTTCAATTCCCAGCAACCACATGGTGGCTCACAACCATCTGTAATGGGGTCTGGTGCCCTCTTCTGGTCTGCAGGCATACACACACAGACAGAATATTGTATACATAATAAATAAATAAATAAATATTTTTTTTAAAAAAAGCTTCAGCCCCTCCTTTTAAAAGCATGCCTGTTTCCTTGGTCTCTGCCCAGCTCACTCACCCTCCTGTCTGCTGAGGCTGTGTGGTATGGTTTCCTCTTTAAAATGATTCTCTGAAAAATTTCACTGCCTCTCTGCTAGGGCACCTGCAAAGGCTGAGGGTCCCAAGAGGCAGCCTGGAGTTGTAAGTGCCCCTGTCCCCTCTGTCCTGCACCAGCCTGCCCTTAACTCCCAGCATACCCTTCTCCACAGGCGGCCTGTCTGGATCCCTGTGTCACACTCAGCCTCCATCTCACCCTCAGTCTTTCCGAGCTGGTAAGTTTTCACCCCACAAATCAGAGCAAAGCTCGTGTCCTCTTCCTCCTCCCCCTGCCCACAGCTCTCTCCTCTTCCTGCCCACAGCGCCTGCTTCCTGCAGCATTTGTAACCTGCCCTGTCAGTCACAGCTCAGTACCTAAAGAGTCCTCCAAAAATAAATAAATAAGCAAATAAATCAATAAAATGGGGTTTTAGTAAGCCAGCGCCCCCTAAAACAGTGGTTCTCAACCTGGGGATCGAGACCCCTTTAGGGTCACATATTGGATACCCTGAATATCAGATATTTACACTACAATTAATAACAGTAACAAAATTGCAGTTATGAAGCATCCACAAAGGTAATTTTATGGTTAGAGGGTCACCACAACACGAGGAACTGTAGTCAAGGCTCACAGCGTTAGGAAGGCTGAGAACCTCTACCCTACAACCTGGTCTGCTCAGACTGTATTCACAGGGGTGGAACTTCCGGCCACACTCACACCTCTCTCTTTGCTGCCACCCCCAGCAAGCCACTGCCACTCGATAAACTGCCTACCTCCCCCCCCCCCCACACACACACACACCCGCTTTGGCTAAAGGTCTGTCTCCGTGTTAACAGTTTCCAACCAGGTTCCACGAAACATTATGCTAAAGACTAAAAACACTTACGTGTTGCCGTGTGAATAACTTGGCTGTGTCAATTGTCTCCTGTTGGCCAGCGGTCGTCATGTCCGTCCAGACTTCTAGAGCACGTGTTAATTTTATCTTTAAAAGTTAATTTAGAGCTCTTCCACGGGAGGCCTAGACGCCGCCGATTGTGCCGCCGCCATGTCTCTCGTGATCCCTGAGAAGTTCCAGCACATCCTGCGAGTACTCTACACCAACATCGATGGGCGGCAGAAAATAGCCTTTGCCATCACTGCCATTAAGGGTGTGGGGCGGAGATACGCTCATGTGGTGTTGAGGAAAGCGGACATTGACCACACCAAGAGGGCTGGAGAGCTCACGGAGGACAAGGTGGAGCGTGTGATCACCATCATGCAGAATCCCCGGCAGTACAAGATCCCAAACTGGTTCTTGAACAGACAGAAGGATGTGAAGGACGGGAAGTACAGCCAGGTTCTGGCCAGCGGCCTGGACAACAAGCTGCGTGAGGACCTAGAGCGACTGAAGAAGATTCGGGCCCAGAGAGGGCTGCGCCACTTCTGGGGCCTTCGTGTCCAAGGCCAGCACACCAAGACCACTGGCCGCCGGGGCCGCACTGTGGGTGTATCCAAAAAGAAATGAGTCCCTGGGCCTTTGCTGTTAATAAATAGTTTATATGCCTGGGGGGAAAAAAGTTAATTTAGAAAACAAGGCCCATCACTCTTAAGCTCTTGAGACCTGCCTAAAATTAAGAGCAGCACATTTGGAGGCTGGAGAGACGGCTCAGCTGTTAAGAGCAGTAGCTGCTCTTGTGGAGAAACTGGGTTCAATTCCCAGCAATCACATGGTGGCTCACAGCTGTCTGTAACTCCAGTTCAAAGGGGATCCAACACCCCCTTCTGGCCTCTGCAAACACCAGACATGCAAGTGGTGCACAGACACACATGCGAGCTAAACACCCATACACATAAAATTAAATTAAAATCATAAAAAAGGTATACACATTTTTTTTGTTCAAACTAACTTCCTAAACTTTAATCTGACTTCTTAAGTTTTCACTTGCCTATTTTAAAATATATACATTTGGTATTTCAAAACTGATAAGTTTTTATTTTTTAAATCAAAAAGTTGTTTGAAAATTTTTTTTCTAACAATTACAAGGTTAACATACAAGGTTTTGTTTGGTTTCGGTTTTGGTTTTAGGGTTTTATTTTATTTTGTTTTGTTGCCTTTCTTGGTAACAAGGTAACCTACAGCTCTTGCTTCAGATACACTTTGGAATTTACTGTGTTACGTCTCATAAAATGCTGAAATGTTTTGAGAATTAGGAAATGCCTGACTGATTGTCGTCATGGCAACACTGTCTTGAGCTAAAATGACCAAGGCAGAGTTTAAAGACCTCAGCAGACTGTGAAGGTCCAGGTAACTTTCATGATGTAGAAAAGATAAAGCAATCCTAATATACGCTCAGGGGCTAGAGAGGTGACTTCACAGTTGAAAGTACCTGTTGCTCTTGCAAAGGACCCTGGTTCAATTCCCAGCATCCACATCACGACACACAACCGCCGGCAATTCCAGTTCGATAGGACCCAAAGCCTTCTCCTCATGCATATAACATAAAATAAGACTAAAAGTAATAATATTAACATATGTTCAATGATTAAGTTAATTATTTTTTGCTCATATAACTATTAGATTAGAACATAGGACCAATAGGACCCATTTCCCTGCTGTTTTCCAGAGTGCCTACAAGCTCCTACAGAGAGTATACCTGTAACCAGCTCCCTGGGGCCTCCTGGACTTCAGGAAATGCTAAATCCCCCAGGCACTGCAGCTTGCTATCTCTCGATCTTCCTCAGTAAGCTCTCATAACTGTTTCTGTGCTGACAGATTCTGCACAAAGAGTTGAATAGCCTGTCTGACTTCTGAATTCATAAAACAGCCTCTCTAAGCATCCAGGGAGAACGATGGGCCTCTAGGAAGTCAGAAACCTGGGTTAAAGTGCATCCATCCAATGCAAGCCCCTGAAATACCCCACAGTGCAAGACAAGCCCTCCCCTCCCCCCACCACACAATGGCCTTAAAACAGGCTCCCTTAGCCTTCCAGCCAGTCCGATATTCTCCCTCTCTCCTTCGGACCTGCCACATCTCTCTGGTGTTAGTTAGTCTTATGGACTCAAGGAACAACAATCTTTATTGTCTGGGCCTTCTACTGTATCAGAGACCAGGCAAGAACAAAAGCTGGCTTAAATGATTTTGTTGAAGATAATTACTTACTACACTGACAAACTAAGATTTAAACTATTTGGGGTTTTATCTGAGTGAACTATATCTGAATACACAAACATCACTGAATCTTGTAAGTATTAAAAGCAAGGCCCGATGACTGTTGGAGTTTCATCATATACATATTTATGACTGTAAGTATCAGTGGTTTTTGTTTTTTTGGTTTGGTTTGGTTTTTCAAGAAAGGGCTTCTTAGTGTAGCTCCAGCTGTCCTGGAACTCACTCTGTAGACCAGGCTGGCCTTGGACTCAGAGATCTGCCTGCCTCTGTCTCCTGAATGCTGGGATTAAAGGCGTGCACCACCACCACCCAGCTTATATATAATATTTTAAGGTAAGAAGGGTTTTTGCTCAAAGACATCTTCTGTTAGTTAATAAGGTTTAAATATAACTTCTTCCCCACTCCCTCTCTCTCCGAGATGGGATCCAACTGGGTCAACCAGATCTGCCTGCCTCCCTTCCGGCTAGAACCTCTGTTTTTACAAATGTGCTTTTGATAATAACTAATTTCCATAGTACAGGATGGTTTCCCGAGTTCTTACCCATTTATTAACGGACTTGAGAGTTACAGACATAAAGTGTAGATTTGGTAAAGGAGGTTTTTGTCAAAGACTTTTAGATAAGAAAAGATTTTGTGGGAAATTTATAAAGAATGGCTGGCTGTAGTGGCATTTCATTTGTATTTTAATAAATAAAGTTACCTGAAGATCAGAGAGTAAACCAGCCCTACTGGTCAGCCTTACAGACCAGGCAGTGGTGACACACATCTTTAATCCCAACAGCCCCACTAGTTGCCATAAAGACCGGGCAGTGCCTGCCTCTAATCCCAGTGGTGCACGCCTTTCATCCCAGAACTAGAGAGGATTATAAACCAGGAGAAGACAGCTCACAGACATAGTCTCATTCTGAGATTCCTGGAGGCATGATCACCATTTTGGACTAAGGTTGAGGTAAGAGCTAATGGCTGACTGCTTTGCTTTTTTGGTTTTCAGGTTGAATCCCAATATCTGTCTCTAAGTTTTTATTAATCATGCATCAGATGATTATAATATAGTCATCATTTAGTTATAATTCCCAAGGTCAAAATTCTGTTACACTTTGGTAGAATTAAAGTTCATTATCTGGCTTTTAAACGAAGATTTCTTTCTATTTTATGTGTATGAGTGGTTGCCTGCATGCATGTCTGCACCATGTGTGTGCCTGGTGCCTGCAAGCATCAGAAGAGGGTGTCAGATCCTCTGGAACTGGAGCTACAGATGGTTGTAAGCCTCCATGTGGGTCTGGGAACTGAATTCAGGTCTTCTGCATCATCAACAGGCGCTCTTAACCCACTGAGCCGTCTCTTCAGTCCCCTGGATACACTTTTATTTATTGAATGAAGCCTTAAATTGACTTAATTTACACCTTCCCAGAGGTAGGAACAATTCCATTAGAAAGAATTTTTCCTACTTGACATTCATACTAAATTATAGTCAACATCAGACTTACTTTGCTAAACCAACTGCTTAAACCTGTATAAATTTGATCTACTACGCCTATTCCGTGTCTGCATAAACCTGGCTATACAGCGTCTCGTTGTGCCCATGTCCTTTCATGCTTTGGGTTGACAATTAAGCACCTGCCATTAATTCTGAGTTCTCCACAGGAAACTCCTTAAGAGCAAAAACAGCCAGAGGATTTTATTAACCCAAAGACGAAGCCCTCGGAGCAGCTCAGGTAGTCCACAGCTGTGTCTTTCCCGGCTCTGTGCTCCCTTTCCTCTCAGAAGCATGACACGCTGGGTACTGCTACCTCCTCTTCGCTGGGCTTTTACTGTACTCCAGGCGCTGACCCCTCCTTTCGGAAGTCTGTCCTTCCCAGAATCTCCGCTCTTGCTTCCCTTCACCCTTCTGAGTTCTGTTCACTCTTCATTATGCCGATCTCTGAGTTCACCCATCTCCAAAAGGTAAACTGAGGCTCACAATGGGTGTCTGCCTGCCTTCTTCGGTTATACAGGAAAACAATTACATACATTATATTGGCCAGTTGTCGTGTGCTATTTAAGTTCACTCAGAGGTAGGTTTAACCCGCCTACTTCAGAGCCAAGTATATGTGTCTCAACGTGTCCTTCAAAACTCACCTGTCCTGGCTCAGTAACAGGAGAGAACTGGAGGGAGAGGACAGGAGGGAGAGGGCAGAGAGGGGGGAAAGGGACTGGAAGAGAGACTGGGAGGAGAGGGAACGGGACAGGGAGAGAAAGGAGAAGGGATGGACAGGGAGGAGAAGGAATAGGGAGAGGAAGAGAAGAGGGGGTGCTGGGAGAGGGACAGGGAGGAGAGGGAGAGGGACAGAGAGAGGGACAGGGGAAGGGAGAGAGAACGCGGGAACAGCACAGGGCAAAAACACTGTGCCTCAGAGAACAACTAAAAAGTGAATCACTTCCAGCGTCAGTTACTACTGCTCGTCCTGTGACATAAATGCCTTTCTGGGAACGACCAACAGGAAGTTCCCCCATGGAGAGGGCTCCCCGCCCCCAAAAACCCTCAGTCAGTGACTCCAGCATCAGAGTTTGAACAAGGCTCTTTTAGTTGACTTCTTCTATGCATGCGATGATGTTTTTCTAATTATCTGCTGTTTGTCTCAATTTACTCACTACCTACATTCGTGCAAATGTATAAAAGATACTGAAAATGAGGCTTGGCAACCCCTCGGTGACAGCAGTCACACCACAGACAAAGGTGGCATCGTGTATTTACTTTGACCAGCTTTTTAAAAAAGATTTTATTTTATTGATTTGTGTATGTGTGTCAGTATGTGGCTGCTGCACATGAGCAGAAGCGCCCGCAGATGCCAGAGGCACTGGATCCTGCAGAGCTGGAGTTACAGACGTGAACCACCTGATGCGGTGTTGGGAACTGAACCAGAGTCCTCTGGAAGCGCAGCTCCACACATACCTTTTGATGTAATTATTTCTCAGACACTCTACCTCTTTAAACCCAGTTTTCAAATGTTTTCACTAGATTAAGATTTAAATGCTTGGAGCTTGAAAGACGGTTCAACAGTTAAGAGCACTGGCTGTTCTTCCAGAGGACCTGAGTTCAATTCCCGGCAACCACATGACTCTGTAACTCCAGTTTCAGGGGATCTGACATATTGTTCTGACCCCCATGAGCACAAAGAACACACATGGTACATATTACACACATATAGAGAAAACACTCATACACGCACAATAAAATAATAAACCAGTAAATTAATGAATTGATTAAAATACATTCACTGCCATAAAAGTGAAATGCTTCACTGCCTTTGTGAAATAATTACGTCATTCAGTAAACTTTAAGGCTAAGTCTTTGAAATTTTTTCTATTTTTGCATATTACCTGGGTCCAACTGCCTAGATTGCTACTCTTTCTTAGACTAATAAAAAAAGAGAACTTGAAGATTCAAATCGCCTTCAGTTTAAAAAGCCTGCCTCCTTAACCTGCTATTCTTCCTCCTTTCAGAGTTGTGTTTTTAATTATTTAAACATTAACCATACTATTTCTGTTACATTTGTGTTATATCAACTATAGAGAACAAAAATAAGTACTTTAACCTGGAGTATAATATGACTGATAGATAATATAACCCCAAATCATTTCTTTTAAAAATATTTGTTTAACCAGGTGGTAGTGGCATTAATTCAGCACTTGGGAGGCAGAGACAGGTGGATCTCTTTGAGTTCAAGGCCAGCCTCATCTACAGAGCTAGTTCCAGGACAGCTAAGGCTGTTACAGAGAGGAAACCCTATCTCAAAACAAAACAAAAAAAAAAAAAAAAAACAGAAAGAGAGAGAGAGAGAGAGAGAGAGAGAGAGAGAGAGAGAGAGAGAGAAACTTTATGTGTGAGTGTTTTGCCTGTATATATGTCTGTGTACTAGGTGTGTGGTGCCTGGTAACTGTGGAGATCAACTGAGAACATCAGATTCCCTGAAGCTGAGATTGTGGATGCTTGTGAGCCACCATGCAGGTGCTGGGAACTGAGCCTGGATCCTCTACAAGTACAGCAAACGCTCTTACCTCATGAGCCATCTCTCCCAGCTCCCCAGAAATCTCTTTCTTGGTGACTTTCAGTAACCACTTCTGTCACTTGGGGATCCGCCTCCCTGGCATCCCAGACTGCTTGGATTCCAGAGTAAGTTCTGGGCTACACGGGGACATGAGAGGCCTTGTACCACAGATAGAACCTTCGGAAAAGAAGCCACAGCGCAGTCCTGCTGGACCTTCAACAAGCTGCACCTGTTTAGGATGCCGTGCGTCCAAAGCCAAAATGATATTGGGCTATGTCAGTCTTTTCAATATATGGCATGATATTTGGTAACTAATACTCAAAAACTTAATGGGATTAACTTTAAGGAGACCTAGAGCAACCCCCCAGAGACCCTGCCTTTTCTCTCGGCTTTCCCCACAACCTCTTCTGCTCCTTAAACTTCAGCTCTTTACAGCTCTCCCTCCTCTCACGCATGATCCATTATCAGTTCTTCACTCGGCCTCCACCCCTTTCTCTCAGGAATTCTTCATGGATTTCCTGATTCATGGTTGCAATTATTCCTCTGATGGCTGTCCTGACTCTTATGTCCAGAGGTAGGTCCCTCTTTTCTAAATTGATTTCTTTTGGATACATTAGTGTTTTGCCTGCATGTATTACATGCACGCAGTCTCTGCACGGGCCAGAAGAGAATATTGAGTCCTTGGCAGCTGGGGTGTTGACACTTGTGAACCACCATGTGGGTGCTAAAAACAGAACCCGGGTCCTCTGGAAGGACAGTCATGGCTCTTCAACACCGGGCCTTCTCTCCAGGTCAAGGTAGGCTGCTTGGACTCATTAGCGTTCTCACTCTGCCCTAGAGACCAACACTTGACTTCTTTCTCTACACGGGGAATCCCCACCCTCATCCCAGGACATCCAATCTCAGCCCAAAGGAAGTTAGATGATTCTGTCAGCTTCTGCCCCGTGGCTTTCCTCCTCTACCTGCCTGGCTTGTGAAATCTTCTATTTCTTTTTTTTATACACATAAGCAAAAGACTGGAATGTAAGGATATGATGCTAGAATCCAGCTCTGCACAGGCCTTCTCTCACAGACACTGACAGGTACCCTACTGAGACATTGTCTGTGAGCGCCCAGACTGGCTGGTGCCAAGTCATTTCACCTGGGAGTGCCGTATCCTGTTCTCCACCCCTTTCCTTGACTCTTGCCTGGGAATCAGAGAGCCTGACTGAACCTCTGGCTGTGAAACTGCCCAACCCCTTCCTCAAAAAAGTATAGAGACTCCAGGCCTTGCCTTGTAGGCTCTCATCCCCTCAGAGACTCCAGGCCTTGTCATGTAGGCTCTCATCCCCTCAGAGACTCCAGGCCTTGCCTTGTAGGCTCTCATCCCCTCAGAGACTCCAGGCCTTGCCTTGTAGGCTCTCATCCCCTCAGAGACTCCAGGCCTTGCCTTGTAGGCTCTCATCCCCTCAGAGACTCCAGGCCTTGCCTTGTAGGCTCTCATCCCCTCAGAGACTCCAGGCCTTGCCTTGTAGGCTCTCATCCCCTCAGAGACTCCAGGCCTTGCCTTGTAGGCTCTCATCCCCTCAGAGACTCCAGGCCTTGCCTTGTAGGCTCTCATCCCCTCAGAGACTCCTCCATGTAACTTGTTTCTGTTACTAGAGTCTGGTGTCTCCTTGAAGGCCCTGCCATGCTCTTTCCTCTGTTCATGGCATTAATGATTCTTCTAGTAATCTTCTAATAAACTCCTTAGTCTCTGGTAATTAATCTCAGTGTCCTCTTGAACCTCCATCCCATCCGTACAGGATCGCTTTATGTCAACTTGACAAAAGCTAAAGTCATCTGAGAGGAGGGAATCTCAATTGAGAAAACGCCTCTGTAATATTGGGCTGCAGGCAAGCCGATAAGGCATTTTCTTAATTAGTGGTTGATGGAAGAGGGCTCAGCCAATTGTGAGTGGTTCCATCCCCAGGTTGTGGTCCTGGGGTCTATAAGAAAGATGGCAAGCCAGTAAGCAGCACCCCTCCACGGCCCCTGCATCAGCTCCTGACTGCTTGAGTGCCTGTTCTGACTTCTCTCAATGACGGACTGCCGTGTGGAAGTCAAATAAGCCCTTTTCCTCCCCAGGCTGCTTTTGGTCGTGGTGTTTCATCATAGCAGTAGTAACCCTAACTAGGACACCATCCCAAACCTAGCAACATTCATCTGCTGGGACCACCAATTGCTCTCTACTCAGAGGAGGGCTGAGCGACAGGAATGAAGGAAGAGAAGGAAAACATAGCCAGGTGATGGGAGGCACGTTCTCCTATTTCAGCCTCACAGAAAGCCTGTGATGAAAATACCATTAATACTTAAAATACTGGATATGGTGGCTCACAACTGTAACCCCGACATGCAGCAGGAGGATTGCCACCAGTTCCAGGTCAGTACGGGTTTCATCATGAGTTCCAGGCTAGCACTGTCTACGCTATGAGAATCTGTCTCAAAACAACAAAATTTGGAGGTGCTGCCCTACTAGCAAAGGGACCAACAACGTGCCCCGTTAGCTACTCACACTGAAGCTAAGATTGGACCACAAGTGATTCCAAAGTACGCAGCCTTCTGCCTCGCAGAAGCTGAAACAGAAAGTGGCCTTTTCCCGACAGCTGACAGAGCTGAGGACGACAGAACCCCTGGCTGCCACCTAGCCCCCTAGGCTCATCCCCTCCTGGATGCATCTGTCCTGTTACAACTTCTAGAAACTGAACACACCCAGATTCACACATAAGACAAAAGGCACATGGCCAAAGACCAATTATCTGCTACTGCTCCCTCCACGCATTAGTGGATGATAACAGTTGATTTGATATTCTTGGCATGAAGGAAGGCAGAGAGATGCTTTGTTTGGGCCGACATGAAACCGCCAAACACGCCTGTCTGCACGCACTGGGGGACGGCTGGGGTCAGAAGTGAGCTGCGTGGGAAGATGCAGGTGGGGAAGGCACTGACATTTCTTAACTATCTAGTAAGTATCAGGAACCCAGGTGAAGTTCAACAGATTATCTTAAGTTATAGCTGCCCTGAAAGCCACCTATGACTCTCCTCATTTCACGAGACCCGACTGAATCCCAGAGGGTGAGGGGACTTGTCCAATGTTACAGTTAATAGCGATAGAAAATGGCCAGAAGACCCAGGTCTCCTGATGCCACAACTATTTTACATGGCCCGGGCCCCGGCAGAAGGCTAGGAAACCCACCAGCAGCAGCGAAAGTCTCCAGGACTAAGGAAGTCCTGGGGCACCTTTATCGCCGTCTGGTATGAAACTTGAGGTCTGATTCCTGTGCGGCCATTCCTTCTTCCTGAAGTTCAGGCTCCCACGAACAAGAAAGGACCCCAGCCCCCAGCCCCATTGTGCCACGGATGACAATGCAAGGCAGGCGTCCCCTTTGGTACCCACCACTTTCCTTCCCACCCTGTGTGGTGCTGCCAGTTCAGCACAATAGCACATTCTGTGTCCAGGGCCTCTGCTGGCGGCCCCCGGGCTTTTGCAGCCCTGTAGACAATGGTAGGGCCCGAAAAAGGCCTGATAGCCTGTGACAAATGTATGTGAATGAGCGGCTCACGGGAAGTGGCCTTCAATAGTCCGATAGCTTCCTGTATCCTGACATTGTGAAGGCCCACTTCCTGTTCTGTCTCCGAAAATACAGCCAGGCACCCGGGGTGGTGGGAGGGGGAGCAGGGGCAGAGGCTGAGCTCCCCATTATTCCTGGTCCAGGCTCCTACAGGTTTCTGAGGATCCAACCAGTGTCGCTTGCCTTGTGATTGAAGAGTGAATTCCTGCCGGCCTCCGACCAGTCAGCTCCTCCACCTTTGGCCAACCCCCTCCCAAGTCCAGTCAGAACAAAGCGACCTATTTTTAAAGATTTCACAAGCTCAGCTTTCCTCAGTTTCACCCGCCACACCCCATCTTTCCAGGATCTCAGGCCTTCTACTGCTGGGAAAGTCTTTCCCAGGTCTCCTCGAGCACGCCACGGCCCTCTAAACACATTTCCTGGTCAGAGCTGGTCACTCTACTCTGAATGATAACCTTCCTGGGCTCACAAAGGATTCACAATGCAACCTTATCTCCCCAGAGTGGATAATCGCCATTCTTTCAGCTTCCTCTAGATCCTGAAAAGCAAGGGCGAAGGCAAGGAAACCTAGCTAGGCAAGTGCAGGGTCTTCCTTTATCTCTGGCTCCAGATGGGCTGGGAAAAGGCTTCCCCAGGGCAGTTCAAGCCCATTGCACCTGAACCCCCAGCAGAGGCTACTCAAGAACCAACCAACAGAAAAAGGGCAAGAGGGCCATGGATGATGGGGGAAACCAGGGCGCCGCTCAGAGAGTTTTCCTCTCAATTAGTCGGTGAAGTAGCAAGAATGTGGTTCCTGCCTCTAATCCCAGAACTCAGAAGGCTGAAGCCAAAGGATGGCCAAGAGGCCAGTCATACAACCCACGACTCGCACCTCTACCCGGTGCAGGGATGCAGGTCTAGATACAGAGGATGGGGAAGCCACCACTTTGCTCCTCTTTTCACATCCACTCTTCGGACTACTACCCCATGTTCTAGACAGAAAGAAGGGCAGGTGACTACTCCCAACCTCCTGGCACCAATCTCTTTTCCACTTTCAACAAAGCAGGCCCTGAGTCAGCTGCGGGCCATTGTAGCTGCCAGGCTTGGGAGGATTGTTATGGGAAAGGGGACAGGTCAAAAGGTCACAACCCGTTCAATTCCTCTAGGCCACTGGAACCTGAGAACCCCTAGAGTCTAAGCAGGAATAGGTGGTGGGGGAACAAAGAGGTCTCTAGAGACAGGAAGGAGGCAGAGGAGAGCAGGCTGGCTCCAGCTTCTCACCCACCACCTTCTGCTGTCCGAGGGGAAGAGAAACAAAGGGCTCAGTGAAGTCGGAAGGGACAGGCAGCTTTGCCTGGGGACAATTCGTGCTATTTAGGCAGTCACTCGGCCTCTTAGGCTCAGTTTTCTTGGCAAGGCCAGGTAAGACCCTCCAGATATGAAGTGATGCTTGAAGAGCGTGGCCCGAAGAAGCTCAGTGAACAATTTCCCTGTTCCTCTTCTCTGGGATTCATCTGCCTCGACTTCCCGAGAAGGATAAGATCCATCACACAGAGTGACTGCCCTCTATCCCTTCTCAGAAAGCAAGAAACTGCTGGGATCTTGGGTTTCATGCACCGGGGAAGCAGAATCTTCAGGACCAGAAGTCACGAGAACCAGGGCTGCCGACCCCAGAGGGAGGAGGCATAGAGAGCCACCCCTGGAAGGACTTTGAGATTGCCTAGTAGGGCTGTATGAAAGGACCGTGGGGAACCCCAGTGAAGGAAGGCAAGGTGGTCATTGGTCACCCATGACTGACTTTGACCCTGGTATGCTTCTGCCTCACTTCCCCACCTGACCGCAGCTCTTACCAGAAAACACGTGAGCTGAGGCAACACATGTCTTTACTAGAATGCCAGCCTCAACCAACCCAGACCCGTCAGTTTGGAAAAAACAATAGAAGTGATGTTTGGATTCCTCAGCTGTTTCCACAGATCCTGTCCTACCTGGTAGAGTGCACAGAGAGTCACAGGGCTCGGCTACACAAAGATCAAAATTATTGAGTCTCTACTTGGGGAAGCCGGTGGTCCCTGCCTCAAAGCTAACGGAAGGGCGGCTAAGTTCTGATAAGGCCAGGGGAAGGACGAGCCAGTGGCCTGAAGCCTGTTGACTGTTCCTTCACCCCAGAGAACACAGGGATAACAAGTTCCAGAGCCTTCCGGCCCACCCGAAGGTCTCTTTTGGGCAGGAGGAGCCAGCGTAAGCAGACCTGCCCACAGAGGGCCAGCACCTTCCCAGGCAAGGCTCTCCTGTAGGGAGTATTCCCCAGACACTGCTATTTGTCCTTAAGACGTGGGCTCAATGAATCCCCCCAAAACTGCTGGACTCCAGGGCCTTCGGTGGTGACAACGGTGACAAGGCGGCTGCGGTGACAACCCGGCTGTTAACAGGGCCTAGTGTAATCTTCTGATGTCTTTTGTTGTTTTTATTGTTTGAAGAACAGGTGATTAAATCCTAAACCCTGATGTTTACTAGCGGAGTACTCTACCGCTGAGTTATAGTCCTTTGGTTTGTATTTTGCTTTGTTTATTTTGAGATGGAGTCTCACTCCATAGACTGAGCTAGCCTGGAAATCACTATGTAGAACAGGCTGATCTCCTACTCACAGTAATCCACCTGCCTCTGCCACTAGAGTGCTGGGACTAAAAGCATGTGTCACCACATCCAGCTCAATTTTTTAGTGGTGTGTGTGTGTGTGTGTGTGTGTGTGTGTGTGTGTGTGTGTGTGTAAAATGAGCATGGCAGTCAGAGGACAATTTGCTCAAGTCAGCTCTTTTTTCACCATGTTGAAAGATTTTTGGTGAAAGGTGTTAAAACTGGACACTGAGAGCCAGGCGGTGGTGGCGCACTCAGGAAGCAGAGGCAGGCAGATCTCTGTGAGTTCGAGGCCAGCCTGGTCTATAAGAACTAGTTCCAGGACAAGCCCTAAAGCTACAGAGAAACCCTGTCTCAAAAAACAAAAAAAAAAAAAAACAAAAGCAAACAAACAAACAAAAAAACTGGACACTGAGTGGGTTACCGGGGTGTATTAGAAACCACAGACAGCATGGCAGGGACTCTGGAGAGAGGAATCAGATGGGGAGCTCTCCTACCTTTCTGAAGATGGGGAAGGTTTCACATCAGAGCCTGCAGCCAGGCTCTCTGATCCCCAGGCAAGAAGGCAGGGAAAGGGGTGGGGAGCAGGATGTGTGACCATCAGAATACCTTTTGATGTAAACTCACTTCCCAGGTAGGAGAAGTCTGTTAGACTCACAGACAATGTGTCAGTAGGGTGCCAGGCAATTTGTCAAAGCCGACGGCTGCGAAGTTGCAAAGTCAGTGGCCTGACTCCATTCTTCCACACAGTCCTAAGGACTGAACCCAGACAGTCAGCTCCAGCTCAGGCCTTTGGACCTAATTAACCATCTCACCAGCCCCCCCATTAAACTTGTTTGTTTGTTGTTTGTTTTTGCTTTTGCTTTTCAAGACAAGGTTTCTCTGTGCACCTTTGGAGCCTGTCCTAGAACTCGCTTTGTAGACCAGGCTGGCCTCGAACCCACAGAGATCCGCCTGCCTCTGCCTCCCGAGTGCTAGGATTTAAGGCGCACACCACCACTGTAACTGGATTACAGACTTGTGCCAGTAGTTTCCTCCCTCTGTCTGTTGAATTTTTGCTTTGTTTTAACCAGGGCCTCTTGTTGCCCAGGAACCAACTATGCAGTAGACTCCCAGTCCTCCTACGGACACCTCCCAAGTGCTGGGATTACAGGCTTGTCCTCCCAAGCCCAGATCGTGACGTGATGTCTTCATATAAGGAATGTGAGCCAGGTTCGATGATTCATATCTATAACCCCAGCGTCTAGGAGGCCTCAAGTTAGGCGACACAGCGAGGTCTTGACTCAGAAACAAAACTAGGGGCTGAAGGGATTACTCAGGCATTAAGACCGCTTGCTGCTCTTGCAGAGGACCCAGGTTAGGGTCGCAGCACCCACGGGTGGTTCACAACCCGTTCCAGAGACTCCGATACCCTCTCCCACACACTCCTAAGTATATGATGCACATAAACCATGCAGATTCACACACATCCACATCAATAGAAAATAAATCAATCAGCAAATCCTTGAAACAAATAGCCCAGGAGGGGCTGATGCTGCCAGGATCTTGATCTTGGACTCCCAGGTCCCTGGAATGAGAAAAAAAATTCTGCTGTTTGGTCAACAACGTTTTGTTATGAAAGCCTAGCAAGCTAAGGAGCCTCTTCTGATTTGTCTGGGGCACCACAAGAAAGAGAGGTTGGAGCTTCCTGTGCGTGAACTCTCGGCTCAGCCCCACACTGGGTTACAGCTTCAGAGCCCCTTCAGTTCATCCTGTCCTACCTGCATCTTCCAGAAATCTCCCTATGTGCCAATGGGGAAGCCAGCTAGGGCGGGGCTGTGTGAGTACTGAGGCCTCAGCTGGAACTAGGAAGGGCTGGTGGCCTCTTACCACCCAAGGCAGAAGGGATGCAGGGGGAAGGGGCAGAGACACAAGTGTCCCACAGGCTTTAGGCTGAAAGTGGAGTCCTTGTCATTCCCCAGTCCACTCCCAGCAGTGCTGCTGGCTCTTTCCCTCTAGGCCTGGGCACCCCCTTTTAGAACTCAGGGGCAGACGAGGGTCTTGCAACGTGGCTAAATGCTGCTAAGTTCTGCAGATCACGCCGACCAATTTATCCTAACTGCAAACTATGAGTATGTGATCCAAAGGCCTTGGTGCATTTAGTTCTTTGATCTCTCCTCTGTGAGGTCAGCCCGGTATTTGCCCCCATTTAACGCAGAGGTTTAGATACTTAGACATGAAGTTGCTGGCCAAAGTGCACACTGCTCTAAGTGGTAGTTCTGGGCTTTGAGCAAAAGCTGTCTAACTCAGGAGTTGATTGATTGATGGATCGATTTTCTGGAAAGTTTAAGAGGAGGACTGGGAGTTGAGCCCCACCAAGGCCCCAGTATATGTCACACGGCATGAGAGGCAGCCAGGGCAGGGCTCTAGGGACAAGAACAAGCTGAAAAGTCAGCCCCCCATCATCGGTTGTCAAAATGATAAACACACAGGACTTCCATTTGTGGGAATGACCATAAGCCCCCTCCATCCAGCCTGCATGTGGAGAAACAGCTTGGAGAGCATCGAAGGGCCAGAGCTACCCCCAAGAGTTGATCTTTTGTGTGCAGACTGGGCAGGAAAGGCAGACAACACCCTACAGCGGGGGTAAGTCGGAGAGAGGCTGCCAGCCAAGGGGCCATGGCAGTGCCTGGCAGTTGGCAGGCACTCAGGGTGTCCCCTGGTCATGTCAAGCACTCTGCAGGCCAGAGCTGACCTTGGTTTGTGTGATGACAAGAGGCAAGCTGGGAAGGGGAGGGGGGTGAGACTTAAGGCCGGCTCTGCCAAGATTCCCGTGTTATCTTGGGTGAGCCGTTTCCTGTCCAGGCCTTGGTTCCTCTGTTAGCTTGAGGAGAACCAGTCGGTGCCCGCTGTTGTCTCTGCTCCTGGAATTCTTCAGGGACCAGGATGAATGGAAAGAGGGTTCTGGAGAAACACAACAATCATTACACCAGCTTGGCATGTTGAGCTGGGTTTTGTTGCTACTGCTGTGTGATTTCTTTTTGGGCCCGTGAATCAAGACCAGGACCTGGTGAGTGTTATCCACAGACACACTACTGTACCACTTGCCTGACGAAAAAGGAAGTTCCACGGCCTGGGCCACACTTGCTGAGTTGGAACCGCTAAGGGGGAAGCAGAAATCCCCCCTCCCCATTTTTTTCTGCCCATGCTGAGGATCTAACGTGGGACCTCATGCACGGGATGTGTTCTGTTTCCGTGCTACAGCCCAGGCTGGCTGAGAGCTCCTGATCTCCCTGCCTCCACTGCTAGAATTACAAGTATGTAGTCTTACCTCAGACTTAACTTTAGCTTACAGAAAACAGGAAAACCAAAGTCTACCCTTTTTGCTGAGAGTCCCCCTGCTTCCCAGCCTCACCTGCCAGCCTGCCCCTCCCCTGGGGGTCTCAGCTAGAGAAGGTACTAAAGGGGAGAGGAAAGAAAATCAAGGCCTTCCAGGCCAGCTCCCACAGGCTTTTCCAGATGACATTCCCATGCCTTTGCATCCTTAGCCTAGAGGCTGCTGGGAGCTGCTGAATCTGTGAGCTCCACCTGGCAAGAGCATTAGGTGGATCCCTGGGCTGCGACCCAGGTCCTTGCTGGATTCCTTGGAGTGTCCCCATCCACCCCGCGGAGCTGCTGGGGAGCTTTGATCACCACTACACCAAGGGCTTCCTGAATGCTTTCCTGAGGACATTGTTCCCCACTGCAGAGTCAGCAGGGTCAAATTCATCATTGGCCGGGCTGGGCTGGTCCAGGTTCTACCCAGTGGGGAAACACAGCCCTCTGCCCAAGCAGAACACTGCTTTTCCTGCCCTTGTGCCTCACTGGGGCCCCTCAGCACACAAACCACTGGCCCTGCTCCCTAGAGCTGTCTCTGCACTCAGGCCCAGTTCCTCTCCCTCCCAGAACTACTCAAGCCCCCCCCCCCACTTTCATTCAGCATTTATTGAGTGACAATATGTGAGATGTTCCTCCCGGGGCAGAGGGAAGCCTTGGTTCCTGCCCTCAAGGAACCTAAATTCCTTGGCAAATGCAGTGTCTGGTAATAAATACTGCCAGACAGTACGAACCACAGGGCCAGAGAGGCAGAGGGACCACAACCTCTATTTGGAGAAGTGCGGTTTGGGTCCACGTGCTAAGTCATGTATAACTAGAAGGAGTCCATCAGGCTGGCAAAGAGGAAAGCAAGAGCCAGGGAGGCCTGACTGAGAGCACAGTGCACACAAAGGTGCCCAGGTTCCAACAAGCGGAACACACACAGGAAATGCAAAAGCCAGGTTCCATGTCCAGGAGTGATAGATGCCAGGTGAAGGGTGTCAGGAGGTGGTGGTGCACGCCTTTAATCCCAGCACTTGGGAGGTAGTGGCAGGAGGAGCTCCGGGTGTTTGAGACCAGACTGGTTAGGCAGAATGTGATGAGGGCCTAAAGCAGGGTAGATGGGGTCCAGATGCAGACAGGGGTCACCAAAGGCTGGCAAGGGAATCCATGAAGGGGTCAGTGGGGGAAATGGCCTCAGATGTGAGCAAGGTGGGAACAAGGTGCCTGCCGTCCCAGTTGCCCAAGAAGCACAAATGAAGGTCTCTCTGGGCTATAGAATGTGGCTGAGGCCAGTCTAGGCAGCTTAGTGAGAACTTGTCTCCAAATAAAAGAATGGGTCATGGAGAAGAGCCTGTGGGTTAGGGTGTTTGCTGTGTACGCCTGGCAACCTGAGCTCAATTCCAGCTCACATAAGGATGGAAGGATTGAACTGGCTGCCAAAAGCTGGCCTCTGGCCACCACATGAGCAGTACGGCATGCGGTGCCCTCCCCACAAGAATCACAAGGGGGCGAGTTGTGTTGTACACTGGTAGGTTATGCTGAAGGGGAAGGAACAGGAGGATTACAAGTTTGAGACCAGCTTTTAATTCCAACACCGAAGAGGCAGAAGCCAGAAGATATCTGTGAATTTGAGGTCAGCCTAGTCTACATAGGGAGTCCCAGGCTAGCCAGGGCTGCATAGTGAGACCTTGTCTCGAAAAATCAAGACAAAATAAAATAATAATAAAACTAAAGCAATTTTTGATCAAAATAAAAAATATAGTGGTGGTGTGTTAGCCCAGCAGTTGAGGCCCTGGGTTCAAGTCTCAGTAGTGCAAGAAAGAGGGGGGAAGGAGAGAGAGAGAAAGAGAGAGAGAGAAGGAGGGAGGGACAGAGGGAGGGAAGGAAGGAAGGAAGGAAGGAAGGAAGGAAGGAAGGAAGGAAGGAAGGATGATAGTTCTCCAGTCCTGTGCTGGGAGTTTCTAAACATTATCTTGGGCTCACAGCTCTGGAGGTAACAATAATTAACTCCATTTACAGATGATGCTTTAAGAGCATAATCAGGCTACTAACTACTAACCTAGTTAGCTCTCACATCCAAATCAATGCATGTTTTCCTTTCCGTGACAGGGTCTCAAGTAGACTCAACTAGCCTCAAACTCACTATGCAGCCAAGGCTAACACTGAGATGACCCTCCTGCCTCCACCTCCTGAATGCTGGGATTATCGGTGTGCACCCCCACAAATGGTTCCATGCAGCGTCAAACCCCAGATCTGGGCAAGCGCTCTACCAAGTGAGCTCCAGCCCCAGCCTCAGAAGTCAACGCTCTTAACTGCCACACCAAACAGTAAGCCTAGCTTGAACAGTGCTCACGGGTGCCTTTCCATGGCTTGGCGGTTCTATTCAAAACTAGACATTCACATCCAGGGGTCATCAAGGGAGATGCTGGCGGTGGCTGAAACCACAGATAAGGCTAACACTGCTCAACGAGGAAGCTGAGGAAGAACATCCCCACCTTTGTGTGAGACAGGATCTGATGCTGTAGCCCAGGCTAGCCCAGGCTCCGTAAATTACTGCCCATCACAATTATCCAGCTTCAACTTCCAAAGGGCTGGGATTCCAGGCAGGAGCCACCATACCCAGCTCATTTAGCAGGACAGAAGGGTTCAGCGGCAGAGGAGAGCCAGAGCGGGACACGGAAGTGCCATCGACGTCAAAGGATAAGGCCACAGAGCCACTGCCACCCACCGAAAAGAGACGGAATATGACTGAGACGCAATTGAGGACACCAGGTGCGTCACTTCAAAAAGCTTTTAGCCCAAATAGCTTTAGGCCATGAAGTGTTCGAACAGCAAGCAAATGCTGTGAACAGGGAGGGACAGTGCTGGGGCCGTGAAGAGCCTTGTTTAAAGAGGCCCACCCCGCCTGCAAGTCTTTAGAGGATCTCACAGCTAGAAGGCACGGATGGACAGAGCTAGGCTAAAGGGCTCCAGCTGCACCTAGGCAGCTCAGGTTGAGAGGCAAATAGGAAGTGGGGAGGGGGGGTCTAGAGTTAGGCACAGGAGCAGTGGGGGAGGGGCACAAACACCTTTGGACTGCGCGCCCCCTGTGCCCTGAAAAAATTAGCTGCCCTTGCAGGGAAACTATGACCTTGTTTAAATCTCAGTAATTTGGAGGACCCAATTTGACTTTTTTTGAAAGCCATGGTTTACCTCTGTGTTCTATGAAAGGGATTTCAAAAACATATAAATAATGTTAGCAAGTGTAATTCATGATGAATAAACTCTTTCTAGGTAGACAGGAGCCACCGCTGGCACAGGATGAAAACCCACCTTCCAACAGCTAATTATTCTTCACTTTGTAGCTGATTTCCTCCAGCGACTGGTAGTTAGCAAACACTTTCAAAAGAGGCTGTGTGCGGCGAGGAATCAAAGACCACGTATTTATCTCGCATTGTTCAGACTGGCTGCCATCCCACTCAGACAGAAGGGGGGCTTTCCTGGGTCATTGCAACTAGCACTGGCTTGCGCATGCTCTGCCCCACCAGCAGGGGTCAAGTAACAGCACCCCGGGTGGGAGGAGGGGGGATGCAGGTAGGAAAAGCTTCCTGGTGTGCAGGTGGGGAAATGGAAAGCCGGGACACCGGAAGGCAAAACCAAGCCACCTAGTTCTCTTGCCTTCAAGTCTACGGCTGTCCTCCACCCATTCTCCAGATCTGTGAACTCTTGCTGGCGCCTCACTTCCCTAATCTGACTTTGCACCTTCTAGGTCTAAAGCCTGAGATCCCTGTCCCTCAGGCTAAGATGGAGTCAATAAAATAAGGTGTCCTTAGCCAAGAGGCCTGCTAGGGGCCTCTGTCGTCATCCAGCCAAGGCTGTTCTATCCTCTCCCCCCGCCCCCCAGGAAGCCGGTAGAGCAGTGGTTCTCAACCCGTGGGTCGAGACCCCTTTCACGGGGTCCTATGTCGGCGCATATCGGTGTCCTGCATATCAGATATTTACATTGATTCAAAACAGTAGCAAAATCACAGCTATGAAGTAGCAGTGAAATTAATTGTATGGTTGGGGTCGCCGCAGCATGAGGAACCGTATCAAAGGGTCGCAGCATGAGGAAGGTTGAGAACCACTGCCTCAGATGCTGACATTTTCATGTTATTTATCAAAACCTCTTAGCCCTTTTGTAGGCAAGACATCAGAGTTCAGAAATGCTCAATGACTTAGTCATTCGGGTAGATGCTCAGGGAGAAGATAAAACCCAAGTGTGTAGATGACTTTTGATCTTCCCTCTGCTACGCTGCCTAGATCAGCACTCCGGGAGCGCTAAAGGACCATGCCAGAATGAGAGAAACATCAAGACAGAGCCACTGGGGCCAAGGAGATGGAGCAGTCAAAGTAATTCCAGGGCTTGCTGGCCTGCCAGTCCAGCTCAACTGTCCAGCTCTGGGTTCCCTGTGAAACCTTGTCTTATAAAGTGGAGAGTGAACAAGGAAGGTACCCGATGCTGACCTCTGGCCTCCTCAAGTGAAAGCACGTGTTCATGCATCCATACACACATGTATACGCAGACACACAGCAAGCCTTTCCACCCTGACAGCCTGGTTCCCAAACCAGACGCTGTGGCGCTAATTCCTCCCTATCTCGGTCCCCGAACAGTCTCACCAACCCAGGGCCCCGAGAAGCTGACAAAAAGTCAGAGGACTCCCTGGCAGGCTTGTCCTGGCAGCTGCCCAGCCGACTTGTGCTAATGCAGCCAACAGACTCAGGAAGGGAGTCCAGAGAGTGGAAAAGCACCGGTGAGCCGCTCAGGGGACAGAAATCAGGCCCGCTATGCTCAGACAGGATAACCCTGCTCCAAAGTCACTGCATCACAAGGCTGGGGAAAGACCCAGGAGGGGTGGAGAACAAGCAAAGAGTTCCAAGAACATCCATTCAGTAAGGTCTCTCGGTGAACCTTGACTGTTGGGCCAATCGAAAGACACAATTCACATATCTCCAAGGTGAATCAGCAGCAAGCATGATTCACCAAGAAAACCAGCCCAAGTCTTGTTCGTCCCAGCAACCATGACAAAACAGCCACCTGCACAGGGCCTGGAGAGCAGGCACTGTCTTACCGCCATGACAGCAGCCACACACCTCAGCCGGTCCGTGGGAAAGGACAGTCTAGCTGAGAATATTAATAGACTCGCTGAAGGCAGAAGTTCAACAAGGACCTGCCCCAGGAAAGGAAATTATTTAAAAGGAGGCACAACCAAAGTTAGGCTGGGAGACAGGAGCAGTTGGATTTCCAAAGATAGGCCGTCCTCGGCCAGGCGTGGGCAGGAGGTGCACCCATGGGGGCAGGGTTATTCTAAAATATCTGAAAAATCCAGAACCGTCTATGGGAAAACCTTTTTGTTGTTTCGTGACTTTCTTTCCACCCTTCCATATTTAACCCAGGCTGTATTGAGCCTGCACACAGTCAGGCACTGGGACAGATACTCAATAAAAAAATTAAAAAAAAAAAAGTTGGGTTTTTTCCTTCCTTTTTCTTTGGGGGAGGGTGTTTTGCTTTGATTTTTGACACAGATCTCACATGTAGTCTGGCTAGACTCGAATTAGTTATGTGGCCACGGCTTTCCATCCGACCTCAGCTTCTCCACCACACCTGGCTCCAAACATGTTTTTGTAGAAATCCACTTCTGGGGAACAGTAAAAGTGCATCCTTGTGGTGTTAGCACTGGCATCTCCGGGACCACATGAACTATACCCTCATTTCACAAATTGGCAAGCTTTTTAAAGTATTTTAATTACATTTCTATTCACTGTGCATGAACACACACACACCCTTGCTACATTCTGCCCGTGGAAACCAGAGGACATGTAAAAGTCGATTCTTTCCTTCTACCTCATGGGTTTCAAGAATCAAACCCAGGTCATCAGGCCTGGTGGCAAGTGCCTTTTCCCACAGAACCATTTTACTGGCCCCTCACTTTTAATTTTTGGTTGTTTCTGTTGACGTAAGACAGTATCACATGTATTCCAGGTCTTGAACTTTACCATTTGTGTGAGGGTGTGTGTGTACGTGTGTGCACTGCATGTACGTGCCGCAGCACAACATAGGTGATAACTGGAGAACAACTCTGTAGGGCTGGTTCTTCCTGTTCACCGTTTTGGGTGTTCCTGGGATTGAATTCCGGCCACCGAACTGCACAGCAAGAGTCTTTACCCACAGTGTATCTCACTAACCTGACCCTGAACTTCTATCTGCCCCTACTTCCCAAGTGCTGGAATCACAGGCATGCCCCCCCCCAACCCCGTTTATATGGTGCTGAGGACAGAACCCAGGGCTTCATGCGTGGTCAAGCACTTTACCAACTGAACTAAATGCCCAGCCCCAGATTTTCTCTATTTGTAAAATAGGCTCTACAAACAGAAAGAATAAGGAAAACCTCATTCAGTTTCTAGCATCTTTGGAGGAGGATATATAGAAATTGGTGCCCCTGCGGGAGCAAATGGAAAGCTGGATCTTTACCGCCCCCTATTGACAGACCTGTGGTCTCCAGTTTTCAGCCTAGCCAGCCCCGTCACTCATTCGTCACCTGACTGCCCCCTGCAGGCGTGCATCAACATTGACTCAAGTTCTGCCTAGTGGGGCAGCCACAGGCCTGGTAATACTGAGAACAGCCACAGGGTGGCAGCACCGGGCTATTAGCGAGGCCCATCACTGGCCTAGCCAGGGCTGGCCAAAGCTCGGCTTAGCCGATGCCTTCAATATCAATCTTTTCATCCTTTCTTGGAGGGTACACAGTTGCTCCTAAAACTACCCATCAGACGTGTTCGAGCAACAACTCGAACAATCCCCTTAGGCACAGAGGGAGAGCTGCTGACTGCATTTGCTCTCCTCCAGGCCACCACTTGCCCCTCTTCCCAGAATGCCCACGCCATAGCTGGCTTCACCACCTGATGCCCTCCATCAGACCTCTGGGGACAAGCAGGGGAGGCACCTTCCTCATTAAGAGGCAGATTCATACTTTCTTTGCTCTCTTGGGCTAGTCATCTGCTTCTTCCAGCCCTCTGCTCTCACTCCCTTTTCAACCTCCCCAGCAACACCCCAGTGGTAACGCACACTACAGTCCCTTCGGAAGGACGTTTTGTATTATGCATGGAGACCCACTTCATCCAAGGTTGTTTGCTGGTGATCCAATGGGCATTTCCTACCACTGACTCCAAAATGGAAGGGAAACGTTACATTAGACGGTCACTGCAGAATTTAAACTCGTGAACAAGAACAATATCCACACTGAGCAATACGGAAACTTTACAGTCAGCTTTTGCAACAGCTTCCCTTGATGGGTACATAACTGCACAGCTACTAAAAACAGTAAAGGGGGCTGGAGAGATGGCTCAGGGCTTAAGAGCCGTATCTTCCAGAGAACCTGAGTTCAGTGCTCAGCACCAGAATCGGGTGGCTCACAAATCACATGTGACTCTAGCTCCAAACGGTCTGGTACCCTCTTTCGGCCTCAGTGGGCACCAGCACATTATACACATGCACGCCTGCGCAAACACACACACACAAATATTAAGACAAAGACAATGGTGAGGGCCTGGAAAATGGCACAGAATATAAAGGTACCCACTTGCCAACATTAATGACCTGCACTTAGTCCCTGGAACCGAAACGGTAGGAGAGAACCAAAAGTTGTCTTCTGACATGTGCACACACACACACGATCAATAATTTCCAGAATGTATTATTAACTCAGTGGTTAAGAACATCAGCCGCTCTCCCAGAGGACCTGGGTTTGAGTCTCAGCACCCACACGGTAGCTCACAACCATCCACAACTCCAGTTCCAAGGGATCTGACACCCTCTTCTGGCCTCGATGGGACACCAGGCAAGCCTAGTGCAGACTTACACAGTCAAAACACCCAAACACATAATGATAAAATAATTTGTTTTTTCAAAACAAGGTTTCTGTATAGCACTGGTTGTCCTGGAACTCAATCTACAGATCAGGGTGGCCTTGAACTCAGAGATCCACCTGCCTCTGCCTCCCGAGTGCTAGGATTAAAGGTGTGCGCCACCACTGCCTGGCAAAATAATTAAAAAAAAATATTTAAAAAAGCAAGCAAGCACTGATGAATCCATTTTAGCAGGGCAAGTCTATAATCCTAGGTACTCATGGGGACGAGGCAGGAGAGCCAAGAAGTCAAGAACTACATCCTGGCAACCTAATAGGACATCTCATAATAAATTGGAAAAAAAATAAAAATAAAAAAGAGGGCTGGGGATGTAACTTAGTGATTGTTTAGCACACGTGAGGCTCTGGGTTCCCATCTCAGCGATCTCTCCCCAAAACAATGCCGACCACCATATGGTAAAGATGAAAAATAATATAAAAGTATAGACATGAACTCTTTAAGGCTTATTCTAAAGCTAGGTGGGGAGGCACATGCCTTCCATCCTAGCTCTTAAGAGGCACAGGTAGGTAGATTTTTGTGAGTCTGAGGCTAGCCTGGTCTACATGAGTTCTAGGCAAGCCATGCTTACAAAGTGGTCCTGTTTCAAAACAAAGCAAAATTTACAAACCCACACAGACATTAGTGAAGACAACAAAATGTTGCCAGCATCTGCACTGGAGCACTGGGAGCGCGGGTGACCCCTTCTCATTCCTGCCCAATTTCTTTAATGTGTAAATATCTCTGAGTGTGTGCTTCCAATTTAGACTCTGGAGATGCTGCAGCCTCGTGCAGTCATGGTAAAAAGGACTCTTGGGAACTTGTGCCTCAGGGAGTCTCAGCTAGCACTTGGTGCAACAGAGCTTCCAGCTGTGTTCACAGTCTTGGGAAGTCTGCAGATACTACTGATACCCCCAAAGGCCTAGGAGAACCCAGACCCCATTCAGAAGACAGAATTCCATCAGTGTCTCAGGTACCACTTTAATTGAGGTTCTCCCTTCACCTTGAGGAAGGGTGGAAGACAGGGATTGTTTCCAGGCACACGCCCCTTCTGCCCCAAGGTAAACAGCCTGAGCTCCCCACAACAGAAGCATGCTCTCCTTCCCCTGAGAATCCACCCCTGAGCCGGTAAAGGGACAAATGTGTTGGGGCATGGGAAGAACTCCAAAGAGCCTGGGCGATTCTGAATTCTTTCCAGTGTAAAGACTAGAACTAGACATGGAGGTGTCCCTCCTTATGGCAACAACAAACCCCACCCATTCCCAGTTGAGGCCAAGCCCCTCCCCACGAAGCCTGAGAGCAGCGTTCATTCCCCAGGGTTCCTCCCTGCAGTGATCCCAGGGAAGACCAGAAGCCTGCACAGTCATAGAGACAGCCATTCAACAGACACGGTCTCCTCTTCGTGGGCCCCTACTGCTGCCGCTGTACAGCCATGAAGGACCAGCCAGTACGTGTGCAGCTGTGGGGTGCAGAAGGGGCCAGAGTGAGCAGCAAAGCAAATCAGATGTATGTTCTGAAGCTGGATCGACATGGTGGCAGGGCATGTCATAGCCCTGCGGACCACAGGGACCTGGGCCCTCCATTAATTCTTCTCCGGACGGTTTCTGTTCAGGACTGCTTTGGGGGCAAATTCCAGTTTGTCCTTAAGGCTCACCACCTGAGTGTGGTCCTTGCCTAGCAGCTCATCCAGCTTTCGGTCCTCTCGACGCTCCAAGATACTCTTCTCCTCTTCCACAGGCTGAGGGCCCTTTCCCCTGATGAACCATTCCAGGTGGTAGCCCACAGCCCCGACCACGAAGGCCACAGGAAAGGTGACATAGGGAGCGTAGGTGCGCACCACGGTCCAAAGCACAGGCCACATGACATCTGCAGAAGAACAGAGAGGTTACAGAGAAACAGGCACCCCCTCCCCCAGCAGATGTGGACAGCCCATGGGGCACTCTACTTACCAGGCGACCTGGCACTAATAACTGAACAGCCACCCCACAAACAGCAAGCGGCCACTGTGCTCTATGCAATGGCTGGGTCCCTGAAATACTCTAGGAAATTGTGCAAGATCTGACGGTTAAGGAAGGGGGTAAAATCTCCACAAACTCTGCTGTGCTCCTGTGTGCAGATGGTCCCCACAAGTGTGGGCTCACCTAACAGAATTTCAAACCTGGTGTGACCTCAGGTCCCCCCTCCAGCCTGTCAACATTTCTGGAAGGGAAAAAGAAGTCTTTTCTCTGCTCCGGGAAACTTCACACACACACAGCCCCATTCTGAATTTGGCTCTGATTATGAGAAGTAGTTCCTCTCCTTGGGTGAAGTACGAGGGGCTTATTTAACAGTCAAAAACTATGATCCATTACCTAACTACCCTGGATTGCAGATAGAGAAGGGTTTTAAGCCTATTCTGGACTTGGCTTTTCTAACAACGACAGCAACCTCTATTTAAAAAAACCTGGTCCAAAGCCGGGCGATGGTGGCGCACGCCTTTAATCCCAGCACTCGGGAGGCAGAGGCAGGCGGATCTCTGTGAGTTCGAGGCCAGCCTGGTCTACAAGAGCTAGTTCCAGGACAGGAACCAAAAAAGCTACGGAGAAATTCTGTCTCAAAAATCCAAAAAAAAAAAAATTAAAAATTAAAAAACCTGGTCCAAACACCCTCAAAATCTACTCCTGCCAACCATCCTCGCACGCACACAGTGAGCTCCTGAAGATCTCACAAATGAACACAGTACTCCAGATGCCCTAGAGCCCCAGTACTTCAAAGTCCCTGTGGAAATCGCTGTAAAATAAAGCTAACAAATATTGTGGAGCTGCCCCTAGGGCTTCTGCAACGAGATACCAAAGTAATACACAAACCCACTCACTCAAATGGCCCCTTAGTCACAAATGATCACCACTATTAAATTACTATTTATACCATTATTTAATTACTATCACACTCATAAAAGGCCATTGGTAATGAACTCATAATGCTAGCTGCCATCTACTGAGCCCTTATTCCAAGCTGGGCCCAGGGCTGAGCACCTCACACACACGCTGATCTCTGATCCTCCTACTCACGCCTTAACCGTCAGCATTTGTGGCTGAGGATCAGCACGTGTGTCGTCGACTTCCCCAACACTGCTGTCTCTCCGCCCCAGGGGGACATCCAAACCTCATGGAGGATTAGATGTCTCTCCCTTTCTCCCTCTGGTTCTCATTCTCTTTGGAAGGGCCTGAGACTACACGTGGACCACCAGGCCGAAGGACTGCAGCAGACTCACGCTTCTCTTCGTGGTCCTTTGACTTGACCCCAGGCCCTGTGCTCCCTGGTAGCTCCCTAGTCATCACCTGACCCTCACAATACCTCTGTGATGTAGGAATTACTCGCTCAGATTCCTGTCTAAGGCCACAGTGGGTCAAAGACACTATGCTAACAAAGTCACTCCAAGTGACCAGCCCACTGGTTTTGAGGCCAAGCCCGGGCTTTTTCTGGCAGAACACACTGCAGATGTGTGCACGGTGTCTGTTCAAACCGTAGACATGGGAAGGGCCTCCTGCGGCTCCTCATTAGCTCAGCTCTTCATCACACTTCCTTTCTCATGTGCTCTAGGGTGGCACCAAAAGATTCACAAAATCTTACAATGTACACATTAACAAAGAGGGATGTCCTGAAGAAGACCAAACCCAATACCTCTCCATCTTTTGAAGATTTTAAAATCTTTTTTAAATTTTCTGTCTTTTTAAGTTTTTGTTTATTCTTAAGACTGGTTCTCGAGTCGTCCGGCCTGGCCTGAAACCCTCAGTGTGGTTGAGGATGACTTTGAACTGCTGATCCTCCTGTTTCCACTTCTCAAGGGCTTACAATTACAGGTGCAAGTTCTTCATACTGTTGCTACATGGCGACTCTCCATTCGGTTTTCCGATGTGTCTTAAGTACCAGTCTACAACTATTATCCTCTTACATATAAAACACAAGTTCTGTATGGTCCTGCTCGTATTCCGGTCATCCACGTATGCAACACAGCCATTTTCTCTGTAACAGGTATTGTGTGGGTTTATCCTGTTTGTCTGCATCTCTCAAAACACCCTGAAGCTCCGTGAGGTTAAAGACCAAGGATGTCCGGATGGGACTATGCTGTACGCCTCTTACCCCCTGCTAACATCCCTCCCTGTTAAAGAGCTCCAAAAAAAGTTTGTTGAGCGAATGAATGACAAGCCGCATACTCAAGTGTCTAACGTGAGACTTAAGGCAGTCTCTCACCCACAATCACAAAGGGGCAGGAAGACGATCACAAGCAGCTAGCTTTCATGAAGTCGTCCCTAGGGGATCAAAACGTTAAGTAGCAGAAACGTCTCGCAAATACTGACGCCTATTCCCAGCCCAGCACGCCGGGGAGCCTGCCAAAGAGTCCAGGTACAGGTCAACTGGGCCGCCCGGAAACCTATCCTTGCGCCTGGTCCCACCGGAAGTTAACACTCCAAATTCGAGAACAGTCAGAAGAGGTCCGAGGAGGTGGAAGAAATCAGCCTTGACAGCTACCCCAGTCAAGTCTGGGGATGAGAGCGCCAGAGGTCAGGGTCATCAGCTCCCGGTCCCCTGTCCCGTTACACCAGAGGCGTGGCCTTGTCACCCTCTGGCGGACAAGTTCTGACTGCAGCCCACACTCGGCCACGGAGACCATCCCTCCCTCAACTAGGAGGGCACGGCCAGGAGCCGTCCCGCGGGACTCACCTGCGGCCCAGCCGGCACGCCCCGGACCGGCCCCGCGCTGCGCCCGCTAGCCCGGAGCCACACGCTCGGACGTCGCCTGTCCCAGTGGCCCGCGGGGCGTCGCCCGAGACCCGCCCACTGGCGTCCGGGCGCTCTCGGAGAGTAGCGATTGGCTGAGCTCGGGTCAAGCGACAAGAGGAAGGAAGCCAGGCATCCGCCTCTCTGGTGGGATGAACGGAGGTGGTATAGCGTCCCCTGGCGGCTAGGAGGCTCCCCAGCGATGTTGCTTCGAGCTTTTCTAGTGAAGGAAAGTGAAAAGTTACGCGTTCGTTGATCCATGTGATGTTAATTAGGCATCTTCTGAGACCTAGGTCGGGTGGTACCGAAACAGAAAACCCAACCCCTGATCTCCAGAAACTCCTATTAGCAAAGGAAAATCTACTGCTTTCAAACCTCTTTCAGGCTGTGTGTCTTTGGGAACGTTATTAATTAGTCTGTCTGAGCCTCATCTCTTCTGCATAGCGTTAACACCACCCGTTTTCGCTGGGATGCTGTGAAGGTTAGACAATATCACGCATGCCAAGTACTGTGCCACGCACACTGCAATCCGGGAACTAGATGGTAGCTATGGCGAGTCTACAAAGAGCTGAAAGAGAGTGGAGCTTTTGTACAAGACCCTCTGATACAAGCATCCACTCTCCTCCAGGCCTCCACTCTCCCTGAACAGACATATATGTATCCCATACAGAAAAAAGCCTCATTCCCAATGCCCCAACATGGTCCCGCCCTCCCGGCACTGAACTCAATCTGACAAGCCTCCCTATCATTAGTAACACATACTAAAAATCAACTTTCTGAGCCTGCGCCTTTTCATGTTCTTTCAGCCACCATTCCTTAACAAGTTAGCTGTGAGTTGTGTTTCAAGGTCATAGGTGCTTTTGCAGGAAGCTGCCAGACTGCATTGTCAAGTTAGACATTCTTCCCATTTTATATCAAAGAACCCATAGCTCGGCCTGAGAGTGGAGATGCGGAGAAAGAAGCTGCCAGAAATTAGCAACCATACTTAGCAGAACTTAATTAATTGTACACTAAAAATGTAGGGAAGAAGCAAGTTCAGAATTGTCTAGAAGACAGGCTGGTGTTTAGTCAGCCATTCTACACAAAGGCATTGGAAATACAAAATAGCCCTCAGGAGTTCTCTCGCTGAAGAAGAAACAGGTAGGCTCACGAGATGTTAGCGATCTAAGAGAGGACACCATCAGAAGAGTCGGTGGATCCTCCCTGGGAGGACAGATGCTCAAGCTGTCTGTATCTCAGCAATGACTAGACGCTCCCTCCAGCAGAACTGGAGTGAGTGCATTAGTCCCAACTTACGATGAAATCACTTGGGAGACCAGGACCCTCAAGACCAAGCTTGACTACATACCAAGATTCTCTATTAATGGGGGGGGGGGATCTTTAATCCTAGTACTCCAGAGGCAGAAGCAGGTGGATCTCTGTGAGTTTGAAGTCAGCCTGGTCTACTTAGTACTTCCAGATCCACCAGAACTTCATGCTGAGATCCTTTCTAAAAAATTAAAATTGGGGGGGGGGCTGGGGAGACGGCTCAGAGGTTAAGAGCACTGCCTGCTCTTCCAAAGGTCCTGAGTTCAATTCCCAGCAACCACATGGTGGCTCACAACCATCTGTAATGGGGTCTGGTGCCCTCTTCTGGCCTGAAGGCATAAACACAGACAGAATATTGTATACATAATAAATAAATATTTTTTAAAAATTAAAATTAAAAAAAAAACACACAGCAAACTTTGAACTTAGTCGTGGATTCAGATCCCAACTCTATGGCCTGCTAATCTGAACAAAGATATGTATAACCTTTACAAAAGGATTTTAATTAAGTATATGTGTACATGGGGGTGGGAAGAGTATGTGCACATGAACATGGGCAGCTGTGGAGGTCAGAAAAAGGTGCCAGATCCCCCTGGAGCTGAAGTTACCGCAGGTGGTTAGCTGTCAGATAGAGGTACCAGGAATCAAACTTGGAACAACTGCAAGAGCGGTATGTACTCTAACCACTGAACCATCTCTACAGACCTACATGTATTTTTAAAAAGGCCATAAGGGGGGGCTGGAGAGATGGCTCAGTGGTTAAGAGCATTGCCTGCTCTTCCAAAGGTCCTGAGTTCAATTCCCAGCAACCACATGGTGGCTCACAACCATCCGTAATGGGGTCTGGTGCCCTCTTCTGGCCTGCAGGCATACACACAGACAGAACACTGTATACATAATAAATAAATAAAATATTTAAAAAAAAAATAAAAAGACCATAAGAACATACCCTTGGGCTGGCCAGATGGCTCAGCAGGTAGAGGTATCTGCTACCAAGCTGATGGCCTGAGCTAATCCTCAGGATCCACGTGGTAGAAGGAGAAGATCAACTCCTGAAACGGGGGTTGTGGTGTGTGACCCCTTCACACACACAGACACATGTTAAAACATCCTCTAGGGTTGTTGTTTCAAACCATCTCCATGTGCAGAAAGTGCCATAGTTCTTGACATCTCCTCGACAAGTGTTGGTAGCGCCTCTTGACATGTTAAGTATTCCCCCGATACACGCTTCTTTCTGCGATGTTCATTCCGAGCAATCCTCGTTCATTAACAGAAAATCCTGTATAATATCTTCAGGTTTGCTCTTTTCATCACTCCGCGGATCCAGCCTGCAGCATTATGCTTCTTAACAAGCCCTCAGAATCAACACCATTCTCTCTTACCTGGACCGTATTAGTGGCTCCTCACCCTCCCACTGGCCCTCCACTCTGTGTCTATTCCTTTGGCCAAAGGACCATTCAAAGACTTAAATCAATGGAATCTCTGGGTTAGCCCACGGATCTCTTTCGGCCAAGACATCCAACCCTGTGCTGATTTGTCATCTTTCTGTAGCTCGCTTTTCCAATCATTCCCAACACAGCTGTCCTTCTGAGCCTCTGCCCACACCGGTCCCTTGGAAGTGTCCTCCTGTTCTGTTTCTCCTATGCAAACTTCCAATGCATCCCGTGAGACAGTTCCCAAGGCTTTCCCAAACTCCCTGTGCTTCCAAAAGATATTTGTTCCTGCTGAAAAATCACATTGAAATCTAATTATCATTGTTTGTGCCTGCTGAAAAAAATACATTGAAATCTAATTACCATTGTAACCAGGCAAAGAGGCTGGAGCATCTTTAAAAACCAATTAGGCCACAAGGACTCCAAATCTATGGGGAGATTGCAAAAGGGTGTTTGTCTACCTCACCCCTCTTCTTCCCCTTGCTTTCCAGCATGGGGAGCATTTCAGCAGGAAGACCTTTGCCACCATATGCAAGCGGGTTTGTTGTCTACTCTGTGACTAGGTGGGTCTCATACAAACCAGACTGGTCCTCCGCTCTCCAGCTGGGATGACAGGTGTGTGCTGGTATCTGTTTGTGTTTGCTGGGTCTTTTGAGGCAGTCAATTTATTTTGTTGTTCTTTTCAATTTAATTTTATTCAAAATTATGAATGTTTTGCCTATATGTACCTCAGTGTGCCACATGCATGCCTGGTGCTCAGGGAGGTCAGAAGAGGGTGTCAGGAGTCCCTGGACCTGGAGTTACAGTTATGAGCTGCTATGTGGGTTCTGGGAACCAAATCTGGCTCCTCTAGAAGAGCAGCCGGTGCTCTTAACAGCTGAACCATCTCTTTAGCCCTCTTTTGAGTCAGTCTTGCTTTGTGGCCTAAACTGTCCTTGAACTCCCTACAATCTTCTCGCCCCAGCCTGCAAAGTGCTGGAATCCCAAGTGTGCTGTGCCTCACCACATTCAGTTACCACCACCACCACCATCATCATCATCATCTTATTACCAGTAGTATTGTATTTGTGCTGGTAATTTTTTTTATATTATTTTATGTCTTTTGCCTGAATGTGCACATGTGCATGCCTGTGCCTAAGGAGGCCAGAAGAGGGAATCAGACCTTCTTGGAACAGGAGTTCAAGACAGCTGTGAGCTGCCATGTAGATGCTGGGAATCAAACTCCAGTTCTCTGCAAGAACAAGTACCCTGAACCACTGAACCAACTCTCCAGCCCAACCAGATATTTATTGTTGAGTTAGGATGGTGGCTCGGCTGGCCATGAACAAGGCTCAAATGATCCACCTGTCCAGACTCTCAAGTAGGTGGGGTTACAGGTACACAGTATTGTGCCCTGCTTTAGGAATTTTTTATTTTATTTTTAATTTTGCTTTGTTTAAGACAGTCTCACTGGGCAAGGTGGCAGGCACACCTTTAATCCCACCAGTTGGGGAGGCAGAGGCAGGTGGAACCACTCTGAGTTCACGGCCAGAATGTCTTTAAAAATGAGTTTCATCTATAGCTTCAAACTCACTGTGTGATCACAGATAACCTCAAACTTCTGCTCCTCCTACCTCCACTTTCCAAGCGCTGGGTTATAGGTATGCAATATCACACCTTTTTCCATCCAGAAATGAGACCTCCCAGCCTTCAGTATCCAGAACCAGCCTTCTGTTGTACCTGTATGTGGTAGGTACTGAGTTTCTCTGAGAGCAGGACCCTCTTCAGACTACAGTTTACAGCTCCTGTGCCTGGTTACAATCAGGCTGAGAGCCACTTGCTGCTGTAGAACATTAGTAAAAGATGTCTTTATGCTGTGTAACACTTGTTTAATGATGCAAAGGTGTGGTCATTCTTTTCTGTTGCATTTGTTTAACCCTGTGGAGCTGTGTTCCTTAGCCTGTCTAAAACACCTTATAGGTCTAACAAAGAACTGAATAGCCAATAGCAAGGCAGGAGAAAGGCAGAGAGCATAAATAGGAGAAATCTGGGAAAGGGGGATCAAGGCACAAGAAAAGGAGGAGAGGAGGACTCCTAGGGGCCAAGCCACTCAGCTACACAGCAAGTCACAAAGTAAGAAATAAAGGTGTACAAAAATAGAGAATGGTGAGAGCCCAGAGGCAAAAGGGAGACAGGCTACTTCAAGTTAAGAAAAGCTGCCTAGAAATAAGTCAAGCTAAGCTGGGCATTTACAAGATTTGTGATTTATTTGGGAACTGGGTAGTGGGCCCCCAAAGAGCAAAAAAAAAAAAAAAAAAAACAACCCTACAACTTGTACACAAGGACCACCTCTTTTTTGTACCTAGGCCATTGGACCAACACCAAGCAACTACCCCACATTCTTAGCTCCTAATGATTGATTGATTGATTTTGGTTTTGAGGCAAGGCCTTTCTATGTAGCTCTGTCTGACCTGGAGCCTGCTAAGTAGACCAGGATGGCCTCGAACTCATAGTGATCTGTCTGCCTCTGCCTCCCAAGTGCTGGGACTAAAGGAGTGCCACCACACTTGGCCCCTAGGGAAATTTTAAGCAAGATGGCCGGACCTATTGGTATTGCCATGTTTCCTGCATCTACTCCCTTCTACTACGACTTCAAGAGACCTAGCCCGCTTCTAAGTGAAAGCAAAGACCGCCCCCCTCCCCGAACACGGTGTAACCGAATCCCGTATGATGCGGCATCTGCATCTTCCTGGCCTTGGGATTAGGGGAGAGGAGTTTAAGTTTGTCTCCTTTTCTGAAAATCATAATACTTGCTACACCAGACTGTACTGATCAGTCAAAATTCACTCTTTCCAGATTAGAGAATAAACTAAAAAACACTCTCAAGAGCTGGAAGGTTAGCCCAGGCCTCGTCCGGAAAGCCTGAAGAAAACAGACAACCTCTAGTCCCAGTGTCCCCACATCTGGCTGTGTGTCAGAATCACCTGCAGCACTTGGTGAAGCCCAGTAGAGGGGGCTGGAGTGACAGTTCAGCAGGTCAGAGCACTGGCTGCTCTTCCAGAGGACCTGGGTTCAATTCCCAGCACCCACATGGCGGCTCACAACTGTCCAAACTGCACTTTCCAAGGGATTGGAACTATCTTCTGGACCCTGAGGCACACATATGACACACACACGTGCGTACAGGCAAACACTCATACACATAAAATTTTAATTTTAAAAAGACAGAAACTAAGGGTTGGGTAAAGTGGGTAAGGATAACAGATAAAGTGATTGACATGCAAGGATAGGGACCCATGTTTGGATCCCCAGAACTCACACGTAAAAAGTCTAGTGTAATCTCAGTACAGGGGTGCGAGTGGGGTGGGGTGGGTAAAGATAGAAGGGGTCCTGGGGGTTGGTAGCCCGCCATTAGAGCAGAATAAACTCCAGGTTCAGTAAGCCTGGATCTCAAAAAGATAAGGCAGAGAATGACTAGAGACACACATCATCAACTGCTAGCTTATGTGCGAGCACACACATACACACACACACACACATTTTAAAAAGACCTCAGGGCTACTCCATGGTGTCTGCCAATGGCAAACATTTGTTGAACAAACGAATAAGAATTGGCTGGTCCAGTGTGGCCCAAAGCAACAGCCCCAGGAGACTATAAAGGGGGCCTTTTTGTGGGGGCTGCTGTCAAGTTCCTTCTGAGTCGGGAATACTGTAGATCTATAAGTCTCATGAATTGGTATTAGACCTGGCCGTGCCCACTACTTCTACTTTTGTGGAGAGCCCAGTTTAGCCTCCCTGGGCGTCAGTCCCTCCCTGTGGAGCACGCATTCCTTGGCCGACCCTCCGGAGGCATTCAGTAGATCCTCTCCACGCCTCCTAACTTAACTTAGTTTCTCGGTGAAGTTTCGTCCTTTATAACCCCCTCTGCAAAGAGTCCCATCTACAGGAGTCATCCGAGAAAATGGCAGCGTGAAAATGGTGTTCGTTGCAGCTGACTGGGATGGGACTGGGGCAAGAAAGAGTACTTGTTCTCCACGGAAAGCTTACGTCCATTCATTGATTTCTAACAATAACCCCCACTCCCAACCCCCCCCCACAAGATCCCTCCTCCCCCATTGCACATGTGCTGTATGCCAAGTACTGAATCCGGGGCTTCCCTTTCTGGAGGGTCTAGGAGGCCCTGGCTTGACGGAGAGGGGCGACGCGTTCCTTGATTTACGGAGGAGGGGCGAATGGGTTCCTTCCCTTCCCTTCACGCCCCAGCAGGATCCCTCCAGGAAGTCACAGGTCCATAGGGTGACTACCAGAATCCCTGTCTCCCAACTAAGAAAGGGCTTAGATAACCCCTGCGGTCCCCCACAAAAAGAATGCTCAAGTTCCTGGCTCCTTCTCCTCCTCTTCCCCACCCCCCACCTTACCCAAGCCCCCACAGAGGTGGTCTCTTCTGGAGAGAGCTGGCTCCGGTGCAGTTCTGCGGTTTTATTTTTCCTGGGATAGTCAAAGGGATGTGGGAACAGCCACAGGTGTGGTGAGGGAAAGCCCCTGTCTCCCCTCCCCAGATGAGGGAAAGAGGAGAGGCCCAGGCGCCCTGGTCCTGGGTTGGTCCAGCCACTGTGGTCCCTGGGCCCTGTGGGCGGAGGGCTAAGGATGGGAGCCCTGGGAAGGTGGGGCGGGCTCCTAGGCGGGGTTCGGGATTCTTCATAAAAAGCCACGAAGCTTGATCCCCACGAAGCCCAGCCCCGCGGGGTGTGGGAGAGACGCAGAGCCCAGATGGGGGACCCGGCCCGGCCTGGCCCGTAGGGGTGTGAGGGGTGTAAAATAATGGCAGAGATGGTGCCCTTGGAGGGGAAAAGGTGAGGACAAAGCGTCGGACCAGGAAGATGGGAGTTCCTAGTGAGGGGCGCTGGGCGGAGAGGCACGGCCCCCAGCCTAGCCCGGGCGCCTTTGCGTGGGATCAGGAAGGTAAAAAACCCACGAAAGTGCGGCGGGCAGGAGCCGGGGCGTGCAGTGCCGGCAGGGCGGGCGCACGGAGCTGCCCGCGTTCACAGTGACCTCGACGCTGGGTGTACAGTACGGGTAGAAAACTGCGGGCCCGGGGCCGGGTTGGACGCCCCGGGCGGGTCACAGCCTGGTCTGGGCCTCGGGGATGTAGATCTCGATGCTGTCCGCGCTCTCGGTAGCCGAACTGTGGCGGAACGAGGCGGCGCGCTTGGCCGCCAGGAGCCGCTTGCGCGCTTCCTGCCGCTGCCGGTCCACGGAGTCCAGGGAGCGCTCCTTCACCGGCACGCCCCGCCCCCGCGAGGGCTTCTTTGGTATGGGCGGAGGGACCTTCTTCTCCTCCTGTCGGGAGAAGGCGCGCGCGGCTGAGCTGGGCGGCAGGAGACCACTGCAGCATCCTGATTCTCGCCCCACACTCCCAACCCCGCTCCCCGAGGGATAGCATTCGCGTGGATCGCTCCGGGAATTGGCCCCGGGACCCGACGCTGCAGGTGCGCGTGTTTCAACAAGGTCAAAGCCGGTCAAAGCCCCTTTACAGGTCTCCAATGTGACGGGGCTGGGCGCCCCCTGGTGGAGCCGCTCTCAACAGCTAGCACCTACATGCTGGCTGAGAAGTGAGAGGAGCGTTGCTAGGGCTCCAGGGGCCTCCCCAGTCTCAACCATCTCAGACATAAATCTATCAATAAGAGGGCTGAAACTGCCTTAAAAATCTGCCTCCACTCTCCACACTGCCGCTGATCGGAGGTGGCGAAAGCAGCAGCGGTGTGAACATCTGGGCTAAGCACAGGGCAATGGCTGTTTTATCTAAAGTCTGTCCCCCTGTGACTCCCAAATCCATACATCCACACACTCCTTTCTGAGAAGGGCATTCCGGAGTGTGGCTTCTTGGCCCGAAAGGACCCACAAACACACCTTAGGCTCCAGGAGTTTCCAGCTGTTGGCCTTGAGTTGTTGTAGCTCCAGGAACTTGAGGGTCACATCTTCAATGGAGAGCTGCAGGAGGTCCCAGAAACCAGCCAGGTCCTGGAAGGTGGGCACAGGGAACGCAGTGGGGTCCTGCCGTGGTGAGACACACAAGGGAGGAAGCCCGTCAGGGAGGTCTGACCCTCAGGCAGGCTCAGAGAAAGCCATGCTCAGCCTCACTGTTAGGAAGCTCAACCTAGGGGAATGGGCTGAGGGATGGGCGGCAGGGACAAGAAAAGGCCCAGGTGTCTCCTACCTGGGTGGAAAACACTGGGCTCGACCTCAAGGAACAATACTCCAAACAAGACATGTCTGACCTTTTGGCTTCTCTGGGCCCCACGGGATTAACTGTCTTGAGCCACACACAATCCACCCCTCCAAATACACAGACCTGGTCCCACTTCTCAGTCACTCTGGGTCACCTGCAGATCCCGTACAGACACCTACCAAGCTTTGCTGACACAGCCTGAAGAACTGCTGGACCTTCTGAGACAGGAGAAGCTGTGTACTGCCCACGGCACTGCGAATCTTCTCCAGGACTACAGAACAGAAGGAGGCTTGAGGTGGGGGAGGGAAATCCCTCTTCCCCCAGGGACCCAAAGTTTACCTTTTGAGATGCTCGCCTCTTGGTTACTGTACTATCTATCTATCCATCTTTCTCTTCCAGCCCCTTCCTCAGCCAACCACACGAAGACTTCATCCTCCTCAATGAAGTTCCTTCCTTCACACAGCCGTAATTTACCAAGTGCTGGTCCTTCCTCCCACCAGTGCCTCCCCCCTCCAATCTAGCTTTCCAGCCTTGGCCAGAGCAATAGCGCTCACTGACCAGATTCTGTTACTTATCAGTAACATCCTTGGCTTGTTAAAAATTGTTAATTCATCTCTGGAACTTGACACTGGCTCCCCTCAGATTGGATTCGTGGGGACCGGGCATTCGCTCTGTCGCACGGCTGGCTGCCATGCTGACCTTCCCTCTCTTCCTCAAACTTGTTCTCACTTGAGCTGCCTCCTCCAATGATGTTAAAAGCCTCCATCTTTCATTGAGGAATCCCAGCATCCTCTGGGAAAGCTATTCTCAAATCAGAATGGTAATGTAGTCCCCCGGTCTTACCACCAAGCTCATACTGGAACGGTATACTTGTCCAGATCTGAACAGATTGTACCTCATGGAGTTAGTGACTTAGACTGGTAGCTACCTCCTTTTGCCTGGTCATGATCCACCCCCCTCCCGCCTCCAGTCCTAGCCCTAGCCTCTAAAACTGTCCCTTTCCAGGCACTCCTAGCATGCCCTATTGCCAGTGGGAACCTCACATTCCAGTATGGAGGACCAAAGAGGAGGCAAGCCTGAGGGGAGGGGCCATCGCCCCTCTCCCCTTCGTGGGTGGCAGGGGACTCACTCTCCTCCGGAAGCTCATAGTCCTCCGCCTCACGCTCCATCTGCTGGCACCAATGTTCCAGTTTCTCCACCTCTGCCCGCAGCATCTTGATGAACCACTCGCCGTCCCGTGGGCAGGGGGACGTGCGGCCTGAGTCGGGGAGGCTACGTGAACCGCGCTCCATCCAAGAATCTCGGCGGCCGGACCCGGGACCAGGGGCGGGGATAGGGGTAGGGCCAGGCGACCCATCAGTGGCTGGCGGCTCGTACGGCAGTGGGTAGCCCTCGCGGTAGGCCCACTGGCCCTGCGTGTGGACCGTGCGGAAGACTGAGTAGGTGGGGGCCCGGGGTCCGGGCTGGGGCTCAGAGGCGTGCCTCTGGAAGGAACGTCCGAACTGCAGGGCCTTGTCTTCTGTGGCCACAGTGGCCAGGCCAGCCAAGCCCTCCAGCTCCAGGTCTGCCTGCACACCGGCGGTCACGCTGTTGGAGCGCTTGAACCTTGCCCGCCTGTGGAGGAAGATGCCTGTGCTTTCTGCTCCTGCTCAGGTCACCCCAGGTCCTCCCTCATCCCAATTCCAAGCAAAAGCCTACAAAACAATGACCACTACACACACTTGGCTCTTGCAGCGAATATACCGACCTATTGTACTTCCACGAAACAGCAATGACAGTCAAAGTATTTATTTAACAACCTGTACCTACAACCAGAAGAGATGCTTGGACACACCAAGCAAAGTAGAGCAAGCTGTGGGGCTCCTGGCCCCAGTAGCTCTTGAGCAAGGAATGCAGAAGCATTTTATTATTTTTTCTTTGGGGTTTGTTGTTTTGAGACAAGGTCTCACTCTGTACCCAGGTAGACCTGGAACTCACAATGAATCCCCAGGCTGCACTCACAAGGTGAGCGAGCCTCCTGCCTCAGCTTCCGGAGTACTAGTATCATAAGTGCTGAGTCACCATACCCAGCTTGCAATTCAGTATTCTAGAAAAGATATGCCTCTGCTGGTGTACAGTGGCCGTACAGTGTGTCCTAGGTCCACAGAGACATTGGCAAATGGGACCCAAAGAGGTCCTAGGTCATCCAGCTTCAGAGTGGCAGAGCCAAGCTATAAACCCAGGGCTGCAATCTGGGAGGCACCAGCTAAAGGAAGAACTGCCTGGGAGCAGCTTGGGATGGAGTGGGTATACAGCAGAGAGGACTTCACCCCTGGGGACCCTGATGGCTCAGCCCAGAGCCTGGCCAGACAGTCTGCCAGAGCCAGTGGAGCTGAATTAAGTTGTTGGCAGGAATGACACAGGGCCTGGAAATTTCTTGTCTGTGAGTTAATTATATGCAAAACTTATGCAAAACAGAAAGTCAATTGGCCTTGTTCATTTTTCCCACTCTGAGTTCAGAGTAGGGGCTCTTTTCTGTGAGAAGTCAGTGAGCACTGTGACGCATGAGGTCGGGGCCAGACAAGACTTTCGGAAGTAGGAGTTGGGTTGGGGGTGTGTGTCAAAGATGAACAGAAGTTGAAGTAGTCTGGGAATTCAAGAACCTCAAAGGAGAGGGCCGTGGGTCCCCATCTACCTCCACAGTCACACGTTTAAAAGGGAAGACGGTGTCGTGAGACATCTCCACGGGCCCATCCAGCCCTTTCCGGTCTTCCCAGGAGACTCTCCTAACTGCACCCTCCCTCCACAATCCCCGAAATTCCAACCTTCCTCCTGTGGCCCAGGCCTTCTCTCCAAGCCTGCCTGCCTGCTTCCTTCCAGCTGGCAGGCTGCCTGCTGGGAGCCTGTTGCCATAGAAACCAGGCCCAGAAGGATGCTGCAGGACTCAGGAAAGGGAGATGCACTCATGTGCAGTCTCCGACGAACCCCATGTCCCTGCCCCCACCCAGAGAATGGAGAAAGAACACACTACTTTCCCTGCCTCCCACACGGCTTTCACCTTGGCGTCTGCCCTGGGCGCTATCCACCTTGACTACTGGCCACCTTGGCGTCTGCCCTGGGCGCCATCCACCCAGACTACTGGCCACCTTGGCGTCTGCCCTGGGAGCCATCCACCCTGACTACTGGCCACCTTGGCATCTGCCCTGGGCGCCATCCACCCTGACTACTGGCCACCTTGGCGTCTGCCCTGGGCGCCATCCACCCTATTGGCCTGGCCTCCTTTTCAGATACCTCTGCATCCACTCAGTACAGTGAAGAGGAAGGAAAGCCCTGGACCAGGAAGCACCCCTGAGTCCTAATGCTACATATGTCACTGTGTGCCTTAGGGAAGGAAGTTCTCCATCCAAGCCATCTAAGATGTATGAGGATGAATGTAAAATACAGTCAAAAGTCCCTGTGTGGTCGTGCACACCTTTAATCCGAGCACTCAGGAAGCAGAAGCAGGAAGATCTCTGTGAGTTCCAGGCCAGTCAGGGCTACAGAGAGAGACCCTATCTAAAATAACAACAAATAGTCTAATTAAATATGCATTATATAAAAATATACACATGTAATAAATATACATATGCACATATATAAAACCGTAAGAATGGGACAATAATTTCCAAGGTATTTATTTCCTTTGTCAAAAATTATATCTCGTATATGTTAAGGTCTGGAACCCAGCAATTTCTGCCCAGTCTATCCCAAGATTGGAGTAGTCTTCCAAAGATAGGTTCTTCTAAGTCACTCCCCTGCTCAAATTCCCATGACTCCCCAGGGCCAGCAAGAGAAAGCTCAAACTTCTGTGCCAGCCCTGCCCTGAATCCCCTATCGTCTGGATGCTCCCACATCCTCAGCCTCCTCCTCGATCCCTAAGTAGATGACATTCTGACTCCAGACCTCTGAGCATGCTGTTCCCCTGCCTGAGATGGCTGTTTTCACGCTCGCTCCCTGGCTATTCTCTTCGTCTGTGAGTCCCCTGGCTGCCCCCAAGATCACGCCTCAGCTCTATGTCCCCCAACAGTCTTCCCGCATTGAAAGCAACTCCACTGATTTGATTAATTAGTCTCTCTGGTGACTAAGTAGAGTGACTAAGTAGACTCTAACTAGAGTGACTAACTAGACTCTAACTAACTAGAGTGACTAACTATACTCTCAGGACATTCCTTGGTTTCCTATGAATATTTGTGCCTTCCAGCTACACTTGGCCGGAGGCTCGTTCCAAGCTCCAGAAACTGCAAACACCAGAGGTCGCGGTCAGGATAGGTTTCCCCAGCAACTACATTTCTGAAGAGGTACCATCCCAACCCGGTTCTCTGTTGTAAGAGTTTGGAGTCTTAGCCGGGCGGTGGTGGCGCATGCCTTTAATCCGAACACTCGAACACTCGGGAGGCAGAGGCAGGCGGATCTCTGTGAGTTCAAGGCCAGCCTGGTCTACAAGAGCTAGTTCCAGGACAGGAACCAAAAAGCTACGGAGAAACCCTATCTCGAAAAATACAAACAAACAAACAAACAAAAAAAAGAGTTTGGAGTCTTAAATGACCCCACAAGCTTATGTTTGAACAACTGGTCCCCATCTGTTGACAAGGTTTGGGAGGTTGTGGAACCTCTGAAACCTGTGAGCTAACTAGCCACACTGGGTCACTGCAGGGTGGGCCTTGAGGACTGTTCTATCTCTGATACAGGCCTGGGCTCTCTGCTTTTCTGTCTGCCAACAAAGGAACAGGCCACAAGCTCACACCAACATGAACAGCCCCCCCCCCCACACACACACATGACAGCTGCACTCTTCAAAACTGTGACCCAAAGTAAAGGTTTCCTCCTTGAGCTCTCTAAGGTCGCTCCCCACTAAACACACTCTGCTCCACAGGCCTGCTGCCTTCATCTGACCTCGGGGAAGTCCTGAGGAGGATTCCACACTATCTCTGGCAGAAGCAGGAAAGTGCCCCAGGCTTCATGGTTCTAAGTCCCTTCCGCAGTGAAGTGAACTGAGCAGTTGGGCTCAGTGAAGCGAGGTCCTCACTACCCCTCCCAGCCAACAGTCATGTTTGCACAGGAGGGGCAGCAGTCAGCCATCCCTGTGAGCTAGCCATCAGTGCGGGACAAGATCACAGTAAGAAAGATCACTGGATTAAAGATCTAAAACCCCGGGGCAAGCTGAACATTCCACAGGGAGGTGGAGACAGCTTAACGCGCAGAGAGGATGAAACCAGAGGGGACAGAGGGAGGAGGGGGACATGCCAGGAGGAAGAGAAACTGAGATGCTCAGTAGGTAAAAGCCCTTGTTGCCAAGCACTGTAACCTGAGTTCAAGCCCTAGGACCCACACAGTGCCAGGAAAGAACCAACTCCTTCGACTGTCCTCTGACAGTCACACATATGCCTTGGAGCACACAGGTACACATGCATGTGCATATGTGCACACACACAAATACACACAGATAAATGTAACTCTTTGTTTGTTTGGGTTTCTTCAAAACAGGGTTTGTTTGGGTTTCTCTGTGTAGCCCTCGGTGTCCTGGAACTGGCTCTATAGACCAGGCTGGCCTCAAACTCATAAAGATCCATCTGCCTCTGCTGCCTGAGTGCTGGGATTAAAGTGTGCGTCACCACCGCTTAGTAGACATGAATGTAGTTTAAAGATAGATAGATAGATGGATGGATGGATGGATGGATGGATGGATAGATAGATAGATAGATAGATAGACAGACAGACAGACCATCAAGCCAGGAGGAATATGTAAAGACAGACAGAGGAGAGGACGGCCTCCAGGAGGCCCAAACAGCCAACATAAGTAGGCAGCTTGGTTGAGAATGAAAAGCTGGCCAAGGCTCTGCTCCTGCTGACCACAGCAAGAGCAGGTGTAGACAGCATGGGCTGTCAGGAAGTGGGGGAAACCAGTTATAACAACCTCATCAAAGAAGGCGTCTGAAGCCGGGTGGTGGTGGTGCTCACCTTTAATGCCTGCACTCGGAGGCAAAGGCAGGTGGAACTCTGTGAGTTCGAGGCCAGCCTGGTCTACAGAGAAAGTTCCAGGACAGCCAGGGCTACACGGAGAAACCCTGTCTCGAAAAACAAAACAAAAGATGGTGTCTGAGAAGCAAGCAGGAGTAAGGGGAATGCCCACCGGAGGAAGAGCATTTTGGGGTAGCTCTCGGTAGTCATATCCTAGGGGAAGGGGGGAACCTGAGCGGGATATGTGAGATAATCGTGCCCAAAGAGGTTTCTTTCTTGATCCCTGGAACCTGGAGGTATGCCTCCTCCTATGGCAAAGGGGACTTTGTGGACTTGGCCAAGTTCAGGATCCTAAGATGAGATGAATAGCTTGGGTTATTCAGATTTGAAGGTTCATCTTACTAGTCAAGCTGGCTGGGGTTCAGAACTGCTAGGGGAGCACACCTCTGGGTGTGTCGGGGAGGCCATTCCTGGAGATGCTTCACTGAGGGGAACAGACTCGCCCTAAGCAGTCCGGGCAGGAGCAGAAAGCCTGCTGAGTATCTTCTCATGCTGGACACTCAGCTCTCAGTTTCCTGACCTGGGATGCAATACCTCATGCTCAGACTGCCATAAAGGACCCGCCCCGCCCCCCTCAGGTTTTTCGAGACAGGGTTTCTCTGTGGCTTTAGAGCCTGTCCTGGAACTAGCTCTGTAGACCAGGCTGGTCTCGAACTCACAGAGATCCACCTGCCTCTGCCTCCCGAGTGCTGAGATTAAAGGCGTGCGCCACCATCGCCCGGCTCAGTCTTCCTTTCTTAAGTTGCTTCTGTTACTTTGTAACAGTAATGAGAGAACAGTAACACACCAGATGTGTGCAACTTAATCACGTGGGTCCTTATGGACAAGGGAGGGAGCCCAGAAAGGAGATAGAGAACGAAAAATCTGGGAAAGAAATAAATGGAGGGTCTGGAGAGATGGCTCAGCAGTTAAGAGCATTGCCTGCTCTTCCAAAGGTCCTGAGTTCAATTCCCGGCAACCACATGGTGGCTCACAACAATCTGTAATGAGGTCTGGTGCCCTCTTCTGGCCTGCAGGAATACACGCAGACAGAATATTGTATACATAACAAATAAATAAATAAACAAACAAACAAATAAAATAAATGAGGGCTGGGTGTGTGGTTCAGTGGAAGACGACTTGCCTAACATGCACAAGGCCCTGGGTTTAATTCCTGGCATCACAGAAATAAAAAGGAGAATACATTTAAAAAAAAAAGGTAACAAAATGAATTCTTCCTCGAACCTCCAGAAGGGACATAGTTTTACCAACACTTTGATGTTAGCCCAGGTAAATGTAGGAACAACTTCTCAGCCCCAGAAATGTAAGATAATAAATATATATTTACATCACCTGTCATGGCAGGGATTCGGGAAACAAACATGTGTAGAGAGAAATTGACTGAAGACAGAGAAGAGCCACAGCAAGTGGGGGTGGGATAACCGTTAACACTTTCTGAGCACTTAGTAAATGCTAACTAATCACCTAATATGACTTAATGTCCCTAGCATCGCCCCTACTCGCCGATGAGAAAAGATGGCCTTTACAGGTGATGTGACTTCCTGAGACAGCACAATCCAGGCAAAGGCCACCTCAAGTCACTGCATCCCACCCCAGGCCTCCCCATAAGCAGGGAGAGCACAGCAATCGGTTGTCTGACCACTGAGGCAGGGCTGATGGCTAAGGAGAGGGAAGAGGTACAAGCAAGCTAGGAGCTGGTGTGGAAATGGATCAGGTCCCAGACGATAGCCTCAGTCATCACAAGGAAGCTACCTGTTGGAGATTTGTGGGGGCCAGGAGAGGAAGGAGAATGGGCTGTTTGGGGGGTATCAGTAGAGTACTGATACTGGGTTCTCTCTAGAGCCAGGCTGCCTGGTTCCAAAGCCAGCTGGATGGCTCGTGCCTGGTTCTGTCATCTTCTAAAGTGAGGATGACGACCGTACCAGCTCCAGAGCTGGGAGATAATGTATGGGAAGAAGGGCCAGCACCTGGCCTGCCATTGTGTGAGCTATTGTGGAGAAGTAGGAAAGTTTGTGGCTCTCGCTGCCACGGAGAAAAGGAGCCCCGGGGAACACAATAGCCCAGCATAGCTGCGGCCCCAGCTCGGCCATTGTAGTCATTAATTATTCTGATTGCTGTCGATCGTTCCCATCTGTTCTCCCGCAGCACTCGGAACAAAACCTCCTTTATCCTCCCCGTCACGTGGTACTGGCGTCCGTTATTTGCATATCCGTCTCTCTCACTAAATAGAGCAGTTCCTCAAACATCAATGTTGGCGGGCTAGCTGATTGGCTGGTTGGCTGCAAGGGTGAGGGGTAGTAATTATCCCCAACATCTATTCTTCCTTTCTTCCTCAGTAACAGAGTCCCGCGATTTTAAGTTGGACAGGTGGCCGCTCTGGATAATAATTCATTTCCCAACCTCTCTTAGAACTAGGTAGAGCTAGGCGGCAAGGTTCTAGCCCATGGGATGCGAGCAGAACTGTTATTTACAACTTCTAGAAAGTGCTCTTTGAAAGGAAGTGTTGGGCTGGGCATGTAGTTCAGTGGGAGAGAACTTGCCTGCCACGCACAAGGCCACAGTAACCAAAGTGTTATTCAAAATAGGGGACAGGCCAGCAGGACTGTTCAGCAAGGGCATCTGCACCAAGCCTAACCACAGGCAGGAGCTTGAGCTCAATGGAAGGAAAGAGACCACTCCTACAAGTTGTCCTCTTTAACCCACGCATATTCTCTCTCTCTCTCTCTCTCTCTCTCTCTCTCTCTCTCTCTCTCTCTCTCTCTCTCTCTCTCCCACACACACACACACACACACACACACACACACACACACAATGTTAAAAAAAAAAAGGAAGGCTGTATCCTTTACTTGTCCTTTCTGCTCCCTATGACTACAATGCAGACTTGATGACTAGACCTCAACTATTTTGGAACTCGAGATATCGTGTGGAGAATGTCACCTGGGTTCTGAGCCTGTGGAACATCAACCAGTCCTGTGACCACCTAAGCAGGCAAGAAAGCAACTCCTGGCGTATTTCAGTCCCTGTCCGGCATGGGTTTTCTGTAACTCACGCCTAAACCTAATCCTAAAATGACACGAATGTTCAACCTCTTGAAGTCCAGAACTTATGTCCCTATTTGGCTTGGGACTTGACAGTCACTGCTGTGGTCTTCAGCAGCTGTAAGCTGCCAGGTAGGACGTGGCTTCCTTTGTGGTCTACCAGTCATGGGAAACAATGTGTCACATTGTCTCTGGGGCCTTTTAACCGGGCTGTGGAGGCCTCCCCCTCCAGTTCTTTCTGGTGACAATGATTGAGCTCCTGGTAATCCTGGAAGTCATTATCCTGCCTACTTCAGGGAGTTGTCCCTCTTGTGGCTCTCTGGGCAGAAATTGGATTACCCCAAGGGATAGAGTATCCAAGGAACAGTCAGTACCCACAAACTGGCAAGGGTTTTGCAGGGAGAGTTTGGCAGCAGGATGGTGGGGGCGGGAGATGAGGGGGCAGGGGGAGGGGAAGGGACATATCAGTGCACCAGTCTCTGGAGAAGCTCCTCTCTGAGAGAGAAGCCAAGACTTTAAGCAAGGGTCCAGCAAGGCAGACTCAGAGGTCACAAGGGTGAGTTAAAAACCTCTCCAGGCAGCCATGAAGAAGGTGAAATTATGGCATTTAAAGAAAGTGGACACCATTGTGTAAGCAAAAAAAGTCAGACTCAAAAAAACAGCCCGTTTTTCTCAGGTGCAAAATCTAGATGTGTGTGTGTGTGTGTGTGTGTGTGTGTGTGTGTGTGTGTGTGAGAGAGAGAGAGAGAGAGAGAGAGAGAGAGAGAGAGAGAGAGAGAGAGAGAGAAGCCAGACTATGTAGGGAGGAAGGGGTTTAAAGGGGGAAAAGACAAGGGAACAGAGATAAAAGATAAATATCCCGAGTTCTCTCACATATGGAATGTGATTTAAATATACATGTGTACATAGTTATATATGCATATGGACAAATATGATATTAAATCAGAATGGGGACAGCTTGGAGGAGGAGAGGCACCGTTGGGGGAAGAACAAGGGAGTGCAACGGGGGTGAGTGTGGTTAATATCAGCAAGGTGCAATGAAACACCAGACTTGAATTAGAAGAGATCCACCTGCCTCTGCCTCCCCAGGGCTGGGATACAGAATTTTGAGGTCAGCCTAAGCTACATGAGACCCTATTTCAAAATAATATCAGCAACACGATCACCTTTTCTTTAGCCCCCCTAAGTCTCGGGAACGGCTTCTCTGCATATGCTGTGCTCTGACTGTGGTCCAGGGGTCTGGGTCAGACGACAATTGCAGTAGGAACTTCTAGCTTTGTTTCTGTGACAGTCTCAATGACCCTGAGGCTAAGCTTCCAAGGGCAGGGGTTCATCTGATTCAGGTCATCCTGGTAGCCTGGTACCCAAAAAGTATTTGACAAGCATAACAGGGATCCAGAAACCCGGTAAGCAAATGGAGAGGGTCAGAGGAGATGGAACCAGAGTCAGTCCCCCCCCAACGATGGGTAACAGGAGGCATCCACAGACAAGCTTCAGAAAGAAGAGGCAATACACCCGAACTCCACCCAAGAAGCCATCAGGGAACATGTCAACGGGTGGTGGTGTTTTTACATTTATTTGCTTATTTATTTACTTAGTATATGCGTGTGTGCCGTGGTGCAAACATGGAGGTCACAGGACAGTTGGCAGGAGTTGGCTTTCTCCTCCCATCATGGCTTCCAGGGATTGGACTCAGGTTGTGAGATTTGATAGCAAGCGGCCATCTCACTGGCGCTGCCCAGCAAAGTACAGACTAGGAAGCAAGAAAGGTGAGAGATCCAGAAAAGTGGGTGGCAGCGGGTAGAGGGAGGCCTGGCAGTTTGCCGAGCACGGCTACTGGGCTCCATGGCTCACAGCTAGGTAGCAGTTGGGGCATGGCGTGTGGTGGGTCAGAAATAAAGTGCCAGGGACAGAAGGGTTGGCACGAGCTGTGCAGGTGTATAACAAAGGATGCCTTCGGCAGACAAGCAAGGACGGCTAGCCAGAGAGATGGGCCAGATCTGCACTGTCCCCACCTGTCACTCCCTCTCAATTCCCAGTGTGAGCACCTGTTCCAGAGACTCAGTTCCTCACCATCTCTCCCCTAACGAGCTCACCACCAAGACCTCGCGGCTCACACCATGCTCCCTGTCAGTCTGCCTTCACGCAGACTCCGTTTGATCCTCTTCTCCTGGCGTTGGCTACTATCGGTCTCGTGGAAATGACTGAAGGGTACAGAAGAAGGAAGGTAGGAAGCGCCCGCCCCCACCCAAACACCTAGAAGAGCTGGAGAAAATAAAATCAGAAAGGTGTTTCTGCTCCAATGCCAGGCTTGGAAACAGAAGACGGCTTCAGGTTCCAGAAACAAAACGCAGTCTTAAAACTTGAATAGTGAGAGGATTTCTAAGCCAAGAAAGCCTCAGGGGGATCGGCCCGATGTATGCGGAAGGCTAGAAGGAAACGCTAAGGGGGGAAGGGAGGAGACACCCCAAACCTATGCACCAGGGGGAGATGGAGGGAGGTTTCCCACACAAAGCCAACAGCCAAAGAGGTCAACTTTGTTTATAAACGTAGACTGTAAAAAAAAAAAAAAAAATCTCACGCTGGTGTTTCGGGAATGCAGCCCGGAAGGAGGATGCTGGGAAATCAGGACATGAAAGCTGTTTTGTATAGGGATATGGGATTCCAGTGTGTTCTACCAGGGAAACACAGAAACTTCAAGCTGAGATATTAATTTCCAGAGGGATCTGAAGCTCAAGTGGTACCCCAGCGAGGAGGTAATGGAGCACCCGAGGAAGGAGTGGGCAGGAGCAGACTGCACACATTCATGCATGTTTGTAAATCTACACGATTGGGCCACAAAGAACACAGTGGCTGGTCTGGCGCAGTCCTTTGAAGAGGTATAATCAAAACACTGCAGAAGCACACAGGCAGGTTAGGAAGAGGGAATTAACATGGCGTGGTAAGCACACCTTTCATCCCAGCAGATGGGAGACCGAGGCAGGAGGATCACCGTGTGTTTGTGGCTAACCGTGTCTTGGAGTGGCCACCCTCCTAAAAAGCTCCATGAAATAAAGCTTTCCAAGGCTCTTGTTTATGTGTATGAGGAACTATTGACTAACTGTGTTCCTAGAAAAAAAAAATAAAGCAATGTGCTATCAATTCTGTGTTGAGACAATGTCTCACTGTGAAGCCCTGGATGACCTGGAACTTGTTATGAAGACAAGGCTGGCCTCAAACTCACAGAAATCCACCTGCCTCTGCCTTTATGACCCTTCCTTTTTAAATACAGGGTCTCACTGTTTTCCAGGCTGGCTTCAAATTCCTGAAGTACTTCTATGAATCTGTTTTTCTTTCTTTCTTTTTGAGACAGGGTCACAGCCCTGGTTGGCCTAGGTCTGGCTATGTAAACCAAGCTGGCCTCTGACTCACAGAGATCCATGTGGCCTTGCTTCCTCATTGCTACCATACTCAACCTGTGTGAGGTACTTTTATGCACCTCTCCGCCTGAACTGTGAATTAAACATATGAAGAAAGTAAAATATAAACATCTGAGAGTCACAATTTATAGTCAATCACATATGAGATACATCACACACACACACATACACACACACACATATATATATATTATATGTATGTATGTATGTATGCATGATGGAGAAGTCTCAATAATCTAAGAAATTGGACTAGAGATATGGCTCAGTGTTAAAGGGCACTGGCTGGGTCCAGAGGACCCAGATTCAATTCCCAACACCCAAGGGCCGGTTAGTTCACAAACATCTGTAACTCCAGCCCCATGGGTTCCAATGCGCCCGCCCGCCCGCCTGTCTGTCTTTGGATCAAGATGCAAAGGTTCAGTACTGCTCCAGTACCAGGCAGGCTGGTTAGCCTGTGTGCCTCCACGCTCCCTGCTGTGATGTTCATAGACTAACCCTCCTCTGAAACTAAGAAAGGCCACAATTAAATACCTTCCTTTATAAATTGCCTTGGTCATGCAATATAACAGTGACCAAGACAACATAGTATTAGGAATGCAAAATAAATAAATGAATAAAAACCACATAGAGGAAGAATGAACATTTACCGCGTTATCATAGCAAGAGGAAGGATATTTTGTGCCACACACTTTGCAAGTTGTCCGTTTTTATACAATGGTTTAAAAATACTGACTCAAGAAGAAAAAATAAAGCCAAAATAGATTAATAACCAATAAATAAACTAAAGATAATTTTAAAACTTCTCCACTCCCCAAAAGGCACTAGACTAGAAAGTTGTATAGGCAACCTTTGCTAAGTCTTGGGGAAAATATCATTCTGCTTTATAAAACTGTTTCTAAGAACACACACAGAGAACGCTATCAAACTCATGTTAGAAGTCTAGCATGAGGGCTGGAGAGACGGCTCAGAGGTTAAGAGCACTGGCTGCTCTTCCAGAGGACCCGAATACAATTCCCAGCACTTATATGGTAGCTTACACCTGTCTGTAACTCCAGTTCCAGGGCTTCTGACAGCCTCTCACAGACATACATGGAGGCCAAACGCACATAAAATAAAATTAAAAAAAAATAAGTCTAGCATGAGCATAATATCTAAACTGAACAATAACTGAAACAAAATTATGGCAGAAGCCTAGTGGCACACACCTGTAATCCTAGCACTTGAGAGATAGAGGCAAGAAGATCAGAGTTTAGGCCAACCTGGGCTACAAGAGATCGTCTCTAAAAAACTTATGGGCCAATATTAAAAAATAATATAACAAGACTGATTTTTAAAACCACTTTCTAAGACAACCAGGCATGGTGGTGCAGGCTTTTAATTCCAGTACTCAGGAAGGCAGATGCAGGCAGGTATCTCTGAGTTGGAGGCCAGTCTGGTCTACAGAGTAAGTTCCAGGACAGCCAGGACTACACAAAGAAACCTTGTATCAAAAAAGAAAGAAAGAAAGAAAGAAAGAAAGAAAGAAAGAAAGAAAGAAAGAAAGAAAGAAAGGGAAAGGAAAAAGAAAAAAAGAAAAGGAAGAAAGGAAGGAAGAAGAAATACTGCTAAGGCTCCATATATTCACTTTTGGTTTAGTCTTTAGCAAAAAAAAAAGCCCTGATTGTGAGCTGTTTCCTGGGTTACAGACGGTACTTCACAGCCTCCCTTGCAGCTAGGTGGCTCCAAGTGATGCAGTTACAACAATGTCAGTGAAAATGGTACAATTTTCAGGAAGTCTCTTATAAAAGAAAACAGCATCATTCTTCTCCCACCCTCCTTCCAACTGCTAAGAAAATATAATTTCTGAACTCCAAATTTTTTGTATATGAAGCAATACACAAAGGTGGAAGAGCAACAAATGAGAAGACGCCTAGGGTCCTGACACTATATTACCTATGTCAAGGACAGCTTTCTTTAGTGATTAAATACACTTGGTAATGACACTATTGAAGCCCCGTTAAAGCCAAATATAACCTAAGCACACAATAAAATCAAGCAGAGGTTATCCCCAAGTCTGAAAGACTAGGCCAACGTGGAAAATTTATTCATTATATCACATTCCACATGGAGAAGGGAAGTCTAAGATCATTTCAGCAGACTCCCAGCATTCAATCAAATTCAACTCGGACATTATATTTTAAAAAATATAGATAAGGATGTAGCACAGTAGTAGAGCTCTTGCTTAGCTTGTACAAAGGCCTCAGGCTTGCGTACCAGCACCAGAAAAAAAAAGGAGGTGGGGGAGAGAGGGTTTTCTCCCCCCACCTACCTCCCCACCAAGACAGGGATTTTTCTGTGTAGCCTTGGCGGTCCCAGAACTCACTCTGTAGGCCAGACTGGCCTCAAACTCAGAGATCTGCCTGCCTCTGCCTCCCGAGTGCTGGGATTAAAGGCGTGCACCACCACCAAATGACTTTCTTTCCTTCTTTCAATAATTTTTTACCTTATTTCATGTTTATGAGGTTTACTTGAATGTGCCAGGGTCAGAAGAGGGCATTGAAACTGGAGCTATAGACAGTTGACAACTGTCACATAAGTTCAGGGAATAGAACTTTGGTCCTCTGCAAAAACATCTTAACATCTGAGCCATCTTTCCAGCCCAAAGGTTTTCATTTAAAAAACAACAACAACAACAAAAAAAACCTTAATAGAGTAGGAACAGAAGAGAATTCCTAAAGGGAAAAAAATGGTACCCATCAAAAATTGTTACAAATGTCATCTTTCATGCTACCTTGGGGTCTGGAGAGATGGCTCAGTGATTAAGAGTCTGGCTGTTCTTCCAGAGGACCCAGGTTCGATTCTCATCACCCACATGGAAGCCTACAACTATTTATAATTACAGCTCTAGAGATCCGACACCCCCTTCTGGGTTCTAGGGGGTCCCACATGCATGTGGTATGCAGATACACACAAGCAGGCAAAACACTCAGACACATAAAATAAAAATAAATAAAGTGTATCTCAGGCCCAGTGAGATGGTCCAGCAGGTAAAAGGCGCTTCCTGTTGAGCCTGACATCTGATCTCTGGGACTCACAACGTGGAGGAAGAGAACCAACTCTTGGAAGCTGTCCTCTGATTGCCACACAGACACTGTGTAGCGTGAGTGTACACATGCACGCACGCGCACAGACATACACACACACACACACACACAAGTCAGGAATTTGGTGAGTCTACTACCACTCAACAGGGTGTATAATTTGATACATTATTATAAGAAAAAAAATTAAAGCAACATCTTACTATGTACCTGCCTGATCTGGAACTCACTATGTAGGTTAGGGTGGCCTTGAACTCACAAAGGTAGAATCTGCTTGCCTCTGCCTCCTAAGTTCTGGAATTAAAGACATTTATCATCCCATCCAGCAAAGAAAAAATAACATTTAAAATACAGATTTGAAAGAAAATATCTTCACTTGAAGAAATTAATTAACTATATAGAAAATCCATCACGATTATCAGATAACCTGAGACTTGATAAGGGCCCAGCAAGATTGCTGAATACGAAATCAATATCCAGAGCTTAAGAGTTCACATGCATGAGCTTCAGCCAATTATAAATGCATTGGAGAGAAGCCTGCTGTAAGAGCCGGCAGAGTTCAAAACATCACCCACCACCGGGAATCACCCTGGTTCGCTTCGTTTCTACTATCTCGTCCCCTCAAACTCACTCTCCGTCTACTGCCAGGCATGGCGTGGCGGCACACGCGTGTAATTCCAGCGTTTGGGAATTGGAGGCAGGAAGATCAGGAGCTCGGAGTCAGCCTCAGCTATGTTAAGTGAGCTCTAGGCCAGTTAGGGATATGTGTGACCCGATCTTTAAAAAAAAAAGAAACGAAAATCTCCATTCAGTACTTAATACTCTTTTGTAAACATAAATTAAAGCGAGTCACACTGTTCCTTTAACCTTTTAATAGCTACTCATTACGTATAATTAGAGCCCAGGTCTTTTAGCCTGTGCTCTGCACAACCTGGCCCCAGCATTCTCCAGCTCTCAGCACTGCCCACTCCCCCCACACTGGCCATACGACCCTCCCCCCAGTTCCCAACACACACCCAAGTCTTTCCACCTCCCCACACGCTATCCCCTCTCCCCCAAATGCTTGTCTCCAATATCACCTCCATGTGCCCCTCATCTACCTACTCTAAGTCCACTTCTTCCCCTCTTTATGTATTATACTGCTACACAGAACACTGTTCTTAATCATGAATTATTTATACAGTCTTGATTTCCCTCTAGCCCATAACTTCTATGAGGTAAAAAGTCTTATCTTTGACAGTTCCCAGAGCATTTGATACACAGCCCAGGAACTGTCTCATACCAAATGCTCAGTAATTATCGGTTGACTGACATCATCACTGAATGGCTGGGTGGTGGTGTGCTCATCAAAGGCCCACAGCAACACATTTGCAGGTCTCTGGCTTGAAGGAACAGAGGACCGCCCAGCAGCAGCGGCCTATCCACATGAGGAGTCCAAAAAGCCTTCCCAGGGAACCAATGAAGATTTGGGGGCTGGTTTGGGGAAAGCTGGAAGGAGGCTGGGAGCACCGAGCTGTAGCACCCATGACCCTTACTCCTTCTCTAATTCAAACCATGGTTTTCAAAGGAACTCTGCCACGCAGGACACTGTTATGTAGTTTTCATGGCCTCTTAAGGGTTTGGAGGACAGCAGCTGCAAGATAGGTCAGGTAACTGGGCAGCTTGGTCTCCTAGCATCTAAGGAGTACGGTGCTTCACGGAATGGACAGAGACAGTGACTCCCCCAGGAGCCCCAAGACTTGACCGCCTAGGCACTCAAACAAGGCTACTCCAGAGGTTCCCAGAGACGGCAATAACCCTGGGAGGATTGGAAGGCTCGGCACGGGTGCCCGGGGACAGCTATAAGGGGATGCCACACAGGCTCTCGCGTCACCCCTGCCACGGCTACAGCTACAGCCTTAATGTCTTCAATTGCCATGAAAGCCCTAGCAGCCCTTGCCAAGAAGGTTCCCTGCCATCACACTCCAAACCACCAGTCTGGTGTCACTGAAGCCTAGAGGGCACACAGGGCCACCGCGGCACTACCACCTGGTCATTAGTGAAAGTGTCTCCCTCCAGGCTTCCCAAAGCAGAGAGGACTCTTTCCAGGCCTCCCTCCGGGGCTCACAATGTTAATTCTTCAGCTGGAAATTAAGGAAGCAATGTTTCTGAGGCCACCTAATGCCAAAATAGTGGCTGCTGGCAATTCTAGTATCTCTGATTCACCCCTGATTCAGGCACATAATAGGTACCCCCTACTGGTTAAATGCTTGTGCGAGCCAAGTGAGGAGGAGTGTTATAACTGCCAGGGACCCACGAGAGGCAATCTTCCTGTTTGTTTCTTTTGAGCTCATACACTTGTACACCGCAGGATGTAACAAGGGACTGGCAGAATCCTGTTATCCCCTGCTAAAGAACAATTGCTGGAGGCCTGCTCAGCACCTACCGATAACACCACCACCACCACCATCACCACCACCACCCCTTTCCTTCCCCTGACCACTGCACCTCTCCTGCAGCCCCTGATCACCCGGACTGGCGGGAGTTCAAGCACTTGGTGCAGAGTTATCGGCTATTGCGGCAACACCATCATGAACAACTGACTCCCCAATAGAAGGACCTGGGGAGAGAGCTTGGTGGGCAAGCTTAGACAAGCATTAGGACCTCAGCTTTATCCCCAGACACCCCTGTGAAAAAGTCAGGTATGGAGGCATGCACTTGTAATCCCAGCACTGGGAAAGCAGAGGCAGGAGGATCCCTGGGACTTGGCAGCCAGCCAGTCAAATCTAATTGGTGTGTACTAGGCCCTTAGGAAACCTTGTCTCAAGAAAACACGGGGGGATGTCTCAGTGGACAAAAGTTCTTGCCACAAAAGCTTCACAATCTTAGTTTAATTCCCATAAATCATGGTGGAAGGTTAAAATCTTCAACACTGGCACCACCACTTCCCCAGCCCCCAACACACTTTTTTTTCTTTAATTAAAAAAAAAAAGGAGAAAAACTAAAATCGACCTCTGGCCTCCAAAAGAAGCACACACACACACACACACACACACACACACACACACACACACGCACGCACGCACGCACGCGCGCACATATCCACAAAGGTGTGGTCCCCTCCCGGAAGGCAGCATATGCAAGGATAGTAGACTAGCAAAGACGTTGCCCTTTACACAGGCCTGGCTCCCCTTCATCTCCAAACCCCAAGGACACCTGAGAGACCCACACTGTGACCTACCTTTTGTCCTCTTCCACCTGAACGCCAATGGAGTGGAACTCTCTTCGGCTCCTGTTCTCGGTGTCCGAGTCTGAGATTGTCTCCACCTGGAGGCAGGATGGAGGCGTCATTGGCTGTGGCTAGCCAAGGAAACACTGGGCTCCCAGAGGACTAGAACGGCCAGGAGTGGCTATGCGCCAAGCTGACTGGTAAGTCCCAAATGAAAGAGAGTACAAGTATCAAGATGGAAGGCACTGAGTGCCGCTCAGTGCGCAACACTCACCAAGAACACGGTACCAGGGAAACGGAGATGGGCTGTTTGGAGGCAAGCTCATTCATCAATGACCAAGATGGGTCTACTTGCAGCTCAGGGCAAGTTGTTGGTTTGTTGGTTTGTTTGTTTAAAGGTCTGTATATGCAGAAATCTCTTTCGATCTCCGTTCACTTGTTCCCAACTACATAGGGTCAGAGCCTTGGATAGTTATTACTGCCAACCATACCTGCACCCCAATGGACGGCCGCCACTTCCGCTGCCGCGCCAGGCTCCTCAGCTCCTCCCGGCCGGGGATAGTCTTGATGATGAGTGTGGGGGGTTTGGGGCTGGCCCGGGGTGGCACCGGCGCCAACTCGAGGGTGCGTGCGCCCATGGCCGGGCCGTCCAGCCCGTCCGCGGAGCTACAGCGCCGGGCTGGGCCCTCTGCTGCAGTGAAGCTCTCATGGGCAGAGTCAGTGCTGCTCTGGGCGGTGATGGAGATGCGGGGTGGGGCCTGGCTTCCCGTCGGGATGGGGGGCGGGGCCTTTCTGAAGTTGAAGGCTGCAAACAGGAACGCAGGATGCAGGATAGAGATGGTGGCCCAGCATCCCCAGACAGCCGCACCCACGTGGTACAGAGGACCTTACAGCCAACGACCACTTCCGGCCTAATCCTACCCAGAGAGAAGCGATCTACGCAATTGGCGTCCAGGGACAGACAGAGAGCATACTTACAGGAGCCGGGCCTCCCTGAGACAGAGGCAGGGGCAGCAAGGAGGGGTAGGCAGTCGTCGTCTTGAGAGCAGCCGGCCTGGATGGCCCGGAGGTAGCTGTGGCTCCGCATGCGGAAACAGCCGGGCAGGTCCAGGGCGTCCACGGCCTGGGACTCAAGCTCCCCAAACACGGACCCGCACACGGCCTCCAGCTGCTGGTTGAACTCCTCGCTGAGCTGGTAGAGGACCAGGGGGACCTTTATTGAGATGCTGGGCTACAGTGGTATCAACTAGGAGCTTTGTTTTGGAGAACACTTAGGTCACAGAGGACGTGGCTCTGTGCGACTCTCTTCCATTAGGGGGCAGAAGGTTTCCCAAGTCTACCTTGGGGCCACCCTGGTCCATTCTTCCTCTGAACCCACAAACTCTGACCTACGCCTCCCTTCAGGAATGCTGCACAGGCCTCCACATTTGCCCCTCCACCTAGTCCCATCCCTCACCTTTCCCTCACTTGACCCAGTCAGAGTGAACCAGGAACTAATATTCGCCCTCCTGGACAGCTTCTGGGAACAGAGCAGTCTTCTGGAGAAAACATGTTTTATTATGGTTTTGTTTTAGCTTAGTTTGTTTGTTGCTCAAGCTCAAGCTCACGGTCACCCAGGCTGGCATCAGAACTCAGAGCAATCCTCTTGCTTTAGTCTCCCCAGTGTTGGGATCATATGTATTCATCACCATTCTTGGCTATGAACTGATTAAAAGCAACAGTGGAGACCTTTGCCAAAAGGCAGGTTGGGACCTGATGGGTAACGGAGCAAAGTTACCAACCTACAAGTGTCCCAAGCCTCTCCCGGCTGTACACAGCTACTAACTAGGACTCTCGTTGAACCCTCTGGCCACTGCCCTGTCCTCACTTTCATGGTTACGTCTATAGTACAGCACAGATACAAAGCCAAGCACCACTCTGCATGGATATGAACTTGACTGTGGGCTTCCACTCAGCCAAAGCATGAAGATTCCTGCATGGGCCACGGTGTGGATTCAAGATCTGCCACTTCCTAGAAGTGTGGCCTGGACATATGAAAATCTGGGGGCTTCAGTTTGCTCCTCTATCGAATGGGAGTGCTAATGGCACTGGCTGAGGGCTACAGAGAGAGCTGACATAGACACATGTCTTATGTCTTATCTGGAGCAGGTACTGGCACAGAGTGAGCCCTCGGTGGCATGCAGATACGCCAGGACTACCCGGTCAGCACAGGCCAGCTGCTCCGAAGAACTACAACGCTGCCATTACCGAGTCCAAGAGCAAAGCCCCTGCTGATGTTGTACAGAGGCCACTGGACGGATGAGGTTCTCAAAAACATCCCAGGGGGACTGTAACAGCAAGTGCATTTTGTGACATCTCCCTGGAAAGATTCAGGTCACCACAGTGATCTGCAGTCACAAACCTGAAAGAGTAGCACGGTCCCTGGGTAAAAGTACAGCTCAGTATTTCCCTAACCTGGCCTCCTCAGTGACGGGAGATTTCCCTAGACACTCTGCCCTGACTACAGCAGGCCTCTCCAGCACCATCTACCAACAGGCAGATGAAGGCTCATCTGGCCCAAGGATGCCAATCTGGCAAGTAGTAAAACTGAACTACAACCTTACTTCTTGGGTTCTCTGCAAAGCTGGTTGGTCATCAGAATCTCCTGGATTGTGGAACCTGCCCTCAAGCTAGAGATGCCACTCTCTACTTCTGCTGCCTGGATATTTAAAACCAAACCTGCTGGTTTAGAACTACACTCGGTGGCACTCGTGTAGACCCAAGGAATGACACAGAACTATTTGGACTTCTTCCTGTGACCTTCCCAAAGCAACTTCATTACCAGCATGCAGAAGTCCAAACACTACAGGTTCTAGATCCTGTAGCAACTGTGCAGGTTCTAGATCCTGTAGCAGGTACGTTCTCAGCAGCGGCTCTCCCATGATTCCTGTACCTGGCTCAGTCCTCCTTTCGAAAGCATCAAGGGCAGCTGGTGCCAGAGTCCCTCCGGAAACACAGGAGCTACACTAATTGCCATTCCTGGGCTTGAGGCACTGCCCACTGAAACTATTCAGCCCCAAGAGTTCTGCCTAGAGCACAGGGGAGCTGAGTTAACCCTGGCATTCTGGGTACTCTGGGCTCGAGTTGTTGGGGCCTCCAAGATGGAAGGAATCTCTGAAACTCCAATGCCCTGCATTTACCTCCAATCCTCTTCTGTGTAAAGCACCAGGCACACAATAGATGCTCAGTAAACACTGGCTACTATTATGAGCAGCAGCAAGAGTGTCTTGGGTCATATTGATAAGGCCACTCAGAATGAGAGGCCTCTCGGTCTCAGGGGTTGCAAGGCCCTTCAAATCCCACCCACTGATAAATATACTCTGAGTGAACTCCACCCAAAACAGACAGAGGGAACAGATAGAGGAAGAACAAGCAGTTCCCATCTTCCAATAGGACTGGCCAAGAGGTGACTCGGTCCCAACAAAGACAAGGGAACCACAGGCACATATAGACTCCGAGGAACGCAGTACATGAGCTGACCTATACCATTTATGATTATGAAATGATAACATTCTCTGTGAATACTGCTGTTACCCCTACATGGACTTGCACCCGACTTCTCCCAGAACCCACTTGCAGGAGAGTTAAAGGAGTCCTCTTGGGAAATGAGATCCTGAGTCTGACTTCAGCCTGAGTCAGCCTCACCAGCTGTTTCTAAGCATGCGAGACACAGAGAAGAAAATACTCGGGCTGGATCTAATTGGAAATTGAGCATGCTGGAGTTGGTGGGTCCAGCTGGGGGCCAGGCAATATCCTGGACACCTGAAGGAGGTTACTCGCTTCGGCTCACCTTGGGAAAGGCCTCCACTTCAAAGCGGTTCGCGACACTGGGTGAAACATAGTGTTGTTTTATATGCATAGCTGAGCTCACAAGAAAGCGAGATCAGTCCCCAGGGGATGAATGCAAAGAGGAGCCTGGAAAATCAGAATATGAACTGTGTGTGCCAATGCTGCAAACAGCCTGGTGGAGGCGGAAGGTTGGGGGCAGGGGCTACCGGTCTCAGCACAGAGGTCTAAGTTTTAACACCCACTCTGGTGCCGGAGTGAGACTTGGGGCCCGTGTGAAGCCCAAATGAGAAGCAGAAATGAGAACCTTCATAAACCTTTGATGATAATGTAGACGAGGGGAAAACATGCTATCAATCATCACCAGTGCCCGCGACAGGGAAGCCAGTCTGCAGCTGAGACACCAGGGAAGGGAAAGGAGGCAAATCCTCTAAGAAGCTGTGCACACAAACCGGTCTTCCCATAGACTCAGGACCGCGTGTGCACGGGCTTGCATGGCCCAGATTAAAAATGAACACCGAGCGCTCTTAGATCAGGACTATTCCAACAGAAACAGCCACAGAATGTATCCCAGGAGATCAGGCCTCACAGAAGCTGCTCTGGCCTTACCAAGAAGAGGCCACAGTGAAGACGAGGTATCTTTGTCTACATGTGCGATATCTCTGATAGAACCCTTCAGGGCACACACTGTACCCAGTATTAAATTATATTTAAAGGTTTCTAATTTAAATGATAAAACTGGATATGCATGGTGGTGAATGCTTATAGTCCCAACAGCTCAGAGGTGGAGGCCAGAGGATCAAGAGTTCAAGGTCATCCTCCACTACACTTCCTTTCTATACCAGCCTGAGTTAGGTGAGACCCTGTCACATAAAAAACAAATAAACAATAACAAAACCCCTGCAAAGTTAAAAATATAAGCAAGAACAAAACACTGGGGGAGTTCATAATAAAGATTTGAAAAGAACTCCAAGAAATTTCTTTAAAAAAAAAATACAACTCAGTGAGCCAGGTGGTGGTAGCACACACCTTTAATCCCAGCACTCGGGAGGCAGAGGCAGGCGGATCTCTGTGAGTTCCAGGCCAGCCTGGTCTACAAGAGCTAGTTCCTGAACAGACTCCAAAGCTACAGAGAAACCCTGTCTTGAAAAAAAAAAACCAAAACAAAACAATCTCAGTGAAATTTAACAATAGTTAACAATAGAGGACATTTTAATAAAGAGATAATACCAAGCAGAGGGAGGGAACATGAATGAAAGGTTGAGACACATGGAGGGAACGCCCCGGACACAACTAACCGGAGCTCCATATGGAGACACTGGGACGGGTGGGGAAGGCAATGTTTTAAGAGACGACGCTGACTAGGAATTCCCTAGACTTCCTCATGACTTCAGACAAAAAAGAATGAGAACAACAAATCCTACTCCCCAGACAGCTCTAAAGATGGACAGAGCTGTCAGAAACAACTATTTTGTCACTCTGAGGACAGACCAAAGGCACACAAGAGGGTATGTATGTGTCGTGAAAATCACCAAGCTTTGGGTGAGAAGGCAGGACTCCGGTCCTGTGCCCATGCCCCAAGGCCCCAGCTCTCAGGGACGCTGCACTCCAGACACTGTGCTACAGGCAATCAAAACAGCTGATGTGTTCTCACGGCCAGAGGCCCCTGAACTGAGCACTATCAGGAACAGTGTGTAGAGCAGAAAGGCCAGCAGCAATGCCAGGCTCTGGGGCTAGCAACAGGTTGAACGGCTAGACGGCTATGTTTAAATTTTTTCTATTGGTGTTGTATGTACATAATGTGTATGCACATTTGTGCTGTGGCACGGGTGTGGGGATCAAAGGACAACCGTGCCCTCGTCTCTAAGCTTGCACTTCAAGCACCGTTTGAGGCATCTCACTGGTCCTGGTCTGATCTCTTAAAGAGAATTCTGGGAATTCAGCAGAGAATGGTCTGAGAACCTGTACACCGTCCCCGCCATGTCCCTCAGCAGTGGAACGTGTGCACACGTGCAGGAAACACAAGAGCCCCTGGTGATGAATGAAAGCCAGAAAAGGCTTAAAAACAAACACAGGCTGAAAGAGGAAACCGCACTGGCTCAAGGGTTTTGAGGACAACTTCTACCCAATGTTTGGCCAAAACGAGGCTATGCAGCAGACACTGGAGCCATCTCTAGGAAACAAGACTTAAAAAGCAAAAGCAAAAAAAAAAAAAAAAAAAAAAGCAAAGACATCAGAGGCTGCGTGCTGCAGGAGAAGCAGACTTCACAGGTTTACTCCAGGAATTAACACAAATAAACAAAGCAGCAGCAATCTTTGGGAAGCAAAAATAAGAGCCCAGAATTGTCACACCATATTACCTAAAACGCTCGGTATTCAACAAAATATTATGTCACGCAAATAAAGAAAGCATAAATGGTCTCAAAATGTTGGGCTTATCGCACCCAAACTACAAAGAATTTATTATAATCATATTCTAAGAGCTAGAGGAAGCCATGTTTAAAGACTGAGAGGCGAGCATGGCAACAATGATTTCATGGCTAGAAGTCACAATAAACAAATGGGAAGGAGGAGGAGGAGTTTAGTCAGGGTCTCCTGGGAGTACCCAGGCTAGCCTTAAACTCACTATGTAGCCCAGGTTGACGCTGAAGGCAACATTATCCTGTATCGGCTTTCCAGAACTGTAGACATGCATCACTATATCCAATCCAGATTTTTTAAATTATTATGATGATTATTTTTAAATTATGCGTATATGTGCATTCAGGTGTCGTCAGAGGCCAGCAGAAAGCACTGGATTCCCTGGGGCACTGTAATCACAGCACGATGAGAGATCGAAGAACCAAACTTGGGTCCTCTGCAGGAGCAATATGCTCCATTAAGTGCCGCGCCATCTCTCTGGGCCCTTGTTATTATTAATTTGTTTTTTTTTCTTTTTTTGGTTTTTCGAGACAGCGTTTCTCTGTAGCTTTGGAGCCTGTCCTGGGACTCCCTTTCTAGACCAGGCTGGTCTTGAACTCACAGAGATCCACCTGCCTCTGCCTCCCGAGTGCTGGGATTACAGGCGTGCGCCACCACCGCCCGGCTATTAATTTGTTTTAAAAGAAGAAACAAATGGGGGAGCCGGTGAGACGGCTCAGGTGAAGGCGCTTGTCAGGCAAGCCTGTCTGCTACCTACCTTCCAACCCTGGAACCCACATCAAGGTGAAAGGAGAGACCCAACTCCATAAAGCTTCCCTCTGACCTGCACATGTGCACTGTGACATGTGTGTACACCAAAGTACACACCATACATACACATATACATCACACACACACACATTAAAAAATTAAAATCGCTCACACAAATTAAGGAAAGAAAAAAATATGCATTCAAGAGCTGAAAAGTTCAATAACTGAAATGAAGAATTCCATTGAGAGGTTTAATATAGGACACGGTCAGCAAACCTGAAGACAAAACAACATAGATTGTCCAATCCAAAGAGTAGAGAGGAAGACACTACGGAATAGAATGAGCAAAGCCTCAGAGACGCACGGGGCAACAGTAAGCATGGATGCCCCTAATAAGCTAAATTACATCAACCAGCCAGAGCTTTCTAAAAACAGTCCCTGGAGTAACTAAAGAACACACTTTAGGAGGAAGGAATTCATCTAGGAAGCGAGAATGGCACGGAAAAGGGCAGGCGACAGGAGCTTACACACCTTAGGAGTAATAGTGTAAAAACGACCAAGGCCCAGGAGTCCGCTCAGTCGGCAGAGTGCCTTCCTAACACGCATGAAACCCAGGGCTCGATCCACAGGACTGCATAAAACCAGCCCTACAGATCTGTCACCCCAGCGCTCAAGAGGCAGAAGCAGGAGGATCAGAAGTTCAAGATCATCCTCAGCTACATACTGAATTTGAAACCAGCCTGAGCTACGTGAGACCCTCATATGGCTCCTCGCAAGATGAAAATCAAATGTCACATGCCCTCCCCCAATAAACACCCTCAAAATGGACCATATACCTACAGTAAAATGCAGGAGACATTAATTTTGCTGTGATCTTGGATTAAACAAAGTTTCCATTTAATATTAAAACAAATTTTCTGGAAAAAAAATTTCGTAAAATATACCTCCATTAAATTTAACGTGATTTATCAGGGCCTGGTGGTGCAGGACTGTCATACCAACTGCTCAAGAGGCTGAGGGAGGAGGATAGTAACTTCAAGACCTACTTAGAAAGACAGGAGGCAGAGGCAGGCAGATTTCTGTGAGTGCAAAGCCAGCATGGTCTATAAAGCTAGTTCTAGGACATCCAGGATTTCACAGAGAAACCCTGTCTCAAAAAACCAAGCAACAACAATGACAAAAAAAAACCATTTATTAAAAAAAAGTTAAAAGAGTTCTGGGGGGCTGGCAATGGCTCAGCAGGTGAAGGACTTGAGTTCAGTCTCTGGAAAGAACTGACTCCCGTAAATTGTCCTCTGTCCTCCACATGCACACACGGAAAGACAGGGACACACACACATCACACTAAAATAAAAATATAATCCAAAAAGTAAAAACAAAAGAATTCTGGGGCTATAACGCAACAGTACAGCACGCTCCAGCACGTGTAAGGCCCTGGTACTGAAAGGAGAGAGAGAGACTGAGCGTGCACACTGTGAGGTGGCCCAGCGGGTAAAGGTGATAGCCACCACTAAGTCTGATGACCTCAGCACCCACATAGTGGAAAGAGCGAACAGACTCTCCCAAGCTGTCCTCCGTAGCGCACACGCAGGTAAAGACACACAACAAACAGATAATAAGTGAATACACGTAAAAAGAACGACAACACTAAAATGCCTTTTCTTTAACCAAGATGAAAACCCAAGTCCCTCAACAGAGGAAAGCACCGCAGCTGACCTATTAACACTACGCTTTCAGCATCTAGAATTTCAGGAAAATAATGTTTTCATGTGGGCATTGGGGAGAGAACCCTGGGCCTCATTTATGCTGGGCCGGTATTCCGTCGCCAAGCTTGAACCACTCTCCTGTCCCCAAATGAATTTCTATTGCTTAAAAAAGAAAAGGACGAGGTCATCAAAATTAAAGTCCCCTCAGGACTCTGCATTATTCAGAGAGAGAGAGTAGCAAACCTTGTCGGCTTCAGACTAAGTCAAGTCTGCACATTAAAATTACAGGAGTAACCATAAAGAATAAAATGGAATATGTAACTGTCAAACCAGCGTGGGATTTGGCAGAGAGAAGAATAAAGCAAACTCAATCAATCCAAAGACAGCAGCAAAGGAACAGAAAAGCGCCAACTCTTCTAGGTGTGCTGACATAAACCTGTCATCAGTGCTCAGGAGGCTGAGGCAGGAGGATGGTCACAAGTTCAAAGCCAGCCTGGGCTACACAGCAGTGATAAGCCAGCCTGTGTTACACAGTGAGAACCTATCATAACACAAATGAAAGACAGACCAACAGACAGACATAAGGGAAAGAAGAAAAGCATCATATAAAGCTGGAGAGAACGAGACAAGATGGCTCAGCTGGTGACGGTGCTTGCTACAACCAAGCCTGACAACCGAAGTTTAATCTCTGGGATCCACATGGTGAAAGCAGAGAACCAGTTCTTCCTCCATGTCGTCACCTGACCTCCACACATGCGCCCCAGCATGCACTCCCATACCGCAGCAGAATAAATGGAAAGCTCGCAAAGTAAGATGATAGAAATAAATGCAAGCCTATCAGCAATCACAATAAATATAAATGTACAAAAAACTCTCAGGCAATTACCGAATGGATGTAAGAGCAAATCTATTTAAAAAGACCTACCTGAAACATATGGGAGAAAACGCTTTAAAGCCAAAGACGGAAAGGGATGTTCAAGGCAAATACTAAAGAGAAAAAGCCACCCAGGAGGAAAAGCATCATTAGAGATAAGAGGGCAGCATCTCTGGTGCTTTAAGCCTCTCCCTCCTCTTCTGTAAAGCAAAGGCTCTAAGTCACACCTCCAGGAGAAACATGCCAAGTATATACACTGTTAGATAATGTAAAGTGGGAGGAAGAGAGAGGGGAGGAGGAAGGCGAGGAATAGGAAATGTTTGGAAGGTTTAGATTCAAATTTCAGAACAGTTGGAGGAGATCTGAATAAAAGAAAGTGAAGAGAGGTTTCCTGGGATCGTCTGGGAAGGAGACATCTAGGCAGGAACAAAAGCTAAAGTCCCAAGGCTGGAGTCGAGCTCCCGTATCTGGGGAGCAGGTGTGGTGGAGGAAGGGAAGGGAACGTGCTGGAAGATGGACAGGAGTTAACACCAGCCAGCTCATACAGGGCTCTGTAAGCCCCGGGCAGCTCCTCTGAGCAAGGCGAGGGCTCTGAGCAGGAAGGTAAATAGCTGTCGTGATATTTTTAAATAATTGTTCTGGCTACACTGACAGAGAATGAGCTGCAGTCAGGACAAACACAAGAGACCAACAAGAAGGCAGTGCGACAGCCCTGACCAAGACAGGGGGGCACTTGCAGTGAAGTTGGTGAAGGGTGGATGGGGCCAGAAATACCGTGAACAGGATTGGCTGAGGGACCAAAGGAGACAGCATATGTAACAGACAGAACAGTCTGACTTCATGGATTGCGGGTATAACTCTGTGATGGCTTGTGTGCTCAACAAGAGAAAGGCTCTGAGTTCAATCACAGCTCTGGAAGGAAGGAATAGAGGGAAGGAGGGAGAGAAGGAGGGAAGGAAGAAAGAAGGGAAGGAGGGAGGGAGGGAGGGAGGAAAGAAAGACCAAAAAAGACTGACTTCAGACTTTTGGACCATAAAGTCCTAGAAAAACAAACCTGCCATTATCTGAAAAGGCGATGGCAGTGGATGGAGCATAGCTCTGAGGAGGAGGAGAACTGGGGGTGTCTGTAGCAGCCATCCAAGTGTGTTCCAGTACACGGTTCCATGCACACGCCTGGTCTCTCAGGGAGGCTTCTGGAACTATGCATCTGGGAGTCAACAGGCTCTCAGTAATACTCAAAGCTACAAGCCTGGATGAGGTCACCTACGGACTGGGTGCTGAAAACCGAGCAGGGACAGAGCCCCAGAAAACTCAGGTGATATCCTGAGACGCAGATTGAGAATTAGCCTTCGTCAGGGGAAGGGGAAGGGGGCGTGACACCCAAAAAGCCACTAGAGAAAAGTGTCCCAGGAAGAAGGGTCATCGACTATGTTAGATGTCACTGATCGTCAAGGAACACGAAGACTGGGTATTAACTAGTGCACTGGGGGCAGAGGCTGGCTTGATGCAGAGAGACAGCTGTGCCAAATCGGAATTCAACTGAGGAAACGGAACAAAGAAAGGGGTTCTGAGAGGCTGCCGAGGCTCACAATAGGAGCCGATGGACGGTCTTCTGCGTGGCTTTTTGCATTTCTCTCTCCACACCCCCCCCCAGCAAACAGTAAAAATAGCTAACCTTTACTGAGCACTGGCTATGTGCCAAGAGTGCTATTATGATGCTTATTTTTAAAGAGGGAAGGAAGGGGCTCAAAAGTCATGTAACTTGCCCCAGGTCACTTGGCTGGTAAGTAGTTCAGCCTCTATTCAACCCTATCTTCTACACTCAAATATCAACTACCATGGCCTCCATTTCATGAAAAAGAAGGCCCACACTTTATAGAAACCACTTTATTCTTTTTGAGAGAGAGTTTCCTGGACCCCAGAATGGCCTCCAACTCGCTGGGTAACTGAGGATGACCTTAAACTATCGATCTGTCTCCTGAGACAGGCATGGGCCACCACACGCAGTTTTATGCAGTACGGGGATCGAACCCAGGACTTGGTGCATGCTAGGCAAGCCCTTTGATAACTGAGCTACATCGCCAGCCTGGGAACTCAATTTTATAAAACATCAGTTTGGAGCCAGTACCTCACATTTGAATGATGTTTTCTGCTGAATTTCCACAAATCCCCTGAGAGTTATCTTACACTAATACCGTCCTTGGGTTTTGTTTGAGATTAGAGTCTTACTAGTAACCAGGGTTGGCCTTGAACTCACGATCCAAGATTACAAGAGTGCTGGGATTACAAGCGTGTGCCAGCATTTCTAGTTAGCTCTTATCATCCCAAAGACGAGAGGAAACAGAGGCGTTGAAAGGGAAGGTAGTCCAAGGGAATGGAGGTCGTGGCAGCAGAACTCAGACCCAGACAGCCTAGGAGACCAGCTCTGCCCCTGTCTTGTCTGTACCTTTCACTTATGAGTCTGGTGCAGTGAAGCCTGGAGAGGGCCCGAGAGCCACAGAGAAAGGATGCTGTCCTTCCCAGCACACTCACCACTTTAACCACACTTGGTGGGTTCTTGGGGATCTCCAAGAAGCTCTGGAAGTCATAGGCAGCTTTCAAGGTTTCCCTAGAACCAGGCTTGCTTTCCCTCCAAGGACAGACTGACATCGCAGTGTAGACAGAACACAGAGCTGACTTCCCTTTCTTACCCTTCCCTCCGAATAGACAGGGCCACCCCCTACCTGTCCAGTGGTGAGGGAACGGCTGTAGCCAGGGATGGAACTCCGGGGATGGATCCGGGGTGGGACACAGCAGCTGCAAAGAGCAGATGCCAGAGTCAGAACGCGAGTGTGCTGGGGAGAGGGGCGTGATAATATCAGAGCCTCTGACTAGGTTCTGATCCTCTTAACAACCCCCCACACACACACACAACAAAAAGACTCCCCAGGAGACTTAGGGTAAAAGGTCTCTTCCCCCCACAACAGAAACACTAAGACAGAGACGGACTCCACCCCATATGGAGCAGAGCAAGCTGGTCTGTTGAAGCCTAAGCAGGGCTACCCATGCAAAACCCACAACATACAGTTCCCGCAGGAACTCAGAATCATCTCCAACACCCCCGCCCCCACCGTCCTTACTTGATCCTGGCTGTGTCCACGCTGGAAGAGCGGCGGGAGGCAAAGCGTCGGGCGAGTGCTTTGGGAGATGTCTTGGGGCTACCGTCTGAGTCTCCACTCTCCTCATCCCCCATGGCTTTGATATAGCTGCCGCTCCGCATCCTGCGACAGGGGATCTCCCCATCCTTGCCACCCGTGGGGTAACCCCCCCAGTCATCTTGCGGCACCTGAAAGGACAAGGGCCTCTACCTCTCAGACAAGACATCCTCCAGCTCAGAGGAGAGGGTGTTCTTCCTCCCACCGCCAGCAGGAGGCGCTCCGTCCTGCTGGGGGAACAAGTTACACTGAAGAGATCACAAAGCACCTAGATGGGATGTCTTAGGGTGTTCCTCTCCCTTGTAGGAGTTGTCACATCATCCTCCAGAGACCTTTAGCCACTCAGCAGAAGGTCAGCTAAAGAGCCTAGAGTGACAGATCGGATGCCAAGACATCGAAGCCCGGAGGCCTGAGTGGCCTGTCAATCATCTCCCCCTATGTCCAGCATCACCTGACCTAGGTCACCTTTCACCTCTCCTCTTCATCCTGTTAACATGTTTCCGCTCCCTATCCTCTGGCTCTCTCCTGGTTCTCAGGGAACTACAGAGGCACTTTCCACGGTCTAGACCGAGGCTACATGGTCAGGAGATCAGGGCCCAGGCAGAAGCTCAAGTGGCAGGAGGGAAGCTAATTAGGCGGCTGAGGCTGTTATGCAGGCAAGGGATGATGCGGCCTAAATGAAGACAATGAGAATAAGGGGGAGAGGAGGAGAGGAGGACGCTGTAGAGAGGTGGTGAGGAGCATCAGTGAGCCTGATTAGCGGGGGAAGGAAGAGGAGCTGAGAGGAGCCCATGATGACTGAGAAGAGTGATGGCTAAGGACCCGGGAGTGGGAGTACTGTCCTTCTCTGAGCCGCAGAACTCATTTGGGACAAAGGGGTGACGGGTTCAGTGTTGAGTACCCTGAGTCTGGCCTAGAACTGAGGTGTTTGTTATGCTTAGTCTTGGGCTTTGCTGGGGGAGGTGGGCTAGAGGCAGACATGCAGAGAGCAAGGGTGGCAGCCAGATGCCCAGGAGTAAAGGAGACCCTCCCTGGAGGGGGGGGAGAAGAGGTAAGGGGCTGCGGATAGACCCACTGGCATTTTAAAAAGGACTGCAAAGAAAGGAAAGGGGGACCGTGACATCACCTGAGAAGGAGTGGGCAGAGGGGTAGGAGGGAGTCGGGAGAATGCCATGTCACAGAAACGAGACATTTCGGGAAGAAAAGGAGTCAATTATGTCAAATGCCACAGTGCTCTCCGAGGTGAGTAACTTGTGCTCTGGAGTTAGGAGACCCGGTGCAAAGGCTTGCCCTGGCGCTTGCTAGCTAGGTGAACTTGAGCTAAGCTAATTATAAGCGCCAAGTATCAGTTTCCCGGTCGGTAAATTGGTAAAAGTAATTATACCTACATCAGAACGGTTGGTGGGAAGGATAAACAAGCAACACAGAACGCCTAGCGCACGGGAACCACTCAGTAAATGGTGGCTACTATTATAGGCATTGAAGGCACTGTTGGGCGCTGCGGTCCAAAGACCACTGGTGACCGCGACCTAGAGCACTTTCGAGGCAGGGTGTGGAAATCTGACTGCGCTGGAAACTGAAGGGAAGCGAGGAGAGAAATCTACACTCCACGGACTGTAGACAGGGATGACAGGACGTGGTAGGGGGCGAGGGTCTGGAGAAATGTCTCAGGATCAAAGCAGCTGTGCCAGTCAAGAACGTCTCTAACAACAGGGGCAGCAGAGGGATGAAGGGGCTGAGGAGCCCTGGTGGAGGAGGGAGGGACCAACCCGGCAGGGGTTGGAGTCCATGATGGTCACCTAGGCTGTGAAGATGGGATATAAGGAGAGAAGGCTGGGGAGGCAGCAGGGATGTAAAGCATACAGTAGACGGAAGTGGTTAACAACAGGGCGGGTCTGGAGGCTCCAAGAGGAGCAAGGCTGAGAGAGGGGGGACTCACGGGAAGGCTGAAGGTGCAGGGCAATACTCTCATAAGGGAGCGGGCTCACTGAGCGGCCAGAGCTCCATCAGAAGGAAGATGGGAGCAGAAAAGAAATGAATGAAGCTGAGGGGGAAGCGGGGATCCAGAAAAGACTCAGAGTATCCAGTGAGAGAAACCGGGCTTTTGTTAAAGGGGCAGGAAGCTGGGTGTGGCAATGTATTACTGCTCGCTGTAGGTGGAGGCAGATGGAGACAACTCGGGCTAGACAGTCAGTTGGAGGCCACCCTGGGATACATGAGACCCTATCTTAAAAAGAAAAAGAAAAAAAGAGGAGGTAATATCCTAATGAAGACACCAGGTCAGGTCACACAGTCAGAGTGAGCCACCTCCCCCATCCCCCACTTCTGTGCCAGGAAAGTATAGGCTGTTTTGGAAAGGTCCACGCAGCCTTCAGTTCACCCACAAATGGGCTCAAGCCCCATCCTGTTAGGATGCTCTGGAACCCCAGGCTCTGCGTGCCATCCCCGCCCCCATCCTCTAGAGAGGAGTGGCGGGAGGCCAGCGAATGGGACAGCCAGGGCGCGCACTGCCACACTGCAGCGCTCCCACTCCACGGCCACTGCGGAGCTCCTTGCTCCTCCGCAGGACACTGTGAGGAGCATGTTAAAAAGAAAGCCCCCAGGGAGGTCAGGCCAACCCTGGAGCAGCAGCAGGGAGCAGCAAAACGGTAGCCAGGTCTTGTGCCGGGGGAGGAGGGGCCCCTGCCACCCAGGAAGCTGACCCACACAGCTCAGATCCCAGATGTCTAGTCCTGTTTTTCCTATGGTCCAATCTGCTCTCTTGGGCTTCCATGAGATTCCCCCAGGAGGGTACTAACGTGAGTACAACTGACAGGCAAGGCCAACGTCACCCCAAAGGCTCACGCAAGCTCACCTCTCCATGCCTTCCGACACGCTGTAGGATCTTTCTGGAACACCTTCGATCTGCATTTGACTAACTCCAGCTCCTCACAGAGATTCAGCTCTGGAGCCATTCTGCACAGAAGCTTCCCCCAGCCAGCCCTAGCCACCACCCACAGGTGAGCAAGGAGCCTCCTCTGTGTTCCCACAAGACTCGGGATTCTCTTCTGTCACACAGCTTACCATCTGCTCCCTGGGCTACTGTGAGCTCTCGGGCAGCAGGGACCCTGATCACTGTATCATGAACGAATGTGGATTAACAACCTAGGAGAAATGCGGACTTTGGAGATACCCTTAAGTCTGCCAGATCGCCAAAACTTGTACCGATTTTTCCTCCAAAAGTGAAAGGAACAATAACAAAATCAGTATGGCTTGGCTGAAGCTAAAACAAAAGCCCCAGAAAAGGGGTCAGAGCTCCTAGCCTTGGCAAAGGGACCACAAGGTTGTATGGGAGAACTCCTCAGCCATCACTGTGCCCTGCCTGTAGGGACAACAGGATTCACTCCTTTGTGTCACCAGCCTTGGAAAACCCCCAACATGCATGCCTCCAGGCTCCCCCGTCATTTCCTGGACTGTCCCACCACACCATAGCCCAGAATGACAGCTCCCAGGAGAGGCGTGTTCTGGAATCTCATCTTCACATTCCAATAACTGGACCAACTGGATTTGAGTATAAAAGGTCTAGGGAAGGGCTCGGGGCAGGATGAACTTCTCTCCGGCTGCCAGGCTCCAAGGCAGTACTCTAGGTCATGCCACTCTGCCCCATCCGCTGCCTTAACCTCATGTTGCCTTCAACAACAGAAGACAGAGGTCAGCGCATCTTGTCCTAATCAGAAGGTCAAGACGTCTTCCTGCTCTTGGCATTCACGCTCAAATTAGAGCAGTCCCGTCATTGTACAAATGAATAAAGTAAAGCCCCAAAGGGGACCCAAGGCATGGCAGAGGCAGAGCCTCCTGCCTTCAAGACCTCCAAGTACAGGGACAGCTGGATTCCACCCAGCCACGTCCACTGTTCCCCAGTGGACCAGACTGGTGAGGACTCAGAACATGGTTTCCCGCCCCACCAAGCCTCACCTGCAGATAGTGATAAGTCCTGGCTTTGGCCTTGGTCTCTGGACCCAGGAGCCCCTTGCCTGGCCCGGCCCCTGGGTATCCGTCCCGGCCCTGGTTGACCATCATGGTATGCCAGGCACTTCGCTTGACCGACTGTCCATCCAGTGACATGGACATGCCAGTGCATGCAAGGCAGCGGCCTTCTGACCCGCCCGAACGGCCCTTGAAGCTCAAGTCCCGGTAGGACCCGTCTGGAGCGTCCAGGCAGAAGGGACCCCCAGGCTCTCCAGGGGGCCTCCCACCCGCCAGAAAGCCACTGTCACTGTCCAAATTGTCATCAGAGCTCCACCAGCCTGTGGCCTTGGTCTGGTGGCGCCCATCCCCCTTGCGGTCCTTGCTCTTGCTCCGTTTGCCGTGCCGGGACTGGTGGTGGTGGTGATGGTGGTGGTGATGGTGGTGGTGAGAGGTGTGAGGGCCTCCAGAGCCTGGGCCAGGGTAGCTGTCTCCCCCAGAGCCACCTCTTCCCTCGGCCTTGGGCCCATTATAGTCTCGCTTCCCGGGTGCCTCCAGAGAGTGGGACTTGGCAAAGAGCTTCTGCACAGAGTGAACCAGGTGCCGGATGCGGCTAGGACTCTCGCTGCGAGCCTCAGGGGTAGGGCCAGATCCAGGTCCAGGCCCAGGCCCTGCTGGACCTCGCTGGTATGGGAGTGTGTGGAAGCCATCTTGTTGAACTGGTAACTGCTTTTCAAACTGATCCAGGAGTGTGGGAGGCAGGCGGGTGGCACCCTTGCCCTGTGGGTGGCCTACACAGTCTTCACAGGTGTCGAAGGGGCCCTGGCCGGGGTACATCCTGGGGAAGGTACTGCTGCCTCCCCCGGGCCCCACCCCCCCTGGGCCTCCCTCAGGGCCTACGGATGATGGGCCCTCACTCAGGCTCAGGGGCCCTTCTGGAGAAAGGTGTCCCAGGCCAGCTCTTGGAGCACAGAAGCGGGGCTCGGTGGAGAAGGCCTCCCTGGAGCCCAGCAGGTACGGGGCCCTGGCAGCTGGGCCCACGTCCATATGCTGCTGGTCAGCAAAGCGGGCTGGGCGGGGATGGCTGCCTCGGTCGCCATGGTAACCCCTCATGGCCTCAGCAAAGGCTCTTCATATTGTTGGGGGCCAGGCCCCAGGAACCTCCTGAGAAAATAGGGAGAAAAAGGATTTGGACTGAACAACAGGCCACTTCACCTAAAATCATCTTTCACTAGGCACCGTGGCATCCCTGGTGGTAGTGCATACCAATTTATTGTGATTAATTATACTATCTCTCCACACAGGGACTGAAAAGTCCTTAAAACAGTCATAACAGACAAAGAGACAAGGGCGCAAAATAATTCCATCATTCATCAGTGCGGCAAATTTGATAAATACTTATTCACGAGAGGGAATGCTTTCAGCCAAATGGGCTTTTAAATATCCTTAGATTATCAAAAACAAAAGGAGACCCAAGCAGACATACAACAGAGTCAAAGAAACCCATCATTAGGTGAACTGGCTTTTAACACGCTAAGCTGTAGCAAATTGATCCACAGCCATCCCTCTGCCCCAACGCTATCCCACAACCCTCTGCTGCTGATGTCAGGCCTTGGAGACAGAGCACCCAAGCGCCATGATGGAAGACGACACTAACTTCAAGTCACATCTCCATGCCACTCCCTAACACCCCTCCCCTCCACCTTGAGAATTCCATCGGCAGGAAAACCTGAGTTGATTCCGTCTACCTTTGCTGGCTTCCAGACACTCCCCACAGCCCACCCCTTGCCATCACCCTTTGCCACACTCCCTCTCCATGGAGGGCACTGCAGAGGCAGGAAAGACTCCAGAGAAGGAACGCTGGTTAGACCAGACATCACGTGACCACTAGACTGAGACTGGAACCCAGGAGTTCTTACTCCCAGGAACAGTGGGTGAGTGAGGCCAGGAGCCAGTGGAGAAGCCACTGTGAACCAATATTTCTGGCCCCCATCCCAGGCTTGCCAAGGCTACAGGACAGGAGAGGTCAGCTCTCAGCAAGAATTGCCTCCCATCAGGACTCCAGGAGCTGCCAGGACAGGAGCTACGGGCAGGAGGAGGTGACAGCAGGAGGGACAGGGACAGAGGATCTGGCAGACGGAGCCCTCCCCCATCCCAGACCAGCTCCTGGGCCATCTGCTGACTAGGAGAGGACAGCCTCAAAGACTCCAGACAGCAGCACCTCCTAAAACTCCAGCTCCCTTCCTCCCCACACCGACACCCCCCCCTCACCCATCCTGCTCTGGCTTCTTCCAGACCCTGCCCGCAGCTCGGCTCCTCCTAGTTCCCTAACACTAGTGATGCACGGGGCACTGTGCACACCTCACTGTCTCTAAGCCGACAGAAAATCCTGTCATGTAGACATTATCCACACTTACCATGAGAAAATGGAGCTCAACATGGGGAGATGGAAAAGCCAATAAATGGGCTGAGTCACTTCGAATCAAATATTTGGGTTTGAGACTCTGAATAAATCTCCATCTCCCAAATTCCCTAATACTCACCATCCGGGGTGTCCCATCCTTGACGTCAGGATCCCCACCACGAGGTAGAATCCTAACTTCAGCAGGCGCAGGACCACTGGCTCCTGACAGACAAGAAAGAAGGCAGCAGTCACACTAGAGGAGGAATGAGGTTTCTCCTGGAGTCCTCAGGACAGGTCTCTGGCCTGACAATTTTCTTTCCCAACCCCCCAAACCAGGACTGGTTGGATACCCCATGATGCAGAGGCTTCAGACCCTCAGGGAAATGAAGTTGGCTTCATTATGCAAATGTATGCAAATGCACTCACAGGTTGGACTACCTCCAATTGCAGGTGTCGGTGTGATCTGTCTATGGTGTTGAGCTAGAGCATTTTCATTGCCCTTAAAGATGGCTGCATTCCACAGACATCTGTAGAGCGCCTACTGCAAGACAGACTAAATGAGAAGTGTACTGAGGTCATTTAAGAGTGGCCCCGTCCTTAAAGGGTCTGAAGCCTCAAAGGACAGAATTATTGGGTTCCTATATTCTGGCACAAGCTGTTCCTTCCTCTTTGAATCGCCTCTCATCTTCCCACAAGCTCTCCTCCCGGCTAACACTTACTCATATGAAGCCTCACCTTCCCATGGAGACTTGCTGTACTCTTTATTCTGGGTTATGCCTCTCATTTGGGCTTTTATGACACTCTGGGTACCCCCAAGGAAGCAGCGAACATGCTCCATTGAAATTGTTTGCTTCAGTCTCCATCTCCCCCAACTGCCACGGTCTCCAGCAAGGCAAAAAAATAGGCCCCGGCCATCTCTGACTCGAGCCAATGCTAAGTGGGTGTTTGTCTGAGTAGATGAGGAAATGTCTGTGCCCGAGAGAGAGGACAAAATGCTAGGCTAGCTTGAACTAACAGCTAGACCAGATTCAGAAGATAACAGTCAAGGAAGGCTTCCTGGAGAAAGATGTATTTGAAGTATATTATGGGTTAGAGAAAGGTGGGTGTGGGATGATTCCCAGAAAACAGTGGGTACAAGGTAGACAAAGAATGCAAATACCAAATTCTGAGGGGTGGTCTGGGAAAGTTCCAGAAGGTGGTTAGGGTTTGGCAAATACTGGGAGAGAGGAAGAGGGGGAGAGAGAGAGAGGGAGAGAAAGAAAGAGGGAGAGAGAGAGAGAGAGAGAGAGAGAGAGAGAGAGAGAGAGAGAGAGAGAGAGAGAGAGAACGACTCTGGAATATGCGGCAGCCTTGACTGGGAGGACTAATGAAGCCATTATTAGACACAGAGATGTCAGAAGGAAAAGCTAGCTCTGTAGGCATGATTAATAACAGTGAAAGAGGCACACTCAGACATCAGGACGAACTTCCTGGCCCCGAGGACTGTGACACAATAAAGAAGATTGTGGAAGTTGGTGGAATCTTCTAGAGAGTAAAGGTTCAGACGTGTGCAGCTCCCAGCTCCGGGGCCTGGACCAAAGGAGCTATTGGCTATCTTGCCTAGAGGAGCACGGGAGTAACCTTATTGATACCAAGAGCCTGACTCTATGGCAATTCTTCTTCATTGTCCTTTTGCTAGGATAACAGAGGGGAGTTCAGACCAAGATGGTTTAAGCTCTCATAGAAAACCATTTGAGAACCAATTCCCCCCTGGGGTGGAGCTTCGACTAGCCTGGACCTTTGTCCGTGGCATATTCCTTTTGCTGCCCCAAGAAGGACATAGATGCAAGACTCACACCACAAAGGCCACTTTGGCTGAACCTCGTGCCATCCCGTTTACCTTGCCTATATTCATACCAAACTGGAACCTCACACTGAACTCCCGGATGCTGGGTGTTTGCAGATGGCCCTCCCACGACCTTCCCACACCTGCTGCCACCAAGTTGCTGGGCTGCCATCAAACTGCTTTGTTTTGCTTTGGTTTTGTTTTCTTCTTCTTAAGATTTATTTTATGTGCACGAGTGTTTTGCCATCATGCATGTCTGTGCATCACCCATGTGCCTGGTGCCTGCCAAGGTCAGAAGATGCCGAATCCCCTGGAACTGGAATTGCAAATCACTGTGCGCTACCGTGTGGGTGTGGGAAACAAACCCAGAGCCTAGCAAACAGTCTTAACCACTGAGCCAACTCTCCAGCCCTAGGACTCTTTCTATAGCCAAAGATGACCTTGAACTTCGATCTGGCTGCAACCACCCACTAAGTGCTGAGATTAGAGGTGTGAGCCACCCCATCCAGCTAGCCATCAAGTTCTTCACAAACTTGATTCTCAGTCTCACCAATCCACGTTCCTTTAGCTCTAGTCTCGGACAATGACTCCTCTCCAGACAGACACCTCGCACCCATGCCCTACAACAGGAAAGAACTGTCTAGCAATAAAACACAGCCCCAGGACCAGGTCTATGGTATCAGACAAATGGTATGGTCTTCTAAATTTAATAACACCTGCTCACACATCACGCAGGACTTCGGCGAACATCAAATGACACAGTGCACATGGAACCATTTTAAAACCCTGGAAGACTGGGGCCAGTGAGATGGCTCAGTGTGTAGAAAAGCACTGGTGGCCAAGCCTGACAACCTGAGTGGGGCCCACAAAGAGACCACAAAGGGAAGGAGAAACAGATTCCCAACAGTTGACCTCTGACCTCCACATGTGGCTCATGGCATTTGTGCATGCCCCCATGAACACATACACACACACTAAATGAGTAAATAACAAAATTAAAATTTAAACCCCCAAAGATTGCACAGTGTAATCGCTAACATAACACCTTTATTTGTTCATTGTTTTCCATTTTCAAAGATGTGTTATTTTCAATTATGTGTATGTTGTATGTCTGTGTAGGGTATTCACATGTGAGTACTGATGGTCACAGAGGCCAGATGTCGCTCAGCCCCCTAGGGCCGGAGTTACCGGTGGTTGTGAGCCACCCACATGGTGCTAGGAATTGAACGTGGGTCCCCTGCCAGTGCACTATGGCTCTTAACACTGAACCGTCTCCCCAGGCCATGCTTTTTTCTTTTCCTTTTTTTATTGAGACAGGATTTCGCTTCATATCCCAAGCATGGAGGCCCTCTTTCCTCAGCCTCTTGAGTGTTGAGATTATGCATGTGTTCAAGAAAACCCACCAGGAGCCTTTATCTGGGGGTATAGACCCTTCGGCTAAATACAAGTTACTGAAGAGGATATTCCATTCCTGTATTTCTTAAAGGAAAAAAGAAAATTTCATCTCCTGTAGCCCAAGTCAGCTCTAAATTCCTTACACAGCCAGAAACGACCTTGACTTTTTGATCCTCCTGCCTCCACCTCTAGAGTGCTGGGATTTTACGCAATGGGCCACCACACCCAGTTTTAAAGGGAAGACTGAATTATGAACTGGCTTCCTCCTGTGCATTATGTATGCTTCAGATCCCATGTCTCCCCCTCAGCCCCTACCTCATTACTAAAGACAATGAATGGGAAGGACTAGCAAGTGAGGAGAGGCCTCATCGTCCAATCCATCACCACTTCCTATGGATTCTGTTTCCTAAAAATAGCCAAGCCCCTTAGTTCCAGACCCACCAATCACTGTTGGCTGTGTGGCAAAGACAGATTCCCAAACTCCTTTCCCTTCCCAGGCTCCCTTGTGATGACGCCAGGCCATTCCATTGTGGTTAATGATTGATACACAATAATATGAGGTTCCTGGGGGAAAGTCTGCCTTTGTGACAAGGGGTGGGGCTTGCTGGTGCTATCCTTCCTCCCTTGCTTTCTGGCTGGAATAAGACAGCAATGGCCAGATCTAGGGTATCTAGCTCAGCATGAGAGAAAGGCTTAGATCATCGCAGAGATGTTAGTCCTGACACCATCGCGCCATGGAACCAACACAAGCGATTGCCTTTCTCCAGGCCTATATATGATAAGGAACACACTATTTTAAACCACCGTTAGCCAGATTTTCTGTATTTGTGGCAGAAAGTAGCGCTACCAAATCCAGCTGCACCTCAAGCATCACCTTCTGCTGGGACATATGCAGGAGGCTCCTAACTGATCTCGCTGTTCCGGTAACCCAAATTATCACTCGGAGATGCAGATGTGACCATGTCACGTCTCGGCTCCCTACTCTTCACCAGTGTCCCTGGGTTATCATCTTAACTTGGCCAACTGAGCCTGCACGCCTTCCTGCTTTCCCAGCATCCTCTCCTCACACGCTCCCCCTCTCCCGCACACTCTGCTTCAGCCAAGCCAGCCTTTTCTCTATCCCATGATCCCTCACACCATGGGACCTACTCCGCGTCCAGAAAGCTCTTCCCCACCCACCTCTGCCTGGCTGACTTCTGTGCGCCCTTCAGATCTCAGCCCAGTTGTTGCTTCTTCAGGGAAAGCTTTTCTCTGGCCTCCCTGACTAGGTCAGATCCCCCTGCTGCTCGCTCTCAAGGCATCGTGTACCCTGCTCTTATCCAGTTGCCATTTTAAATCTGTGTGATTCCATGACTGCCCGTCCCTCCCAACAGAATGTGAATTCCACGCAGGAATTCTGACCACCCTCAGTGCATCCCCGCCCCCACCCCGCCCCTGGGCCCCTAGGCACAGTGCTTGGCATGTAGGAGGCATTTGCAGCATGAAGGTGGCCTGAAAAGACAAGGTCCTTTCACTTAAGGCATCCTTGTATTTAACTCCCAAGACTAGACTATCATTCCTCCACACGCTTCCATCTAAAGAAAAAGAAACTGAGGCTTGGCCCTACCCAAGATCACACTGAGAGCTGATATTGCAAAGCCCACATTGCCCAACTCCACACAGTCTGATGGCTTGGCTACTGCCCGTGCTATTAGCCCAGAGAAGTTGAGCTTACGAAATGTCATTCAAAAGTAGCAGGTATTAAACAACCAAACAAAGACTTCACACATCCCACAGAGCTAATGAGAGCCTCGTTTACCATTTTCCCCTATGTGGGGACTCTAAGTTTATACTAAGTCCAAGGTCAAATAAAGAGAATAAAGGAAACCTCCTGAAGTTGGTTCCCTCTCTCTCTCTCTCTCTCTCTCTCTCTCTCTCTCTCTCTCTCTCTCTCTCTCTCTCTCTCGTCTCTAACTCACATGTATCAACCTTGAATCTGTGGTCACCTTGCCTCTACCTCTGAGTCCTGGGCTTAGAGGCAGGCCTGAGCTCAGGTCTATGCGGTGCTGGGGACCAAACCACGGGGCTTTGGCTAGGCAAACCCCTCTACCAATTGAGCCACATCCCTAGCCCTGTTTTCTCCATTTTACCATATCAAGCCACCTTTCCCATTCCATGACCCCGACAGCTGCCCTGTGGGCCATGTGAACCTGTGGGTAGCGGAGGCAGCCGCTTCCACAATTACCTATGGCTGGCTGGGAAGTGGAAAGAGAGGGAGCCTGGGCAGGTGCCGTGTGCGACAGGTTCTTCTTTCTGTAACAGACCTCAAATCTATCTGGGAATGGAAGAAGTGGCACAGATGCCGTCACCAAGAAATTACCCAATTTAGCACCGACTCCACAATCCAGCAATTAGTTTCTTAAACCGGAACTTGCTGGGGGCTGCCAGGCTGGAGAGGTTGTTGTTACAAATCTCACTGGGAAGCCAGCTGTGTAATTCGCCAGGAGGCTGTCACTGCCCTAAGCAATTACCTTCCAGAAAAAGAATGGAAATGCCGAAGAAGTCAGGGTACTTCCTCCTTTGCCCCAGGGCCCTGCCTGCTCCAGACCTTGGTGACTCCCAGAGCCAACACCACTCCCATCCCAAGATCAAAACAGTCCTGGGTGCAGGCCTGCATCTTACTCTCTAGGTTCAAAGCCCTTTCTTTTTACATACTAGCTGTGTGTACAGGGACCAGGGATGGATGGCTCGTACACCATTTTCTCACCTATAAAATGGGCACATCAGAGTCATCATGAATGTGCTAATGACGTGGTTAATGGTAAATCGCATCCACTCCTTAGCACTGGAAATAGCACAGTAAATACTCCAGACGAGCGGCAATCGCTAGGTGCAGTTTTATTTTTCTTCCTTGCTTCACTGGTTTACGGCGTGACCTTGAGCAGGTCATTTAGCAGGTTGTCTCGGAGACAACCATCTAAGGACAGTGGTACTCTGCTGGGGAAGAGAGGGGTTGTTCTTGACAGTCCCTATCTGGGGACCAGAGATCCAGATGTGCACAAGAAAATCCAGTGTCTTGGAGACGGCCACAAAGGATGCCTTAGGTGAAGATGAAGATCTCACAAATTAAATATTAGCTGATTCATTGCTTCCTCAGGAAGCTGCTGGGAGAACTACAGCTAGACAGAATGGTCCAGATAGCAGCAAAAAGATGTTGGAGCTCTTTAACAGGGGCCCAGCGTTATCCATTGCCATGGAGGCCCATGAGGTCATCTCCCTGCAGGTTTCAACATAACAGATTTCCCAGCAGGTGAGGCCTAGGGTTTGTTTTGTTGCTGGGAGCCTGGGTTCTTCCATGCCTGTAATTGGACTATGTGCGCTGTTGAGACCTCTACCTTCAGGTTTTGCCTAACTGTCCCCCTTCCCTGTGTTAACTATACCCACTTCCCTGTTTAGCCCTCCACCACCCCTGGACCTGAAAGCAGCTCAGATGGCTGGGGCTGCATGCCTACTGGGAATGGAGGAGCCACCAAACCACACAGAACCCCTGGTCCACAACTCAGATTCCACAATTATTTCTCTTTGCCCATGGACTCCTCCCACCCCCTCACCTTCTCTTGCATCCACTTTCATCTGAGCCCCATTGACCAATCTGACTTTAGTTGGGCTCTGATGCCTTTGTCAACAACTCTGCTGCAAGGTGGGCACCCTGGTCCCTGGCTTCCCTCAATCCAGCCCTGTGGCCCAACCCCAGCAGTCCTCAAGACTCCAAGGAAAATGCTTCTCCTAGAGGAGGATTCGCAGACTGGAAGGAGGGTTGCTTACAGACACACTCCCTTCCCTTTATCTGTTTATTTAATCAACTCTTCCTTGGGAGCTCGGGCCAAGAAGGCTGCAGAAAATGGGCTTACTCTTCCAGAACACTCAAGGCATGTCAGCAGGGCCGAGTCTAAATGCATCTTCCTGACCCATCAGACAGGGCCCATGCAAGCCTGTGACTAACCCATACCACCTATAATCTCTTTGAAAATCCCACCTCAGGGGGCTCTGCACTTGATGTTCTTGCTGCCAGAACACTCTGCCCCAGATATTCCCATGGCTTCCTCTGTCTCATATTCCGGGGCTCAGTTCAGAAGGGCCTTCCCTGACCACTCACTCTAACTGAAGCCGAGCCTTATCCTCCCGGGTTCGTTCTACTCCAACCTGTCCTGCTGCCCCACAGCATTTACGGGCATTTGAAATGACTTTCTTCATCCATTACATTTTTACAGTATGTCTTCTGGTGGCAGAGCATCCCCTCCAGAGGGGCCGTGACTAGGCCTCTCTCGTTGCTGCAGTAATCTGTGATCTAGAATGCCTGCTATTAGCAGACAGGAACGAATGGTTTCCCTGCTGCCTTTGCCCACTATCCTGTGCATAGAAGTCTGCAAAAAGGACCTCCACACCTTCCCCTCCAGAGGCTTTGGAGAACTCAGAGAGATCAGTATTCAGAATCCCGTCCCTACACACCTCTGCTCTTCCCTTTTGCCTGTAGCAGCCAGATGTGCTCTTTTGCACAGGGAAGGGAGTGGTGGAGGAGAAAGGAGGAAAAGGGGTGGCCTTTGCAATGCTACGGAGACAGAGGAGTCAGTGAGGAGGTTCAGGGTCCACTGCCAGTCCTGAGGAGGTCTTGTCACTCAGACTTACTGGATCCCAGCTCCCTCACCAGCTGGGGCCATGGAGCCAAGAAACCCCACAAATGAAGTGTGAGTTTCCTCTTCCTTCTCTAGGACTTCCAAAAGCCCTCTGTGGTTGTACTGACCAGTCTTACTCCTCCTAGCCAACTACTTCCAGTCCGTCCACTCAGTCATGTCCATCCCACCCCACCCCACCCCCACTCCTCCAGGAGTCTCTAGTTTGGGAGTCTGCTCCTGCTGTGAGGAGTAATCCCAACACCAGAACTCCTCTGAGGCTCTGTCCAGGAGTGGCTGGTGACAGAGTGTCTTTTCTTTCTTTTTTTTTTTTTTTTTTTTTTTTTTTTTTTTTTTTTTGGATTTTCAAGACAGGGTTTCTCTGTAGCTTTTGGTTCCTGTCCTGGAACTAGCTCTTGTAGACCAGGCTGGCCTCGAACTCCCAGAGATCCGCCTGCCTCTGCCTCCCGAGTGCTGGGATTAAAGGTGTGCGCCACCACCGCCCTGCTCAGAGTGTCTTTTCTAAGTTTTAAGCTAAACCATCCGGGCTCATAGTCCAGGTCCACCAGTCAAGTAAACATGGGTTTTAAGGGGTGGCCTTCCTCTCAAAAGTTCCTCTTTCTTCAAATGGGGCAAAGCAGTCTCTCCCTCAGGTCTGCGATGTCACAGGATTAAAGTAATGCAGGTAAGATACTCAGGACAGTGCCAAGGGCTGGCTAGAGATGAAGGAAAAGTCATTTAAATGCGTGAGAACTAAACGCGGGGCCTCTCAGAGAGGATTTCTCAGGCTGTCTTGAACAGAGACTGCAGCCATGCCTGGTGGATCAGAAATGGGCCCCATGGAAACTCTTTCATGTTGTGTATCCAGGAATTTTCTTGCCTAGGAAGCGTTTGAAGACCTCCCATATCTCGAGCATGCAGAACACAGCAGCCCTGGTGTCCCAAACTGGAGCTCTCTGGCTCACAGACCTCCAGAGTCCTCTGTACCCAGAAATGGCAGCTTCTCTTCCCACTCCAGAGATTGAGAAGAACAAGCTCAGCGACCTCAAACTGGGAACTGGAAAGACAATGACAACTACCTATCTGCACCTACGCTACCTTCGCCGAACCATAAACAGTTTGTTTTCTCTGCCTGGGTCTCAACGTTCTCATCTGTAAAATGGAGACAATGGCATCTGCCCCCTTATGTTATACAACAAGTAACTTATTGTCCAACCCAAGACAAGGCACACCAGTCTCTGTTCTCACATCTATCCTAACATGAACACGGTAGCACCTTCTTTCCTTCGTGTGTGACTTGCACTGGCCTCTGAGGTGTTGCCAGACTTGAGTAAGCCAAGGCCACCAGAGAATGAGAGGCAGGAGCCAAGTCCCAACAGGGGTCCTATGGATATGTGATTCTATTCCAGGCCAAGTCCACAGCCGTTCCTACATTCAACCTAGCCAACCAGTCATGTGTCCCTGCCATGTCATCTACAGCTTGGGGTTGGCATACCGTTCCCCAAAGCCCTCTATATAACTGGCACAGGGATGTCTAGCACAAAGGCCATCTTCTCCTCCCGGGTCAGTGTCATAGGAAAATCAAGCACAAGGCTAGACCCTTTGAATGTCCTTTTGTTGGCTGACTTCTGGGTGGACTCGCCTACCCTTCAGCTCCGCCTGAAGTCTGCGGACCGCATCCCAGCTGCAGGAATTACCTAAGCCCAATTCTCCTCTGAGCCCCTGGACTTAGAGGATCTGACGACAGAATGCAGCAGGCAAGTGTACACACAGGTCAAGAAGCAAAACAGTAACAGCCATTCACCTGTGCTGTCCATTGCACCGCTGATGCGTATATTTTGCTGCTGTTGGTTCTGAGACAGGCTCATGAGTAGCCCAGGCTAGCCTCAGACTCACTATGTAACAGAGGATGACTATGAACACCTGACCATCCTGCTCTACCGGCCGAGAACTGGGATTCTGGGTCTGAGTCATCACACCCAGTTTGTGCAGTGCTCAGGCGACAGCTCAGGGCTCTGTACAGGCGAGGCAAGCACCCCATCAGCTACCCAATATGAAGTATTTACTAAGAGCGATCACTCCCAAGACAGCCGTTGCCACCCCCTCTTCTGTCCCTCTACCCCTTATTCTGCACAGCAGGATAAATGTGTGGTGCAAGCTTGGAATTCCTTAGAGGCTAGGAGCAGAGATCTATTTCTACATGGCCAAGCAAAGCATACAGTAGATTCTCAAGGAGTTAAGCTTCAGTGACCGAGTCATCAACAAGTAGCAACCAACAGCTGGTGCACTGAGAGACGGGAGAAATGACCCTGCAACCAGGCCAGATCACGATAGCAGGCAGAGTTTGCGTCCCACCCAGGGAGGCTTGCAGGCAGAGTCCGGTACTGAGCAGAAAATCTCAGGTGCCTATCAGCTCAGAAGTCTATGGTTTGTGGCGCAAGCTAGCCTTGAACTTGCTTTGTAGCTGAGAATGGTTTTATAATTATTAGTCGTCATCATCACCATAGTAACAGCAGTGGTAGCAATCTTCTTTTTGTTTTTCTTTTTGTCTCACTTCGTAGCTCTGGCTAGTCTGGAACTCACTCTGTAGACCAGACTGAGCTGGTCTTGAACTCAAAGAGATCCACCTGCCTCTGTCTCTTGAGTTCTGGGGTTAAAGGTGTGCCAAGCTCTGGCTAAGGATGATTTTACACTTCTAATTCTCCTGACTGCTGGGATTACAGGTGTATTTTACATGGCGGTGGAAATGGAACCCAGGTTCATGAATGCCAGGTAAGCACTCAGCAAATCTTAAGATGGGTTCCCTCTATGTATCCTTGGCTGTCCTGAAATTCTCTATGTAGACCAGGCTGGCCTTGAACTCACAGAGATAGATGCGCCTTTGCCACCCGAGTGTTGGGATTAAAGGTGTTTGCCACCATACCCAGGTTTTGCTGTTGTTTTTAATTTTAAAAGGAAGAGTCTCAGCAGGGCGATGGTGGCGCACGCCTTTAATCCCAGCACTCGGGAGGCAGAGGCAGGAGGATCTCTGGGAGTTCGAGGCCAGCCTGGTCTACAAGAGCTAGTTCCAGGACAGGCTCCAAAGCCACAGAAAAACCCTGTCTCGAAAAGCCAAAAAAAAAAAAAGAAAAAAAGAAACAAAAGACAAGAGTCTCACTGTGTATCCCTGGTTAGTCTGGAACTTAGGTAGACCAGGCTGACCTCAAAAAATCAAAAATCACAACAAGCTAGGCTGGGTGGTAGGGCAGTGGTAAACACTCGTCTAGGATCCACACGGCTCAGGTTCGATCCCCAGCACCATCACACACACATCCCAACAATCTGCCTACCTCTGCTTCTCCAAAGCTGTGCACCTCTGTGCCCAGCTATTTTAAAAACTACTCATTCATTCATTCATTATCTTTACCTATGTGAATGTGTGTAAAACTGTCAGCATGTGCACCACATATGTGCAATGCTCACAGAGGACAAAAGAAGACATTGGAGTTACAATCAGTTATGAGCCATCTGGTGTGCGTGTTGGGAATCCAATCCCGGTCTTCTACAGGAGCAGTGAGTGCTCTTAACCATGGGGCCATCTCTACAGCCCCCAGATTTGTTTTCTGAGACATCTAACTATATATAGCTTAGGGTGGCCTGAAACTCAATGTATAGCCCAGGCGGGGCTCCAACTCATCAGTTTATAATCCCTCTGCCTCAGCATCCCAAGTACTGGGAATACAGAAGTGCGCCACCACTCATGTTCAGTTCAACTCTCTGAATGCTGTAACCACACAGGCACGGTGGTAAATAGTATAGAGAAAAAGCATCATCTCAGTTATCACAGCCGCCCATGGTAGACACCGTCATCTCTCCCATCTCACACTCATCACAGCCGCCTATGGTAGACACCCTCATCTCTCATCTCACACTCATCACAGCCGCCCATGGTAGACACCGTCATCTCCCATCTCACACTCATCACAGCCGCCCATGGTAGACACCGTCATCTCCCATCTCACACTCATCACAGCCGCCCATGGTAGACACCGTCATCTCCCATCTCACACTCATCACAGCCGCCCATGGTAGACACCGTCATCTCCCATCTCACAGGTCATCACAGCCGCCCATGGTAGACACCGTCATCTCCCATCTCACACTCATCACAGCCGCCCATGGTAGACACCGTCATCTCCCATCTCACACTCATCACAGCCGCCCATGGTAGACACCGTCATCTCTCCCATCTCACACTCATCACAGCCGCCCATGGTAGACACCGTCATCTCCCATCTCACACTCATCAGAGCCACCCATGGTAGACACCGTCATCTCCCATCTCACAGGTCATCACAGCCGCCCATGGTAGACACCGTCATCTCCCATCTCACATGGTCATCACAGCCGCCCATGGTAGACACCGTCATCTCCCATCTCACACTCATCACAGCCGCCCATGGTAGACACCGTCATCTCCCATCTCACACCCATCACAGCCGCCCATGGTAGACACCGTCATCTCCCATCTCACACTCATCACAGCCGCCCATGGTAGACACCGTCATCTCCCATCTCACAGGTCATCACAGCCGCCCATGGTAGACACCGTCATCTCCCATCTCACAGGTCATCACAGCCGCCCATGGTAGACACCGTCATCTCCCATCTCACAGGTCATCACAGCCGCCCATGGTAGACACCGTCATCTCCCATCTCACACTCATCACAGCCGCCCATGGTAGACACCGTCATCTCCATCTCACACTCATCACAGCCGCCCATGGTAGACACCGTCATCTCCCATCTCACACCCATCACAGCCGCCCATGGTAGACACCGTCATCTCTCCCATCTCACACGGTCATCACAGCTGCCCATGGTAGGCGCCATCACCTCTCCCATCTTACAGATGAGGAAACTGAGGCTTGGGATGTAAAGAAAACTGCTTGAGGTGACACCATGGTAGACTATAGGGCCGACCCTCTCAACCTCTAGGAGACTGAATGCAGACTGAAAAGGTACGTATCAAAAATATCTTTCTGAGGGCTGGAGAGATGGCTCAGTGGTTAAGAGCATTGCCTGCTCTTCCAAAGGTCCTGAGTTCAATTCCCAGCAACCACATGGTGGCTCACAACCATCTGTAATGAGGTCTGGTTCCCTCTTCTGGCCTGCAGACATACACTCAGACAGATGATTGTATACATAATAAATAAATAAATAAATAATATCTTTCTGAGTCAAGTCCTCTGATGACATCAGCAGATAGACCCCTCTTTGTAGGTCTGGCTCAGCTCTTACCTAGGAAAGCTCCACCCCTTCCATTTCTCCCTCACACATGATCACACAGGAACCTGTGTCCACTCACCTTTAACCTCATGTTCATCCAGATGTTAAGGGCCACAGCCAGCACTTGTGCTCACACAGAATCCTGGACACTTAGTGTCCAAAGACACTGTTCCCACATGGGTACATCCATGGCTGCATTATCCCCCAAAAGACACGGATGTCTGGGTGCCTCCAAGCTGCAGAGATGCAAGCATGACACATATGTCCACACGCTTATCTCCCTAGGACAGCTCTATGTGTCGACATCTCATAGGCACCCACATCTGATCAATGCCATACATCAAATCCTCCCCCAACAAGAACTTTATCCATTGTTCCCAGATCCAATACTAGGCCCAGGTGAGCAATGATCTTCCGTTCCTCTGGGGTTGGCCAGGCAGTCCAAAGAGGGAGAGAAGGCTCGGCCTGCCTGTGATGGATGGAATTAATCTACTGAGCTGGAGAAACTAAATAATTAAATCCCTAATCACCCCCCAAGCCAGCCCAGGCCAATATAGTTGAGGGAGGGAGGAAAGGGGCTCTGAGGCCCAGACCAATATCATAGAGGGGGAGGGGCTTAGAAGCAAGGCCCAGGCAGAACCCTTCTTGAGGGGCCTCTTGGAAGAAGTGCGGCAGGCACACAAGTAGACAGTCAGAAAGGCTTTCCCTTCCCGTTTGGAAATGAGCAGCTAAAGGAGCCAGGCTACCACCAACCACTAAAAACAAACCGGGTGAGGGCACAGCCCCACCACCATCTGCGGAATCCTTCCTGCCACTCTGTGGCATGGGAGGTGCAGCCTGGCACTGTCAGGGGCTAGGAGCAGGAACGCTCAGAATGCCAAGGGCTGTGGCAGTCAAGAGCGTCTGCCCAGAGTGGCTGATTCCTCTCAGACCAGCTTTGGCCCACCCTCCACCCCCAATGGGAACAAGATCTTCCCTATGCCTGGTGCAGATGGCAATGAAGAACCCCTCCACATAGGTGCACCTGCTTTCCCTAGAAGCGGGTACAGCACGTGGCAAAGAGGCTGAGGAATGGGGCAGAGGCCTGGGCAGGGGGGCTCCGGAAATCAGCCTGGGAACAGGCCCCAGTCCGATTGGTTGAAAAGTGGGTCATTTTCCTTTTGAAAAATAGTGAGAAAATGGAGAAGTAGGTCGGGCTCTCATCCCCTCAGCCCCAGGCACCACCCCCCAACTTGGATGGGGAGACATGGAGAAGCGTGCATGTGCAAAAACTCCTTGTCCCCCCAGAACCCCAGCCAAGGTCCACACAGAAGAGGCCAAGGTCATCATTACTCAGGCCACTCAAGGACAAGCATATTCTGTAGCCAGGACTGAAACACAGCCACACCCTCCCCTGGGGTCTCTAGGGAGAAGGGAGTTAGGGTTGGTCCAAGCTGAGGAGTGGGGATCCTAGCCTAAGGGACCCTGAGAAGCCCCCTCCCATCTTCACGTTGTCGGTCGCGACTCCTCTCCTCTTTCTCCTCCCTTTCCTCTTCGTCCACGTGGGCAGAGTCGTTGCCATGACACCGCGGGCAGGTGGGCGGCTCTGGCGGCTGTTTCGGCCCAACCCCCAAGCTCACAGCCCAGGTGGGAAGGGAGAGGCTGCAGCAACCGGGTCCCTAACCCCAAAAACGGAGGGAAGCAATAGAGGTCCCCTCCACCCCACAACCTAGAATGGGTTCTGGTCCCAGCATGTCTGTTCCAAAGCAGCTCCACCCTAGGTGTAGAGGTTTGGGGAAGGTACACTCAAAAAAGATCTTTAGCCTTGAATGCTCCCTTTCCCCAGGGACCCACCACCCCCTTTTCTTTCTCTGGTCTCATCAGCATGGATCACAGACTGTGTCTTGGTCCTGTCTTGCTAGCAGCCCATTGGTCCTGCCTGAGGTCTGACCTTAGATCCCCATTCTACATTACAAGCTCAAAGCCCCTGGCTCTCTTGTGAGAAGGGGACTGATCTGTCAAGACACAAAGAAATTCCTCCCATACTGCCAAGCCCCAGACCGTCCTATAGAACTGGGCCTGACTTCACATCACAGCCCCAGGGGCCAACAGCTCCTAAGCATCTTTGGTTAAGGTACCCATCCTGCCAGGAGAGGAGGGTGGACTGGACAGGGAGGATACCACATCTGACTGCAGGAAGTCCGAGATCTGCCTAAGCTCTCTGACCCACAGCTCCTACCACCCTTCTCTCTGTCTTCAAAGCTATGTCTGTGGCTCTGATTTGCTAAAGTCTTTCCTGTTGTTCAGGGTCCCACTTACAATCTAGCCTGCTCCCTAAGGCAGGAGCTTTGCGTCACCGGTGCAGTGGGACCGCAGAGACCCCACTTAGCAGCCCTCTGCAGCCTGGCTGGCAGAAGTAGGCGTGTGTGGGTTGGTAGTGCCACGATCCAAAAGGAAGGGAGAATGGCAGCCAGGGTTAACTGGAGGGTGTCCAGCTTCTCATGGGGTATTATTAGTCATGACATACACACAGCACACAACACACACACGTCTACTTCCCTCCTTAGTCTTCCCCAAAGGGAGCAAGTATGACTGACTAAAATACATGTGTGCACATGGATGTGTATGTGGGTATGTACATACGTGTGTATACTATGTCTCTTTTCCTCCTCCTCCTCCATGGTTAGCGCTCTACATCAGTCCGCCCTCATTCTAATGTCTCACCAAGGCTATCACAACAGCACCCCAACTGGTCCCCCTGCCTCACACCTTGATCTATGGGCATCCTATGGGCATCAAATGTGATCCCTTTATAATTCGTCACAAATAAACTGCGAGTGCCCACCTCGGAACCAGAGACAGTTACCCACACAGGCAGTAACACAGTGAGCCACGCAGATGACGCTCCCATCCACAGGAAAGTTATGGTCTGGGGAAGAGAGTGAGATCGGAAGCCAACATGTGAGGTAGCTGGTGGTGGTTGAGTGAAAATTTAAAATATAGATGAACTGGGGTGAGGGGGTAGAGTGGCAAGGGCTATTTAAGTTAGACTGCTGGGGAGGGAGGCCTCGCAGAGAAGACACTTCTGAGCCAAGATTTGAAGACAGTGAGGGAGGAAGTGGCATGAATGTCTAAAAAGAGCATCTCAGGCTGACAGGAAGGAGAGCATCAAGCCTCAAGGTGGGATTTTCCAGCTTCTTTGTGGGATGCAAAGGAAGCCCTTTGGGACCAGGGAGGTGATGGGCGATGATCTGACACACGACAATCGGGCCTTGACCACTAGGCACTCTGGATGTCACTCCCAGAGAGGGAAAACATGGCCATGGCTGGAGAAGCCACTCAGCTGGTGGAGTGCCTGCCTCGCATGCACAAAGCCTTGCACTGAACCCCCAGCACTACAGAAAATCTATCATGGTGCTGAGTCCCTGTAATCCCAGCATTCAGGAGGTAGAGGTTGGCTGGGGGAATCGCAAGTTCAAGGTCATCCTCTGCTACTTAGCAAGTCTGAGGCCAGCTTGATTGAGACCTGTCTCAAAAAGGGGTGGGAGAAGCAGGAAGAAAGAGAGGAAGGGAGGGAAGGAGGGAGGGAGGGAGGGAGGAAGCAAAGAAAGTATGGCTTTACCTTATTCCAGCTCCTGAATCCATGGAGCAAGGGTAGAGGTAGGAGACCAGTTGGGGCATTTCTTTTTGATAATTATGTTTATGCTTATTTCTTATGTACTTATTTATTCGCTTATGTGCACAGTGCGCATGCGGAGGACAGAGGACCTAAGAGAGGCACTTCTTTCCTTCCACCATGTAGGTCCTGGAGACTGGACCCACTTAGTGCCTCTACCCACTGAGCCATCTCGCCGGCCAGATTCTTGCTCTGTAAATGACTTTTCCCTCAGCTGCTCACCTGCCAAATGCTTTTGCCCCTTTTAAGCTTTAGCTTCTTTGGGTCCTTGCCAAACTCTTCCCTCCCACTCCAGAGCTGACCTAACCTCCTCCTGGTGTTCGCGGCGCCCATTGTGCTCACGGGCCTCCACTCCTCCTCCTTAGATTGTAAGTCACTTGAAGTTGAGGATCTTCTTGAGTGTCAAGTACAGCCTGTGGAAAATTGTCGGCGTAAAGCAGACACCGGCTGAGCAAATGCGTGCCCTGAGTGAGGCACATGTGACGGAAAAAGGCTGCGGATGAGCTAACGCCAGCCTTGGAGGAGCTGGGAATGGTGGCTCACACCTGTAATCTCAACACTCAGGAGACTGAGACAGGAAGACTGCCACGGCTCTGCAGCCATCGTGGGCTACATACCGCGTTCTGTGTCATCCTGAACTACAGAGTGAGACTCTCTCTCAAAACAAAACAAACAAAACCAAACAAAAAAACCACGAGTGTGTGAGACACAGAGGCTTATGGGTGCCAGTTGCCATCAGGACACTGTTACCGTATACTGGGATATTTTATACACTCTGCTCACATATGTGTGTATGCTAACATTTATGGGCATTGTCTGTCTGTGGACTCCTACAGATTTGTTGTCATATGCATATTAGAAATCACACTTACGTTAAATGTGCATATAGTACCACAGATAAGTAATGCCACAGGACCCATATGGGCACCAGGATGTATACACATATAGACACATAAACTGGGCCTCCTAAATATCCCCTGCCCTCTTCCTCTGTCACATCCAACTTGTTCCTAATTCATGAAACCTCTGAGTGGTGTTGATGTTTCTCCTCTCACACTTTCCCACATACACCCTAAACATCACAGCATCTGGACAACATCAGGACCAGACCTCTTTCACAGCTGTCTTCACGATTTCCCTCTGCAAACTGCCTTCATATGAATGGTGATAGGAACTAGATGGCATGAAATTTGAAAGACCTGCTTTCTGGAGAAGAGCCGTAGGCATCAGAGTGGACCAAGTTCAAGCTAGGGGGAAATAACTTTTGAACGGAGCCAATGTTGAGTCAAATTTAATATCTGTCTTCTCTATGAATCAACTTTATGCACATTTATTCATATGTTCCTAAATTTTTTTTTTTTTTTGGTTTTTCGAGACAGGGTTTCTCTGTAGCTTTGGAGTCTGTCCTGGAAGTAGCTCTTGTAGACCAGGCTGGCCTGGAACTCACAGAAATTCGCCTGTCTCTGCCTCCTGAGTGTTGGGATTAAAGGCGCCACCATGCCACCGCCCGACATGTTTCTAAATAATTAAGTACACACATACACATACTTATATTTAAGGATCTATGCAGCCTTCCATCCATGTTCACAGACACATGGCCACATATCTGTATCCCTGGATGAGCGTATCACACACCCACCTGCTAGCTTAGCTGCCTTCATAGCCACATATGTACCACGTATGTAAATGGATGCATACGAAGTCATACATACACCCAGGTATTGAGTGCCCACATGGATAGACACAAATGTGTATCGACGCCATCACAGACCCACTCACAGATCCTCCACAGGCTTCCACCTTACCCACAGAGAAACCCACCATCCTGTTTCCCAGTAACTTCACAAGCTTTACACTCACAACTTGCAAGCCCCCTACCTCTCCATTTGCAAAGATGTTCCTGTTAGCTACAAGGTACATATACCCAACTCCTGGTCACATCCCATTCCCTCTTCACTCAGGGAAAGGCATTTTAGAGAAAGCCTCTGAAATTCCCTTGTTCTATGCCTAGGGGAAAAAAAGAGTATCTGCTTAGACAACTTGGGTGAGGATAACAATAAAGTTGGTATAACTCCTCCAATTCAAGAGGCAGCCCACCACCACACACACAGCCCCTTAACTGCACATCCCTCTTAGCACTTCTGGAGATGTTTCTCCACTCCCAAACATAGTGAAGATATTGAAAGCAGGAGACGAACAATCAATGAGCTAGTTTGTGTCCTGAAGCCTCCTGGGACAGCCCTCTTCTTCCCTACAGGACAGTTCCATGGTGTCGAGTTTCCCAAGGCAGTCTGAGGGCCTTAACCAGGAAACTAGCTCAGAACTGTAAAGGGGATGACCCAGGCTCAAAATAATAAAAGCAAGTATTTCACAACAGGAGCCACTCAGGGACAGGAAGGCAAGCTGCGGACACCTCCTGGCAGAGAAGCAACTGTTAGAACACTGGATCATGAATAGCAGGGACTCTCTAAGGGGCCAGGGAGAAGGGGGTGGACACCGAGCAGTCCGTGAGGGGGTGGAGGGGTGACTGCTTCAGGCAGCGGCAGCAGCTCCAAAGTAAAGTCTTATCAAAGCTGTTATGTAACCAAGGGAGCCGAGTGGAGCACAAACACCTCCCCTCCCCAAACAGGCACCCACACCCACACCCACCACCTCCCAGCACCCACAAGCATACGAAAACTCAGCTTCTCTGAAGCAGCTCAAGAAGGAGGAATCATCTTGATGGGTTACATCAAAAACATGACGGGTGACGGGGCCCCTAGTTAACCAGGAGTCCTGTCCGGGAGAAGACTGGTTTTGTGCGAGACCTCAGGAAATCTCTCCCTCGTCCTGAACTTCCTGCCACACCCAATGTCTGCCCAGAGGCATCTGGAAACCTTTCCCTGCCCCTCCTCCTCAGAAGGATTCCATTTGAATATTTGATTGTGCTCTTGGGGATGGGAGGTGAGCTGCCATCCAACCCCTCCTGCCTGTTGTTCCCCCACAGCCTCATCTGCATGTCCTGACATTTGGCTCTCATCCCCCAGGGATGACAAAAAGAGGGACCTGGAGAAATAACACCTTGCTCTATTCCCTTGAACCCAGATACTGCACATGACCCTGACTGCAGGTCAGTAGGGGAAAAGCTATTGAGAGAAGACGAGTATTGAAACCCAGACCTCGTCCTTCCATTTGAACATTCTTTACTCCCCCAGATCTTCCCTTTTCCCTGCTGCCCTGTCTCCAGTAGCCTCCTCCTTCTCTTCTCCATGGCACTGAACAACCCCACCCACTCCTCGAATCCTTTGCTGAGAAATCTTCCTCCCCAACAAAAGTCTCTCCCAAATGATGCTTCGAGCTAGGACTGGGGATGGGCAGTGCACAAGCAGGCTTGCAGAATATTTTAGGGTTCCTGCTCTCAAGTCTAAAGTTATGGTTAGCAGGTTGGCACCAAGTGGCCTATCCATTATCCTGACTATATCCTGAGGTCTACCTGGCCAGACTCAAACTCTGACTGACTTGAGTCTGAACTTCTGGGGCTCAAAAGGAAAAAGGCTTGGGCAGAGTGAATAAGCTTGCTGTACTATGATGATCTCAGAGAAAGCTCGCAGCCACACAATTGCATTGCCCCTTCCCAGTCCCACACTAAGAGTCCGATGGCTTTAGAAAGAGGAAGGTGAACTCAGATACGGAAAAGAAAGTCCTTCTACCAAATGCCACTAAAAACTATGAGACCTAAATTCCTAAAAATGACCTCAGAATATATATATTTCTATCCAGGGCTCTGCCCTTGGAAAATGGGTCACCTGGGAGACTTTTTCTAGTGAACCCTCAGGACTGTCCAGGCACCTCTCCATCATCAGCCCACCCAACCTTTTTCAGCACCCGGGACAGCTCCAGAGGAGCGCGTCTCGGGAGTCTCGTTCAGCACTGAGGACAGCTCCTGCAGTCACTCTGGCTGGGTTTTCGGAAACCCAGAAATCAAAAGAGAAGCTTCATCCACCGAAACCCCTCTCCCACCCTTGTTCCAGTGCACCTACACACCTGAACACACTCCCTCCCCTGAAAGTCTCAAGAGAGAAAAGGAATCCAGACCTGGAGCTTCCCTAAAGAAGCCTAGAGAGAGGACCCCACCCACCTCCTTTCAGGCCTGAGCCACTCAGCACCACTCACAGCTGGCTCCAGAAGGCTCTTTCCTTCTTAACCACCACCCCAAAACAAAATAAATACTCACGTGGGGGCTCTCAGCCCTGTAGGCAGATGTGCTGGGAGGAGGCCTTGAGAGGTAGCTCCCCACACCCTGTTCTGAACCCCCTTTCTGCAGGAGCCAGCTCCCATCTGGACTGGGGGGAGGAGAGGCATGTGGAACCACTGAGTGAGGGGAAGAGAGAGGGGAAGAAACTGGAGCAGGGGACTGTGGAGCGGGGGTGTTGGGATGGGGGCGAGGGAATCCTTTTTAATTTCATGCTCTCCCCATGTCTACATCAGCCCTGCGGGCTCAGCTCTTTAATATTTACACACAGGAAGAGGAGAGGATGAGAAAGAACAGAGAGTGGGGGGCAGCAGGGGCTACCTGAGCTCAAAGGGCACAGAGGCAGAAGCCTTCTAAAGCCGAGGGCTTGGGTCCCGTCTACCATCCCAGCCCACTCCCTTCTGAGCTCTGGACTGGAAGGAAGAAGAAGAACCCTGGGACCATCCTGTCCCTTTGTTAGCAAGATACTTTGAAGCTGCATCAGGAAAAGATCAGATCCCCACCCACATACCTGGACACCCCCACAAACCCAGATTTCTTGGGTGCCTTATGTGCAGATGGGAGAAGCAGTATTCATACACTAGTGTGCACTGATGCTTGGAACATGCTTGCCTGTGGGCTGTCGTCTAATATGCACAGGAACATATCAGCTAGCATGTACAAGTTTATGCAAGCACAGGTCTATTAACACCCCAAGAAATCAAACCATGAGCAATCACCTTTGGAACTCAGCTCCCAAGCAACCTCACCTCTTTGCCCATGGCTCTCCAGATAGAGACCGAAGGAAAAGGCCACCCAACGGTCTCAGACTCTCCTCTTCCCAGATCCCTCCTGCATAAGCCTCACTTTTTCTGTCTGTAACATGGGAAGAAGCACTAGTGGGAAGCGCTGAGCCCAGGGGCCCGACAAGTTATTAGCAACGATGAGCTGGCAGCTTGTTACCATAACGATGGTGCCACTGCCTCACCCCAGCTCAAACCCAGACTCCCTAGACGGCAGGAGGCCCCGCTGAGCCAGCAGCCTTCAGACTGAAGGGGGTGGAAAAAGAGGGAATTCAGACACGATGCTTGCAGAGTGGAGGGTACACAGCTGTTCTTCCAACCCCCCACAGAGAAACAAGGCTTGGACTCCCCCAAGGGGGATGGAAATCAGAATCTGGGAAGGCCTCTTGACCACCGGGATAGGAAGACCCTGGGAAAGTCTTTGGAAGCGTGTCTTAAGAAAAGCTTCGTGATTATAGCCTCCCCCCCCCCCTTCATTTCAGACACCTCAAACAGAAAGCCCCTCAGCAGTGACAACAAGGACAATTGTGCTTACCATTTGCTCCACACTCCTGGAAGCCTCGGTCAGAAAGGGTTCAGGTAGCTGCATGTCCTTTCTAAATCAGACAAAGCTCAGAAGTTTCTCTACCCATCAGAAGCCCAGGAAGGTTTTAAAAACAAACAACAAAAAAAAAAAACTATCAGCCCAACTAGAGGCAAAATGGATCAGAAACTGTGTGGGGTGAAGAAAAATGAGCCCGGCCCCCTGAAGCGCCAACATCAGCTGGAAGAGATGCTACATGCCAGGCAGATGCTGAAGCAGGCACTGAAAGAAAGAAGTCTGAAGTTGGGCCTAGAGCAGCGGCAGCCCCTAGCCAGCTGGAACTAAGACAAGGCCACCGCCTTCCTCTATGGTGGGTCTGCCAGGCATCCCCATTCCCAGGAATACCTGTAGGCTCCTCTGTTCTGAGAAGAGTCCCAGGTTGACAGATTGACAGCCTTAGACATACTGAGTCTTCATCCTCTACCCACATCCACACTCAGCTCTTAAGGGGGTGAGGAGTTCCAGGGGAGAATGTGAAGGTTAGGAAATTACCTGGGGAAACACTAGCCTAGGAATCCACAGGTTCATTGTGTGACCTTGAATAGGTCTCTTCTCTTTCAGATTCCCCAATCTGTAATTAAGAGATTGGACCAACTCAACTGCACGGCTCTTCCTCTGGCTATCATTCTACAGTTTCATGCAAGCTCATTCCTTGGATGTGAGCCCCCTGGCACAAAATGCAGTGGGCACTGCCTGCCAGATCAGTGGGGCAGTGGGGGGGTGTGGGGGCTGCATCTGAGGCTGTTCATCCTATGTTCACGTTCCTTTTAGAAACACCTGCCACCCTAGCCCTCCCAGATCTCTTTTTAGACCCTGATTCACTGCCAACTCACGAAGCTCTCCCTCCCCTCCCTCTTCGCTTCTCCCGCATCTCTCTCTTTTAGGCACTGACAGCTGGGTACAGAAGTAGACCCCGCACTCAGGGGATAGTGTAGAGAAGTGGAGGGCAGTGATCCAGTGTCCGAGAAAACACACTAGAAAGTACTAGTTTCTAAACCTGGGCCTAGCTGGGTTCCTCGGGTCAATGGAAGACCTCGGTGAGGATTTTTCTCTACCGCTGCCTAGCAATGTGTGATCGGGAGAAATGAAACCCATCCCCCTAACCTCAACATTCTCTTCTGTAAATTGGCATCATATTAGTTTGAACCATGTGGAATGGTTGTTTTTGCAGGTTAAAAAAAAAGAAAGAAACAGCTGAATACTGTCAATTTCATATGGCTAACCTGACAGCCCAACCTGCTTCCAAGGCAGTTGGAGAAAGAAGAGATGAAAGAGGAGCATTTTCAAAAGTCCTAGACTGATGCTTGTATTACTACTTCAAGAAGGTAAGTACAGACCCACCTGGAACCGTGAGCTAAGCCAATGACCCAGAACTCGGAAATTTGGGGCTTGGAACTCTAGGAGAAAGCCAACTGCTCCAGTGTTAACAAGGTAGATCTTCCTCCTGGCTTCCTCAGTGTCTGACTCTAAGGGGTCTTTACTGAAATGACACCAGCTTCTAGCAACTCCCCCCCCCCCAAAAAAAAAACCATTCCCACACACCGGTACCACCAGCAGGGACCCAGCATGCGGAAAAGACACCAGCGGCATCGCAGAAGGTGCCCCAGGAGGTCTAAGAAGACCGTGGAGGGAGGGGGCGATCTGACCTCGGAAAAGTATGATCTTTCCATGCTAGTCCCACCAGGAATGGGGGCGAGGCAAAGCCCAGGTGTGGGTGAACCCTGCTTGGATATATTCCCACAGTCACACAGTACAACATACCCAGACCCATTCACAGAGGTAGTCGCACATGCACGTCCATTCATACACACTCAGACACCTACATCCACAGCCACACTGTGACAGCACACACTCATCCACACATATGTCGACAGATTCATGGACGGTAACACCCTGCACGCTCACTGCATTACACTCACCCACAGACCCACACGGCGACACCCTCATCACAGACACACGCACGCTCGCTCACACACCTGCAGAGGAAACTTCTCTCTGGATCTCCCCAACACCACGACTTCCCCCCACAGCCAATCTCCCTCCCAGATCCAAGCTTCCGTTCCAGCCGGGCAAGGGCTGGGCGGGCACTGGCTGGCCTCCCGCGGCCCCGGCCGGGACAGCACGTCTGCGGAGCGCGTGGTCCCCAACCCGTCCCTGGGGTCAGGCACGCCGGCCTCCAGGCCCAGGGTGAGGTCGGGGGCGGTCGCTGAGGCCCAACCCCTCCCCCCATCGCGGGGCCCTAGCCCAAGCCGCCAGAGCCCCGGGCGTGGGCGGCGCCGGGGCTGCAACCCGGCCGAGCCTGGGGGGCGCTGCAGAGGGCGCGGCAAGCGCGGCCCGGTTCCCACCCCTCCCAGCCGCTTACCTGGCCCGGTCGGGCTCCGGCCGGGGTTACATGGTGCCGGCGGCCCGGGCCGGGGGAGCTACGACTGCGGGCGCGAGTGCGGCTCCGGGACCCGGCACTGCGGAGCCCCCAGCTAAGGGGCCGCGCGGGCTGCGGAGCCCCGAGCGAGCGCTGAGCGGCCGCGGGAGCGGGAGCCGGAGGCGGCCAAGCCACGGAGGCTGGATTTCCCGGGGACCAGGACGGGGAGGCGGGGGGATCCCGCCCGCGCGCTCCGCCCCCGCCCCCGCCCCCGCGCAGGGCGGCCGAGCCAGGAGCCCGCGACAGGGAGGGGGCCTGCGCTCCCCGCCCCCGCAGCGGCCCCGCGAGGACCGAGGTCGCAGCCGGCGGGCGACCGCCGCGGTCCTGAAGGAGCGCCCGCGTCGCTGAGCGACAGCGCCGGGGAGGCCCAGCTCCGGGGTGCCAATGAGGTCTCCCGGGTCGGTGTGCACTGAGGACCCAGGAACCAGCACATTCGGTGTCACAACCGCGCACAGCAGACCTAGGCACGGGTACCCAAGCCCAGAGCGCGGGTGGCTAAGGAGACACACAGCCTCACCGAGGCAGTCACACCCTGAATGTCACACACAGCCTCCCCCTCCCAGGCACGTCCTCTTAGGCTACTGTCCTTAGTTTCCCGGGTATGCTCCCTGACTTCGGCTCTTGGCCTGGGCTCTAGGAGTCCCCCCCCACACCGCACCCTAGCCCTTTTGCCCCACCTCTGCCAGGGCGGGGCGCTGTGCCCGGCCTCCGAGTCACTGACAGGCGTCCCTCACCCACAGTCCGCCGGTGGAGGCAATCCCCAGTGTGCCGGGAGAACCCCGCTATACCTGCCGTCCTAGCTGGGGGCCCCACCCGTACCCACTGTGCCCGCCCACCTCTGGGCCCCGAGCCAGGGGCTGTGCCATAGCGGGGGTGGGGTAGAGGAGGGAAAGGGGACTGTCCGAAGCACAGCGCGAAGCTGCAGAACCAAGACACAGGCTGCAGAAGTGCGGAGAGCTGACTGCAGCAGTCCCTGGCTGGAATCCGTCTTGGCGCCCAGAGCGATGCTGTAATGGGGGGGAGGGGGCCGCGTGGGGAAGCCGCAGGAGGAGGGGCTGAGGAGATGGGGGAAGGGCGGGCTCTGGATTCTGACTTTCCCGGAGGGTGCGAGGGCACGCTGCCTCAGGAGCTCTAAGTTGGGGTAGAGGGCGATCTACATCCTCACCTTGCCTGGTTCTGAAAACTTAAGGTGTGGGCTTCGAGGCTTGAAAGACAGTCCACCACCCTAGAGACAGACCTTGGGAGTGGTTCTGAGTTAACGTCCCTCAGCAACTGTGTGTCTCTTTGGGGTCACTGGCTTTCCTCTGTGTATCTCTCTGTGTGTCTCTTTGGGGTCACTGGCTTTCCTCCCTGAGTAACCAGACAAACTGAGGCACAAAAGGTAGAAATCGCCGGTCCTAACAAGCAAGAATCTGGTACGAAGCCCACGCCCATTCCCCAGGGAGATGTTTTAAGGTGACACACTACATAAATGACATAAAGGGGCCTGGAGAGCCCTTCTCCCATGGGAAACCGAGTAGTCTAGTGGAAGATGAACAAACTGGCCAACTATCTTGCCGCCTATGAGACCACTCCATTGTCCCTTCAGTCATGAGCCGAGGTTGCAGACAATTCATGCCCAGCGCTCATTCAGCCAAGAGCAGATGTCAGAGAAAGTAAGATAGAAAGTTGGTCCAGGAACACTTAGTAGAACCGAGAGAAATGTCTCATTTCCCATGGAGCGTAAGCACAGCCATCATGTAGGATGCTAAAAGGTACCTCCATGCCCTGTCAGTTCTAAGATGAATTTTGTAAACCGGAAGGCATCTTAGAATGAGCAGGGACATTTAGTATATAGTTCTTCTTATCTGTCAAGGCAGTTGCCAAAGAGCTGTGCTTTAAAATTGAGAGTCTAGGGGTGAGACGGCTCAGCAGGTATAGGTGCCCGCGGCCAAGCCTGATGACTGAGTTGGTGAGTTGGATCCCCAAGACCCACGTGGTAGGAGAGACTGACTTTCCCAAGCTGCCCCTGACCTCCACACGAGCATTGAGGCACCTGGGTGCACTATCCCCCACTCTCACACACACTAAATACATCTTTAAAGTTTAAATTGTTAAGAACAGAAATAAAATAGATGAAGAGCATGGTGGAGTTTTCATTTGTCCATCCAATAGCTGTCTACTGACGACCCCTGGCACCTTGCTGCTCCCCTGGGACTTACTGGTCAATCACATAGGTTTGCTTCCGACAGAGAACACCCATCTCCAGGATCAGTAAGGACAATGGCTGTCTAAGCAAACACTAACGGCTCTCCAAACCAGCTTCCTGGAAGTTTGACCTGTGTAGCCGTTCAGAGCTCACTCTGGCTCTGCTGTCACCGTCTTTGAGGTGGGTGTGTGAGAACATGTGTTTGGGCGTGCTCCTCACATGTGTGCGCACACATGTGGAGGTCAGGGGACAATCTCTGGTGTTCTCCTCCAGACACTAGCCACTATTTTTGAGGGAGAAGTGTCTGTCACTGGCCTGGAGTTCAACAAGTAGGTTTGGCTGGCTGGCCAGTGAACCCCAGCGACCCATCTGTTTCTGCCACCTCAGCACTGGGGTTTCAAGCACTCCTCACCATGACTAGTTTTGTTATTAACTTTTTGGTTGACTTTGTTTTGTTTTTAAACATGGGTTCTGGGGACCATGAAAAGCAAGAGTTTTACCGACTGTGCTGTCTTCCCAGATCATCTTTCACAAGGGGCTTTATACTCTGTAACTTGTGACTCCATGCCTAACAGAGGTGGATACAAAAGTATTTTTAAAGTCTAGAAGCAGGGCCTGAAGAGATGGCTTTGCAGTTATGAGTGTTGGGTACTCTTCCAGATGACCTAGATTCAATTCCCAGCACCCACATAGTGGCATACAGCCATCAGAAAATACAGTACCAAAGGATCTGCTACCCTCTTCTGGCTTCTGAGGGTACTGCACACATGTAGTGCCCATAAAATAATGAAAATTTAAAGTCTATATGCAATAGCCAGCTCTGTGGAGGTGAAGAAAGGCAGATGAGAATGCATAAAGAAAGCATTTGAGTAGAACCATTGGAGGGTTTCAGGTAGACCCGTGTGAACAGATGTCAGTCAAGCAGGGCATGTTGCCACATGTCTGTTCTCTCAGCCCTCCAAACTGTAGAAGGAGGTTCATTCCTTCTTTTTTATTTCATTTTGTTTGCTTTTTGTTTGTTTGTTTATTTGTTTGTTTGTTTTTTTATTTTCAAGACTGGGTTTCTCTGTAGCTTTTTGGTTCCTGTCCTGGAACTAGCTCTTGTAGACCAGGCTGGCCTCGAACTCACAGAGATCCTCCTGCCTCTGCCTCCCGAGTGCTGGGATTAAAGGCATGCGCCACCACCGCCAGGCTTTGTTTGTTTTTTGAAACAGGGTTTCTCTGTGTAGCTCTGACTGTGCTAGAACTCACTCTGTAGACCAGGCTGGCCTCAAACTCAGAGAGCTCCACCTATACCTCTGCCTCCCAAGTTCTAGGATTTAAGGCTTGTACCACCACCACCTAGTTTAGGTTCATTATTCCAAAGCCATCCTGGTATACACACTGTGTCAAAACAGCTAAAGAAAAAAGGTCTATCAAGCAGGAGAGCAGATGAGGTACCTTAATTCCTTGGTTGATCCTTTCACTGAAAATATGATAAGGGAGCCAGGCAATGGTGGTGCACACCTTTGATCCCAGCAACACTTGGAAGGCAGAGGCAGGCAGATCTCTATGAGTTCAAGGCCAGTCCAGTCTACAAAGTGAATTCCAGAATGACCAAGGCTATGTAGAGAAACCCTGTCTTAAAACTTTAAAAAATATGATAAATGATTTAAAATAGATATATGACTAGAAAGATGGCTCAGGACTAAAGTTCTGTTCCCAGAATCCACATTGGGGGGCTCAGCTCCAGGGATTCACGCTGTCTTCTGTCGTCCCTGGGCACCCATGGGCACATAGGTATACACACACTGACACTCATACATATACATAAATAAATAAAAATAAAATCGATCTTGGGGGCTAGAGATATGGCTACTAAGAGCATTTGCTGCTCTTGCCGAGGACCAGGATTCGGTTCCCAGCATCCACATGATGGCTCTCAACCACCTGTAATACCAGTTTCTAGGGATCTGATGCTGTCTTCTGGCCTCTGGGGGCTCTACACATATTTACATGCAGGCAAATACTCATATATGTAAAATAAAAGCAAATAAATTCTTGAGTATCGTCGGTAGAGGCTGATTGTGTGACGCTGCCTTAGCATGCACAAGGCTCTGAATTTGATCTTTAAAGGCAACACCTAAAACTCGGTGTGGTGGTGCACACTTGCAATCACCAAACCTAGGGAGTAGAGGCAAGAAGATCAGACGTTCAAGGTTATCCTTAGCTATATAGTGAGTTTGGGGCCATTCTGGGGTACATGAGATTGTCTTATAAGAAAAAGAATATATACATGAAAACAAGTCAAATGATAAGTAAGTTGTTTTAAATATTCTTTTTTTTCCCCTTTAGTTTTTTGAGACAGGGTTTCTCTGTGTAACAGCCCTGACTGTCCTAGAACTTGCTCTGTAGATCAGACTGGCCACAAACTCACAGAGATCTTTCTGCCACTGCTTCCTGAATATTGGGATTAAAGGTGTGTGCCACCATGCCTGGCTATTAAAAATATTCTTAAATATATCCATGTGCTAGCAAGAAAACTAAGCCCCAGATATAAAAGAAGGTAGAACAGCCAGGCGGTGGTGGCGCACGCCTGTAATCCCAGCACTCGGAAGGCAGAGGCAGGCGGATCTCTGTGAGTTCGAGACCAGCCTGGTCTACAAGAGCTAGTTCCAGGACAGGCTCCAAAACCACAGAGAAACCCTGTCTCGAAAAAACAAAAAACAAAAAACAAAAAGAAAGAAAAAAGAAAAGGTAGAACCAAAACAAAAAAGAATAGAGCACAAAGCTAACTTTAGCACTAAGGTCTAAGTAGGTCTGTTGCAAAAAGGACATCATTTGAATCTGACCAAGCTGGGTACCCAAGAGTTTGCTTTCTGTGGAGCAGGCACTTCTTGGCACAGTAGCTGACCTGATCATGGTCTTCTTTGGTGACTCTGACTCCAACCCTTCCTGTGCAATTGGGCATTCCACAACATCCCGAAATATTTTGGGCATTGCGATGCTCTTGATAGGGAGATAAGGAAACACTTGAATAACGAGTCAATGGAGAGGGATGAGGGGCAAGCAGCACAGCAGCAAGATGCAAAGGACATGCCCATCTTCCGGAGGGATCTGAGAAATGGGGCGTACTTTCCACTGGATATCTTGGTTGGCAGGAAACCTTGAGGACTGTGGATTGGTAGACTTCTGGCCTCCAGATCTTTTCAATGGAAAGTAGCCCATAAAGGACAGAAAAATAAGAAAGCCTGGATTCTGGGTATTTGTTGAACCTAGCACTGCCAACTCTGCCAACAAACCTTCCTTCCTGTATCTCCCTCGGTGAAATAATTCAAGTTGATAAAAAGAGGATGACCAATTCTTCAACTGTCTCTGAATGGCATTTTTTCCCATGTGACTTTGCTACTCTCTGATCAAGACACAGACTTCTTCTTTCTCATTCCTTCAGTTCGGGTGAATCTGGGACTTTTAATTAGCCTCGGCAGTCTGCAATGTGGAAGTCTACTCTTTCTCTCGGTCTTCAGCCTCCACAAGCCTGAGAATTCATTCTCCACACTGGAGAATGAATAGCAAGAGGGTAGCCATGCTATCCCAGCTCTATCGGCCATGTACGAGTGGCAAGAGGGTAGCCACGCCATCCCAGCTCTATCGGCCGTGTTTCTGTCGCTGTGATCTAAAGCAACTTACAGAGGAAAGCGTTTATCTTGGATAACGCTCGAGGTGGGGAGTCCATGGAAGAGGCGTGGCAACAGGTGGCTGGAGCAAGAAGCTGAGAGATTAGATCTTCAGCTGCCAACATGAAGGAGAGATGCAACTGGAAATGGGACAAAGCTGCAAACCCTCGGAACCCTCCCACAACGCTGTGCCTACCAAGCACAAGGTCCTGGGTTTGGTCCTCAGCAGGAGGCGGGAGGGGAACGACATGGCACAGGATAAAAAAAGAGTCTGCCCAAAGTAGCCAAATACTCATACAAACAAACGTAAGCATGCCGAGGGCTATGGTTTGAATGGACAGAAATTGAAGAAACTCATTTCATCATCACACGAAGGACTTCAAGAAAAATGTTTGTCTTAAGCTTGGCAGCGAGAGTGAGAGAAATAATCACTTCCTGAGAACCGTAACATCACCCATCTAGCTCAGTCTTACCTAGAGGAACTAGAAGAACTCAACGCGGACATTAGCATAAAATGGTTCCAGGGTGGTGGTGCTCCAGGTGCCCGGCAAAGAAAATATTGATTTTTGTTAAACAACTCCACTTAGGAGGCTAGGGGATCCCAGTCCTTCAGTGAGGCTCTGTCACTACAGCGCTTGCCTTGTAGGTGTGAAAGTCCGGTGCAGATCCCCAGCACCCACACACAGCTCTGGTCAGGGTGGCGTTCATCTGCAAATCTAGAGTTGAGGACATGGAGACAGATTGGTAGGGCTTGATAGCCAACCAGTGTTACTGGATTCGCAAGCCCAGTTTCCGTGAAATACCCCGCTGTAGAAAAAGAAGGTCTCAAAAGAAGACACCCTATGCCAACCTCTGGCTGTCACACACATGTGCACCTACACAGAAACACACACACACACCTCTCTCTTTAGCAGACCATGGTACTCAGTACTCAGGAGGATGTGGCAGGAGGATCATCATGAGTTCAAGGCCAGCCTGAGCTACATAGGGAGTTAAAGGCCAACCTGGGCTGTATAAGGAGACCTTGTGCCCTCAAAAGTAAACTTTTTTTTTCCTAAGACTACAAATTATTTCCACTAATAAAGTTCCAAAGAAAATGGACAGTTCAACCAAATATCACCGAAATACACAGGGAAATATGACATCATGCATAAGAACTCCAGTGAGGGCTAATTTCATGTGTCAACTTGACCAAATTAAAGGATACACAGCCAACTGGCAAACAGCAATAATAAAACACCTAAATATTATTTCTGAGGTCTATAAGTTTAATTCCAAAAGAGATTAGCAGGCTGGTAAAGATCTACTCTTACCTATGTCGGCAGGCACGATCCAGCTCATTGAGAGTTCAGTAGGAGCAAAAAGATGGGAGGAACACTATCTTTTTCTTGACCTGAGACATCCATCTTCTATTGCCTTTGGATACTGGCGCTCAGACTGAGGTTTGCTCCAGTAGTTCTGATTTACACTGCCAGCTTTCCTTGCTTTCCAGCCTCAGAGAGCATGTCGGGAAATCCCGACGTGTCCACAGCTGTGGAAGCGCATCCTTCTGATAGACCTAGTCCTGCATATCTGTCTACACAGTTCTGCTTATGGGGAGAGCTCTAATACCACCAAGAAAATCAGCAAGTCAGCCTGGGGGTGTAGCTAGCTGCGAGAGTGTTTGCCTAGCAAGCATGATGTCTTGGGTTCAGTCCCCGGCACCAAATAAACTGGTTCAGTGGCCCACATCTGTGATGTCAGTACTTGGAAGATGGGAGGAGGAGGACTGGAAGTTCAAAGTCTTCTGTGAGGTTCCTAGTGAATTCAAGGCCAGCATGACACGCCTGAGACTTCTCCAGACTGCACAGGTGAGAGACTGGCCTAACTGGGAGGGGATGAAGAAATGAAGAAACAACAGACACAAACACAGAAAAGCTAGGATTGGATGGGCTAAGGTCTGTGATGGATTAATTATATACAGCCCCAACAAGGAGGCAGGTTAGCTAATCTGATAGTTCTCTATTGGGGAGAAGTCTCAGGTTGCGGTCAACTGGGAGAAAGAAGTGGTGGTGCATATCTTCAATCCCAGCACCTGGGAGGCAGAGGCAGGTGGATCTCTGTGACTTTAAGGCCAGCGTGGTCCTCCTCATAACAGGCACTCACAAACACACACATGCATATAAAAAATAATATTTAAACTGGCCAGTGGTTGTGCATAACTTTAGTCTCAGCATTTAGAATACAGAGTCAGGCAGAGCTCCAAGTTCGAAGCCAGCCTGGTCTACATAGCGAGTTACAGGACAACCAGGGATATACAGAGAAGCTCTGTCTTGAAAAACCAAAATGGTAATAATAATGATGATGATGTTTAAAAGAAATCCAGGCCGGGTGGTGGTGGCACACGCCTTTAATCCTAGCACTTGGGAGGCAGAGGCAGGCGGATCTCTGTGAGTTTGAGGCCAGCCTGGTCTACAAGAGCTAGTTCCAGGACAGGCTCAAAGCTACAGAGAAACCCTGTCTCAAAAAACCAAAAAAAGAAAAAGAAAAAAAAAGAAAGAAAGAAAAGAGAAAAAAATCCAAGCAGATAAAAGGGAAGCTAAAGTCCCAGCTACTTAGAAGGCTACCATAGGAGGATGCATTGAGTCCAGGAGATGTTAACTAGCCGGAGCAATATAAGTAAACCTAATTTCCAAAAGTAACAACACAAACAAGATGAAACATTTAACATATATTTTGTTACCTATCTCTTTTTATCTTAAAAAATAAAATACCAGCTAGGGTGGTGGTGCACATCTTTAATCTCAGCACTCGGAAGGAAGAGGCAGGTGGATCTCTGAGTTTAAGGCCAGCTTGGTCTACATAGCAAGTTTTAGAATAGCCAGGGCTACACAGAGAAATCCTGTTTCGAAAGATGAAAAAAAAAAGTATCTTGGTTCTCTAGGGTCTACCAAAGGCGACTGATAAAGTTACTTAGTATTATAATAAATATATTTGGCATGTTTTATTTTATCTTATTGTTTCTAAAGGCTTGCTTTTATTTTAATTAATATGTTTTTGTTGTGTCTGTGTGGGTGTATGCTAGAAGCCCTAAGAGGGCATGGGATCTCCTAGAGCTGGGGTGTGCTTATACATCAGAATGCTTGATCCCCAGTTGGTAGAACTTTCTGGGAGGAATTAGGAGGCGTGACCTTGTTGGAGGAAGTGTATCATTTGAGATAGACATCCTGTCTGCCTGTCAGCTGCCATGTTCTCTGCCATGATGGTCATGAACTCCAATCTTTTGGAACACTCTTTCTCCCATAAGCTGCCTTGGTTGTGGTCTAAGAGAGACCACAATACTAGGAAAGGAACCAAGATATGGACTTGCAGACAACGGTGAGTCACCCGACATAGGTGCCGGGACACAATTTCCAGTCCCTTGCAAAAGCAGTATGTGTTCTTGACCATGGAGCCATCGCTCCAGTGCCCTCCATCTTGAAGAAAAAAAAAGATGTATTTTCTTTTTCTTTATATTCGTTTTATTTTTATTATGTGTGGGTGTGTGACTGTGGGCCCCTCCAGCCAAGAACCTCCTGCTGATTGCCAAACTTACAGTAGAAAGAGAAGCATCTTTGGTCTCACCTTCAATACCGCCTGTGTGCTCTTTTTCTGAAGGGGCCAAAGGTGCCTCCCCACACTTTGGTTTAGTTTTATAAGACAGGGTTTCTCTGTGTAACAAAGCCCTGGCTATCCTGGAACTTACTTTGTAGATGTGGCTGGAATTCACAGAGATCTGCCTGCCTTGACCTCCCAAGTACTGGTATGAAAGGTGTGTCCCACCATGTCTGGCTGTTTTGTTTGTTTGTAAAGGTGGCCTCTTGAAGTTGCTTTCTGGGTCCTTCACAAATGTCAGGGTATTTGGAACTTTCCTTACCTTATAAGAAATGAGAGTAATATAAATTCACAATACACAGAAGAATTATTCCACAGCATTTCCTCCTTTTTGTGTAATTAAAAAGGAAGTTTTTAACCTTCACATAGTAAAACTATATATGACAAAACAGTTATTATGTAAGAATTACAGTTATAATATCCAGCCTGTTTGTATTTGGCAAATTTAGAGAAAAAAACTCTATTATTTATTTTATTTTATGACTCTAAAGTTTTATACCAAATTCACCTTTTATCATAACTAAGGAGAACTTTAACTATGATTATTTAGTCTTCAATTCCATCAAAACCCCAAGAAGGGTGAGATATTACCTAATGATAGAGATATCTGGCTGTCTGTACTGTCACCTGTCTTTCTGTGATGTTGGGGCATCCATCTCTGGCCCACAGGCCTCATATATCTCACAGATGTTTCTGAGCAGGGAAGTTTGAAGGACGATCCTACCTCATCTTGGTAAAGTTTAGCAGTTGCCTTTTTGCACTAAATACTAACCTATATTTCTTAATTATACATTATATTATTAAGTGAGCTGCATAAGCACAATGTCCTGAATAAGAGTAGAAATGTACATAAAGTATAACAAAATTAACTTTAAATTTGTATCAAAAAACCAAAATCCATACCAATGTAACGTATTTAAAACTCATAGCTGTTTCTTTAACAACTATCCTTTTACCCTATCATTTTTATATCCCCCTTTTCTTTCCAGAACAAGATCCCTGGTTCTAATTTTTTTTAAATATTTATTTATTATGTATACAATGTTCTGTCTGTGTGTATGCTTGCAGGCCAGAAGAGGGCACCAGACCTCATTACAAATGGTTGTGAGCCACCATGTGGTTGCTGGGAATTGAACTCAGGACCTTTGGAAGAGCAGGCAATGCTCTTAACCGTTGAGCCATCTCTCCAGCCCCCTGGTTCTAATTTCTTTGGTTCAGCTTTTTTCCTAACCAATCCCCCTAAACTATGGCAAATATTCATAACCCACTGGGCAACCAAAAGTTGCCCACCCCACCTCTTGGGAATATGGGCATCTGTTTTTAAAATTACTTCCTGTTGTTTGGTGACAATGACATCTTTAGGGGATCCTAAAAAAAAATTGGGATAATTTTTTATCCTGGGAGCACTAGTCCTGGGATCACTATATATATATTATCTGTTGTCCAGTCTCTTGTAGTGGGGAAGTACAGGGTTCATCTTGAGTCCTGGTTAGAGTAGTCTGTGAGGCTGGACCATCTCAGCTAGCCACCTTGAAATTGTCCTAAGCAGTTTGTAGTTCAAAGCCAATCTTTTGGTGGTGTTTGTCAGCTTAGTGGTGTTACCACAATCCAGGTGGAGTCATCATTGCGGGACCCCATCCTCCTGATGGAGACTTCAAAGATCACTGTTGGGCATGATCATAATTCACTGCAGAAAATTTAAACGTTTTAAATGTCATATGCAGCAGATATCAAAAAGGTCAAAGGACCGTAATTTGTCATGCACATCCAAAGTACAAAAACTTATTTATTCCTTGTTACCTGATAGAGACTCAAACCTGAAATCGTGAATAGGAAGCTAGATGATGCCTTTTTCTAGAATTAGTTGGTACTCTATATGACCATTAATATCATGATAAAAAAGTTTAAAATATATATTAATTTTATAAATTTTGAGATAATATTTATACTTTAGGAAAAGGATTAGAGAGTCAAGATAAAAACCACATAATTATGAGATTTGTGGCAACAGATAGTCCCTTAATTTTGTTTTTTCTTCTGTTCCATATCAGGTGGCTATTCTGACATGAGACAAAGATTTTGGATTTGCCTTTAACAAGCACGCTTGAGTTCAGAGAAGGAAGACAATCACACTCCAACTCCAAAGCCAGCTCAATTTTCAATTGAACTGGGATTAGAAAAGACCACTTGCATTATTTGTCTGTAGAGAACAGCAGAAATAAACATTTGGGAAGATTTAGGAAATTTTATTTTGCTGAAAATGTGATATATCAATAGAATAATTTATGCTTTTTCTTGGGACACTTTCTTTAGATGATTTGTTCTTTTTCTTCAGATGTCTCATTAGTCCATTGGTCTTCAGATTCCTTAGTCGATGTCTTCATTCTCCTAGAAAGACAAAAGCAAAGCCTTGCCCCAACCCTTACTTTGGGGAGGTTCCCTTTGGGCAAGTCATATCTAATCAATAAAAATGATTTTTTAGTCTTATAAGTTACTTTATATTGAATGGTCATGCTGTTTGATGTACTATTCACTTCTTTTAATCAAGAGGTCTCTCTCTTTTTAAATCTAATCTTTATCAATTTTGATGATATCCATAGTGTTTCTTCTCCTGTGGAAACAAAAACAAAACATCTTTTGCCATGAGGAAAGCAAATTCCATATGGAGTTTCTTCAACACCTATTATCTTCTTTAGAAGTAGATCAGTGTCACCAGGAACAAACCTGTCTCATGTTGAGAAAAGTCTAACTTACCAAAATGTTTTAAATGCCATATTCTATAGGTCTTTGAAGTAGTTGAAGGCTACCTGTCTGAAATATGTTACTGTTTAACCCTGAAAATATACCTAATATTATTACAAGTTATAGTTACAGTTTTCTTTAGTTATGATAGAAGGTAAATTAGGTACAAAACTTTGGACTCCTCAAGATAGAATATGTAATAGAGTATTTTTTCTGAATTTGCCAAATACAAATGGACTAGATACTTTAAATGTAGCCCTTACTTTATAATTGTTCTTATTGTATATAGCTTTACTATGTTAACCTTAAAACTCTTTTTATTAGACAAAAGGGGGAAATGCTGTAGAATATTACCTTAACTGTATAAAGGTGTGTTACATTTGCTAATGCTGCATTTGTTTAATAATGTAAAGATGTGTTGCATTTGTTTCACCTTGCTTGCCTAAGGCTCTTGATTTGTCCAATAAAGAGCTGTATGGCCAAAAGCAAGGCAGAGAAAGAACAGGTGGGGATGGAAGGCAGAGAGAACAAGTAGAAAGAGAAATCGAGGAGAAGAAGAAAGAAGAGAATGAGGAGAAAGAGACGGCCACACCCTGGGCCATCCAGGCAGCCACCAGCCATCCAGACACAAGAAGCAGTGAAAGCAAAATATGCAGAAAAAAGGAAGGTAAAAAAAAAAACCCTGAGGTAAAAGGTAGATAAACAGAAACAGGTTAACTTAAGTTAAAAGAGCTAGCCAGAGTGAGCATAAGCTAGGCCAAACAATCACAACCAATATTAAGTCTCCATGTCATGATTTGGGAGCTGGTTCATGGCCCAAAAGAAAAGCCTGGTATACTTTTTTTTTAACTCTTTTTTGTTTGTTTGTTTGTTTGTAAAGGTGGCCTCTTTAATTTGGTTTCTGGTCCTCCACAAACATCAAGGTATTTGGAGCTTTCCTCGGCTTATAATAAAGAAAGAATTTCAATTCATTTTGAACTAGGTCTAAAAGGAATATCTTTTCAATGATCCAGGGTGCCATTAATTTGAAATGGTCCTAAAAGCTTCAAAGGGGAGATCTTACTAATTACTCTAAACACTTTTGAGGAAAACCAAAGAGATATGCTGGTCCCTATCACATATCAGAACTTATGAAGAACATACAGCATCAAGACCCTGCATATGGTGTATGGGGCTGAAGAGAAGATGGACCAGAGGACCAAAACTCAGTTCCCAGCATCCATGTCCAGGGGCTCACAACCACCTGTAACGGTAGCTCTGGTGCGGGAAGTCCTTCTGTCTGTGTGTTGCTTTTATTGATTAGTGAATAAAGAACTGCTTTGAGTCTATGGCAGGGAAGAACAGAACTAGGCGGGGAAAGCTTGGCTGTATGATGGGAGAAAGAAGGGCGGAGTCAGAGAGACACCATGGAGCCGCCAGCAGAATCAGACATGCTGAAACTTTGCCAGTAAGCCACAGCCACATGGCAATACACAGATTACTAGAAACGGGTTAAATTAATATGTAAGAGTTAGCCAATAAGAAGCTAGAGCTAATGGGTCAAGCAGTGATTTAATTAATACATTTTCTGTGTGATTATTTCAGGGTTAAATGGCTGGGAACCAATAAGCGACCTCCCTCCAACAGTAACTCCAAGAGATCTGATGCTCTCTTCTGGTCTCTGCTGGCACTGCATCCATAGGTACAAACCCACACAGAGACCCGCTTGGAGAGACAAATCAGTTACTACAATAGACTAGAGATCATAAACAGATTTATATATGGAAATTGGATCGACAGAGAGGGCATAGAAGATAAAATGAGTGAGGAGAAAAACGACTATCAATTTGAAAAAAATATTAATTGAATCCCAACTTCACAGACATCATGCGCAACTCAACTCCATTTAGATTGGATTAATGAATTAAATGACAAGTATGAAGCTATTAATAGAAGTTGCATTAATCTGGATTTTGCAGAGAAACAGACTGGGAGAGGGAGAGAAGGAAGACAAATTTATTCTAAGTGGTTGGCTCTCATGATTATGGAAGCTGAGAAGCCTGAGGGTCTATGCTAGGCAAACTGGAGGCCCAAAAGAGCTAATGACCTCCTTCCAATCTGAAACCCAAATCAAGGGACAAAGTCTCTACTCCAGGGCAGTCAGGCAGAGAGAAAGATTTCTTTCTGTCATGTGAAGACTACACCAGAAACCGCAGACATGCTCGTCTCTTTCCACAATGTCAGAATTCATTGACTGACAGAAACGCAGTCTCACAGACAGCCTGGACTACTGGTTTCGCTCGATAGTTATGGCCGTCGATAATCACAGGTTCTTTCCTTCCAACCTCAATTTTTAATTTTTTAAAAATATTTATTTATTATGTATACAATATTCTGTCTGTGTGTATGCCTGCAGCCCAGAAGAGGGCACCAGTCCCCATTTCAGATGGTTGTGAGCCACCATGTGGTTGCTGGGAATTGAACTCAGGACCTTTGGAAGAGCAGGCGATGCTCTTAACCACTGAGCCATCTCTCCAGCCCCCCAATTTTTAATTTTTTTAAATAATATTTTGCTGGTGTGGTGCGGGCACATGCCTTTAATCCCAGCACTTGTCAGGCAGAGGCCAGCCTGGTCTACAGAATAGTGAGTTCCAAGACAGCCAGGGCTGTGCAGAGAAACCCTGTCTTGAAACAGCCCCCATTACATTTCTGTATTTATTTATTTGTGTGCGTGGATGTGTGGACTGGCACAGACAACTTGTGAGAGTCAGTTTTCTCCTTCTACATTGTGGGTCCCAGGAATTGAACTCGGGTCATCAACTGTGTTTCCACTGAGCTACCTTGCTGGTCCCCAACCTTAATTCTTAATATTAACTCTCAAGTTATAGATTATAGCTCACACAAACACACACACACACCACAAAATAGTTACAAGCCAAAACAAGCCAAGCCAAGATGCCTTTAATCCCAGCACTGGTGGAGGGAGGAGGGGCAGAGGCAGGTGAATCTCTGTAAATTGGAGTCCAGCCTGGCTTACATAGCAAGACCCTGTCCCAAGAGCATAACAAGCCAACAAACATTACAAAAGGACGAAAGAGTTCACAAGGTTCAAAGAAGCCAACTGAAACAGGAGCGGATCGCGGGTACGGGTGCAGAGCGGCTGCAGGGGGATGGACGAGATATTCCCATAAGAATTCAGCCGCAGAGTCTCAGCACCCAGAGCGGTGCCAAGCGCAGAGCTGGCTCAAGGCACTGAGTCAGGTTCTGGTGGGCAGCCATTCAAGTGGGCCGTGTCAAGCAGGCGAGCATGGTGAGCGGAATGGGAATGAGGCAAGAGCTTAGGTCTTAGCCCAGCGTCTCCCCCAGTACTGGGGGTATGCACCAGGGGAGGTAGGTGTCTCCTTTTGGGTAAAAATCATTCGTCGGTCTAGTGTGTTTGGTAAGTTCGCAGGCCTATTTTGTCGAAATGGCTTTTACATGCCCACGTGCCCATGTGTTCCCTGTTTAATCGGGTAAGTTCATAGATAGCGGTATTTTATTTGTGTAAATCAATTCTTTATCAGCCTGTGCCTTAGGATTTGTGCTGGGTAGATGCTCTGTGTTAATTTGCACAAAGTGGGGCAGTCTTCACCTCAGCATTCATGCCTAACATGGAGCAAACCGAAGCTTTATAAATACGGTAGGAGGCCCAGCCCGCAAGGCACTCACCATTCTCTACAACATGGAGTGGCATAAGCGGAGTGCGCCCTGCCCTCCGCATCTACGTAGCTGCCATCGATTGGATGAGACTGTCTGCATGAAGAAGGCCATCTTCCAAGCTATGATTTCAGTGTTAACCTCATGAGAAGCACTTGCACGGACACACCCAGAAATGCTGGCTGACCTTAGGTTAGAAAGATTTTTCTTTACGGAAAATGTGCCCCCCCCACCAAAAAAAGCACAATCTAGAAAAATAAGTAAAAACCAATCATAAATCATCTTAAAGAAAACAATACCATGAGGTGTGGTGGCAGACGCCGTTTATCCCAGCACTTGGAAGGCAGAGGCAGCGGATCTCTGTGAGTTTGAGGTCAGCCTGAACTAGAGTGAGTTCTAGGCCAGCCAAGGCTACACAGAGAAACCCTGTCTCAAGGGGAAAGAAAGTATCCCGAGGGACTAGAGAGCATAGCTGAGTAGCTTAACCTAGAGCATCATGCCCTGGGTTCCATCTCCTGTGCCACAAAAACCAAACTAGAGAATAGATGGGTTTTTCAAGAATGGAGGCCAGACATGGTGCTATGAACCTTTAATCCCAGCACCTGGAGGCAAAGGTAGGTGGATCTCTATGAGTCCAAGGCCACTCTGGCCTACAGAGTGAATTTCAATGTCACACAGAAAAGCCCTGTCTCAAGAAAAAAAAATGAAGAAGAGGTGGAAGAGAAAGAACATTGAAAACCTGGAAAGTGGCTTAATAAAGCGGCAATGGATTTCCAAAGGCAGTGGAAATTGTGTGTGTGTGTGTGTGTGTGTGTGTGTGTGTGAGAGAGAGAGAGAGAGAGAGAGAGAGAGAGAGAGAGAGAGAGAGAGAGATTGTGTGTATGGTTGTTGTGACATGGGAAAAGCCACCGGATTTATTATTTTGCACAGTGAAGGTGTATTTATATTTATCCACAGAGCTCCGTTTTCTTTGTTTTTCATTCCGTCCGTACTGTTGGTCTTGCTTTGCTTTTGGTTTTGTTGCAGTCAGGTTTTCACTATGTAACTAAGGTTGTCCTCAAACTCGAGAAGATCCTCCTGCCTCAGCCTCCCTAACTGCAGAATTGCAGGTCTGTCCTAACCTACTTGGACTGTTTCTCATTACTTTCTCCACCATGAACCTTAAGTCTTTTTTGGTGGTGGTGATAGTTATTGTTGTTTGGGACAGGGTCTCTTGTAGACCAGGCTGTCCTTAAACTCGATTTATAGCTAATAATGGCCTGAAACTTCTGATCCTCCTGCCTCCACTTCTCAAGCACTAGAGTTAAAGATGTGTGCTATTATGCCCGGCCATAGACCTTCACTCTGGGATATAGTTTATAAAATCTCTAAAGTGAACCGAAAACCTCCGATGTGACTGATTAATGAAGACAATTGTCATCCACTTGAATGCAACTAAATCTCAGGCATTTAGGACACTGAATTTTCTGCAAGCAAGAAAAAGGGGGAGAGTTTAGGTCGTTAGCCAAGCCAGCCATGTGCAGGCTGAGGACTCAGTAGCTCAGGAAGGGAAACTGCTCAACCCTGGCAGCTGACTCCCATGGTTGCCATGTGCCATTGTTAGTGGAATTGAAACGCTGTTGCATTGGTTTGATGCCCGAGATTAAAGTTATCTCTTATGAAATGGAGAGAACACTTTTTTTGTGCGCTATGCTCAGTTGGAGAGGTCCCGGAGTGAAATTGCTTGAGCCGTTAGTTTTATTGTTCTTTTGCTCATTGCCATGGACATCCAGGCAGGGATTCCATAACCTCAGGCCCTAATGATTCCGCAGAGTGTCCTCCTGCTGAAAGTCCATCACTGCTGATGTTATCATCGCTGCTACCACCAGGAACCAGCCGAGCAAGAACTCAACTGGCTACACGCTGGTGGAGCAGCAATTCAGCCTTACACAGCCTGAAGGCCACAGGACTCGGAGACTTCACTGCAGGAAGTCCTTGGGAATAAGAGAGTGAGTCTTGACGGATGCTTCGCGGAAGAAAGGCATCATAGAGAGGCCGATAGAGCCCCCAAGATGTTTTCAGATCCATCCTTCAATTCTTCCAGTGCAAACTCATAGCTCAAGTCTCTCAGGATATACACCTGCCAGCAGAAACGAGACCAGAGTCAGCTTCAGGCTCATCCCTGTTGTTTGTTCCCAGAATCAGTGCTCCTCTCTGTTGTCTGGGAACTCCTGATAGATTAGGCCCATGAGTTTCACTCCTTTCAGGCACTGTGAGTTCCCCTCAGTGGCTCCTGGAATCAATCCCTCCCTGCCATTACCCTGATCCATCTCTTCAGAGTTCTACAAGCCCTGGATAAATCCTAAATATAAATGGATTTAAAGGAAGAGGATTCACTTAATTTCTCTCAGAAAGACCTGAGCCCTAATTTGTGCCAAACCATGTCTTTCTGTTACATTTATTTTACCCAAAATCAGTTTTAGAAATACATATAAAACTACGTTTTTGGCCAGGTGGTAGTGGTGTACACCTTTAATCCCAGCACTCAGGAAGAAGAGGCAGGCAGATCTCTGTGAGTTCGAGGTCAGCCTAGTCTATAAGAGTGAGTTCCAGGACAGACTCCAAAGCTACAGAGAAACCCTGTCTCAAAAAACAAAACAAGCAAAAACTACATTTTTGGGGTTTTTTTTTGTTTTTTTTTTGTTTGTTTTTTGAGACAGAGTTTCTCTGTAGCTTTGGTGCCAGCCCTGGAACTAGCTCTTGTAGACCAGGCTGGTCTCGAACTCACAAAGATCCGCCTGCCTCTGCCTCCCAAGTGCTGGGATTAAAGGCGTGCGCCACCACCGCCCGGCTTACATTTTTGTTCTTAAAGATAACTTTAACATTACAATTAAATTAAAATAATTTATTGCATTGCAGTTTCATTGTCTGTTCATCTCGGTATATACATGTCCATCCACATTGTGGCACATGCCCACAATCCCAGCACTAGGCGGGTGGAGGCGAGATCATGAGTTCAAGGCCAGCCTTGGCTATGTAGTGGATTTGGATGAGACACTATTTCAGATGCCTGTAGCCAAACCTGCAACCTGCCAACCTGAATCTGAGTTCTGAGACCCACAGGGTAGAGAAAACCAACTTCTGCAAGCTGAGCTCTGGCAGGCACACAGGTGACAAGGCACGCATGCACACAAACGAAGAAGGAAATATAAAAATGAGAAGAAACGAAAACTACAGTAGGATTCCCATTCACCCCAGTCCGAACAGTAATCATCAAGAAAACAGACAGTGATAAATGCTGGCCCAGATACCAGGGAAAGGAATCTACATTGCTGGTGAAGTTGTGTGCTAGTCAGTCATGTGTCAACTTCATACAAGCTAGAGTCCTTAGAGAGGAGGAGCCTCACCTGAGGAAATGCCTCCATGAGATCCAGCTGTAAGGCATTGTCTCCATCAGTGATAAATGGGGGAGGGTCCAGTCCATGGTGGGTGGTGCCATCCCTAGGCTGGTGGTTCTGGGTTCTATAAGAGGCAGACTGAGCAAGGGAAGCAAGCCAGTAAGTCGCTCCCCTCCATGGCTTCTGTATCAGCCAAGATCCTGCCCTATTTAAGTTCCTGTCCTCACTTCCTTTGATGATGAACAGTGATGTGGAAGTGTAAGCCAAACAGACCCTTTCCTCCCCAACTTGCCTTTTGGTCATGGTGTTTCATCACAGCAGTAGAAACCCTAACTAAGACAAGTTGCAAATTACTCCAGACACTCTGTGAATCAATATGGGGATTCTTTAAGATATAAACTTGACTTACCATATGATGCAGCTGTACCGCTCCTGGGTATGTGCCTGAAGGAATGGAAATTCACATGGAGACACCTCTACCATGTTCACTACTACACTGTTCACAAATCATGAATCAGCATGGATGCTCATCAGGAGAGAATAAACAAAGAAAATATGTTAACTATATGGTGTGGAGTATTGTTGAACTATAAAAAATAAAATTAAGTCATTTGGGCTGGAAGACAAGGCTCAGTGGTTAAGGGTGCTGACTAAGCATCAAGAGAATCTGAATTTGGTTGCCAGTACCCACACTGGGTAACAGTTCCATCTGTAACTCCACTTCCAGGGTATTGATGTCCTTTTCTAGTCTCCAGGGGCACCCTCACACATACCCACGTTCCCGTGCACGCGTGCGCACACACACACAGACATGAAAAATAAATCTTTTTAAAAATTATTTATTTTATTGGTGTTTTAGCCTGTATGTATAAATGTGTGAGGGAGCTGGATCCTGGAGTTACAAACAGCTGTGAGCTGCCATGTGGATGCTGGGAATTGAACCCCGGTCCTCTAGAAGAGCAGTCAGTGCTCTTAACCACTGAGCCATCTCTCCAGCCCTAAAATAATCTTAATTTTAAAAAATTAGCATGTGATTTGTAAGGCAATAGATATGCAGTGCTATTTTGTTCATGGCTTAACAAATAAAGCTTGTCTGAAGATCAGAGTGTAAAGCTAAGCCACTAGAGGCCAGGGAGTGGTGGCACACATCTTTAATCCCAGGACTCAGGAGACAGAAGGATCTCTGTTAGTTCAAGAACACCCTGGGCTACACAAGACTGAATCTGTGTAAAGAGAAACAGAACTCACACAAAGGTGATCCCAGCATTTGGGATCTCATGCCTTTAATCCCAGCACTAGGGAGATAGAGACAGGAGTGATATGGTTGGGCAGCAAGAGGAATATAAGGTGGGAGGAAACAGAAGCTCAGTGTAGTCTGAGGTTTGGTGGAGGCAGATGCAGTAAGGACAGGATCGCCCCTTTGGGAGCATTAGTAGAGGTAAAAGATCTCTCTAGTGGCTGACTGCACTGCTTTAGCTTCCCCGCCCCTAGTATCTGACTCCAGGGTTTTTTTATTAATAACAATTATAATTCATGTTATATAGATGCACCTTCAGATCCCCATATTAAGTGAAATAAGACAGACCTGGAAAGGCACATATCACATGCTATCTCTCATACATGGAATCTAGAGTGTGTTTTAGAAAGACATAAATTGCTGTTGGTTTTTAGTTTCGTTCTGTCATGAGCTAATGAAGGATGGACTGTTTTCTAGATGTCTATTGTGTTCCTCTGATCTAGTGTAGTTTTTTGGTTGGTTGGTTGGTTGGTTGGTTGGTTTTTGTTGTTGTGGTGGTTTTGGTTTGGTGTGGCTTTTTGAGACAGGGTTTCTCTGTGTTGTCTTGAAACTCACTCTGTAGATCAGGCTGGCCTTGAACTCATAGAGATCTTCCTGCCTCTGCCTCCTGAGTGCTGGAATTAAAGGTGCGTGCACCACTGCCTGGCCAGTTAGCTAAGTCTGATGTTTGTTGATTTTTCTTTTCTGGATGATGTCTGTTGTTAAGAGTGGGGTACTGTAGTCACTATCTAGCATTGTTTGGATTCGGCTTGTTTCTCCCTTTATGTCCTGCAGTGATATTTTGTTTGTACTCTAACAAATAAAGCTTACCTGGAGATCAGAGTGAGGAGTTAGCCATTAGTGAACCATAAAGGCCATGCAGTGGCAGCACACACCTTTAATCCCAGTGGTGTGGGATTCCCCTCTGTATACTGTGAATATACTTTATTACCATTGGTTAATAAAGAAGCTGCATTGGCCTATGGCAAAGCAGAATATAGCAAGATGGGAAATCCAAGCAGAGATAGAGTAGGAAAGAAGGTGGAGTCAGGGAGACACCATGTAGCTACCAAAGAGAAAAGATGCCAGAACCTTACTAGTAAATCACAACCTCATGGCAATATACAGATTAATAGAAATGCATTAATTTAAGATATAAGAGCCTGCTAGCAATGTCTGAGCCATTGGCCAAACAGTGTTGTAATTAATAGTTTCTTTGTAATTATTTGGGTACAGGTGGCCAGGAAGCAGAAGCACAGTCTCCATCAACATCCCAGCACTTGGGATCTCATGCCTTTGATCCCAGCACTAGGGAGGAGGAAACAGGAAGCAATATGACTGGGTGGAGAGAGGAATATAAGGCAGATGGAGAGAGGAATATAAGGCAGACAGAGACAGGAGCTTGCACGCTTTCAGGCTGAGGAGTTGGAAAAGTAAGAAGTGACTGTGGCTTACTCCTTTGTCTCTCTGCTCTTTCAGCACTTACCCTTATATCTGACTCCAGTCTTTTATTAGTAAGAACAATTAGAATTCTTGCTAAAATGCCCTTGTGGTGTTTAAGTTTTGAAATTGGGTGTGGCAATATAGTGTATGTATTTATAATTGCTTTATATTCTTGAAGGATTGTTCCCCATATCAATACATAGTAGCTTTCTTTATTTCTCCTGGCAAATTTTGTCTTGAGCCTTTTCGTTGATTACAAACACAGCTCTTCTTGCTTCCATTCAGATTCTTTTGTGTGGAATGTCATTTTCCATCCTTTTCTGGTGAAGTGAGTTTCTTGCAGGCAGTGAATAGTTGCATTTTGTCTTTAAATCTATTTATCCAGTAAGCATGTTTTAATTGCAGAATTATGACCCAATTCCATTCAAGGTTATTGTTAAAAGGTAAAAAAAAATCTGAATAGATTGATATTATAGCTTTATTTATTTTTTTTAAGATGTATTTTTGGGGCTGGAGAGATGGCTCAGTGGTTACAAGCACTGGCTACTCTTCCAGGGGTTTCAATTCCCAGCATCTACATGGTGGCTCACAAATGCCTAATAACTCCAATCCCAAGCAATCCAATGCCCTCTTCTGGCCTCTGTGGGCACCAGGCATGTGTAGTAGTATGTGTAAGCAAAACACTCATAGATATAAAATAGATCTAGGTCTACCATATTGTTATTTGTTTTCTTTTTTTAAAAAAGATTTACTTTTATTTTATGTGAATGAGTGTTTTTGTGGAGTGAGGAGCTAGAAGAGGGTGCCACAGCTCCAGGAACTGAAGTTACAAATGGTTTTGAGCCACCATGTGGGTGCTGGGAACTGAACTTCGTCCTCTGCAAGAGCAGCAAATGCTCTAAACCATTGGATCATCTCTCTAGGCCCATTGCTTTTGCTTTCTACTCTTTTGTTTTATAAATTCCCACCCATTTTTAAGGGGGCGGTTCGAGATAGGGTTTCTCTATAGCTTTGGGGCCTATCCTGGAACTAGCTCTAGTAGATCAGGCTGGCCTTGAACTCACAGAGATCCACCTGCCTCTACTTCCTGAGTGCTTGGATTAAAGGCACGTGCCACCACTGCCCAGCCTCCACCCATTTTTTTGAGACAAGGTCTCACTACAAGGTCTTTGCTGACCTAGAACTCACTCTGTAGACCAGAGATACACCTGCCCTGCCTCCAGAGTGCTCAGATTAAATGCATGCACCACTATTTCCTGGCTTTTATGTCTATTACTTGGTAATATTTGAATTAACCAAGTAGTCATTTTTTTTAATATCCTGGCCACAATTTCCCTCCTTCCTCTCCTCCCAGTTTCTCCCCCACCCTACCCCTCTTTGTTGTCCCCCCCCCTCAATCCACTCCTCCTCCTGTTTGGGAAAAGGCAGGTTTCCCATGGATATCAACAAAACATGGCATATCAAGTTGCAGTAAGACTAAGCACCTCCCCAAGTATTAAGGCTGAACAAGGCGACCCAGTATGAGGCTCTCAAAAGCCTGTAAAAGAATCAGAGACATCCCTTGTCCCCGCTGTTAGGAGTCCCACAGCAGGACCAAGCTACACAACTGTAATGTATATACAGAGTGCCTAGGTCAGTCCCATGCGGGTTCCCTGGTTGTTGGTTCAGTCTCTGTGAGCCCTATGAGCCCAGGTTAGTTGATTCTGTGAGATTCCTTGTGGTGTCCTTGATTCTCCCACTCTTCTGCAGGATCCCCTGAGCTCCGCCTACTGTTTCCATCCATTGGGGGATGACACTCTCCGATGACAGTTGGGCTAGGCGGAATTAAACACATATCCTTACTTTTTGTACTTCATTTCTGCTATATGTTCTTTCATAATTATTTCTATGTTTATCAGAGAAATTACAGTATGAATTTTTTTTTTTTTTTTGGTTTTTCGAGACAGGGTTTCTCTGTGGTTTTTGGAGCCTGTCCTGGAACTAGCTCTTGTAGACCAGGCTGGTCTCGAACTCACAGAGATCCGCCTGCCTCTGCCTCCCAAGTGCTGGGATTAAAGGCGTGCGCCACCACCGCCCAGCAGTATGAATTTTTTTATTTTGATTTTTTTGGAATAGAATCTGCAGGGCTGGAGAGATGGCTCAGTGGGTAAGAGCACTGACTGCTCTTCTAGAGGACCGGGGTTCAGTTCCCAGCACCTATATGGCAGCTCACAATTGTCGGCAACTCCAGTTCCAGGAAATCTGACACCCTCACACAGACATACATGCGGGCAAAACATCGATGCACATAAAATAAATAAATAAATCGTTTTTAAAAGAGACTGAATTTGCAGCATGACCCAGGCTAGCTTCAAACTTCTGACCCTCCTGCCTCATTTTTCTTGGAAGACAGTGCAACCAGGGGGATTTTAGACCCCCCCCCCAAAAAAAAGAGCTTTAGGCTGTGTTTGGAAGTTTTAACTCTGACCAGTCATAGCTAGTCATAGTTGCTGACATGGGGTGGTGTTGCAAGGGACCCCCTGGTGTGGTAAGGGATGGGGTGGATGGGGTAGGGGTGGGTGGGAGGCTGCTGTGGGTAGATGGAAGGGTCAGAAGAATGATGTACATGTGTAGAATCCAGAGAACAACCTAAAGTGTCATCCTCAGGAGCCATTGACCCTTTTTTTGAGACAGTCTCTCCCTGACTTGGAACTTGCCAACTAGGCCAGGCTGGCAGGCCCTCAAGCCCTGGAGATCTGTCTATTTCCATTTCCCCAGGTTTGGGATTACAGCATGCCTCACCAAACCTGGCTTCTCTCTCTTTCTTTCTTTCTTTCTTTCTTTCTTTCTTTCTTTCTTTCTTTCTTTCTTTCTTTTTTCCTTCCTTCCTTCCTTCCTTCCTTCCTTAGTTCCCTCCCTCCCTTTTTTCTTCCCTCCCTTCTTTCTTTCTTTTTTGATGTGGGGTGGGGTCAAGACATGGTTTCTCTGTGTAGCTTTAGAGCCTATCCTGGAACTCACTCTGTAGCCCTGGCTGGCCTCAAACTCAGAGGTCCACTTGCTTCTGCCTCCTGAGTGCTGGGGTTAAAGGCATGCACCACCACTGCCTGGCCAAACCTGGCTTTCTTAACATGGGTTCTGTTGATCTAACAATTCAGGGTCCTGTGCTTGCAAGGTACTGAGATGAAGGAGCTATCTTTCCAGCACCCCTGCACCTACTTTTCATGTTGGGGATCAAATTCAGGGTTTTGTACATGCCCAAAGAGTTTGCTACCAGTGAACTACATATCCAACCCTGGATCCTCCTTTTAAAAAATATTCTCTGTTCTTCTCATGGAAACCCATAGACTCCTGTTAGGGAAGAACATAAGCTCATGGCCCTGTTTGTTTAAGCCTGTCTCGTCTTGTGTTGACAATAGGCTTTTCAGAACGGCCATTCCCCTGAACTGGCTTGAGGAAGGGATTTCTTAGCACAGCCCTTTGTTTTAGTTAAAATTCCTAATGCACAAGATAAATTACAGTGCAGAATCTCAGACGTCTCCACTGCTGACATTTGTGCTGATAATTAGCTTCTCCTTCCTGTTGAATCCCATTGTCTGTTTCACTTGGGGGAAAATATACGTATAAATGTAAATACATCTTCCCTACCCAGACACCCATCCCAGTATCCTGATGTGAAATCTCATGCCTGTCCTGAGCCTGTGATCAGGGCTCAGCTGTCATATTCGATACCTTGTCATCGTGCACTTTATTCTTCTGTCCCTGTAGTAACAGATGATTCAGAATTAAAGAGGAGATCTTCAGGATGATGAGCAATTGACCTTCACACGTTACTCCCACCACAGCTGGCAGGGTTACCCCAGTGATGCCCTGATAATTCCAAGCACTGTTTGAGAGGCCTGGTGACTGCTGACTCTCCTGCAGCCAGAGCAAACTGGACTTGTGACGAGCGAGCTTTGCAAAGGGCTCCGTGGAGACTCGGTGGAGCTGACGGTTTCACCCCAGGTCTCTGACTTCTCGATGTTGTGCTTTTTTCCATATGTGTTCCAGGCTTTCGCCATGATTTGATTTCCCAGAAGAACTTGGCAAATCTAACATCCCTCTGAAAAAGAACTAAATGGAATATTAGACTTTGCATTTTTTTCAAATCATATTGATATATTTTTTTTTCTTAGCTGAAATTTTACAGTTGGTTTCCTGCTATGGCTTTCTCCTGACCTATATAACAGTGACTATACTTTGAATTGAATGCTAAGGGAGCCTATTCTATTTCTGATTTTTCTCTAACACCCCAGGACAGAACGCCAACAGTCTACCACACAACTGAGGATGCTATCTAACCACTCAGACTACTGATTGTTGAGGGTAATAAAATATCTGAGACTTGCCAGCACTCGGGAGGCAGAAGACGGAGGATCTCTGTGAGTTCAAGGCCAGTCTGGTCTACTGAGCAAGTTCCAGGACAGGCTCCAAAGCTACAGAGAAACCCTGTCTTGAAAAACTAAAAAAGAAAAGAACATTGAGACTTTAATCTTTTTATTTTTTATTTTTGCTTCTCTCAGTACTGAATGCTAAGGATTCTTTCTTCCCAGATACCCTAGGTAAAGATGTGTCATGAAGCTGGGCATGGCAGTGCACACATTCATCCCAGCACTCAGGAGGCAGAAACAGAAGGATCTCTTGGAGTCTGAGGCCAGCATGGTCTATATAGCCAGTTCCAGGGCAGCCAGGAAAACATAAGGAGAACCTATCTCAAAAAAAATTTTAATTTTATAATGAGGAACTGGAGAGATGGTTCAGAGGTCAAGAGAACTGACTACTCTTCCATAGGACCTGTGTTCAATTCCCAGCACCCACATGGCAGCTCAAACTGTAACTCCAGGATCCAATGCCCTCACACAGAAACACATGCAGGCAAAATACCAATGCACACAAAATTTAAAAAATGAATTGTATGGGGCTGGAGAGATGGCTCAGGGGTTAAGAGCATTGCCTCCTCTTCCAAAGGTCCTGAGTTCAATTCCCAGCAACCACATGGTGGCTCACAACCATCTATAATGGGGTCTGGTGCCCTCTTCTGGCTTACAGGTATACACACAGACAGAATATTGTATACATAATAAATAAATAAATAAAACTTGTATAGTGACACATAAAGTATCCATGTTTTGGATCTACATAGGAAAGAGAAAAAGACAAGATCTCCTGAGTAAATTGGGAGCATGGGGGTCATGGAAAAGGGTAAAAGGGGAGAGGGGAGGAAGGGGAGAAGAGCAAAGAAAAATGTGTAGTGCAATAAAAACAAATAAACAAACAAAAAGTATCCATATTTGCTGACTGATGATAGATTTGCCTGTCTCAAATGAAGAGGAAGGTTGGTGTGGGACAGTGGTTTGTATTTTGTCAATTATATTTTAAATAAATGCTTATTGGCCAGTAGCCAGGCAGGAAGTATAGGCGGGACAACCAGACAGGAAGTAGAGGCAGATTGATGAGAACAGAAGAATTCTGGAAAGAGGAAAGCTCATTCCTGCAGTCCTGACCCAGCCACAGAAGAAGCAAGATGTTACTGCCTCGCTGAAAAAGGTACTGAGCCATGTGGCTAACACAGATAAGAATAATGGGCTAATATAAGTTGTAAGAGTTAATAAGAAGCCTGAGATACTAGGCCAATCAGTTTATAATTAATGTAGACCTCTGTGTGATTTTTTTGGGGGGGACTTAACGATTTCAGGAACCGGGCAGAACAGGAAACCCCAACAACAGAAGGTGAGAACTGATGTTGGGTGTTGTCCCCCCAACCTCTACATATGTTTCATGGCACATGTTTGTGCTCAGATTCACAAAGACGGATTCAAGGGTGAGCAAGTGAAAGTGCACACACCAAATTTTTTTAAAGAAAAGAATATACAACCAAACTGATACGTCAATAAAATATAAGGCAACTAGAACAAAGGGAAAACATTTATATGACAATGAGTAAAACTCACAAGTAGGCCAGGCTTGATAACACACACCTTTTTTTTTTTTTTTTGTTTTGTTTTGTTTTTCGAGACAGGGTTTCTCTGTGGCTTTGGAGCCTGTCCTGGAGCTAGCTCTGTAGACCAGGCTGGTCTCGAACTCACAGAGATCCGCCTGCCTCTGCCTCCCAAGTGCTCAAATCCCAGCACTTGGGAAGCAGAGGCAGGAAGATCTCTGTGAGTTCCATGTCAGGCAGGATTGTATAGTAAGACCTGAAAAAGTGAAAACAACAAACCCACAGGTCATCACAGACCCACGGGTCATCACAGACCCAGGGGTCATCACAGACCCCCAGGACATCACAGACCCAGGGGTCATCATAGACAAATGGGTCATCACAGACCCACGGGTCATTACAGACCCAGGGGTCATCACAGACACACGGGTCATCACAGACCCACGGGTCATTACCCACAGTCATCACAGACCCACGGGTCATCACAGACCCACAGGACATCACAGACCCAGGGGTCATCATAGACAAACGGGTCATCACAGACCCACGGGTCATTACAGACCCAGGGGTCATCACAGACACACGGGTCATCACAGACCCACGGGACATCACAGACCCACAGGTCATCACAGACACACAGGTCATCAGATAATCACATACTAATTTCTTGCTTTTTCCTTTTAAAGACATGGTCTCATATCGACTGACCTGAAATTCACAATCCAGCCAATAATGACTTTAAATTCCTGGTCCTCCTGCTTCCACCACTCCAGTGCTGGGATCGCAGGAAAATGCAGACACACCAAGCTTAGTTGGTGTGTACCCAGGATGGAAGCTGTGGCTTCACACACCCCACCCACTAAAGGACATCCCCAGCCCTCAAACTGATTTCTATGGAGACTACAGAGTGAGGTATAGTCTTGATTAAAGAGAGATTTGAACAATTTAGTAGTTAACTGTCATTTGCTGATATATATATATAAAATAGTTCATTGCTGAAATTTAAAAGAATGATCTGGAGGCATTTTGTATGAATATAAATGTGGCTTGAAGGGATGGTTGAAAAAACCTCACATTATGAATGATGGTGAATTACAAAATGAAATTAAAATGTTATGCTTTCTATGATAATAATCTATCACATATGACCCACATACAATGCTTAAACCCAACATGTAAAATTGAATTCAGTCATCTCCGATAATTTGCTGACTTTCAGCCTGAAAAACACAGCTTTACCCGTGTTTTTCTATTTTGTCATTACTAAGGTGTATTTGTCAAGGCAGGGATAGGGAACGCAATTTTTTTTTTTTTTTTTTTTTTTTTTTTTGGTTTTTCGAGACAGGGTTTCTCTGTGGTTTTGGAGCCTGTCCTGGAACTAGCTCTTGTAGACCAGGCTGGTCTCGAACTCACAGAGATCCGCCTGCCTCTGCCTCCCGAGTGCTGGGATTAAAGGCGTGCGCCACCACCGTCCGGCTAGGGAACGCAATTTAACTAACAATGTGTAAGCTTAGTTTATCGCTTTTAGGTGCTTACACACTAGCGTGTGAACCTCCATTTTGTACTCTCTTGCCAAGGGCCCCATGAGCACTCGGGACTCACCTGAGAGCAGCATTCCAGACCCAGGAGCTGCTAGGAACTGGCACTAGGAAGCATGGTTTAACGAGGGTCTCCTGTTAGGACTAGGTGATTGACACACATGCCATGGGACAGCAAGCTATAGGACGAGTGCTAGGAATGAGTGTCCTGGATAGGAGGTCATAGCCCCTGGAGCTGGGATATGGTCCACCGAGGTGGCCTCAGGGTTAATAGCTACAGGTCTACAGGATTCAGAGACATCCCACTTCTCAGGCCAGAAAAGAAGGAGGCAGGTGTCAACCAGCGGCAGCATACTGGAACGCACACCTTTAATCCTAGCACTCAGGAGGTAGAAGCAAGTAGATCTCCCTGGGCTCAAGGCCAGCCTGACCTACATGGTAATGTGCCAGGACAGCCAGAGCTACATAATAGACTTTGTCTCGAGAAAAATAGAAGGAAACAGAACAAGCTGCAAGGGGCGAGCCTTGGGGACTAATGAGAGAGGGAGAAGACCCAGCAGGTCTCTACAGAGGCCAGAGCAGTAAGTGGGACCTGAACTAAAAAGGGGAGCCTTTAGCAGGGGCAGGCAGGGTCACCGAGGATGCCGTGCTGGCAGACAGGCCCAAGGGATCATGTGTAGCAGGGTATGGCAAAGGACAAGAGTAGTGTTGGGGACTGGCCAGTTGGCTCGGTGGGAAAAGCGCTTGCTTTACCTCCACATGCGTGCTATGATGTGTGTACCTGCTCGCACACATCATACCCAGACATAACTTTTTTTTTTAATTTAAAGAAAGAATAGTGTTGGGCTGGGTTCAGGCACTTAGCCGCTGGCTGAGCTGAAGGAGAGAGCAGCTCAGGAAGCAGGGGGAGCCTCATTCTCTCTGAATGGAAATGAGGACGCGACTGCTCTGTGGGATGATTGAGAAGGTTTGTGTTGTAGATGTGAGAGAGACAATAGCCTGCGGCTCTGGAAGATTCCAGACCGAACAAAGCCCTTAGAATAGACCAGACCACAGGGGGAAGGGGGAGCAAGAGAGGAAGAGGAGAGGGACACGAGAAAGGACCAGGAGAGGAGAAGAACCAAGAGAGGAACCAAAAGATCGGATGGCCAAAATGGCTTAGATATATGAGACTCGGAAGCTAGAGGGAAGGAAGCAAAGCTCGGGGACTGGAGAGGTTTAGCGTGGGAAGCAAGGAGTAGGGTGTGTGTGAGGAGTGCCAAGAGAAGTCAGGACTCTGTGACAGGTACTTGCAATGCTGAGGAGCCTGGGAGCCAACGTCTGCCTTGAAGTGTTTGTTCTGGTATTCTTCTTGTTGTTGTTATTGTTGTTGTTGTTGCTTGTTTGTTTTTTTGGATAGAGTTTCTCTGTGTAGTCCCGGATGTCCTGGAACTCACGCTGTAGACAAGGCTGGGCTCAAACTCAGAGATCTGCCTGCCTCCACCTCCTGAGTGCTGGGATTAAGGGCCTGTGCCACCACACCCAGCTCCACTTGGATACATTAATAGGCACCTCAGCCATTTGTTCCAGGTTTCCTTGGTTCCTAACATTCTCTATGCTATGGTCCTATGAGCAGTTTATCCACACCACGTCCACTCCTACAGGGGAGTGCTGTCTGGATAGGCGAAGGCAGGGATTGAACATTCCTGGATCTTCAAATGAGCCAGGAATTCAAAAGATCTGACTGACAGCTACTAAAGACGTGGGTAGGTGAGTTCTCCATGAATTCTGAGAAAGGGGTGTTCAGCCTCAAATCAAACAGCAACTTTGACTCCAAATTCTTCTCCTTGAACTGAAGAAGGGTCTTGGATCAAATTTGCGAAAGTTTAGAAAAAGTCTGAGGGCTAAGTCTCAAAGCACTGTAGTGCACCGTGGTCCACGGTCTGCCATTCTCTCTCAGGCTCTTACCGCTCATCCCATCCCTTCTTCCCTGAGCAGACCTGGAGGGAGGAGGGGCTCCACACACACTGTAATTCTAGCCAGAGGATTTCTTTCCACCGGATCTGACCTCCCAGAGGCAATTGACTCTCAAGTTCTTTTTCCTCCCTGGGTCAGACCCAGAAGACTAAGCTGGACATTTCCCAATGGAAACTGACTACATTGCTGGAGGAAATGTTACATCAAAAGCATGATAGTACAAGACCACAGGGATGGATGAGGCCAACGGGAATCATTTTTTATTCGGACAGAATTGAATTCAGCCTCAGGAGATTCAGCTGGCCCTGGTGTGGATGCCAGGTCATTTCTCAAAGACCCAGCCTTGCGTGGCCTGTGGGGCTGAGCGATTCATCGGGACATGAGTAAATGAATTCAGGGTGGTGGGGAGCCTCAGCTGTCTCTTGGCCTTGGGCTGAGATGCTGGGATGAGCAGCTTGATTCCCAAGGAAGGGTTGAGTGGTGTGCTTCCGGCTATCATCTCATTCTCCCAACAAGTGAGATGGGCTAAGCACTGGCTGATGTGAGGGGCACAGGTGAGCGTTTTCCTCTTCCCACGCCTGCTTCACCAGGTTCCAGATGCACATCAAAGGGACTGAGACATCCTCAAGAAAAGAAACATAAAAACAGTTAACTCTGTTCAAAGCTGGGAGGAAGACATATTCAGATCTGTGAAATAGAATGAGGTACAGATACAGTTTGGACCTGAACTGTCCCTCCAAGACCCCAGCAATGGCTAATTTTGGTGGTTAACTCAACAAACCTAGGAAGAAGGAACCTCAGTTAAGGAATTGCCAACATCAGATTGGCCTGTAGGCACTCGTCTTTGGGGCATTTTGTTGATTGTTAACTGGTGTAGGAGGGCCTAGTCCATTATAGGCAGCACTAGCCCTAGGCAGATGGGCCCGCATTGTATGAGATGGCCAGCAGAGGTGGGACCAAGTAAGAGTTATGATATTGGGGATCCCTTCAAAGAATATCCTGGGGTTCCTCTCAATCTTCTCTCATAGGGGAAAGGTTTTTCCCAGTCATGCTTTTCTGGCCACAGACCTGCCCATCACTACATGCTGTTCACAGACCCACATCACTACATGCTGTCCACAGACCCGCATCACTACATGCTGTCCACAGACCCACATCACTACATGCTGTCCACAGACCCACATCACTACATGCTGTCCACAGACCCACATCACTACATGCTGTCCACAGACCCACATCACTACATGCTGTCCACAGACCCACATCACTACATGCTGTCCACAGACCCACATCACTACATGCTGTCCACAGACCCACATCACTACATGCTGAGCCACCATAGACCCCCAAGCAACAGGCCCACCAAACCATGGACCAAAATCTCCAAACTGTTAGCCAAAATAAACCTTTCCATTTGTAAGCTGAGCCACTCAAGCATTTTGATGTGGTAAAGGGAAGCTGACTCACACAGAAGATGATGACATCTTTAAGATGGGGTCTGAAGGAAGGTCTTTAGGTTATTGGCAGTGGGCCCTTGAAAGGGAATATGAGTCCCTGATGTCTGTCTTTCTGTTTCTGTTTGACTTCCTGGCCATGAGTCGATTGGTTTTACTCTGCCATATGCTCCTCCTCCGTGATAAGCTGCCTAACCACAGTCTGAAGTGCAAGGAGGCCAAATCAGTCATGAGACAAAGTTTCTAAAAGCGCACGTTCAGTGCTTTCTCTTTCTAAGTTAATTATCTCCACTACCTGAGCTTGTTGTCTATTTCTTTCTGTTTTGTTTGCTGCCCCAGGGATGGAACCCAGGCCCCTGTGCATCCTAGGCAAGCGTGCTCTCCAGCCTTCAGTTCTCTCTCCAGCCCCAGCAACAGCAAGTTGGCACAGCGCCGATGAAAGCAGAGATTGAGGAAGGCAGGTGACGTCACTGGCGCTAGTGAGGGTGTGGCAACACAGTGGCTGTTACATACTGTCACATACTGGGGCTGTGACTGTGTTTTCTGGAGGCAGTATAGTGATGCCATTAAACAATTAAATTGCACACAGACACCCTGTGACACAGCAATTTCACTGCCAGGACTTCGTTCTATACATTTACAAATACGCAGAGGTTCGTGAGCAAGGACGTTCACGCAGCATTGTTTATAAAGTAAAATAATGGACACAAATGTCCACCTATGGGGGCCAATTGAGTAAAATATGGATGACGTGAAACAAAAAGAGCTCTGCATGTGTAGATATGGGGAGCTGCCCGAGCTAAATTGAAGGCAAATTACAGGAGTGCCTTGTGGTACTCTCCCATTTGCAGCTTTCTGATAAAACCTGATCCTGTACATTTGATTAGAATGGCAAACATCTGGAATGATGCATGCGCACACATAAACCACAGCGGGACCTTCGCTCTGCAGCTTACATTTTTCTCTGTGGCTCTGAGTTTACTCGCATGCACATGTGTTACTTTTAAAACATAAAGAAACAAGTTAAAGAAGGAATAAGGGAGCAATGAGAGGTTAATATATCAAAAAAGGGAAGGAGGAATTCACTGAATTTATCACTAGAAGGCAAACTCAGTGAAAGGGCCAGTCGGGAGGCGTTGAGTGATAGACTGGCAACCCGGGCTTGCGGCTCTCGCCTGCTAAGCTGGAACTGCTTGGGACTGAAACACTTCTGCTGCGGGACTTCCAGCACATGGCGAAGAGCAGAGAGTGGTTTGCTCCCCACTTAGAGCAGATGGCTCAGCTGTCCAAGCACAGACGGAAAGAGAGCATTATAGGCAGAGCCACCGGCAGGACGTGCACCATGAGAAAGGCTCAGATCAGCTGAAGCTGTGTGCCGTCAGCCTAAGGGAAGGCTGGAGCTTGATAACCACCACGTCTTGGCACAAGAGTCTTGGGACAATGGAGGTGATGGCAGAGATGCAGGTGACCCCCACTCTGAGTCAGGAATGCACCAGGGAAAGGCAAGCTTGTAGAACCCCAGAATGCTCGAGGAGTGACTGGACACCAGGATATCTGAGTCCTTCAGTTTCAGAATGAATGTTATCCAGATTTCATTCACTTACCTGAAACTGAGTCTTCCTGTGTGCAAGACACAGTATCAAGCACAGGAAATAATGTGCCAAGCAAGACAAACACGGCATCTATTAGGCTGAATTAAATGAAAATACAATAGTCATATCCAACGTTCGGGAGCCCACAAAACTGGCAATTTTTTAAAGATATTTATTTATTTATTATGTATGCAGTATTCCATCTGCATGTGTGCCTGCAGGCCAGAAGAGAGCACCATGTCTCATTACAGATGGTTGTGAGCCACCATGTGTGTGCTGGGACTTGAACTTGGGACCTCTGGAAGAACAGTCAGTGCTCTCAACCTCTGAGCCATCTCTCCAGCCCCAAAACTGGAAATTTCTTATGGATTGATGTAAATAAAAAAACAAATCTATTGCCCAGTTAATGACTTAATTAGTTTTGAGAAAGAATAATAACGAGGCAATCAAACCGGATCTGGTTTGTGTGGGTGTGCCTGTGCCTGCATGGTGGGAGTCAGGAAAGGTTTCCCTTTAGGAGTTAATTCTCAGGAAGCAAGGATGGGGAGATTTAGTGAAGGTGACAGATTATTTCATATTAACTCAGGTACAAAAAAGTACTAGAAGGATAGGAATGTGGAATGTTCCAGAGACTAAGACACGAAACAAAACGCAGCCAGGAAGAGGGGGTAAACAGATCACTAGGGAAGCAGGAGCCAGATCAAGCAGGGCCTTGTATGTCACATCAAGGGTTTGGGGTTTTATCCCAAGAGGTATCCAAGACAACTGGTATACAACTTACATCTCCAAGCTGGTCAACCCCAGGGACCATGCAGGACTCAAAGAATGTTCCATCCATCCCTTGAAGTTCTGCTTTTAGGTCTTGTTGGGTTCTTGAAGCTTTCCATGTATCCAGTGTGTGTGTGTGAGACATACCACAGCCCTCTTGTGGCATTCAGAGGCCAGCTTGAGAAAGCCGGTTCTCTCATCCCACCAGGAAGGTTTGTCCTGAGACTCCACGGCTGGCAGCAAGTACTTTCACTTATTGAGCCATCTCAATGGCCCTCACATTCATGTTAATGTAGACTGACCCGGAACTCTGTAGCCCAAACTGTTCTTTTTTTTTTTCCCGAGACAGGGTTTCTCTGTGGCTTTGGTTCCTGTCCTGGAACTAGCTCTGTAGACCAGGCTGGTCTCGAACTCACAGAGATCCGCCTGCCTCTGCCTCCTGAGTGCTGGGATTAAAGGCGTGCGCCACCATCGCCCAGCCCCAAACTGTTCTTGAATTCTCAGCAATTCTCCTGCCTCTGCCGCCCTAGTGCTTTCACCACCGCACCTAGGCTTTCATCTCGCTTGTGTCCAATATTCACAGGCACACAACTACACTGATAGTCAGGGTCACTTAAGAATTGACATTTAGGCAGGGAGTGGTGGTGCACACCTATATTTAACTCCAGCATTTGGAAGGCAGAGGCAGATGGATCTCTGTGAGTTCAAAATCAGCCTGCCCTACATAGTGAGTTCCAGGACAACCAGGGCTGTGTAGAAAGTCTCCAAAAACTAAAATAAAATAAGACAAAACAAACAAAAACGAGGAATTGGAATCTAGGTCCTTCCACCCTGAATCCTACCAAGGTAAAGGCAGTAAGGTGAAGCAGGTAGGCCAGGGCTTTCTCAGCTAGGAGGCTGAGGAGCTGGAGGTGGCTCAGGTCTCCCACCAGTAGCACCACGAAGCTGGAGACTGACCATGGGCAGGCTGAGCATGTGCAGGACATCCGCCGTGGAGCAGAAGCAGTGCAGGCTGATGAGTCATGGAGGACCACTGCCCGTGAGAGCCAGTTCATCCCACGGGCAGCCGCCAACACCCACATCCCCCAAACCGAGGAACAGAGCTCACAGGAGACCTGTCACCAAAAGCCTTCCTCTCTCATCTCCCCTCCCACTTCAGCCCCCTCTCCCTCTGTCCTTTTAAGGAACGTACTCTGGAGGCAAGGCAGTCCGTGAGAGAGGGTACCTGCTGCTGGGGACATGGAGGAGAGGGTGGGTTTCAGAGTTCTTGGTGACAAGCTGTGGGGAATGAGAGTCCCAGAGAACATGGCGATTTCCAGGCTTGGTGGCTGACCGGGAGGATGGAGGCACCTCACAGGTAGACTACAGGTCAGACATGTGGGGCACAGCTGTGTGACGGAAGTCCACTCTGTGATACAGAGCCTCTCAGCCCTTCTCAGATCAGTGACAAAGGGGGAAAGGCAGAGATGGGAGAAGAACTGTGCTGGAGGGACTCCGGGCAGGCCTATTGCAACGGCCTTGGCCTGCTTTGGTGGGGATCTTCTCCTTGGGATACTCTAGAATTACCTATAGCTCCTTTGGTAAGGCTGAAAAGGCCTCAGTCTTCAGACCTCCAAGGAAGCCCTGTCAGACTCAGCACTTTGGATAAGAAGCAAGAAGGGCACAGGCCTGGGAATCACACACATTTGCCATGAGGCCCTGGAGTAATTGCTCAGCCTCACTGTGCCTCCATGCTGCTGTAAAATGGAGGTATAACTACCCCCATGGGGATGTTTGATGCAAGAACAAGTAAAACTCGGAGTCTTGTGGCTGAACTGGGTTGAGACTTCATACCTTAGCCTCTGTCCCTTCGAGGCAATGCACAGAAGAATGCACACGCCCACATGAGCAATCCAAATACAACGCAAAAATATCTAGGTGAAGTCTCACCCTCTCCCAAAGGGGTGTGCACATAAGCCAATGTCCTCTTGCTGTTTCTGACACTTACATATACTCTTAGCTCCCAAACTCAGTCTCTTCTGGTTATCATGCCACCGCATCATCCCTTTCTCTTGCTCTTTTGGTTGCTACAGCTTGCTCTGGAATCCTGGCTTTAAGAGGTTGAAGCTGAGCCAAATACCATCCGTCACTCACATATCCTAGACTCTCCTAAGCCAGTCCTGGAATGTGACATGAAGAATGGGCCCAATAGCTAGCCTGGCAAGGACTCACATGTAATAGCTGCATGCTGGATTTGTGGGGGCACTGCCAGGACCCCAGGACATGGGAGTATCTTCTGGGAACAAGGGGAGGTCAAAGAGCTGGAAGCTGTGCTGAGCTGTCTTAAGACTTCTGCTATGGCTTCCTGAAGCTTGGCTCCTTGGGCTCCTCAAGGCACTGCTGGGGTTCAAGATGCTTCTGCTGCTGTCAATCAAATGGCCTCTCTAAACCAGGTGGCTTATCCATTCTTCCAGCGCCCTGCCTCTCCCACAGGTGCTGGGCCAACCCCACAGCCATGCTTTGGAGTTCATAATTACTAATCTGCCTTGGTAAACAAGCACCCTCAACGCCAGCTGCACGAGGTTTCACTTGATGTCCTGGCTGGGAATGGCATCCTGGAAGGGGCAGGCACTGTATGAGGCTGGGGTCCCAGGAGCTCCTGGCTCTACTTTCATGGGCTCTAAAATGCTCATGCATGCTGCCAATTCTGGAAAGCAAGGAATGGTCAATCACGCTGGGTAGGTCATCCCAGGTCTTGTGCCTGTAAATTTTCATCTTGGCATCTGAAGCATTGAAAAAAACATGAGTTCTGCAATCAATCAGAACTTAGTTCTAGTCTCAATTCTGACACATAGGCACACAGTCTTTCCAGACCCGTATTCTCATTGGTAAAACAAATAGAGATTTAATAATAGCATTTGATGAACACTTACTATGCACCAGGCTGCATTTTCTGCCATTTTCTGTATTCTGTCAATAAACAGGAAAACACACATGCGCTATTAATCCCTCCTTTCTTGGTGATGAATATGGGTGAATTTTAGTCCATTCTTGGAATTCCATTCTCCTTATCAATGACTGGTGTATAGATGGAAATATAACTTCATTCTGGCCAATTAGATACAAGGGTTTTCCAAGAGAGCTTTCCATTCTCTTCACATTTGGATATTATGTACAAATGTGCCACCTGGAGCAACTGCAGCTATCTGGCGACTCAGAAGACAGTAGCCAGCATATTGAGAGCTGAAAGGATGTTGGTCTTTGATGTTTTCATTAAGCAGACCAAATAACCAACATGGAACCTACAACATCTCTGCACCTCTTTGAGAGAGGGCAGGAAGGAAAGACTATGAAAGACTGTGTACACTACAGAGCATGTGGGGGTCAGAGGACAAGCTTCCAAAGCTGGCACTCTCCTTCCACTATGTAGGTCCTGGGTAAAACTCAGGTCATCAGGCTTGGTGGCAATCACCCTTATCCAGAACCATCTCACCAGCCCCCATACATGTTTTTTTATTGCACTATATATTTTTCTAAGCTTCCCTCCTTTCCTCCCCCTCTACCCTCTCCTATGACCCACATGCTCATAACGTACTCAGATCTTGTCTTTTTCTCTTTCCTATGTAGATCCATGTATGTCTCTCTTAAGGTCGTCTTTGTTGTCTAGGCTGTCTGGGGTTGTGGACTATGGGTTGGCTTTTCTTTGCTTTGTCTGGAAGCCATTTTGAGTGAGTACATATTATATTTGTCTTTCTGGGTGGACTGGGTTACCTCGCTCAATATGGCTTTTTCTAGATCCATCCATTTGCCTGCAGATTTCAGAATGTCATTTATTTTTTTAACCACAGTGTAGCAATCCATTGTGTAAATGTACCACGTTTTTTATCCATTCTTCAGTTGAGGGGCATCTAGGTTGTTTCCAGGTTCTGGTTATTACAAATAATACCAGCTACTGACGTGTGATCTAATTAGTCTTATCAAGAAAAACCAGGAGTCAGATATTGGGGGGAAATCGGAAGATCAAAGAACCGGGAGTGGCCGTCAGTTGTTTACTACCTGTCTCTGTCCTCAGTCCAGGAGGTCAAGATCTTGTCGCCACCTCCAAATGCTGGGATTAAAGACACATGCCACCACTGCTCAGTTTCTATGATTAACTAGTGGCTAGCTCTGCCCTCTGATCTCCAGGCAAGCTTTGTCAGAACACAAACGAAATACCACACAACAAACTATCCAATGATCTAGTTCTCTATCCTTGCTGTAAGTGGAGTGTATCACTGTGAGCGCCTTTAGACACAAGAAGATCCAACTAAGAATTATGAGCTCACCTGGGATTCATGCAGGAGAGGGCACAGCAGGAACTGCCCATTCAGCACTGAGTATGAAAAGGACTAATACAACTTTCACCTGTGTGTGCTCCCTAAAGCTAAGCTTCCCAAAGCATCTTATAGGCAGGTAGCCAAAACATATGCACAGATAACTCCAGCTGGCCCTGCTACAGGTCTGTAATCCCAGCTACTGGAAAGGCTGAGGCAGGAGGATTCAAGTGAAAGTCTTGTTTAAGATAACAAAGTTCAAGGCCAGCCTAGCACCACAGTGAGACCTAGCCTCGGAACTATTAGGGGTCAGGCTCAGGAGCACTGTGTTTGCCCATCACAAGTGATGCTAAGAGTTCACACTTAGAACTGTAAAATATAAATTCTGTCCCTCATGGTCTTCCCTCAGGGAAGACACATCACTTCCTGAAAGGACTCCAGTGGACTCAGGCAAAGGTCTGGGGACATGACACTAGGTGACCTAACATTGTTTCCATGCATGTTTGCCCCCTCCCTCTCTTCCTCACTACCCCCCCCCCCATTTAGACACTGCTGAGTCATTCAGCATCACTGGGAGCTAGCTGTCCCCTACCCTCCATTCAGGTGTTAAGGACACTGGACTAAGAGCCACACCCCACCATTCAGCAAGTGCCAGTCAGCTCTGCAAGTGTAAAATAGAGAAACGGCAAGAAATCTCTCGGGACTGAGATGAGCACAGGCAGAAATCAGACACTGACACTCTACAGCACCAACTTGCAAATTTTCAAGGATGCTTTAGATGTGAAAGCTTTTGGAGACAGCACCTTTACTTCTTGGGAAAGGAAATATGTGGAAGTGAGCTTTACAATAAAAATGGGGGGACAACCTAGATAGTCTTCATGGACAGGAGGAAGTGGAATAAGTAGAACACATCCTTACAAAATATTTTTATTTTATGTGCATGTTTTACTTTCATGTGTGTGTGTATGCACATATATACAGATGTATGTGCCATGTGCATGGCTGGTGCTCCAGAAAGCCAGGTGTCAGATCCTCTGAAACTAGAGTTAGGATAGTTGTGAGCAGCCATGTGGGTGCTGGGAACTGAACCCTGGTCCTTTGCAAAAGCAACAGGTGCTCTTAGCACCTCAGCCACCTTTTCATCCTCAGTTCCATGCACTGCCACTAACCTGATACAAATACAAAGGAATGTTAAAGAACACTGGATCTTTTCTTTTATTTCTGGTTTTTCCAGACAGAATTTCTCTGTATAGCCCTGGCTATCCAGGCACTCACTGTGTAGACCAGGTTGGCCTCGAACTCACAGAGATTTACCCGCCTCTGCCTCCCAAGCACTGAGATTAAACACATGCACCACCACTGCCTGGCAGAACACTGGATCTTAACAGCAGACAATAGGGTAGGCTATCCTGTCTCATTTTCATTAAAGAAAAATTAATCTGTTTACAATCACAGAAAAAGTCAACAGGTAAAGTTACACCAAATGAAATGGCTATTTATGGGGTATTAGAATTTGGAGGGGTTTCAGCTTTTTTCTGCTTATTTCACGTTTTTCACATGACATGAAGAATATTAATATACTCCTTAAAACAGGGCAGCATAGGTATGAGGGGAGACTGGGACCTAAACAAGGTATCTCTTCTACACTGAATGACTACAGGCCTAACAGTGTGCCATGTCTGTTCCTGCTGTGGTAAACGCATGGCATGAAGACTCAATTGCCAGGCTTCCCGACAGCACCAGGGATCTTCTTGCTCAGACGTCTGGGGCATCTGACCACCGTCTTAGTCCGAGCTAAGACCTGGCAGGTATCAGCAGCAGCAGGGGCCCCAGACAGACAACGGCTGAAATGTAGGTCCTCAGCGACTCTTCCAGGACCACCAAAGTGAAGACAGCCCCTAGAACAGAAAGGATGAACACCCAGAAGATCCAAGAGCTCAGGGGTTCCAGCCCAGGCCCTCCCATTAAAAATACCCCCCCACCCCTTCCAGGAAGCAGGACAAAGAATCAGGTTGAGTCAGGTGAAGAAGGGGCCCCCCCATGGGACTGACCTTTGAATCAGGAGCAGACAGTCCACAAGTGAAAAGAGTCGCAAGTTTAGAGACGGCTTTCTCTCCTCACCAGACCTCTCCACAGATGACAACCCAGCCTCAGATCCCAGGAAAGGGAACAGGGCTTGGCCTTCCCATCTAGGGCCAGAAACTGGGAAAGACTAAGTCTTTGTGCCAGGCCTGGTTTCTCTTAACACTGAACATTTAGAGGTGGGATGGAAAGAAGCTAATTTCCACTTCCAAACTCCTATGCAGGTCCTGGTCCCACTGAGGCAGATACAGAGGAGGGGTCTAACGTAATCCATCTTACCCAGATCTTTCCCGGACTGCTTCCTATGGTCCGACAGCAGCTAGGCCTCTTCTACTCTGCTCTCCAGGGCATCTAATCTTCTGACAACATGACACAATGTCATCTACATAGTTGCTCCAGAACCCCATAAATGAAATTTTTACTAAACCACGTATTTTAAATTTACAATTTTGTGTTGGGCTACATCTGACAGCTATCCTGGAGTATGTGGCCCAAGCGCCTCAGGTAAGACACTTGCAGAGTGTTTAAACTGTCTGGTTCTTACCATATCTGCCCCTCAAAACCCACCACCTTAGGTTGGGGGAGGGAAGAGTGTGCAAGCTTGGGAGTAGGTAGCATAGGTCTTCCACAGAGCCTGGCAGTATCGGTGGACTTTCTCAGGATAAGGAACTAGCCAAGTGATTTCTAGGATTCCATCCCAGATTTCCTAGGACCCTGTGGGGTCTAGGTTAGGCCTACTTTGGGCCTTGTTTGACTAGGTATGTTAACTTTCGGCAAATTACATTTTACCATCAGGACTAGTTTCTAAGCTTATAAAAGGAGATTTCTACAGTGGTACAAGCCATAAATCCCAGCACTTGGGAGGCAGAGGCAGGTGGACCTCCGCAAGTTTGAGGCCAGCATGGTTTATAGTGAGTTCCCAGTAAGGAGACCATCTCGAAAACAAAGAAAAAAAAATTCTGCCTCACTAGCCTCCCTCAAATTAGAACACTGGGTGATGTGGGATGGGGAGGCATGCTCAGTCACCCTCCCACTTCATCCTCCTGGACCCCTTGGTCCCACCATCTCTGCAGCTCTAAATCAGCCTGGGGACAGCATGCTGGGCCAGAAGTTTAAGTCCCACCCCCTCCCACCTGGAGAAGAGAACAAGTCAGTAAGCCCGTAAGCCCGAGCTAGCAGTCCGGTTCTGATCTGCCCGACCTGGCCTTGGGGCCACCCTGAGCCAGAGGAATCTGACACCACCCAGCCTTGTGCGCCTCTGGCCTCTGGGCTTCCTTCCTCCCCTGTAAAGAGTTGCACACTGGCCTTGAGAAAGATACTAGCACACCACTAAACCAAACAATTAATGCTCAATGAAGCAGTAACCAGTAACTACAAGTTCTTGTTCACCTATGCCTAAAACATCTGCCTCTCCCATGGCTCAATTGAAGTAAAAAAGTGAAAGATGTTTGAAGATTTCAGGTATTTATCCAGATCGGCAAACAAAGGGCCACGTTTGGCCAGGTGTCGAGTATTTGGTTCTAACACACACCAAAAAGGAAAAGATTAATACTATTAATAATAATCTTAAAATGACTAAACAATATTCAAGGAATTTTCACATTTGGAAATTACATAAAAATAACATCTCAGTGTGCACAGATAAAGGAATGTTGGCCAACAGTACGTTTGTACACTGTGGATGAGCCACACAATACCTACTATCTGACCTTTTATGAACGTCGGCTACAGCCAAGCGTGATGGCGCACACCTGTAATCCCAATAGGATTACAGAATGAGGATGAAGCTTGAGAACTGCCCAGAGTTCACTGCCAGCATGGACTTACTACACAGCAAGAATAGGCCAGTAACAACTACATTGCAAAGCCTCATCTCCCCCAACTCCCCACAAAAAAATTCCAAGTCCTGGTCTAGAGGTCCAAGAGGAGCCCCCAAAGCTGCTGCTGCTTCTACTTCCTGCTGGATCTGCTTTCCACCCATCTGTAACTTTCTGAGGGCTGCTGGCTTGGCTGCCTAAAACTTCTCACATCTTTTAAAAGCAAACCGAACAGTCAAACTGTGCCATGATACTAGGACATGGGCCTTCGGTTCCTGTGCACTTGGTCATAAAGGGGAGTGAGCACTGGTGGCTGCCCTAACTTAAGTCTGTTTTATCCCCCCGAGCTCTGATTGGCCACTTTCTTCCCGGGTCACTTTCTCCTGTAATTACCTTGAACTCTAGGAAACCCAGAACTGACCCATAAACATAATGTACAGTAGAGGACCAAAACTAGCTCCAAGCAACAGGGAGCTTGGCAAGGCTTAAATGAGGGCAACTGCCATTACGGTGAGGCTGTACCCTAGAGAAGCCAGACTGCTCCTCCCAAGTGATGACATTGGGAACGTCTCCAATCAGATTACTAGCCGCACCAAGATCCACTGTCAGGCACACCCCACCCCTCGACTGTTTCCCTTTTCTAGGAGAGCTCAAGGTCCCTGTCAGCCCCTTCAGGACTAAGGAGTCCAACACCTTTAATCCCAGCACTGGGGGAGGGAGGCATGGGGAGATGGGGAGGGGCAGTGGGTCTACATAATGAATTCCGAGACAGCCAAGGCTATGTAGAAAGACCCTGTCTCAAAACAAAAAACCAAACAAAGGGCTGAAGTGGGATCACTGAGTCAACCCGTTCTCCTCAACCTGGCTCCGCTAACCCAGTCCTTCTCTGGCCTTCACCAAAGCTTACCTCTAACTGATGTATTGGGACAAGCAGGTTGGCCTGGTCTTTTGGAGAACTCCCTAAGCAAGACGTTTCCTTTGAAACCCCAAGAGCAATCACCAATATAAAGGCTAAATTTTCTCCCTTGTGTTATTAAAATTATACATAATTATGCTTAAGTTCCATAACTCTTAAATCCCTCTACAACAAAGGAAAAATTATTAAAACATTTAATCATTGAAAATACAAATACATTAGCAAATGTATTTTAGGATACTTATACAAAATTTAACACAAAATTAAAGACTCTGACGATAAGCAATATGGCTACTACTCTTTTTCCTTTACCAACTTTTCAATCCTTGGAACTAATGACGTGACTGCAAGTCTTAGGGCAGAACCAAAACCCAGCAGGTTCCTTTGTTTTGATGCAGTCAAGGCTGAAAAGGTGGCATCGCATAGACAGACGGTGGAAAAGGGCAGCAAGAGTTTCACTGCCTTTTCATGGAGTTCTGGGTAGCTTGTCTTTGCGCTTACCCAAAACTGAGTTACAGACATTGATTTATAAGCTGACTGTAGACTCGTATCCAAAGATAATGCCACTAATTTTTCTTCTTCAGAGTCAGTGAGGTTGTTATTCTGGTGACTGGCAAAAGGATCAACGAGCCACAGATTTCCCAAACGTAAGTCCTCTTGTGGGGGGTAGCAGTCATGGAAAACCTGAGCAAGTCCTTCTAAGTGCTCAACAATAATGCCAGTGATGCTTCTCCCACTCACGTCTGAGGAGTCCAAGAACTCAGAAAACAAAGGGAACATGTCATAATCATTCTCTCGTGTGCGCTCCACCCACATTTTTAGCTTTTTCTTAAATATGTCGACTTTGTTATACAAATTGAAAAGAGTAGCCACGGTCCCTTGGAGAGCAGAATTTAACTTATTTATAAGTGAAAACATATCTGCTAAATAGGCTAGCTTTGCAACCCATTCCTTGTCTTGAAAATATCTGGCCAAATCTGAATGCCTTTGATTTAAAAGTATTTCAATTTCATGTCTCAATTCAAATAATCTTGTTAAAATTCTCCCTTTCGACAGCCAACGAACTTCAGCATTAAGCGGTAAGTTCACATGCTCCGATCCCATCTCTTCACACAGAGTCGTCAACATTTGTGAATCTGAGGCACCGTTCTTTACAAAGCTTAAAATTTGTGCTGACTGCAAAAGGATTTCATGTAAGCATGGAGATAGCTTTTCTGTTGCTAAGTGTTCGCGGTGAATGAAACAGTGTGTGAATGTCACTGCATTCTTGGTAACTTCTTGAATTTTTGACTTTAAACGAGAACATCTATCAGTCATGCTTGTGGCCCCATCAGTACAGAAACCAACACAATGGGTCCAACTCAGAGATCTACTATCAATATATTTATCTATTAGCTCAAACACTTCAAGATCTGTGCTCGGAGAAGACATTTCAGTACAAAATAACAATTCTTCTTTCATATCCCCACATGCATAATCGATGAAGCGAACATAGCAGAGGAGAAGGGTGCCATCTGAGGTCTCCGCTGACTCATCTATCTGAAGGGCAAACCACTGGGATTCTCTGACCTTCTGAACCAGCTGGTCTTCAATGTCTGCAGACAGCTTGTTGATCCTGCATCCAATTGTGTTATTGGAAAGAGGGATGGTTTTCATTTTGTCTCCAGCACTTGAACCCAAAACTTCTGAACACATTTCTACTAAATACGGTTTAATTAATTCTTCAGCGATGGAGAACGGCTTCTTCCTGGCAGCAATTTGGAAAGCAATTAAATAAGAAGTTTTCACAAGCGACTCTTCAACTAGTAAACACTGTTTTAAAGGACTGTTTTGACATTCGATTTCAAGTGATTTTTCCTCAAAAAAGTCTCCTGGCTTGTTCTCTAACTCAGAATGTTTTTCCTTCAAATGGTTAGAGAGACTGACTGACATCACACTTTCTTGAGGTAAGATCTCTCCACAAATGACACACTGTGCTCTTGGTGGACTTTCCTTTGATTCAGAACAGATAATAAAACCAGATTTTATATATTCTGCATCACAAGTCTGGATAAAGTCCACTCTTTTCTTCTTTGCAAGTGGAGAATCAGGTTCTTCGTTTTCCCCATTTGGCAGAGGTAAATCTGAAGGAAATATTTAAATATGAACACTTGTGTTATGAAAACCTGAACAAAATTCCATTAGCAAGATGGATTAACATTAACTTTAGGGATTAGAGAACAGTTCAGTGGTAGCACTTTATCTGAGATGTCACCCTGGATCCAATCCTTAGCATCAATATAAAACAACATACTACATATAAAATCTAAAGGCCAATCTTAGGAGTTTGATTGTACTGTGTATACTACCATCTATGCCCTTTTTGGGAGCGTGGGGGTTAGAGACATGGCTTCTCTGTGTAGACTTGGCTGTCCTAGCACTTGCTCTGTAGACCAGGCTGGCCTCAAACTCAGAGGGATCCACCTTCCTCTGCCTCCTGAGTGCCGGGATTCACCACCACCAGGCTCTTTTAAGAATCTTAATGCAGGGGTCAGTGAAATGGCTCAGCAAGCAAAGGTACTTGCTACCAAGCTTGACAAGGTGGATGGATGTAACAGCTTCTACAAGTGTTCCACATATACACTGTGGCATGCTCCCAAGCATGTACAGACAAGTACAAAATAAAACAAACAAAATGAAATACAACAGAATCCCTAAGAAGGGCTAGGAATGGTAGCACGCTCCTGTAATCCAGCACTTAGGAGCCAAAGGCAGGAGGATCAGGAGCTTAAGGTCATCCTCAGCTAGAGGACCAGTCTGAGAGCAGTCTGTGACATTACATGAGATACCCATCTCAAAAACAAACAAACAAAAACAGTGAGAGAGGGGGGGAGAGGTAGACAACGAAGAATTTCAGTGTGTACATTTTTATCAATGTAAAATGTTTTCAATCCAATATCAAATGACAAAGCCATTTACAACAGTACATAGAAAGTAGTCCATATTTAACCCAGAAATTTAAAAAAAAATAAGCACACACATACCAGATGTCCACAGATCACGGATCTTTTACTACTTTTTAAATGTGAAGGTGTACAGAAGTTGATGCACACAAGTGACAGTATCATTTTAAACAGAAATTAAGATGATCAAATTTGCTCAAGAATTCTCTTTGACTCCTACCAAAGGAAAGGCACCCTATGTAAAATATCAATGATTACTTTTAGCGAGTAAGCTTTATCTATTTATTTAGAGATAGGCTCTTGGTGTGCGGCCCAAGCTGGCCTTGAACTCAAGATTTCCTGCCTCAGTCTCCCAAATAGCTGGGAGTACAGTAACCTCAACACAACACCCAGCTCCAGACTGGGCATTTTACATATAGGTTAGGGAAGGGACCTGGCCAGCTTGAGCATGGTGAGCATGGCTCTGGCAGGCTTTGTTCTCCTCCCTCATTCCCTCTGCCTTGCTAAAAATCTTTAGGTTACATTCCTAAAACTAGTCACCAGGTCCACTCCCTTAGTTTGCCACTTCCTCCTCCTAAGGCTGACTACCAAGGTCCAGCTGTCAAAGTACTGAAGTCCAGCAATCAGAAGCCTCCTTTGGCTCATCTAATTAACATGTCCAATTAAAATTAAACACCTCATCCTAACACAGAGATTCCCATTTTACCTTTATAAACTGCCATCTGCCTATGGGCCACATCTGTCTCTCCTTTCTCCAGAGGCAGTCCTTTGTTCCTCTGGGACAAATACCCCTGTCCCTTTTTCTTGTTCCCTTCTCTCTCATTCTCTATCTCCTTTACCACCACATCCTATCCCATTCTAACATAGGCCTCCCCTTTTTTTCCTCTTAAAAATTACACCTGCAAGGTCATTTGCTGTTGTTTTTCTGCCTGCTTAATAAAGGATCTCTATGAAAATAGGTGTCTAGGTGTGGTTTGGGCCTAACCCAGGGTCTGTGGAGGAGCCCCAATGTTCAGAAGCCCCTTTGGTTAGTCTGTGAGACAGGGTTATTGTTAAAAATGGAAGAACCTAGGCTATAGCTCTGTGATCAACGTAAAGCTCTGAATTTGACACACACACACAACTTTGGGCAGAGCTAGCTAGCTACTAAAGTAATTGAAAACAAGAATATGGGAGTGAGGCACCACCACTGACTGGGGCAATGCTTTACAGCTTCCCATGCAGGAGCTCACATTTTCTACCACCAACACACCAGAGCATTATCTGTTCTCTCAACAACTGATAACTGAATAATTAAATGCAGCGTTTAAAAAGAGGAGAGCGAGAAAGAGAAAGAACTAAGGCTCAATCACAAATTCTTTTAAGCAAATATGTATGTCAGTAATTATAACGGCTTATCTACACATTTGAGAGAGCATGTACATGTGTGAAATGCTTAACTCTACACACAGTATTTTATGTGCATATGGATTTGTAGCATGCTAACATTTCACACTCAAGAATTGCTGTCTTTACCTTTTTATTAAAAAAAAAATCAGAAAGCAAACCTTATACAAGGTGCCAGGACACTTACCTGTCTGGCATGCAACATGGTGGGTGTGTGGTCTGCAAGAGGTAGCTTTGGTCTGTGTGCCTGGCCTGCACAATATGCCTTTGTTCTTCTGAAGCCTGCGAGGCTGCAAACACTGGAGTGTCTCATCAGCTGCCAGTGTACTTCCCTAGTTAGAAACAAATCCACAGTCCAGTGTGTTTAGTAACTTTCCAACAACCATACTGCTATCAGATGAAAAGCAGTGTGTTATCCTGTAGAAGAGCAGTTACAAACAGAAAGCACTTTGAGGTAGAAAATAACAAAAACCACTGTGATGGTTTGAAAGAAAATGGCCCCAGAGGAAGTGGCACTATTAGGAGGTGTGGCTTTGTTGAGAAGGCGTACTGTTGTTAGAGTAAGTGTGTGACTGTGGAGGTGGGCTTTGAGGCCTCATATGTGCTCAAGCCATGCCCAGTGGAACAGACCACTTCCTGTTGCCTGCGGGTCAAGATGTGGGACTCTCAGATCCATCTCCACGCTGCCTGCACCACCATGTCACAGCGTGAAGGTAATGAACCAAAGCTCTGAAACCATCAAGATGTGGATCTCAGCTGTTCCTGCTGCCATGCTTTTGCCCCATCATCATCAACTCTAGCCCTCTGAAACTGTACCCCAAACTAAATGCTCCCCTTTACATGCTGCCTTGGCCGTGGTGTTTGTCACAGCAACTGAAAAATAACTAAGACAACCACTAACTCCTAATCAGCATAGGCTCCATTCATTGTTTCTCTAAAAAAAAAAATTCTGGAAGACGGTTATGTCTAGAATGGGTAAGGCCCTCCGTTCAATCCCTAGTACACACGCACACACACACAAATTACTCTGCCTAAAATACAACTGAAATAGCCAAATAAAGAAAAAACATTTGCTGCTAAGGGTAATTATTTTTTAAAAATAAACAGGCTCCACAAAATAATATATACTCTCTATTGATTACAGATCTCAACTAGGCTGGGTGTTGGTGAAGCACAGCTTTAATCCCAGCTCTCAGTAAGTGGATCTCTTGAGTTTGAGGCCAGGTTGGTTCCAGGACAGCCAAGACTACACAGAAAAACCCTGTCTCCAAACAAAAACAACAACAACAACAACAACAAAAAGCCCAGAAAATTTCAAATGACCAGAAAGGAAGTATTTTTTCATTCATTCCTTCTTTCCTTCCTTCCTTTCTTTGGCTTTTTTAGACAGGATTTCTCTGTTGCTTTGGAGTCTATCCTGGAACTTGCTCTTGTAGACCAGTCTGGCAGAGATCTGCCTGCCTCTGCCTCCAGAGTTCTGGGATTAAAGGTGTGTGCCACCAACACCTAGCTTTGAAAGAAAGTATTCTTAAGAGCAATGTAAAAACAAAGCAAAAAAAAAAATCAATACATTTGACTGACTACCTGGAACTTACAAGAAAAAAAAAACTTTTGTAAACAAAGATCATATCTCCATAAAATAAAGTGAAAGAAAACAGAGCAGGACACTTATTTAAAACACATTTATTTCATTCGGAAAACATCTACTGAATGTAAGTAAGCCATAAATCAAGTACTGTCTAAGCCCTAGGGGTACAACAGAAAAAAAACAAACAAACAAACAAGAGTCCTGATCAGAGAAGGAGACACAAAAACCAAACAAGTAGGTGGCAAATGCCTTTAATCCCAGCACTCGGGAGGCAGAGGCAGGTGGATCTCTGAGTTAGAGGCCAGTTTGGTATACAGAGTGAGTTCCAGGACAGTCAGGGCTACACAGAGAAAACTTGTCTTGGAAAACAAAAACAAATAAGACAAAAACCAAGCAAAATAATCATATAACAAGCTTAAAAGTCTAAGTAGTGGAAAGAGTTGCTGAGGAAAAAGCAGGGTTAGGGAGCAGGGAGTAAACAAAGTTTCTAGCCAGCCTGGTCTACAAGAGCTAGTTCCAGGACAGGCTCCAAAACCACAGAGAAACCCTGTCTCGAAAAACCAAAAAAAAAAAAAAAAAAAAAAAAAAGAGCAAGCCAGGTTGCATGAACTGGCTCAGCTATTAAGGCTCTTCCATCCAGCCTGACTACCTGAGTTCAATCCCCAGTTTGATGCCTGGGATCTCTATGGTACAAGAGAAGAACAGACACCCTATCCCATCCCCCGCCCCCAGAGTTGTCCTCTGACTCCCACATATGTGCAGGAAGTGAAAAATTAAAGAGAAACAAGTGTGTACACACTGACTGTCCTCAACCCAGACTCAACTCTGAAAATAACCACTGCTCCCAGCTTCTGACAGATCAGTGCCATTTGACCACAATGGCAGCACATGGCAAGTTTCAGCGCCCTACTCTTACTTAGCAAGCTACCTTGGAAGTATATTTACATGACTTTGTATGAGGCTTGCCCAGCCCCTCAGATAGTATTCTATTACTAAATGAGCCAGAAGTAACTACAAGAGTTCTTGTCTATAAATATAAGCCTTGTGCCACTACAATCAATGCCATGACTCCTGTCCTTACACGTAAATCCACTCTACATGTGCTAGTGCATGTGTAGAATAAAAGTCTGAGTGCTACTGTCGATCCAAAGCGTGTGATTTAAATTATGGTGGCATTGGCACACTGCTCTTGAAAAAAGTTGTATCTAATTGTGTGACCACAAGCAATACATGTGAGGCTATTTTACTTGAGACTATTTCCCAGTGGATACTCAGCCTAGAGTAGAGAGTTATTCTTCGTGTGTAACATGACCTATATTCCCTTGTCTATGAAGAGTCCATCATAACTTCTACCATTTTCTTAAAAAATTCATTCATGAACCATAGTGCACATGTCTTTTATTCTAGCACAAAAGACAGTTGAGGCAGGAAGATCTCTAGGATTCAAGGCCAATCTGGTCTACAAAGTGCCTTCCAAGATAGCCAAGGCTACACTGTAAGATCCTGTCTCAAATACCAACACCATCACCCCACAAACTTTTTCTAGACAAAGTGAAGCACAGCCAATAATCCCAGCACCCAGGAGGCTGAGACAGAAGGATAATCCCAAATTCAAGTGCAGCCTGAATTACATAGTGACAGCTACCCTATCTCAAAAAACTCTATGTATATTTTCAAATTAATGTGCCATGTGCCATGGAACTCAAAGACTTCAATAGTGAACAACTGGAAATAATTTCCCATTAGAATTCTTCCCCAATAGTTTTTCTCATAGGGAATCACCTACTTAAGGGTGGCCTTTCCAGGCTATTCTCTATGTATGGACAAGCAGATAGACATGTATTTAAGGCACAAATGAAGGTGTGCTATTCTAAGGTTTATGTCACCTTCTTTCCAGAAGCCTATACATACAGGCCTAATTCTTTTTAACAAAGGCATCGTAATCCATTACATGAATACAACATACTTACTTTAATTGTAACCAAAGCCTCTGTATGTGTGTGCAGGACACTCTACTACTAGCTAGGCTATGTAAACAGATGTGAAATGGGAAGGGCACATTTCAGACTCTGCTTGTATTAAATTATGTTTTGGCAACTCATATAACTCCAGAGTGATCTATGGCCCTAGATACTGATGGAAAAATTGGGTTTCAAGCCTCTGCTATTAGAAACAATGCAAACCAATTATAAACCACATCTGGCTCTGCATTTTAAAACTTCTTTAGTTTCTACTAAAATCCTCTGAAGTAATTTTACCCATTCATATGCCTAGCAGCGAATGCCTCCATAGATCTTCATTTTTATCTTGGTCAATATGATTAAACAGTGGTTCTAAGTTCCTTTCTATTAATTTTTTCCAAATAGCACTCAGTGTTGTATATTATTATTATGAGTATCTTCTTGAATGTATGTCTTACACCATGTGCATGCATGGTGCCTACAGAGACCAGAAGAGGTACTGGGATGCCCTGTTGCGAATTAGGTTGGTACGATAAATAACCAGGCCAGCTCAAGAAAAACAATTATATTTTAATGGTTATAAGGGAAAACTCACGCTACAAAAGTGGGAGGTCCGACTTCCTATCTGCAGAGAGAGGGCGTGTGAGAGCGAGCACACCTGGGTCCTCCCAGTTTTTCTTCCTGGGCTCCAGGTAGCCGAGCCTTAACTAGATGTGATTGGTTGACAGAGCTTCCCCATCAATGCCTTGGGACTGGAGTAACACAAATGCCCTTAATGCTGAGCCATCTCTCCTGCCTCAGTTTTTTTCTTCTTCTGATACAGGGTCTCACTAGATAGCCCAGGCCAACACAAAACCATTGTGATCCTCCTGCCTCTGCCTCTAAGTGATAAGATTATAGGAATATGCCACCTAGCTTAGTTTCGTTCCCAGTAACAATAAAGTTGAATATTATTAAGAACTACTTCTATGTCCAGGTCTGTTAAACTGATGGACACTCTTGCCTGTTATTAGTGATTGTTGGGTCTTTTTTATTTATTCTCTTTATACATTTTTAAAAACTCGTTTTGGGGGTTGGGGATATTATAGGTTGGTAATAAAGCAATTGTCTAGCACGCCAAGGCTTCAGGTTCAATCCTAAATACACACTGCACTCACAAAATAGCAAAAATTCTGTAACCTTTACATTTACCCACTTTCCTTTCATTTCCCCGCTAAGGCAGTTTCACTATGTAGTGCCAGGTGGCACAAAATTTACTAGACCAGGCTGGCCTTGAACTCAGTTCTCTGCCTGCCTCTGCATCCCAAGAGCTGGGACTAGATGTGTGGTGAGCCAGCGGGTCCAGCCCGTTTATCTTTTCAGTCTGGGATATAGCCAAATTTTCCTTAGGGATTTTTGTAATGATTTCTGAGTTTTATGACATATTTGTGAGTTTTTCCTACATATTTCTTAGTTATTTTGCTTCTTACAATTAAATCCCCATTTGAACTTCATTTTGGTTAAAACTGGTTGGTAGAAATGCAAAATATTGTCTTTTATATGATTATTTACTTGTGCCATTATTATTTATTAAATAATCCATATTTCTCCTACTGATCTGAAATACCACGTTTTATCGTCAAAAAATGATCAAATGTGTGTGTGTGTGCATGTGTGGATAGCACAAATTCTAATTGTTCTTAATAAAAGCCCAGAGTCAGAAATTAAGGGGTGAAAGCTGAGATCAGAGAAGCAGTGCGGCCAGCAACTAGAGACCTTTTACCTCTCCTGAAATCTCAGACCAAAGGGGGAATCCTGTCCTCAGACTGCACTGAGTTACTATCTCTTCCCACCTTATATTCTTCTCTCTACTCAACCATATCACTCCTGTCTCCACCTCCCTACTGCTGGGATTAAAGGCGTGTGATCCCAGCACACCTCAGTGTGAGCACAGTTTCTCCTTTAGACACCTCTTTTAGACAGATTCAATCTTGTGCAGCCTAGGGTGGCCTTGAGCTAGCAGAGGCACCTGTCTCCCTGAGATGAAAGGTGTGTGCCACCATTCCCTGGCCTCTAGAGGCTTAGCTCTGCACTCTAATCTTCAGGCAAGCCTTATTTGTTAGATCACAAAAATATATATATTCCAGAAACAAGTAATTCAGAAACTTTAAATGGCATTATCATTCTGATAACATTATGAAACCAGGAAACACATTGTCTTTATACAGTGGTGGCTTTTTTTTTTTTTTTTTTTTTTAGTTTTTCTTTACTTTTTAAGTGGTGGAAGTAGTGACAATAGCAATCAAATCTATCAGAAGCCGGGCATGTGTGAGGTAATGCTCTACACTGAACCACATCCTGCGTACCTGTAGGTTGCTAACTTTCTTTCCTTCCCTGACTCCCTCCCCCTTTCCTGTCTCACTTCTTTCTTTAGAGTATTGATATGTAGTCTAGACTGGCCTGGAACTTAGGGGGATCCTTCCACCTCTGCCTCCCAAATGCTGAGATTACATGTGTGCCAACACGTCCATATAAATAGTTTCCAGACTGATTTTTCCTACCCCATAGCCCCAGGACACATATCCACCTGTCTATTCTATGTGGTATTTACTCTTGGATGACTAATAGCTGTCTTGAGTATGTTTTTAAAAGAATCCTTTTATCCCCATACCCTTCTCTCTAATATTCTCTGCCTCTTAAAGCCCTAGTTCTGCTCTGCTGAATGGCTGCAGTGCCATCCAAACTATCTCCCTGCAGTTATTGCCAGAATTTTTTTCTTAATGTAGACAATGCTATCCTACAACTTGCTATATATCTGAGGATGGTGTCAAACTTCTCATCCTCCTGCTGCTGAGTGCTGGGTTTATGTGGTATTAGAAAAATACTCTACAGAGCTGAGCTCACCAAAAAAAAACCCAAAACTTTAAAAAACACCAATCAGGGCTGGAGAGATGGCTCAAAGGTTAAGAGCATTGCCTGCTATTCCAAAGGTCCTGAGTTCAATTCCCAGCAACCACATGGTGGCTCACAACCATCTGTAATGGGGTCTGGTGCCCTCTTCTGGCCTGCAGGCATACAGACAGACAGAATATTGTATACATAATAAATAAATATTTTAACAAAAAAAATAAAATAAAAATAAAAAACACCAATCAATATGGAGACTGAGTCAGGAGGATGCTAATTCAAGAAGAGCCTGAAAAGACAAAGTAAATGAAAACAGAAGAACCAATAATAACAAAATCTAACCTCCCTGCTTCCCATAAATCAGATCATGTGACTCCTCTGCTTCTAAACCTTAAGTATAATCTGGAAAAACAACAAAGAAGGTAAAAAGAGAAGCTTATTTGCAAAGTTACCCCTCCCTATGTTGTTTTTGGTCATGGTATTTTATCACGGCAATAGAACAGTAACTAACAGAAGCAAACAGACAAACCTAATTCTGGATGGTGGGAATACCACAGGTCAGGGTTTGGCAAAGCACACCTTCATTTGCTCTGTACATAAAGTTAGACTTGAAATGCACCTGCCCACATGTTGTCTGCAGCTACTTTGGCACTACCTAGATCAGCAGAGGTGGCAGATCCTCCAGTTGCAACAGACAACATCCAATTTGCAAAATCTAAAATACTTACTATCTAGAATTATATTAAGAGTTTGGGGCTGGAGAGATGGCTCAGTGGTTAAGAGCAGTGACTGCTCTTCAAGAGGAGCCAGGTTCAATTCCCAGCACCCACATGGCAGCTCACAACTGTCTGTGATTCTAGTTCCAGGAGACCCAATACTCATGACAAAATACCAATGTACATAAAATATATATATAATATATATATATATAATATATATATTATATATATATATATATATATATATATATATATATATATAGAGAGAGAGAGAGAGAGAGAGAGAGAGTTAGTTTGGTGACTTCAGTAGATTTGCTTCCTTATATTTAACATTCTACATAATTCAAATTACTTAAATAACTTGAGGAAAATTCACATTAACATTCTCAAAGAAACAAAATATTCTAAAACTGTCATAGCATACAAGCATCATATTTTTATAGAATAAAACTGAATCAATCAGAGCTATTTGGTAACAGATTTTAAAATATTTTTAAATTTATTTTTATGTGTATGGGAGTTTTACCTGCATGTATGATTATGCACCATATGAATACCTACCTGGAAGTAGAGTAGAATGTTTTAAGTTTCTGTCTGGCCGGGTGGTGGTGGCACATGCCTTTAATCCCAGCACTCAGGAACTCAGGAGGCAGAGGCAGGCAGATCTCTGTGAGTTCGAGGCCAGCCTGGTCTACAAGAGCTAGTTCCAGGACAGGCTCCAAAGCCACAGAGAAACCCTGTCTCAAAAAACAAAACAAACAAAAAAAAAAGTTGCTGTCTGGGTGCTGGGAATCAAACCTGGGTCCTCTGGAAAAGCAGCCACTACTCTTAACTGCTAAGCTATCTCTCCAGCCCCCAGTAACATAGTTTAAATGAGAGGTGATTACAGAAATACTCCACATGGGAAAAACATATATAGGGTAACTGTATTAAATGAGGTGCATATTCCTAAAAACTTTGAATAATTCAAAATTAGCATAATTCAAGACCAATTGTCCCACATACATACACTAGAAGGATGTATTCTCAGAGAACACAAATTTATTACCAGTACTGCACATTGTTAGAAATTATATAGAACACTTCTGTAACTACATGTTAATAATACTTATTAATTATACACAGTAAAATCTTATTTGTACATTTAATAGCATAATAATTAATGATGCAAGTGATTAATCACATAATTTTAAATGATTTAGTATATAACATGTACAAGTTAATTTAATGACTTTCATTAATGAATATACTGTCTAAAAATAATTAGATAGTATCACCTTCCAATATGATAAATACTGGGAGAGTTACGGGGACTAAACTGGACAAGTTACCTTTCTACAACAGTGACTCCAGGCAAGACATCTGCTGAAGACAGACACGAGTGTGCTTTGAATCCCCGACTAAGGATCTTTGACATACAGATATATTTCCCAACTTTTTCTTTTTCACTATGGAACAGCAACCCATGTTTGGATCATTACCTTCAAAAATAATCATTGCTGCTTGGCATGTTGGTGCATACCTTTAATCCCAGAGGCAAGTGGCTGAGTTCAAAGCCAGCCTGTCTACACAGAGCGAGTTCCAGGACAAACAGGTTTGTTACACAGAGAAACCAGAACGATGCGGGCAGTGGTGGCACACGCCTTTAATCCTAGCACTCGGGAGGCAGAGGCAGGAGGATCTCTATGAGTTTGAGGCCAGCCTGGTCTACAAGAGCTAGTTCCAGGACAGGAACCAAAAACAGCTCCGGAGAAACCCTGTCTCGAAAATTAAAAAAAAAAAAAACCCAGAATGAAACAAACAAAAAGCAATGACTGCTATAATATGGTCAAATGTGACAGCAGATACAGCCCGCCTACTCATTTACGTATTAAAACCTCAATGGGCTTTAAATCCAGGAAGATCACTAAGACTTACAATAAGACTTCTGCCTCCCTGTCACCACCTATCTTCTAAAATGTATTTTACTTACTATTATTGTTGGTTGTGTATGTGATGTGGGGACATGCGAGTACCACCGTGCACATGTGAAGACCAGAAGACATCTTTGTGGAGTTGGTTCTCTCTTTACATCTTTGCTCGGTTCTGAGGTCAGGCTTGTGTGGCAAGCGCCTTTACCTGCTGAGTCATTTTGATGTTCAACTACTTTCATTTCATCAAAAATAATTCATGCTGGAATTGCCAGAGTTTTTCCCACTTATTTTGTTATATTTGTCTGGCTATAATTTTTCTAAGCTAGGCAAGTAGTTTGCCTAATTTGCTCTGCTGCTCTGGGGTTTTGAGAATTCCCTCTTACACTGTGCAGGACACACTCCAGTCTAAGAGCACCTAGATACCACAGAAAGTGGTTTGGTCCTTGTGTAGATTTTCATCATCTCTAATACCTGCTGCTCCAAAGACACTAATAGTGGACACACTTGCGGTCCACGTCATCATTTTATAACACCTGAATGGCATTGTCACATAAGAAAAAACTTTTAAGCCAGGCGGTGATGGCACACACCTAACACTCCAGAGGCAGAGGCCAGGCTGGTCTATAGAGTAAGTTCCAGCACCACCAGGCCTACACAGAGAAACCCTGTCTCAAAACATGCCCCCCCCCCAAAAAAAAGACTTTTAATTATTCAAACAAAAAGTCACTAAAATCACTAAGTCAAGACCTAACACGGTCTACGTTAGCTCAAACACGATACTGAGAAAGGATGAGGGAACTTAGCATAGCTCAGCAGGTCAAGGTCAATTCTGCTGAAGTGATGGTTGGCACTGGACTACAACCACAGCCTGTGATCCTGATAGTCGGCCAAATCTGATATTATTCACTCTTTAAAATTATTTTTATTTTTTATTTTATTTTTGGTTTTTCGAGACAGGGTTTCACTATAGCTCTGGAGCCTGTCCTGGAACTAGCTCTTGTAGACCAGGTTGGCCTCAAACTCAGAGAGATCAGTCTGCCTCTGCCTCTGCCTCCCAAGAGCTGGGATTAAAGGCCCAGCTAAAATTATTTTTAAATTTAGGGACATTTTCACATTTTTCAAATTTTGAGACATAAAGTGAGAAATTAAGTAAATATGCACTTTGTACTATTTTCAGTCCCAGTGACGTGACACCACTGAGCTTTCCAAAGAGGGAAAATAAGCAGTCAGGAGTTAGCAGGCACTTAAACGAATAGAGGAAGCTTAGTACAAAGTAAGATGAATCAAGAGTATATCCTTATTAATGATCTAGAGTCCAGCAGTGATTCAAAACATAAAATGTGTTACCGCTCAACCTTTTGAAAAGAATAAGCTACAAACAGGAAAGTACTTGCGTAATGTATGTGTATATGTATATGCATATGTGTGTATGTTTATATATTAGACTATAAGCAAAATGAAATAAGTAAGTGGAGGATTATCAGGTAACATACAAACAATAAAACTCACATTTCCAATGATCTCTGCTACTTCTTTAGGACCTGCACCTGTTAAAAATCAAAATACACATTATCATTCTCACAATATACATGAGTAAACACAGAAATTGGCATTCATTTTCTCTCACAAAGGTGGATTAGAGCCTGGGTGAGAATTTCTCAAAAAATAGTCCAAGGAAACACCTGCAGTGCCTAGTAAAGGTAAGGATTCCCTATTTCAACCCCCTGCTACTTTATTAGAATGCCTGGTAACAAAGATGGAAGGGTGGGGAATCGCCAGATGGCTCAGTGGGTAAAGGGCTTGGTGTACAAGCATCAGGCTATGAATTCAGATTCCCAGAACCCAAGTTTAAAAAAAAAAACACCAAGTATGTATGTCTCTGAATTTGTAAGCCCAGGTGATCAGGAGGATCCTAGAGTTCACTGACCTTTCTAGCCTAACCAATAAGTGAACTCCAGGTTCAGTGAGACCCTGTCTTAAAAACTAAGATGGATTTGGTAGGTTAACATGCTTGCTACTCAGACCTGAAAACCCGAGCTTGATCCTCAGATCCCAAGTGGAAGGAGAAAACTGACTCCTAAAAGCTGTTCTCCGACCTCCACAACAAAGGTCTGGCATGTGCCTGTCCACACTTGTGCACATATATCACACACATATATATACAATAATAAAAAACAAAACTCACATTTTCAAAAACAAGATGGAGAGTGGTGAAGACACCTAACATTAACCTCTGGCTTCCATGCCTACCCACCTATATAGATGTAAGTATATATGCACAACAGACAGACAGACAGAGAGACACACACAGGCAGGTACATTAAAATTTTCAAATTCTTTTTGTTTATTCATTTTTTTTATGTGTATGAGTGTTTAGACTGCAGGTAATGTATGTGCATCACGTGCGTGCCTTGTGCCTATGGAACCCAAAGCGGGACATCAGATTCCCTAGAACTGGAGTCACAAATAAAGCCTCCATATAACTGCTGAGAGCTGTACCCAGGTCCTCTGCAAGAGCAGCAGGTGCTCTTAACTGTTAGGTCATCTCTACAGCCCATTAGAAGCTTTAAAAAAAATAACTATACCCATCCTTCCTTTCCAACAGAACCCTCTTCATTTACTAGCCACTCACCCCACATAGTGGGGGCACCATTTCCTCATACAATATAAAGAAAGGCATTACCAATACAAACTCTTAGACTAAGCAATACTTTCCTCTTAGCCAAATGCCTCATACCTGTTAAAACACTGTTAGTGTTCGTGGTGGGCTGGAGAGCAGGTATTTTTGCCAACGATATCACACTGGTAATAACTGGTGTTGTAGGAATCCTTGGAGAAGGGAGTGTCGTCACAGCATTTTGTGCTTTAGGAATAATTACTGATACTGACTTTGGGAGCACAATTACTAAAAAAGTGTAATGAGACAGATTAGCATTGTCCCTGCACAATGGAGACATACAAATTTGTAAATTGTTCCATAAAAATAAGGAATAAAATGAATGCTGATTAAAATAAACAATAAAGACAAAGTATAAATAAAAGGGTAAAACACAGGAATAGAATTATTTAACAGTTTTTCAGGAAGCAATACAAAGTTCTAATTTTGTGTAATGTTAGTTTGGGTTCTTGTCATAAAGTCAGTGTTCACTGGGACTTAAAAGGAGCCTGATTCTGTAAAACTCTAGCTTCAAAGGACAATCTAAATCCCATAAGATGTTCCAAAAATCTAATAATTTTAATATCTAACAGGTTAAATACCAGGTGTTAGGAATAACTAGAAGTTCCTGTTAGTGGGTATAAGACCCTACACTTAAGCTTATCTCAAATAAAACTTTAACAGTTTCCCAAAGCCAATGAGGACACTGTCCCTCCATGGAACACTGTTTTTTCTCTTGCCTAAAAAGAATAAGTTTCATTTTCATATTGTTTATATTATCATATTTTGCTAATATTCATGCTAATTACATTCAATCCTCCTTGTCCCCTTTCTTCCTGCAATGGTTCACCTTTTTTACGCAAATATGAAACAAAACAATATTTGTCTTTCTTTTTCCCTCCCATTCCTTCAACCCCTCCCTCTGCCAACTCAGTCTCCAATTGGTTTACTTCAACTATATTATAAAATGAATATTTTACTACCAACCTGACTAGTCCAAGGGAAGAACTGGCCAGTACAAAAGTGTAGAATAGACATATAAAAAGGGAGTACAAGGTAAGTAAGAGCCAAACTGCAAGAAGCAAAAGCACGTGGTGTCTGTCAATTAAGAACTTGAGGTTCTGATCAGAAGACAGGTATATCAAGTGTTTCTGACTCGGAACATATGACTGGGTGGAGACTTTAAGAACATTCCTCACATCTAGTCTGAATTTTTTGAACACATTAGCTGTCCTACTTGTAAAGTTATTTTCTTTTTCAGGAAAAACTCTGATACCCATAAAGAACTGTTCTACTTTATTTTTTTCTGAAATAATTAATGTGTTTCTCTTTTTTCTTTAGCTGCAAGCAAGATCTGCATCAAATTCTGTATCAGTCACAGCCACCATATTAACACACTTACATCCTTCCCTTTGTTTGCCCTGTTTTTAATTTTTATTTCTTTTTAAATTTTTTTTAAATTTTTATTTCTAATTATAACTGAGTAGTATGGATCCCTTACAATAAGTTACATATATTCACAGTTTAATCAAAAGCAATCAAATTAAATTTTCCTATAAGATAAATAAATATATATTTGACTGATTGATTTATGACAGCAAAAAAGCATCAGAATTTTCTCTCAAGGATTATGTGATGGCCTTTTGTCAACTTGACACAAGCTAGGGTCATCTAGGAAGAGGGAACCTCAATTCAGAAAAATACCTACATCAGAATACCCTGTAGGCAAGCCTGTGGGGGCATTTTCTTGATTAATGATTCATGCGGGTACTGTCACTCCTGAGCAGGTGGTCCTGGGTTGTGTAAAAAAGCAAGCTGAGGGAGCAATGGAGAACAAGCCAGTAAGCACTACTGCTCTATAGTCTCTGTTCTGTTTCTGGCTCTTGAGTTCCTTCCCTGACTTCCCTCAGTGATGGAGTGTGACCTGAGAGTTGGAAGATGAAATAAACCCGTTGCTCTCCAAGCTGCTTTCGGGCATAGTTACCACAGCAATGGAAACCAAACTAGAACAGATTGTCACTAAGGAGCCCTGAAGAAGACTTTAAAAAGTCCAGCTACCTGCACACAGTGCAACTCTGCTTGTGTGGCAGTACTTCAACTGTGGATGCTGACAGCTTATCCTAGCACTGACCTACAGAGCCCATGAGTCAAGCTTCACTTTACCTTTTTTGTGAACTGGGTCATTCACACTATAGTGATGGCAAAACTTCAAGACACAGAAGAGGTTGCAGAAGTACTTGATGCTGCCTCGCCATCTCAAGGACTCACTTAGCTTACCCTGACGTTTGCAAGCATCGCACCTGGCTATCTGAGGAGCAGAAGACAAGGAAGGGTTACAATTATAAAAAGGTAATATTACTGTAAACCAAAGACACGATGAAAACGGCTGCTTAGTTTACTGAAAATGAAAGGCTCCCACTTGAAATAAATACTGTGGTTAAAAACAGATTCTATTATTTGTTCCATATAAAGCATCCTAAAAATTGACTTTCTAAAAGTTGCTCTTTTTGTTTCCAAAATTACCAATGAGGGAATATAAAGACAAGTTGTATTTTACACAAGTAAGAAAGAACATACAGAGAAAGAATATGAGCTTTGGAGTCATAAAGACAGATTCACTCTAACAAATATTTAATTAAATACCCTTTTCCTTTTTTTAAGATTTTATTTATTTATTTTATATATACGAATGCTCTATCTGAATGTATGCCTTTATTCCAGAAGAGGGTATCAGATCACACCATAGATGGTGGCAAGCAACCAAGCGGTTGAAGAGCAGTCAGTGCTCTTAACCACTGAGCCATCTCTCCAGCCCATAGTACCCTTTTCTTAAGCACTGTGATTGGTCCTTCACCATATAATGGTTAGAACATATTATATTCCTCCACAAGGAAATCACGCATGGGGTGAGGCAGTTAAGTAGCTACTGATTCCACTAGAGCACTGTGGGTGCAAGGCAGTGTCATCTACTAGCTTCCTCACGGGCATGCTACTCACCTCTCTGCACTCCAGTCTTCTACTTACAGACTGGCAGTGTGCACCTATCTCTCAGGACTGCCACTGGGAACAAAACAACAAGGAAGGAGCACCAGATTTCTATTATTGCTCCTTTAATTACACCTGTCACCATATGCCTCTCAAACATAGGAAAGCAGTAAGATTATCAGTATGTCCCTTGACCTATGAAGGGAGGACAAGGTCTGACTTTAAATTCCTTAGAGTAACCTGAATTGGAGAGCTACTTAAGACAACATTATGTAAATTTCAAACCTCAGAGTTACAAGCAAGGTCATCACATTTTATAAGTAAGAGAATACAAATGCACACATATCCTTACTCAACAACAAAATGTCAGGCTAGTGATACAGTTCAGTCGAAGAATATTTGTCTAGTGGGCATGAGGTCCTACATTCAAGCCCCAATACCAGGATGGGATTGGGGAAAGGCTCTCCAGAAATCCTAAACTCTAAACACACATTCTCCTCACGTTATTTGAACATATTTTAAATTGAATATGATCAGCACCTATTTCAGAAAGACAAAGAACATGTCCTAGTTACCTGATAGAACAGAGCTGTAAACTTGGACATGCATTCTTCACAACAGAAAACTTGAAGCTTGCCTTCCAGTCGATTTTCTACAAAATTTGCAGATGTCTGTAAGCAGTAACTGCACATCTTGCAGCAGTTTGTCCATCTTTCTGCAAAGTCTTGAGCAGAGAGGGTCTTGCAAACTGAACACAAGGAAGGACAAAAGGGAAAGACAAACACACATTAGCTCTAGGCGTGAAGCCAGTATCCATAGTATTTCAGCTGACTTCTAGCCAGTGTGACGACAGGTCTCTACGCCCAGCATTTGGGAGGTGGAGGCAGGAGGAAATTCCAAGGCAGTCTCAACTAAAGGCCAAGTTCAAGAAGTTCAAGGCCAGACTGAACAACTAGAGCCTTCTTTAAAAAAAAAAAAAAAAAAAGGAAGCTGAAGAGATTGCTCAGCAGTTAGAGGGTCTTTCAAAAGACCTGGGTTTTGCCAGGTAGTGGTGGGGCAAGCAGTCTCTGTGAGTTTGAGGTCAGCCTGGTCTACAGAGCAAGTTCCAGGGCAGCTAACGCAGTTACACAGAGAAACCCTGTCTTAAAAAAACAAAATGAATGAATGAATGAATGACCTGGGTTTGGTTTCCTGACATAATTTTTTGCCTCTATATAATAGGATAATCTCCATATTCACAAAACAAAAATTAACATTTAAATATGCTCTAAATATTATCCATATTCAGAAATATCAGAGGTATTGTATTTTAAATCAAGTTGCAACAAAAGGCTTTACAACTCATACTTTACAAATAGGTAGAACAAAAAATAAAAAAATCTGATGTCTTAGCTAAACTTACAAGATTTTCTCGCTGGGCTGTGGTAACGCACACCTTTAATCCCAGTACTCAGGAGGCAGAGGCAGGCGGATCTCTGTGAGTTCAAGGCCAGCCTGAACTCACAGGCTCCAAAGACAGGCTCCAAAGCTACACAGAGAAACTATGTCTCAAAAAACCAAAACAAACAAACAAAAACAAAACAAAAAAACAACAATAAGATTTTCTCTACTAATGTCATTAATTATAGTTTCTGTTTGCTGAGATTACTAAAATGCTTAACAGGACAAATTTTAAGGTGTAGCAAGTATAAACTGCATAAATTTAAACTTGTAAAAATGTCCAAGTAATACTTCGTAAAAGAGAAAAGGGTTTTGTTTTGTTCTTTTGATTTGGTTTGGTTCTGGTTCTTGGTTTCTCGAGACAGGGTTTCTGTGTAACTGTCCTGGCTGTCCTGGAATTCACCAAGCTGGCTTCGAACTCACCAGAGATCCTCTGCCTCCCAAATGTTGGGGTTAAAGGAGCACACTACTACTGCCCAGCAAAAGAAGTTTCTGAAAAGCAAAAATCGTAAATACACTCTCTTCCATACTGTGTGAGTAACAGTGAACCCCCTTACCTTCACTACAGAATGGCTTGTCAACCCCTGAGTACCGCACAACATCCTTGATGACTTTATATATTTTACAGTAGTCGCATAAAGCCATAACTTTATTTCTCCTTTTGTATTCTTCACAGCAAACCTCGCCACAAAACAGAAACATTCTACCCTGCAAAAACAAACAACGGATATCATTAAGCTCTAAGTACAAAGAGGCTGGAAACAGGGCTCACTACTCTGGCAGAGCACCCACGTTAGGTTGCTCACAACTGCCTACAACTCCAGTTACAAGGGATCCGCTGCCTGTGGAGGCACTTGTGCTCACATGGACATTACCCACCAATTCCCCCATACACACACAATTAAAAATCATTTTTTAAAAAATCTAACTAAACAGCAACTTTCTCTTTTAAGAAGTATTTTTCCAGGCCAGTGAGATGCTCAGCAGGTAAAGGCATCACTGCCAAGTCTAACAACCTAAGTGTGACCCGGACCCACATGACAGGAGAAAACCAACTCATGCAAACTACGTTCCACTTGCACGTCATGACACGTCCATATCCGTGAATACACAAATATACACAAAATAAATTTCTGTTAAGTTAACACAAACTAAGGAACTGTTGAAAATGAAAAACCAGAAATGCTCTCACTGGGTGGTTACCCTTATTTCTTTTATACTGTCTCTTTACCTTGTAGAAAAGCAGCTCTGGTTTTGTGGCAAAATGATGGTTACAGTGCTGGCACTTGAGTCTCATGAACGTATGGGTCAAAGCAATCTGCTGGGACTGTTTAGCTAGAGTTTCCAGAGCAGCTGCTGCAGGCTTGCTGATGGGGCTACTGAAGGAGGAGATGGGGGCACCTTTTCCTGCTGACACTGCAGGCTGCGAGGGTGTGTTCATCACCTCTTGGCCCGGAGATATGGGTACCAATGAAGAGTTTGTTCCCTCTGGCTTGTTAAACACATTCTAAATGAATATAAAGCAAAGATTTTACTGAGTAAGAAATAACGTAACTTAATTGTTTTAACTTTCTCTTTTTAATAGTCATTCCACTAACATTCTTTTTTAATTTTACTTCTAACAGAAAGAATTTCAGTGACACATCTTCCAGAGCAGAAGGGTTAAAAAATGAAACACTCAAAAGTAACAGTCTAGAACAAAAGGTTCCCGCATATTTCCCTAAAATGCCTTTCCCAAGCCCTACACATATCACCAACCAACTCCTGTTGGCTTGTAGATGATAGTGGATATACAGGTATCCACCTCTCACCCAGGAAAACCAACAGACTCTTTCCTCTCTATATATAATGCACAGAGGGGCAGAGATGGAATAAGGAGGACTTACAATTCCATGCCAAGAATCATTAAGTTTCTGACCCAGGACACAAGGGGTACATGAGCCCCCATCTAAAGCTTTTGTTCTTCACCATACCCTCTCACAAACCACATTCTAGCTTCTATTCTTTTAAAATAAGAAAGAGAGAACAAGAATGAGCGTGGCAGCACACACCTACAATCCCAACTCTTGGATCAGGAGGTCAAGGCTACCCCTGGCTACAAATCAAATTCCAAGGCCAGCCTAGACTACAGGAGGAGACCCTGATGAGAGAGAGAGAGAGAGAGAGAGAGAGAGAGAGAGAGAGAGAGAGAGAGAGAGAGAGAGAGAGAGAGAGAGAAGGCGAGGGAAGGAAGGGCACTTGAATCAAGGACCCTGAATCAGAAAGCCCAACAGCTGGTTCAAACATTTGTACAAATGACCTCTGAAGCATTGCTTGACTAGACTGGGGGTTTGTTTTCTTAAAGCCTGCATTGGAAATCTTCTGACTAAACAGGTGTTACATGCTTGCAATCCCATAACTTCGGAGATAAAAACAGGATGACTGCTTCATATTTGAAGCCAATCTGACCTTCTACATAGTGAGTTCTTAGCCTCTTTGGGCTATGTAACAAGACTGTCTCAGAAAAGGAAAAAAATGGGCTGGCAAGACAACTCAGTCATGCCATTGTGGCATTGTGGTATGTAAACACATACTAAATAAATGTAAAATATATATATAATTTTTTACAGTGTTTTGCCATAGGCCAATGTCTCAGAGAGCTAGAGGTGTGTACCTGGAAAGCCAGCACGCAGTTGGAGCTGCAGAAACTGCAAATAGTTCCGTCTGACATGGCTACGTGATACTGAGGAACTGCTGCGGTTTTACAACTGTGACACAAAACCTGGAGACCTTAATGACAAAAAATAAAACAATGAATGTTGCACACATACAGAAATGATACAAAAGTCTACTAGTAGAAAGACAATCAAATATTCGGCACAGACTCTCTTATGTCTTTGCGGGACTGGCTCCCAACCATCCCCCAAGGATGCCCAACATCTGCAGAAGAGAGGCTCACGTCCATCTTATAGAACGGCATCACAGTGTTTGCACGCCATCTCTGTACACTCTAAACATCCGCCCACAGGTCATCTCTGTATCACTTACAGTACCTAACAAATGCAAATATAATATACATAGCTAACATGCTATATTACTTTGAGAAAAATAATTTTAAAAATCTCTGTAATAGTCAATTATATTTGCTGAGGGATTTTGTTTTTTGTTGTTGTTGTTGTTTTGAGACAGGGGTCTTAGTAGTAGTTCTGGCTGTCCTGGAACTCACTATGTAGACCACAGTGGCCTCAAACTCAAGAGATCCGCCTGACTCTTGCTTCCCCAGTATTGGGACTAAAGGTGGGAATCACATTTGCTGAGTAATTCTGAGGTATGGTTGGTTGAATGTGGAAGGTCAACTAACTATAACATAAAAATATCATGGAGCTTTACAGTAATCTCTAAATCTAACTGCAACAACTAGCCTCAATGAACTCCGGTTCATCAAAGCCTAACTTAAAGGACCGGAAACATGGCTCAGTGGTTAAGAGCACTGGGTGCTCTTTTAGAGGACCTGGGTTAGATTCCTAACTGCCAAATGCAGGGTCACAAGCATCTGTAACTCCGGCTCCAGGGACTCTGATGCCCTCTTCTTGCCTCCATAGGGACCAGGCACACACATAATGCATAGACATACACGCAGACAAAACAGGCACATAAAATACAATAATAAAAAAATCATTTTGTTTATTTATTTATGTTTTCTGAGACAGGGATTATCTGTGTAATAGCTCTGACTGTCCTGGAACTTACTCTGTAGACCAGGCTGACCTCAAACTCACAGAGATCCGCCTGCCTCTGCCTTCTGAATGCTAAGATTAAAGGCATGTGCCACCACCATCCAGCAAAGTATTTTTTTTCTTTTTTCTTTTCCTTTTCTTTTCTTTTTTTTTTTTTTTTTTTTTTTTTTTAGCTTTCTGAGACAGAGTTTCTCTGTGTAACAGCACGAGCTGTCCTGGAGCTCACTCTGTAGACCAGGCTGGCCTCGAACTCACAAAGAACCACCTGCCTCTGCCTCCCGAGTGCTGGAATTAAAAGGTGTGTGCCACCACTATCCAGCCACAAAAAAATATTTTTAAAAAGAAAAAAAAACTATCTTAAAACTTAGTAATTATTTTTTATTTTTTCTACACATAAAACCATAAAGTATATTCTACAAAAAGAGAGTATCAGTGCAAATCTGTTTTTATTTTCAGTTCTTCAAAAGTAAATCAATCTTGGGTTTTGGCCATATTAAATAAATTTAGTATCTAATGAAATTAAGAACACCAGGTATGGTCATCTTTAATATGTTACCAAACCTGTAAATTTATCAAATTTAATCATTACCTGAAGAAATAACAGTCTTAATCCTGTAAGCAGATAAGCAATTAATAGAGCAGAAAACCTCTGATCTTCCTGGGTCGTCTGTACTCTCACTCGCTTCAGCAGACGGCTTCATTGAATTCCCCAAGGCATAGAGTGGCTTCTGGGCCAAATTCTATTAGGACAGCAATAACAGAAGTGTGTTTAAGCATAAACATAATTACAACACTGTTTCAGATAAGAAAGGGCCAGGGAGAAGGCTCAGTGAGTCAAGTGCAAGTCCTATGCAAGCTTGAGGATATAAATTCAGACTTCCAGATCCCACTTTCCGATCCCACATAAAGCCATGAAATCCCAGTGCTCCTACAGAAGATGGAAGGGAGGCGGAGACAGCAGTGTGTATATGTAACCCCAGTGCTCCTACGGAAGATGGAAGGGAAGCGGAGACAGCAGTGTGTATATGTAACCCCAGTGCTCCTACGGAAGATGGAAGGGAGGCGGAGACAGCAGTGTGTATATGTAACCCCAGTGCTCCTATGGAAGATGGAAGGAAGGCAGAAACAGCAGTGTGTATGTAACCCCAGTGCTCCTAAGGCAGGAGGGAGGCAGAGACAGCAGTGTATATGTAACCCCAGTGCTCCTACGGCAGGAAGGGAGGCAGAGACAGCAGTGTGTATGTGTAACCCCAGTGCTCCTACGGCAGAAAGGGAGGCAGAGACAGCAGTGTGTATGTGTAACCCCAGTGCTCCTACGGCAGGAAGGGAGGCAGAGACAGCAGTGTGTATGTGTAACCCCAGTGCTCCTACGGCAGGAAGGGAGGCAGAGACAGCAGTGTATATGTAACCCCAGTGCTCCTACGGCAGGAAGGGAGGCAGAGACAGCAGTGTATATGTAACCCCAGTGCTCCTACGGCAGGAAGGGAGGCAGAGACAGCAGTGTGTATGTAACCCCAGTGCTCCTACAGCAGGAAGGGAGGCAGAGACAGCAGTGTATATGTAACCCCAGTGCTCCTACGGCAGGAAGGGAGGCAGAGACAGCAGTGTATATGTAACCCCAGTGCTCCTACGGCAGGAAGGGAGGCAGAGACAGCAGTGTGTATGTAACCCCAGTGCTCCTACAGCAGGAAGGGAGGCAGAGACAGCAGTGTGTATGTAACCCCAGTGCTCCTACGGCAAGATGGAAGGGAGGCGGAGACAGCAGTGAGCTCATGTAATCCCAGAGCTCCTGTGGCAAGATGGGAGGCAGAGACAGAAAAATCTCTAGAACTCCACAAGCAGCCTGACATACAAAGCTTTAAATAAAAAGAGACCCCCACCTCACACAAGGTAGAAGGAGTGGTTGTTGTTCTCTGACACCCACACATACGCCATGGCATGCACGCACATTCATTCACACACGTATGCACACATGCATGCACACACACACACAATCATAATACAGATTTTAAGAAAAAACAAAAAACACAACAACAACAAAAAAGCCAAGCCAGGTGTGATATCCAAAGCAGAGAATCGGGAGCCTAAGATCAGTCTTGGCTACAAAACTGAAGAAAACTAGTAACTACTCAATTAACAACAAAGCACACTATACATGATAAATGATGTATGGATAATCCATGAAGTACAGAGCCATTCTCAGGTCTGATCTGGACTTCAGTTTAGGAAAGATGATCAGATGACTCTTCAGCAGGAGACAGAAATGATGCTTAATTCATAAGAGATCCTACAGAACCATTTCCTTATCAAGCTGAGTGACACACTAAGTAGGGCTAATTATATAATGAACTATAGAGCCAACTCATACTTTAACAAATAATAATGACCACCACTTACACATGGAAAGCAACTGTCACTTCAAAACTGTCACTTGTGCAATAGCCAATCATTTAGTAGGGAAGTAAATGGGAAGGAAAAGGATATCATGAAATTTCACACAATCCGCTTAGTAAAAATGGGCCTCAAAAATTTGGAAGAATACCAGTCCCAAATTAGGAATGGAATGGATACTTAAGTCACAAGTAAAGAAGCATTAGTTATTTTCCTGTGAGGATAGTAACTGGACTGCCAAAAGAGGCCGTTCCTAAGAAATGAAATATTTCTTAATAATAAAAGAACATTTTCAACTGCTCCAAGGAATGAAATCAAGCGCTTGCTAGGTAAAGGAATGGTGAGCATCTGAGCATGCAGGTGCATGGGTGCTGGAGTATGAACATGTGTGTGGGAGGCAGGGCTAACCCGGCTATCACACAGGTGTTATTTACTTTATTTATTTGGTTTTTTGGAGACATGGTTTCTCACCAGCCTGGAATTTGCAAGTAGCTGATGCTTGCTAGTCAGTGAGCCCAGAAATATGCCTTCTTCCACCAGGATTGTAACCATTCACCACTATAACCAGCCATGTGGGTTGTAGCAATGGAATTCAAATCTTCATGTCTGTAACCACTCTACCAACTACCTATCACCTTAGTCCCTTAAAAGATCATTCATTATCTTTTACATCTTTTATAAGAACTTTAAAAAAAAAAATAAGTGAGGATTATGGTTCAATGGTTAAAGTACTTGCCACACAGAAAAAAGGGTTATAGTTAAAATCCCTAGATTTAAAACCCATATAGATGCCAAGTAGATTTGGTGGCCCCTACCTGTAATTTCAGCATTTGGAAGGCCGAGATGAGATTTCCAGGACAAGACGGCTAATTAGACTAGCTGAATTGGTGAGTTCTGAGTTCAACTGAGAGACTTTACCTCAACGAAGAAGGTAGAAAGCAACTGATGATGACTCCTAACACCAAACTTAGACTCATACACGCATGCCCATGTACATATAAACGCACACAAAAAGAATAAAGAGAAATCTCAACCAGTAATAATTAAAACTGAAACAGATATAATATTTAACCAGACTATCATTTATTATAAATAATTAGTACCTGAAGTATTACAATGATAGTACCAAACCAACTAAGAATTCATTCCATAATACATCTTAAAAGAAAAAAAATAGAATTTCCTTTAGTTTCAGTCAGTTTTGGCTTTTAATTCTTGCTCATTGGTGCATCTATAAGGAGTTTTCAGTATCAATATTTCACACAAGTCATTTGTAAGTTCTGAGTCATGAATAAAATAGAATTTTTTTAAAATGGCCTGTTTCATCTTAATCATGTCATTACACAACCATCCCATGTGGAGTTTGTCCCCTTTCCCTGGAGAGAAGATCACACCAGGATGAACAGAAGGAACTCCCACCTTCACTCTGCAACTCACCCTTGCACAGCCAGCTCACGGAAGAGCCTACAAGTCCCACAGCAGGAACCCACAACTGCTTGTACACCATCAGGGACAGGAAGGTGTCTAACTCTAACAATGGCTCCCATGGCCATAGTGCTCACAACTGTTCGCAGTGAGGCTGTTAGTTGTGTGAATTGTGAAAAACGAGCATCACAACGAAAACATTGTACCACTTTTTGATTGATTTCTTCTTCCTCTACTCCCCCCCCCCCCGAAAAACAGGTAGCCCTGGCTGTCCTGGAGACCAGGCTAGCCTCAAACTCAGAGATCTACCTGCCTCTGCCTCCCGAGTGCTGGGACTAAAGATGTGTGCCACTACACCTGGTCATAATATTTAATTTCAAATCTAATCTGTATATCAGATACACAGATACAAAATAAGCAGAGCCATGTAAAAGAAATCTCTGATTTTAGCCAGGCATGGTAGCATTGTAATCTCTGCCCTTGGGAGGCTGAAACAGCAAGATGGCCTCAAGGTTGAGGCCAATCTGAGTTACATAGCAAGGTACTGTCCTTAAAAGAGAGGGGGAAAGGGAGGGGGAGGAGGGAGAAAAAGAAAAACTACCATGTCTCTGAGCAGAATTCCAATGAATGTGAAATATAACTAACTTACGTCAGTGACCTTCTGACACATCGTGCACTTAGTTGAAATGCCGCTGGTATATATGGTAACAACAGGCTTCTTTAGCTCATAAGAAGATAGGCATAACTGGCTGCAGAAATCTTTGCAGGAAGAGGAATTTTCAAATTTGGCTGTGATCACATCCATTGGATTAATAATCTCTCTAAAAACAAATAACAAAGACAAATGTGCAATGATTCTACCTTCTTTCTCTCTGAGAGTTAAAATATTATCTCAGCTAGGAGTAACTATTGCATGGTAGAAAAAAACCTATATAAATCACCTGAAACACAGCATTGATGATGAGTTCTGTTACTTCTCAATTAAATGATTATGACTGAAGCAATTATTGTCTCCACTATCTCATGTGTAAAGTAGGACTTATAATATCCAATGTAAGCATTTGTACAAGAATTATATTTAACAAAAAAATGCTTCCAGTTCTCTGCTAGAATCAATGAAACTAGATCCAGTGGCCATCCCATAACAACAGACCACAGGACATGTGTTTACTACTCAACAGCTGCCAATAGTAGAATCATGACTGAGATCACAAATTATTTTTTTAATTAAAATTTTTAAGATGAACTATGAGAGATTAATATAAAAATTAGGATGCTATATAAATCTGAACTATAAGTGTCGGGAAGAACACAACACAAATAACTTAGCAGTTCTGTGAGATTTGTAGGGCGATTTCATATGAGTCAATTATTGCAATAAGCACTGAAAGCAACATCCAGTTAGAGGCTAAATGCTGCTCTTCTCAAAGGTATTGAAATTAAAGGAAACATTCAAAATAGAAACAACAAAGTAATTGATGACTATAGTATTATGCATGCAAGTACAGTGAATTATGACTATATGCTAGTCATTAAATATCACAGAAAACACTATGAAGGAAATACTATTATCATTTTTACTTTTCAGACAAGGAGACTAAATGAGAGGTTAAATTAAATTGCCTCTCAAAATCAGTCTACTGACACAAGAATTCAAATCCAGAGTCCAGAGTTGATCATCCTCATCCTACTGGCCAACACCTTGTACAGCTTTTTGTTTTTTGTTTTTTTGGTTTTTCGAGACAGGGTTTCTCTGTGGTTTTGGAGCCTGTCCTGGAACTAGCTCTGTAGACCAGGCTGGTCTCGAACTCACAGAGATCCGCCTGCCTCTGCCTCCTGAGTGAAGGCGTGCACCACCATCGCCAGGCTTGTGCATCTTTTTTATCTTTATTTTGTGAGACCAGAGTCATTCCTCCTTAGGCACCCACCTTGTTTCTCATGATAAGGCCTTTTATTGGGACCCTCATGTGCCAACTTCCCCAGTGCTGGGATCGCCAACATTCACCATTATGCCCAGCATTTTTAAATGTTTTAATAGGACTTCACGGTGTAGCCTTGGCTGGCCTGGAACTCACTACGCAGACTAGGCTGGCCTCAAAGTCAGAGACCCACCGACTTCTGTCTCCCAAATGCTGGGATTAAAGGCATGAGCTACTGTGTCCAGCAGTATGCCCGTCATTTTACATAGATGCTAGGGATCAAATTCAAGTCCCCATGCTTGTAGAGCAAGCTATTTACCAATCGGGCCATTTCCCCAGACCACATACCTTTATTACTACAACTACTGCATAGTAATCTATGAAAGGATAATAAAAATTAACTAAATTTTTTAAAATTCTCCTAAGCTTCTACAGGGTGTGTGGTTCAATAGCACTGGTACGGGGAAAGGCAGGAGGATTCAGAGTTCAAGGTCAAGGGCCAGAGAAATGGCTCAGTGGTTGAGAGCAATGGCTGCTCTTCCAAAGTCCTGGGGTTCAATTTCTATCACCTACATGGCAGCTCACAATGGTCTGTAACTCCAGTTCCAAGAGATACAACACTCTCATACAAACATATATGCAAAAGACTAAAAAAAAAAATCACTAAACAAAAAATAGTTCAAGGTCATCCAAAGCTACAAATGAAGTTGAAAGCCAGTCTGGGCTATGCCAGTCACTGTCTCACAAAACAATCATAAAAAGCTGGTGAGATTACTTAGCTGGCAGAGATGCGTGCCACCAAGTCTAATAACCTGAATTGAATGAATGGGACCCTCACAGTGAAGCCTACTCCCACAATTTGTTTTCTGACCTTCTGTGTGTGTGCAACGCATGTACACACACAGAAAACACACAGGATAAATAAATACATATAAAATTTTTTTAACCAATCAACCAAACATCAAATATGTGCTTGCATATAGATAAAGTAGTGATGCTGAAGCGTGATTTTTCACTAAAAACAGTAATAAGTTATATTTAGTCATATGTAATGGCACACATCTATAATTCCAGTACTTGAGACGTAGGGGCAATGAGGATCACGATTTCAAAGTCAGCTATGTAAGTTAGTTCAGGACTGGTCTGGGTTACATGAAAACTTGTCTCAAAAGCAAACAAAAAGCAAACAACAACAAAACTGGGTTGGAGGACCAAGAAGGTTGAGTCTAATGAAGCAAGACTTTGCTGATACTTTCCTCCTAGACAAATGGGTGGAGAGACCAGCCCTTATCTGTGAAAACCACAGCGCCGACTCACGGTCCAACATTTTCCAGCTCTGTCTTTGCTATTTTTTTGATTAATTTAACATCTATTGAAGAGAAGTGGATATGCTTACTCAACATTGTAAAAATAAAATAACAAAACAAAAACCCGAAGCTGGAGAAATGGCTCATGGGTCAAGAACACTGGATGCTCTTCCAGAGGACCCAGATTTGATTCCTAGTACCCACATGCCAACTTACAACCATCTGCCAACTCCAGTTCCAGGACATGTGAAGCCTTCTTTGGCCTCCTCTGGCACCAGGCACACATGTAGTGCACAGACATACGTGCAGGCAAAACACCCATATACATAAAAATTAAGAAAACATCATGTACATATTATTATTCTATAATTATAAATACAAAATTACTTAAACTCTTTACAAGATCTCATCATTAAGCATTTATAATGCTAAGTTACGTGCTAATGCTGCCTCATTAAAATCCTAGGAAGTACATATTATTTAATGAAAAAAAAAAAGATGTTCAGAAAAGTCAAAATAGCAACATGACACTCTGCCTCAAAAAACAAAAACACACAAGCAAGGCAGTGGTGGCATATGCTTTTAATCCCAGGACTCAGAAGGCCGAGGCAGGTGGATCTCTTTGAGTTTTAGGCCAGCCTGGTCTACAAAGCGAGTTCCAGGACAGCCAAGGCTTTCACGAAGAGAAACCCTGTCTCAAAAAAACAAAAAAGAAGTAAAGTGAGGAAGTCAAGAATGAGAGTGCACAACTCTAATCCCAGCACTTGAGACAGAGGCAGGAGGATCTCTGTGAGTTCAAGACCATCCTGGTCTACATAATGAATTCCAGGACAGCCAGGGCTATACAGAGAAACCCTGTCTCAAAAATCAAACCAAAGCAGCAAATGAAAGCTTAGGAAGCCTGTACTTGGAGCAGTTTGTGCAGATTCTCTTGAGCTGATATGGCAGGCAGGCAGCTGAGGAGTATCTCGTGATGCATTCCGTGGAACAGAAAAGCTGAGCACATCCTGTCTTATGAAGTATTTTCTTACAACCAGAACAAAACAGATGAGAAGTCGGAGCTGGAGTAGTTGATGCATTTGAGCCGGGTGATGGTGGACAAAGCTGAAAGCCTAGCAAGACAAGATAAGAAACAAAATAAACAAACAAAAAAAAAGGAATGTCAGCTTCACCAATGCATGTATTTTCAAGAAAAAAACTTGTGAGGGCTGGAGAGATGGCTCAGTGGTTAAGAGCACTGGCTGCTCTTCCAGAGGTCCTGAGTTCAATTCCCAGCAATCACATGGTGGCTCACAACCATCAGAATAAGATCTGGTGCCCTTTTCTGGTGTGTGGGCATACATGGACACAGAATGTTGTATACATAATAAATAAATTTTTAATAACAAAAAAATTATTAAAAAAAGGAAAAACTTGTCTGTTTTGAGTTATTATACTAAAAAAAAAAAAACAATAACCACCCTCCAAAGCAAAGGGTTCTAAGTTTTTCTTACCACCAGTCTTTATAAGTATTATATTTTAGTTAAAAACCAGTTCTCTTATACATATGTTAGACAAGATCTTTTTTCTCTTGAGGCAGAGTCTCACTATATATAGACCAGGATGACCACCTGTCTCAGACTCACAGGTACTGATTACAGGTGTGAGCCACTTCAGTCACTTGCACACACATGTGCACGTTTAACTTAACAGAAGGGCTTTTGTTTAGCTTTGTTTTTTCAAGGCAGGGTTTCTCTGTGTAGTTATGGCTGTCCTGGAACTCACTCTGTAGACCAGGCTGGCCTCAAAATCAGAGACCCACCTGCCTCTGCCTCCCAAGTGCTGGGATTAAAGACATGTTCTACCCTACCCAGTTAGAAGAAAGCTTTATAAAATACACATTTCCTTAATCCATGCATCACCTTCTGATATCATCTTAACATCTTCCATTTTTTCTAAAAGGCCCATGGTGATCAGTTTACACACTGAAAAATATACTAAAGAAGGAGAAAGGTCTCCAGTCAGAGGTACTTCCCTTGATTCCACTAAACAAATTCCAATGGTAACACACTTAGCTGGTTCTATTTCTTACCAAGAGGAGCGTCACTAGCTGAGAATACAGCACTAATTTTCAGTTCACTTTCCTGAAGTCCATATTCCTTAAAAACAAGGGAGGGGAAAGGGAGAGAAATAAATACAATAAGCACGATTAAACTAGAAATTCAATTAAAAATATGATTCTGAGCTCGGCGATGGAAGTGCATGGCTCTAGCCCCTGCAGCACTTAGAAGGCAGAGGCAAGCGGATCTCTGTGACTTCGAGGCCAGCCTGGTCTACAGAGCAAGTTCCAGAACAGACAGAAATACACAGAGAAATTCTATTTCAAAATCCTATCTCAGAAAAAAAAATCTGATCTGTCACATTCATCTTTTATACACCCTAATCATAGTCTCCTTCATACATACCTCAAAAATCACAATTATTAGAATAGATATACTGTTTACAAAGACCATCTTCCAAAATTAGAAAACATTTACAGTTATACCTATTTTTCAAAAGTAATCTTGGTAGATGAAAATATATATAATATAAAATGTTCCAATCTTGAACACTACTTATTTGGGTATGTTTGTGTATGTGCATGTGTGAGGGTAAATGTGTGCTCATGCATGGAGACACTAGAGTTCAATATCAGAGGTTTTCCTCAACCACTATACACTTCTTTATTAAGCTAGGGTCTCTCATTCATTAAAGTCAAAGTTTACCAATTGCCTAGACTAATCCAACAGGCTCCAGAAATCCTCTTATCTCCCCAGCAATTTCCTAAATTTGCTACCAACATTTTTATTGTAAAATACACAAAAGGTAAAACAAAAGCAATTTCCTGGTTTTGCTTCAATCAGTTTATCTGGTGAAGAAGAGAATCCAATGAATAGTGACACCTAAACACTGATTTTGAAAAATCAATGAATTCAAGTTAACCAACAATAAATACCTGTATTTGCATTCTAACACCCAGTAAGACATCCAGTTTCCAAAGAAGTGTTGACTGTAACCCTCAGAATATCCTGACCAGTCCCTCTGCCACTGCAGATTTTCCTCTCCAAGGAAGTCTCAGAGTTAAGATGACTACATGAAGTCCGGTCACCCCTTACCTGAGCTGTTTCTAAAAGTGGACTTCTAGCAATCGGCTATTTCATATAGGTGCAGTTCTTCAGTGATATTTCAGATTTTTAGGTGCATACTGGAAATATGATATCAGATAGATATACTTGCGCAAGTGAGTACTTGCACACTACTTATTTCTTACGATATATTCAAGAGTGATAAATGAGTGACATTTATAATTAATATTTAGTTGAATATTTAATATAAAATTAAGTGTGAGTGACATAAAGCTTAGATTTCAATTAATAATTTTTTTCCCTTTAAGACAGTCTCACATGCCAAGGCTGACCTTGAATTTCTGATCCTTCAGGCTCTAGCTAGGATTATAGGCATGAGCCACCACACCTGGCTTATGCAATGCTGGACTGAACCCAGAACTTTGTTCGTTTTAGGCAAACATACTCTACCAATTGAGCTAAGGCTTTAGCCCCTAAATTAGTAACTTTAGCCAATATATTTACAAGCTGTCATATCTACTAATAATCAACAAGATACAAAAGGTTCAATGCGAGTTGGGCAGTGGTAGCTCATGCCGTTAATCCCAGCATGTGGGAGGGCTTGAACTCTGAGATCCCCTTACCTCTAAGGCCAGCCTGGTCTACAGATCAAGTTCCAGGACAACTAGTCTCAGAGGGGAAAAAGTTCAATGCAGTCTGCTTATTATATATAAAGACATCACAATGGGAGCTGGTTCATCAGTTAAGAGTACTTCCGACTCTTCCAGAGGGCCAGAATTTGGTTCCTAGTTCCACCCCTGGGCAGCACACACACAACACACACACACACACAACAATAAAGAAAAAGAGGCTATCAACTTGGAAGGAGTCATAGGAGGAGCTTGAGGGACAGCTAAAAGGAGGGAAGGGAGAAGAAAAAGTAATAAAATTCTATTTCTTTTTTTTTTGCAGTGCTAAATTTATTTTATTTTTTTTAATTTATTTATTTATTAAGGATTTCTGTCTCCTCCCCGCAACCGCCTCCCATTTCCCTCCCCCTCCCCCGATCAAGTCACCCTCCCTCATCTGCTCGAAGAGCAATCAGGGTTCCCTGACCTGTGGGAAGCCCAAGGACCGCCCACCTCTATCCAGGTCTCCTAAGGTGAGCAACCAAACTGTCTAGGCTCCCCTAAAGCCAGTACGTGCAGTAGGATCAAAAACCCACTGCGATTGTTCTTGAGTTCTCAGTATTCCTCATTGTCCTCTATGTTCAGCTAGTCTGGATTTATCCCATGCTTTTTCAGACCCAGGCCAGCTGGCCTTGGTGAGTTCCCGATAGAACATCCCCATTGTCTCAGTGTGTGGGTGCGCCCCTCGCGGTCCTGAGTTCCTTGCTTGTGCTCAGTCTCCTTCTGCTCCTGATTTGGACCTTGAGATTTCTGTCCTGTGCTCCTCTGTCTCTGTCTCCTTTCACACACATAGGAATCTCATAAGAACACAAAATCAGTCAGGCATGGTGGCACCTGCTTTTAATCCCAGCACTCAGGAGGAAGAGGAAGGCAGATCTCTAGGGGTTCAAGGCCATCCTGGCCTACAGAGTTCCAGAATAGTCAAGGCTACACAAAGAAACCCTGTCTCAAATAAATAATGAGATGAAAGACCTTCAAATATATCATTGAGTTCATTTTGTGATGGCCATCTGCTGCTAGACATGGACCTACCCTTAAGTGTGGTTTATTGTAGAATATTACTTTATCTATATAAATGTGTGTTATGCTTGTTTAAACTCACCTGCTTAAGGCACCTGATAGGTCTAACAAAAAGCTGAATGGCCAATAGCTAGGCAATAGAGGGATAGGCGGGGCTTGTGGGAAGAGAGAGTAAATAGGAGAAGGAACCTAGGCTCCAGAGAGAGAAGAGAATGAGGAAGAGAGGAAGGCTCCCAGGGCCAGTCAGCCAGGTAGCTTCCAACCTGCTAGACGTGGAAGAAGCAGTGAAAGTAAGACATATAGAGTGAAAGAAAGGTAAAAGGCCCAAAGCCTTTTAGTAGATGAAAACAAACAGGTTAAATTAAGTTAGTATATAAGAGCTAGAGGGGCAAGTATAAGATAAGGCCAAGCATTCATAATTAATAGTAAGTCCTCATATCATGATTTGGGAGCAGTGTCTCATACACCCAGATTCTGTTGGAGAAAACTCATTTTTCCTTTGTGAGCAGTTGTCAATTAGCAATCAACTTCTGGGTTAGGGATGGGGGCCTTGTATCCTCTTCCTCTTTCAGCACAGGGACTCCATCTTGCTCAGACTTGTGCAGGCTCTGGCATGCTGCCACAGTCTCTGTGAGTCCATGTGAATCAACCCTGTTGGGTCTAGAAGACCTTGTTGCCTTCTTGTCTTCCATCCCCACTGGCTCTTACAATCTTCCTGCCTCCTCTTCTACAAAGTTCCCTGAGCCCTGAAGGGAGAGGGATTTAATGGAAACACCTCATTTAGGACTGAGTGTTCCAAGGTCTCTAATTCTCTACACATTGTCCAGTTTTGCATCTCTGTATTTGTCCCCATCTACTGCAGGAGGGAGCATCTCTGATAACAGCTGGGAAGCAGAGTGTTTTAGGAGTCATTCTATTGCTACATTCCTTTAGTAGAGAATTGTAGTATTGTTTTCCCCATAGCTAGGTCCATGGCCTATCTAGTCTCAGGTTCTTGGACACCCAAGCAGTATTAGGTATGAGTTTCATCTCATGGATTGGACCTTCAATACAACCAGATAGTGGCTGGTGACCACAACTTCTTGTACCACTACTGCACCAGTGGGTCACCACTGTAGATTGCAGGGTGATTGAAAAGAAAAATATAAAGAAATTTGACTCCTGATTTAACAGTCTAGCAGTGCGACTCCTTGGAGGTAATTAGGTTATCAAGATGGACTGGTTTCTTCCTTACAGTGCTGGACTAGTTACTGAGTGGGCTCTCCCTTCTGCTTTGTTTGTTACATATATATTTGCTTGCCCTTCCACCTTCTCACCAGAAATAACACAACACCATACACTTACCAGGAAGCAAGCAGTAACCAGTTCAGAACTGCTAAGAACTAGTTTGTGGAAGGGATGTGGCAGAGTTTAAACTTTGAGCTAGGAAAACCCTTGCATACTCAAAGACTCAAAGCAGAGATTTAATGTGCTTTATGAAAGGAGCTGGAGTTTCCAAAGCCACAGAGAAACCCTGTCTCAAAAAACAAAACAAAACAAAAAACCTGAAAAGAACTGGGATGAGAAGAATGCTAAAATAAATGTGAACAGTGGAGACCTGATTCATTAAGTTTCAGAGGGAAACTGTCAGAAACTGAGATGGACTCATTCAAGTGCTTTTTGGCCAATAATCTTTTTTTATTGTGCCTGTGTCTTGAGAACTTGAATAAAGTTGAATTTAAAGGAAACAGACAAATTTGCAGTTGAGAAAACAACTATAATTGTGGTGGTGTGGATGACGGTGGCACCCACAGGCTTATAAATTTGCATGCTTAGTCCCTAGTTGAGAAGCTACCAGAGGAGAATTAGGAGGTGTGGTCTTACTGGAGGCAGTGTGTCAGTGGGGTGAACCTTACAACAGGCTCAGTGTTCCTGTATGTCTCTCTGTCCTCTGTCTACCTGCTGCCTGAGGATCAAGATGTAAAGCTCTAAGCTACCTTCCCAGCACCTTGCCTACACTTCCAGATGACCTAAATTCAGCTCTAGGACCCATGTCAGTCAGTCACAATCACCTGAAACTCCAGCCAGAGATCTGATGCTCTCTTATCTCCAAGGGCACTCAAACTTATGTGGCATACACAAGACATACACACACATACAAATTAAAAATCGTTATTAAAAAATCAAAATTAAAGTCGGGCAGTGGTGGCACATACCTTTAATCCCAGCACTCAAGACACAAAGGCAGGTGGATCTCTGTGAGTTCGAGGCCAACCTGGTCTATCTACAGAGTTGAGTTCCAAAAAAATTCAAAATTAAATACATAAAAATAACATTAAAATCTAATAAATAAAAGAAAAATTTGAACTGGGTATGGTGGTACACACCTTTAATTCTAGCACTCTAGAAGCAGAGGCAGGCAGATCTCTGAGTTTTCTAAGTCAGCCTGATCTACACAGAGTTCCAGGCCAACCAGGACTCTACAAAGTAAAAGAAAAAAGAAAAAAAAAAGGATGCAAAAGAGGCCAAAAACACTGACTAAAATATATCTATTAAGCTGAGTATGGAGGCAGGTACCTTTAATCCCACCACTTGGAAAGTAAAGGAAGGAGGATCAAAGATGTCCTTAACTCCTAGTGAGTTCAAAGCTAATTTGGATTACCTAAAGCAAACACATAGAATTTTAATTTTTATCTTTTAGTGAACTACAAATAGTTTACAGGAGCACAGATTCAAACTGAGACAGATGACCAACGGTACTGAAAAGGGAAACACTGGATATCACACTCAAAAGTTTATGATTACCATTTAGGAGGAAACCGGCTGAATGGTAGAACACCTACCTAGCACTTGGGGGGGGGGGGGTAGTGATATTAGATCTGTAAAGAATAAAATGACACCACTACACAGTGTTTTGAAGAACTACATGAGTGAAGGAAGGGCAAGCTGCAAACAATTCACAAGAAAAATAATTAAATGGAGAAATCTAGGAAACAGACTCAAAATACATTTAAAAAGCAGAATCCACAAAACTTGGCAAACAAATGGTTATACTACATAAGGCAAGAGGAACAATTTACCAACTAAAGGGAAATGAAGTATACTGAAAGGAGAAGTAAGTACACTGGAGGCCTCCACCACTCCACATTCTGCAAACACCACCTTCAAACCTTCTCAGCTCTCTACTAGAGCAAAGAGGGCATGGAATTCTAACCTATCTGGCATTCCTGTGCTGGAATAATTCTGCCGTGAGGTGGTATGAGACGTTAAATAATAATAATTATTATTATTATTTTGGTTGGTTGGTTTTTGGCTTTTCGAGAAGGGTTTCTCTGTGTAACAGTCCTGGCTGTCCTAGAACATGCTTTGTTACCAGGCTGGCTTCAAACCCACAGAGATTCACCTACCTTTGCCTCCCAAGTGCTGGGATTAAAGATGTGTACTACCACACCTGGCATTAAATCTTACTTTTAATGTATTAATTTTCATTATGTTTAAATATTATTGTTCCCTCAATAAGGTCAGTAACCAAAGAGCATAAAACAAAAACAAAAAAAAAATGCTAGAGAAGGTAAAAAAAATTTCTTGCCAAAATAACTGACTGTCCACAATTATTTTTTTTCTAATCTATCTAAGGGATCTTTCCAAACGCACAGCTGTTTCACGTTACTGTCTCTACAGTGAAAACCTGGCACGGCGGCACACACTTGCAATGGCAGCATTTGAGAAGAGGCAGCAGTTAAAGGTCGTCCTCAGCTACAGAGCAAATCTTAGGATATCCTGGATTAGGTGACACTGTCTCAAAAAATAAATAAATAAAAATAAAAACTAACCCTATAATGTCTCCTGTTGCTTTTAAAAATCAAAATTCAGGATTGGAAAGATGGTTCAGAGGTTTCAGAGCACTAGCTGCTCTTCCAGAGGACCCGGCTTCAATTCCCAAGACCCACATGGCAGCTCACAACTGTCTGTGACTCCAGTTCCAGGGGATTCAACACCCTCACACCAATGTACATAAAATAAAGTTAAATGAATTTTTAAATAATCAAAATTCATAAGAAGGGCGGATCTCTGTGAGTTCGAGGCCAGCCTGGTCTACAAGAGCTAGTTCCAGGACAGGAACCAAAAGCTACAGAGAAACCCTGTCTCGAAAAATCAAAAAAAAAAAAAAAAAAAAAATTCATAAGAAGGCTCTATTCTGCATAATCTTTTCAACTTAAGCTACATGTGGAGGAACGGGTTCTCTGAAATATTACTATCTGGGTTTAAATCCTATCTGATGTTTACTAACTGATCCATTCATACTGCTTGGCTTTCATGAGCTCTGCATCCTCATGTGTAAAATAAAAATATTATCATACATGTGAGAGTTATAATGAGCACACTTTTTTGGGGGGGGGCGTCTTTCAAGATAGGGTTCCCTGTAACTTTGGAGTCTGTCCTGGAACTTCTTCCTCTGTAGATTCACCTGTCTCTGCCTCCCGAGAGCTGGGATGAAAGGCGTGCACCACCACCACCTAGCTATTATGGGCACTCTCTTAAGCATGCATTGATATTAATAATTATATTAATGCCACATACTATCATATGATACATATTATACAATACACCATCTATCAGTGTTGCTACTTTTTCTCTTTTCTCATTCAAAACACCAAAAACCTGATTAACCCATTGTCTTCGATATTTTTGTATTGCTCTAAGAAAAATCATGCATGGCTGGAGATGGCTCAGCCATTAAAGGTTAGGTTCACACCAAAAACATAAGATAAACCATGTAACAGGTCATTTATAAGGAAAAGAATTTCCTCTCAGTTCTGAAGGCTGTAAATTCCAAGATAGAGGGGATGCCAAGTCCTCTAGTCACATTCCCTGTGGCAAAAAGTGGGAGACCAGCTGGGCGATGGTGGCGCACGCCTTTAATCCCAGCACTTGGGAGGCAGAGGCAGGCGGATCTCTGGGAGTTCCAAGCCAGCCTGGTCTACAAGAGCTAGTTCCAGGACAGGCATCAAAGCTACAGAGAAACCCTGTCTCGAAAATCACAAAAAAAAAAAAAAAAAAAAAAAAGTGGAAGACCACCCAAGAAAGAACAAGACAGCAAGCAGAGAGGAGCTCACCTGGTACTTACAGCAAACTCACTCCCGGTAACGACAGAATCTGCACCTAGGATTACCACCCCCAGCAACGATGCATGAGGAACCAAGTTTCCAGTGAATGAAATTTGGAGGGTACGTTCAAAACATGACCATCTATTCACTTTCGACGGGCACTGAGAACCGAACACGGTATCTCAGAGTGCTAGGAAGGCACTCTGCTACTTAACTATCCCTCGGCCTTCATAGCACACATCTAACGATTTAAAAAAAAGAACCAATTCCACAAACTTATAAACCAGAAGCTGTCAACCGCCATGTTCGACTCTAACTTTTAATAGTTTAAAACTCACGAGAAAACGCTTACTTGAGCATTATCAGGCTCCTCTTTGACTCTGTCCAGAAGCCCTTGTTGTGCCATTGCATTCTCACAGCCACCATCCAAAGGTTCTTTCATTCTATTTGTTCAGAGTTCTTCTCCCGTTTAAAATGAAGACTTCTTAGCTAGACTCCTAAAACATAATATAAAGAATTGATACTCGGATTTTGTTTTCCTTCATATTCGTGTGTTAATAATAGCTTCAGGCTCGAGCATTTGAAGCGTCAACCCTTCCAGGACTCTAACTTCTTCCTGTTCCTGGGTTAGCTACCTTTTAATGAGGAAAGTCTTTGCGTCAAAGCTCTCACTCCCCTAGGGCCTCAGACAAGCGTGTGACGGTCTTTACCATGATGAAGGTTGCTGAGATGTAGACTGGCCAAACAAGCCAGGGGAGGAAGCTACCAAGCTCTTGGAGAACTGAACTCAGTACAATTCCTGATTGCATAGGCACTGACTTGAGGTGCAAGTTAGCTTTGCTTTCTCAAAATGAGGCAATTGCCTAACCGTCTCCTCTAACTCGGTCTGCGCTGGAATCAAGTGCCCTTTTCTTGACTCCAAGCTAGTTCAGAGCCTAAGGTGTCAGCACAAGCCAACACTAAGTTCCCGTTTGCAAGTGGACCAACTGGACGTTCTTGGAGCCTCCATGGAGGTCAGGCCTGTCTTCCTATAAGCCACTGGTTCTCAACCTTCCTAATGCTGCAACGCTTTAATAAAGTTCTTCGGGATATGGTGACCCCCCAAAAATCCATGAAAGTATTTCGTTGCTACTTCGTAACTGTAATTTTGCCACTGTTATGAATCCTAATGCAAATATGAGAACCGCTGCTATAAGCAGCCTTCTGGTTGCTCTTCAGATTCCCAAACGTACGAACGAAGGCTTAAAAGAGAAAAAGAATCCTCGCAAAAGGCCTTTCATCAATCCAAGCGGCCGCAGAAAGAACGGAGTTATAAAAGCCTGTCGCGAAGCCGAGATCGAGAACTTACCACCGCTTGACACGGCTGTAACAATATAGGAGTCGCAAGCGCTCCTTTCGTTCCGGTTCGCAAGCAGAATTCCCCAACAGCCAGCGGAGGAACGCGTTCTGCAACAGAGCGCGCGAGGCGGTGGAGGCAGGCAGCCCCCGAAGCGCCCCAACACCACTGCCGGGTACCCCAGCAACCCCCGCCGGACTCGCTGCCGCCGCGTCACGTGACCAGCCGCCGCCCCGCCCACGCCTGAAAGTGCCGGGCCCAGTCACAGGAAATACCCAGCTGCCCTTGCGACGTCTGATCACGTGGTGGACACGCCCCCTCGTCTGGGCACGTGATGCGGTGTCCCGCCCACAAACCCAGAAGTTGGAGCGGCCGCCTACAGCCCCTCTGCACACCCACCTCCAGTCACCTAGCTGCCTCCGAGGGGGCGGGAGACTGGCAATGCACAACAGCACTCAGGGTCCTCCGTGGGGACAACAAATGCCTTTCCCGAAAGCGCCCGAGCCACTGCAACGCAAAGCTTGGCCAACTGCGCGTGCGCACTCCTGCTTTGGCCCTAACCCTAAGGTAATTGGCCGTTTCCAGGCGTGATCCCGCCCTCTTTTCCCAGCATGCCGTGGACCTGGAACCGAGCGACCGTCCCAGAATTCTCGTTTCTTTTCTGGCTGACGTCTTAAAGAGACTGAGGTTGAGCCATGAAAACGTGGAAGGAAGCATTTGAAAACATGAGGAGTGTTAGGTGCCACTGTATATACCCTCTTCTGGTTTCTTTCTTTTTTCTTTTTTTTTAATTTTTCCAGACAAGGTTTCTCTGTGTAGCCCTAACTGTCCTAGAACTCGCTCTGTAGACCAGGCTGACCTCGAACTCACAGAGGTCCGCCTGCCTGTCTCCAGAGTCCTGGGATTAAAGGCGTGGGCCACCACAACCCATCACTCTGTTTTGTTCTATAATGACCTTCTCCTTAAAAATATAGATGCTAGGAGAACATAAAACTTGGGCATTTATTAATCAAAGTTACAGCTATACAATAATGTATCATTCCACATAATAGTGACAGAAATTCTAATATGGTATAAATTTTTGTCTGGAAAAATTAAAATTTGATTTTTATCCTCGTTTTTGAGATATGATTTGTGAAGCTGTTCTCTATTTTGAGATACGGCATAGAATGTTTTCTGTATTTACAATCTTCATGACTATCCATGTCATAATATGGCTGATAGACTTCTATTATTGAGACAGCATCTAGCTATATAATAACATACTTGACTCTGTTTGTTATTTATTCATTGTGTTTCCATCCTTCAAAAGGTATGCTGCAGTAAGACCCTCAGAATGTCTCCTTATTCGGAAATTGGGTTGTTGCTGACAGAACTAGTTAAGAAAAAATCGGAGACTGGGGAAATGACTGTGTAAATCTCTTGCTGGAGGAGCATGAAGACCTAAGTTTAGATTCCCAGAATTCATGTAATCCCAGCATTCCTACAAGACAGAGTATACATACATGTGTGCCATGTGCATGCACGCACACAAAAATTGTTTTTAAATTTTTGAGGTATATATTTCTAATATGCAGTGTTATGAAATAAACATTACTATTTTTAATAATTTACCTATTTTTGTTTTTACATGCTTTGGTGTTTTGCCTGCATGATGTCTGTGTGAGGATGTCGAATCTTGGAGTCACAGACAGTTGTTAGCTGCCATGTGGATGATGGGAATTGAACCTGGGGTCAGTGCTGTTAATCAGTGAGCCATTTCTCCAGCCCCAAACATTGCTATTCAACAATGGAAGAATAGGGGCTTAACAAGGAGACCTCAGACCAAAGCAAGTCCAAAATCCAGCAGAGCAAACACCAAGTCCTAAAACTCCAAGTCTGAATTTGGAGATCTTGGTGGTCTCGTCTGGACTCCAGAAGCTCAGGTAGCCTTACCCGTCCAGCTCTGGGACAAGCAGAACATACCTGTTTAATGAAAGCTCCACTCCATGCATACTCCTTTCCTTTTTCTTCTTTTTTATAGCTCTATGTTGGGGGCACAAAAGTTGTTTGCTCCCACAGATCACTAGGGAAACCAGCAATGTTAAAACATGCAGGGGCCTCTGCTTAGCAGAGGAGATAAAATGCCATCTAGAACGCTGGGGGTGGATCATTTTAATAACCTGGTAACCTTTTGCTATCTGTGGAGGTAGACCCCGTTCAAAATGTTCATCCCAGACTCTACCTCCAGATCTTTATCTGTAGCTCCCAGTTACGAGAACCCAGCCTTAGAGGGGAATGTCATATATACTTTATAGCGTGCTGAACGCAGTGCTAGCTCTGTCAGAAAACACCCAGGTTCCAGGCCTTTTAGCTATAGAGCCCAAGCTCATGGCCACGTGCACTTGTCAAAGGAATTTCTATGTAGTCACACCTTAAGCTTTTCTTGTGCACCTGGATTGGAATGATTGTTGTGTAGGAACTTTTCCCCAAATTGTGCTGTGTTTTAACATGCTGGTTATGAACCGCCTAGCATCAGACTGCCTGAAGTTTAATGCAGGTTAATGTAGTAAAATCTGAACAGAGTTTTCATTCCTACCTCTTGTGGTTTGATTCCTGACTTCTGTGACACACATCTGCAGGGAACCCCCTCAACTTTACTTATTGGAGGAGCTTGTGCATGTCCCAGAAGACAAGTGGAGGTAAAAGGAAAATTTGCAGGAGTTGATTCTCTCCTTACACCACGAGGGCTTTAGGGGAACAACCCAAGTGGCCAGGGTTAACCCTAAGTTCCTTTACCTTCTGAGCCTTTCTGGATGGCCCATACCCAGTTTTCTTTGGTGGATATCTCATGGTTCTGGCATCTTCAATATCCTGAGATTTCCAGGTCTCCACTGCAACTCAGACTTTATTTTCAGTTTCATGTAGTGACCTCTCAAGCCTCCATGCAGGAATTTCAACTCTGCCACACATTACCTGGCCACAGTGGCTCTGTGGAAGTGTAGTACAAGATTCTACAATACCCCCAACCTCATCTTTCATTCTGTCAGAACCAATACCATGTGGGTGATGCTGCCAGAGTAGGGGACTGCAGTTGTAACAGCCTCTGTCTGATGACCCTGGGGAAGCATATCCTTCCCTAGGCTGCTGATTTTGAGGAGGAGGGAACTCTTTCAGTAATGATATAAACTCCTTTTATATTAAATTGCATTTCACAAGTTGAAAGCTTTGCTCAGTCAGCTGTTGACCTGGGGTGGAGCACTTTTCTAATTGGTGCAGTACAGGGCAATAGGTTTCTCTTTTTACCAGTTCGAGCCTGTAGCATGAATAATAAAAACCCAGAGACATATATTGAGGTTGAATCTGAAAGTCAGGAAAGCAAAACAGCCAGCCACTGGCTCTTACCTCTACCTCAGTCCAAAATAGTGATCCTGCCTCCAAAAATCTCAGAATGAGACTGTCTGAGAGCTGTCTCCTCCTGTTTTATATTCCTCTCTAGGGCTAGGATTAAGGCTGTGCACCACTACCACCCAGTTTCTATGGCAACTAGTGTGGCTACTGGGATTAAAGATGTGTGTCACCACTGCCCGGTCTGTACAGCTGATTGTTTTACTCTCTGATCTTCAGGCATGCTTTATTTATTAAAATGCAAATGAAATATCACTTCACCAGTCCTTTTTCAGCACCTGTCTTGGCTGCAACATCATACTTACTTGAACTTTTTATTTTGGAATCTGCACATTTTTATACCTGTCTATACCATTTCTGGTACCACTTTTATGTATTAGTTACTTGTTTTGTTGCCTGTGATAAAAAGCACTGAGAAGTCATTTAAGAAAGACTTTGTTGGGGCTGAGGAGATGGTTCAGAGGTTAAGAGCATTGGCTGCTCTCCAGAAGTCCTGAGTCCAATTCCCAGCAACCACGTGGTAGCTCATAACCACTATAATAAAGATCTGGCGCCCTCTTCTGGCCTTCAGACATACTTGCAGGCAGAATACTATACGTAATAAATCTTTAGGCCGGGCGGTGGTGGCGCACGCCTTTAATCCCAGCACTCGGGAGGCAGAGGCAGGCGGATCTCTGTGAGTTCGAGACCAGCCTGGTCTACAGAGCTAGTTCCAGGACAGGCTCCAAAGCCACAGAGAAACCCTGTCTCGAAAAACCAAAAAAAAAAAAAAAAAAAAAAAAAAGTAATAAATCTTTAAAAAAAAAAAAAAGGAAAGACTTTGTTTTGGCACACAGTTCCAGGGTACACTCTATTGTGGTAGAAAAGTCATGAGAACAAGATCTTGAGACAGTTGGCAATATTACAAGTGAAGTCAGGCTATAAGTGCTAGTGTTCAACTCTAAATATTTTGTTGTGTTTGGTTTTTGGGTTTTTTAGTTTTTCAAGGTAGTTTTTCTCTGTGTAACAGTCCCAATGGTCCTGGAAATAGTTCTTGTAGACCAGGCTGGCCTTGAACTCACAGAGATCCCCCCCTCTGCTTCCTAAATGCTGGAACTAAAGGCATAAACTACCACAACCTGGCTGTATTGATATTTTGTTTGTGATCTAACAAATAAAGCTTGCCTGAAGATCAGAGTGCAGAGCTAAGCCACTAGTTAGCCGTAGAGACCAGGCAGTGTTGGCACACACCTTTAATCCCAGCACTCAGGGGACAGGGGCAGATGGACCTCTGTGAGTTCAAGATCACCCTGGGCTACATGAGACTAAATCTGCCTAAAAGAGAAACGGAGCTCACATTTTAGGCGGAGACTGCTTGTTTGTTTCCCACCCACCCAGACCCGACATAATCACACAGAAGCTATATTAATTGTAATACTATTTGGCCAATAGCCTAAGCATATTTCTAGCTAGCTCTTACATCTTAAATTAACCCATTTTTATTATTTTATATTTTACCACAAGGGTTATGGTTTACCAGTAAGGTTCCTGGGTGTCTGTCTTCTTTGGCAGCTGCATGGCATCTCCCTGACACCGCCTTCTCTCTATATATATTTTTGTTCAGATTTTTCTCCTGGCTTTACTCTGTTAAGCCATTGGTTGAAAGCAGATTCTTTATTAACCAATGGTAATAAAACATATTTATAGCATCACACAAAGGTGATCCCAGTACCTCCTGGCAACATGATTTTTTTATGAAATTATGAGGCCTTCAGCACATTTCCAATCAATAATCGATAAATTTCTGCATTATTTTGTGCTAGAGGACCTGGCAGACCTGTATGGGATCAGATTGTACTATGTATATGGATGGGGTGATGCCTATTTCTAATTGTATCTTGTAACTGAATAAATAATAAAATCAATTCTGTATTATCTAGTATAAATTCAGTGGTTTCAATATGCAAAGCAACCCTTTCTGTATATTGTGAATTAGTAACTATGTTGAGAGGTTCTTTAAAATTCCTTAGTACCATGAAAATAACATATAATTCTGACTTTTAGACAGAATCATAAGGACTTTGTTCCACTTTACTTAAATTTTCTGATTTGTAACCTGCCTTTCCTGATTTATTTGCATCAGTATAGACTGTAGGGGCTCCAGTTACTGGTGTGTCCCATACAATGTGAGGAAGGATCCAGCTAGTTCTCTTTATAAGTTGAATTCTCTTGCTTTTGGGATAGTTGCTAATCTCTCCCAAAAAATTACTACGAAGCCTTTGCCAGGTTCACTGTTTTCCCATAATTTGACAATTTTATCATTATTAAGAGGTACTATAACTTCTGCTGGGTCTATTCCTGAATGGTCAGTGACTGTCCTTTGTAATATCTTGTAACATTTTTCTGAGAAATATACATTAATTTATGGTTTGTCTGAAGAAAAAGAGCAAATTGGCCTACTGGTATGTTACATTTCCAACAGGGTAAAATTTCTTAAATCTTCCCAAATGTTTGTTTCTGCTGTTCTCTACAGACATAACACAAATGGTCTTTTTGTATCCCAGTCCAATTAAAGATTCAAGCTGGCTTTGGAGCTGGAGTGTGACCTCTCCTTCTCTAAACTCAAGCATGCTTATTAAAATGAAATCCAAAATCTTTGTCACATGTCAGAAGAGCCATGATAGGGGACAGAAGAAAAACAAAATTTAGGGCTGGAGAGATGGCTCAGCGGTTAAGAGCACTGGCTTCTCTTCCAGAGGTCCTGGATTCAATTCCCATCAACCACGTGGTGGCTCACAACCATCTATAATGAGATCTGGTGCCCTCTTCTGGCCTGCATGCATACATGCAGGCAAAATACTGTGTACAAAATAAATAAATCTTTAAAAAAATTTAAGTACTATTTTATTGCTACTAATCTCATAATCGTTTGGTTTTATATTGACCCTTTGACAGCTTTTAGGTATAAGATTTATAAGACTGATATATATACAGAGGCAGGTGGATCTCTGTGAGTTCGAGACCAGCCTGGTCTACAGAGCTAGTTCCAGGACAGGCTCCAAAGCCACAGAGAAACCCTGTCTCGAAAAACCAAAAAAAAAAAAAAAAAAGTAATCCATTGGGCAAGAAAATGCCATTGCCTCAACTGCTGATAGTGTGCTGTCCTAATTGGACAACCAGAACACAAAGGAAAGTGACTACCAAACATAGTCAAGAAAAGGAGGAACAGCCCTTCAGAATATGCTGCTTCACAGAAAAGTCTGTCCAGTATGCTAGGCCTGTAGGTAGAAGATAGATGACCCAACGTTGCAGAGGAACCTTGGGTGACTGTTCAAGCAGTCAGATGTTTCTGTCATTACTCAAGGTTTTTGAAAGTCATTTGCTCACACTTCCTGTTTCCTCAGCTAATATTATTTCCTGTTTGGGTCTCTGAGGGAGTTGAAGACTAGATAGTTATAGTGTTCCTTGTTTACCTGACACAGAAAGCAAGTTATGATTACAAAGTAAATTAGGTACAAGACTTTGGAATCATCAAGATATGATAGCTATGGAGTATTTTCTCTGAATTTGTCAAATGTAAATGGACTTGTTGATGTACTCATTGCCTGTATATATTGTATATAGTTATTGTACTTACTATATATAGTTTTTCTTATATTAGTTATAGCCTTTTTATTTTAGAGAAAAATGGAAAATATAGTGATATTTTATTAATGTTTTAATAAATAAAACTTGCCTAAAGATCAGAAGGGAAACGCTAAGCCACTAGAGGCCAGGCAATGGTGGCACACACCTTTAATACCAGCACTTGGGAGGCAGAGATAGAAAGATCTCTGTGAGTTCAAAGCCACCCTGGACTATGCAAGAACAATGCAGAAACAAATCCAGGTGGTAGTACCTAGCTTTTAATCCCAGTACTAGGGAGTCACGCCTTTAATCCCAGCACTAGAGGGAATATAAAATGAGAGGAGAGAGAGGCATAGTCTGCTTAGTTTATGGTCACCCATTCTTGGTTGATGTGGAATGTCCTTCTGTATATGTGTTGCTTTTATTGATTAATAAATAAAGCTGTTTTGGCCGATGGCTTAGCAGAGTAAAGCCAGGCAGGAAATCTGAACAGAGGACCAACTTTTTTTTTTTTTTTTGGTTTTTCGAGACAGGGTTTCTCTGTGGTTTTGGTTCCTGTCCTGGAACTAGCTCTTGTAGACCAGGCTGGCCTCGAACTCCCAGAGATCTGCCTGCCTCTGCCTCCCGAGTGCTGGGATTAAAGGCGTGCGCCACCACAGCCCGGCATCAGAGGACCAACTTTTTTTTTTTTTTTTTTTGTTTTTCGAGACAGGGTTTCTCTGTGGTTTTGGAGCCTGTCCCGGAACTAGCTCTGTAGACCAGGCTGGTCTCGAACTCACAGAGATCCGCCTGCCCCTGCCTCCCAAGTGCTGGGATTAAAGGCGTGCGCCACCACCGCCCGGCCAGAGGACCAACTTTTAAGAGAACATCAAAGCATTATTATTTAGTAATATTGTATGTAGTAAACATGTGTTTTTAAAAATGTGGTTCACTCTAATTTATATGATTGAAGTTGTTGTTTTGGTTTGGTTTTTTTAGACAGAATTTCTCTGTCCTGGAACCCCCTCTGTATTCAAGGCTGGTCTCAAACTCAGAGATTCACCTCCCTCTGCTTTCCAAGTACTGGGATTAATGGTGTGTACCATCACCACCTGGCTGATGGTGTTTTTCTAAATTAAAACATTGATTTTTTTTTAATTTTGAAAAATTTTAAATCTCTGAACTGATTGTGATAGTGCATGCCTGTAATTCCAGCACTCAGAAGAATAAGGCAGCAGGAACAGGAATTCAAGGCTATATCCTTGGCTAAAGATCAAGTTTGAAGGCAGCTTGGGCTACATGACCTTCTATAATGAAGAACAACTACAGAACAAATCTGGCAAAGACTAGCAAAGGAACTGGAAAGGTGGCTCAGTTAAGAGCATTTATTCTTCTTGCTGTGGTTTTTTGTTGTTGTTTTGTGCTTTTTTTTCTGAGACAAGGTTTCTCTGTGTAGTTTGGAGCCAGTTCTGGAACTCAAAGAGCATTTATTCTTGTGGAAGACCTGGGATCAGTTCCCAGCACCACCCTGACAGCTTTCAACCATCCATAACTCCAGTTTGGGGGATATAATGCCCTCTTCTCACAGACCGAACACTCATAAACTAAAAATATTTTAAAATCTTTTTTAAGCCACGCAGTGGTGGCGCACGCCTTTAATCCCAGCACTCGGGAGGCAGAGGCAGGCGGATCTCTGTGAGTTCGAGACCAGCCTGGTCTACAAGAGCTAGTTCCGGGACTGGCTCCAAAGCAACACAGAGAAACCCTGTCTCGAAAAACAAAAAGCTAAGTAGACTGTGGGGGGAGATGGCTTAGTTGCTAATATAAGCTTATAGACTTGAGCTCAGATCCTAGAATGTAGACAGAATCTGAGTGTGGCCGTACATACACTATATCCTGTCACTGGAGGAGTAGAGACAGGAGGATCCTTCGGGTTGCTGGCCACCCAGGTTCAGTGAGAAGCCCTATCTGAAGAGATTAGGTGGAAAAGCAGCAATTAAAAAAGACCTGGGTGATGGTTATTCTTTGTTATCAATTTGACTATATCTGGAATTAACAAAAATCAAAAAGTGGGGCACACCTGTGGGGAATTTTTGCTTAATTTGAAGTGGTAACATCCACTATTAATCTGGATCTTTGAAGTAGGAATGCACAGCTTTAATTTGGATCTTTTGAGGCGGGAAGAGCAGCCTGTAATATGGGTCACACCTTTTGCTGGAAGCCTATATAAGAACAAGGAAAAAGGAAGTCTCGCTCTTTGCCTGTTTGCTTTTTCCTCAATAGGAAGTTTACTCCTTCTCTGGCATTAGAGCCTACTTCTTTAGGATTCCAGCATCCACTGAACCAGTTGAGACATTCAGCCTGTGGACGAAATGTCTGCTGGATTCTTGGACCTTCCATAGACAGGCAGCTATTGTTGGATTAACTGGATCATAGCCTAATTAGTCATTCTAACAAACCCCTTGCTTTATAGAGAGAGAGATTAATTCTGTAAATTGTTACTCTAGAGAACCCCAACTAATTCAACATCCAACATCAACCTCAGCCCTCAGTGCACACATGCACACACGCACACATGCTTGCATGCACACACATGTACACGAGCACACACACATGTGCACACACACGCACATGAGAGCTACTGGCTGCTCTTCCAGAGGTCTTAAGTTCAATTCCCAGCAGCCACCTGATGGCTCACAACCATCTGTAATGAGATCTGGTGCCCTCTTCTGGAGTGCAGGCACACATGCAGGCAGAACACTATATAATAAAGAAGTAAATATTTAGAGAGAGAGAGAGAGAGAGAGAGAGAGAGAGAGAGAGAGAGAGAGAGAGAGAAGAAAGAGAGGAAGAATATAATAATGGGTACCCAAGGAGACTTCAAAATTGCTATGGATCCATCACTGACAATCATTTTTCTGCTTCCTTCCACCCCTTGTCCCCTTTGAAGTGCTGAGGATCAAGCCGAGAACCTGCACAGGCTAGGCAAACACTCTACCTCTGAGCTACAACCCAGCCCTTAGTTGGTACCTCTTCACCATTTTTTAAAAAAAAAATTTATTCCATAAAGCTGGAGCTAGAGACCATTGCGAGTTACCACATGGGTTCCTGGAATTGAAACTAGGTCCTCTGGGAAACCAGCCAGTGCTCTTAGCTACTCAGTGTTCTCTCCTGCTCCCATTTGCCCCCATTTTTTGATCAGGAAAGCCTAATGTGCCTCCACCATGCCTACTCTCCCTTGTACATGCTCCCACATCGGGAACTTGTCTAGTTCAATTTCCCCAACACGAAGGAGTCAGGAGAGTAGCGTTTGCCTGACTATAGTGGCCATGGCAGGTTGTGCTGGGGGAATCTAAGCATCCTAAATTCAGGGGTTTTATCCTTTGTATGTTTCATCCCTGTACCACCACCCATCACCTAGCTGTATCTGTGGCTTTTATGGAGTGTGTAGAATGGGTTAGCCCCTGTAGAAGGGTAGTTCACTCCTATAGATATTCTCTTAATTATTTTAGTCTCCAAAATGATGTTAAGAGCGCTGGAGAAATAATACAAAGAATAAAGCACTTCCTGCTCCTCAAGAAAACCCAAGTTAGGTCCCCAATTCCCAAATTGAGTAGTTCACAACCATCTATAACTCCAGCTTAAGGGGCATCTGTTGATGTTTTCTGGAATCCCAGTGCAACTGCACTCATTACACACACATGTATAAAAACTTTAAATATTTTTTTGTTTGTTTTTGGTTTTTCGAGACAGGGTTTCTCTGTGGCTTTGGAGCCTGTCCTGGAACTAGCTCTTGTAGACCAGGCTGGTCTCGAACTCACAGAGATCCGCCTGCCTCTGCCTCCCGAGTGCTGGGATTAAAGGCGTGTGCCACCATCGCCCAGCTAACTTTAAATATTTTTAATATGTAATAAGCTCTTCTATAATTATCTTCACAGGAGTGGTTATTGAGATATTGTTTCACTGAGTAACCTTGGCTGTCCTGGAAATCACTTTGTAGACCAGGCTGGCCTTGAACTCACAGAGCTCCACCTGCCTCTACCTCCCAAGTACTGGGATTAAAAATGTGCACCACCACCACCCAGCTAATATGTCTTTTCTTGTTCTTTATACCCTTTTGTGTTGTATAAAAATTCCTTCAAAGCCGGGCGGTGGTGGCGCACGCCTTTAATCCCAGCACTTGGGAGGCAGAGGCAGGCAGATCTCTGTGAGTTCGAGACCAGCCTGGTCTACGAGAGCTAGTTCCAGGACAGGCTCCAAACCCACAGAGAAACCCTGTCTCGAAAAAAACCACAAAAGAAATTTCTTCAATAGCATTTTTGTTTCCCAACAGCTTTTGTTCTGGTTTGATAAAACAGGGTCTCACTTTGTAGCCCAAACTGGCCTTTATCTTACTTACTATGTAGCCGAGGTTGGTCTAAAATCTGAGGCAATCTTTCTGACATAATCTCTAGGCTTCTAGGGTCACAGGTGTGAGCCACCATGCCCAAGCGTGAGTAAAAATTTTGTGTATTCTAGACTAGACTGGCCTTGAGTTCTACATAGCTAGCTGAGAATGGACTTGAATTTCTAATTCCCCTGCCTTTGCCTTCAGAGGACTTGGGTACAGGCATGTGCCACCACGTCCAGTTTATTTAGTGCTGGTGATTATAGAAAGGACTTTGTTTATTCCAGCAAAGCACTCTAGCCCCCGGCCCTGGAAAGATGTTTTTTATTTTTTTTAAAGACTTATTTACTTTATTTCATGAATATCCGTATTTGTGTACAGTGTTTGAGCTTGATCCTCACAGAGGTCAGAAGAAAGTGTTATATTCCCCTGGAACTGGAGTTACTGATGGTTGTGAGCCACCATGTGTGCTGGGAACAGAGCTCATGGCCTCTTTTTTTTTTTTTTAGACTTATTTATTACGTATACAATGTGCCTCCTGCATGTACACCTCCATGCCAGAAGAGGGCACCAGATCTCATTACAGATGGTTGTCAGCTATCATGTGGTTGCTGGGAATTGAACTCAGGACCTCTGGAAGAGCAGCCAGTGCTCTTAACTTCTGAGCCATTTCTCCAGCCCCATGGCCTCTTGCAAGGGCAACAGTACTGTTAATTCCTGAGCCATCTCTATCGCCACTTCCCCAGACAACAAAGTTATTCTCTCTCTCTCTCTCTCTCTCTCTCTCTCTCTCTCTCTCTCTCTCTCTCTCTCTCTCTCTTTCCCCCTCTCCCCTCAGCCCAGGCTTATCTAGAACTACTGGACTATCCTGCCTTAGGCTCCTGAGTACTAGGCTTACAAAGTATGGTAGTTTGAATGAAAATAGCCCTCATATGCTCATATATTTGAATATTTGGTCCTTAGGTCACCAGGGAGTTAGCTACCGTGATTGGCCAGTGCTGTGGAACAATCTTTGTATACTGTAAATATGTGCTGCTCTCATTATTAATGAAAACCTGATTAGCAGATAGCTAGGCAGGATTTTGGGGCAGAATGCTGGGAAGATGAAGGTTGGATTCTGAAGAGTCACTAGCCAGACGCAGAAGCAGCAACATGGAAAGTTCATAGACTAAGTAAACAAGCTTCGGGGCAGCACATAGGTGAACAGAAATGGGGTAATTTAAGTTGTAAGAGCTGGCTGGAGACAATCCTAAGCTATCAGCCAAATATTTAAAATTAATAATCAGTCTCAGAATAGTTATTTGGCAGCAGCTGCCAAGTCACAGAGACACTCTACCTCTGCATGGTGCCCAAACATTCAGCACCTACATCCACATAAAACCTGAGAGAGATTTAAAAAGGTCCTAAACACACAAAAATGGAGCCAAACATAGCTTCCTAGTCGCACATCTCACAAGCTGACTGGCTACAGGACTGAGACATGTCTCCCACCAGCTGTCTGAGGGAGAAGCCAGCTGCAAGCTGTCATGCACTACTGCCATGCACTAAACTAACCTGCACTGGTGACAGCTGACATAGTTTAGGATTTTCTCATGCAATCAAAAAGCAATACAGATGCTCAGTAAAGACAGATCCAGATGGAGAAAACCTCTAAATGGATTATAGTGCATGTCCTTAATCCCAGCACTGGCAAGGCAGAGGCAGGTTCAGTCCATTATCATCATGGTGGATAGCATGATGGCGTGCAGGAAGACATGGTGCTGGCTACATCTTGATCAGAAGGAAACAGGAAGTGGACTCAAACACTGTGAGGCCTGCCTCCACAGTGACACACTCCAACCAAGTTAAACCTACTCCAACAAAGTCACACCTTCTACTAGTGCCACTCCCTTTGGGGCCATGTCCTTTCAAACCTCCATGTAGACTCATGGCAATGAATTCTTTTGGGTGGGGCTGATTGGAGGAAAGGGTAGACTGTGTGACATCCCATAGCTCTTGACGGCACTGGGATGAAAGAGGCATTGGAAAGACTGAGGAGGAAGTGGGTTTTGTTCCTTTGCTTTGTTTTGTTTTTAAATAATTTGGGGGGTCTTTTGGGGGTCATGCTGCAGGAGTGAGGGGCAGACATGGAGGGACTGGGAAGTGAGTAGGCTTGGGGTGCATGATGTGAATTTCCAAGAAATCAATAAAAAAATGTGATTAAAAAATAAAGAAATAGAGCCAGGTGGTGGTTGTGCACACCTGTAATTCCAGGCACTTAGGAGGCAGAGACAGGCGGATCTCTGGGAGTTTAAGGCCAGCCTGGTCTACAGAGAGAGTTCTAGGACAGACTCCACAACTACAGAGAAACCCTGTCTCAAAAAAAAAAAGAGGAAAGAAAGGGAGACAGAAGGAAGGAAGGAAGGAAGGAAGGAAGGAAGGAAGGAAGGAAGGAAGGAAGGAGGGAGGGAGGGAGGGAGGGAGGGAGGGAGGGAGGGAGGGAGGGAGGGAGGGAGGAAGGGAGGGAGGGAGGAAAGAAGGAAGGAAGGACTTCCATAGGCTCATATATTTGAATGCTTGGAATTGTTAGGAAAGGATTAGGGAAACTGTTTGGGAAGGATTAGAACATGTAGCCTTGTTGTAGCAATGCAGAAGTGTTCCCTTTTCCCCACAACCTCTCCAGCACAAGTTGTCATCAGTATTTTTGATCTTGGCCATTCTTACAGGTGTTAGATGGAATCTCAGAGTTGTGATTTGCATTTCTCTGATGACTAAGGATGTTGAACATTTCCTTAAGTGTCTTTCAGCCATTTTAGATTTCTCTGTTAAGAGTCCTCTGTTTAGGTCTATACTCCATTTTTTTTATTGGGATATGTGATCTTTTGGTGTCTAATTTCTTGAGTTCTTTGTATATTTTGGAGATCAGACCTCTGTCTGATGTGGGGTTAGTGAAGATCTTTTCCCATTCTGTAGGCTGTCATTTTGTCTTGTCGATCGTGTCCTTTGCTTTACAGAAGCTTTTCAGTTTCAGGAGGTCCCATTTATTAATTGTTTCTCTCAGTGTCTGTGCTGCTGGGGTCATATTTAGGAAGTGGTTCCCTGTTGCCAATCTGTTCGAGTGTACTTCTCACTTTCTCTTCTATAAGGTTCAGTGTGGCTGGCTTTATGTTGAGGTGTTTGATCCATTTGGACTTGAGTTTTGTGCATGGTGATAGATATGGGTCTATTTTCATTCTTCTACATGTTGATATCCAGTTATGCCAGCACACTTGTTAAATATGCTTTCTTTTTTCTATTTGATATTTTTTGCTTCTTTATCAAAAATCATGTGTTTGAAGATGTGTGGATTGATATCCAGGTCTTCTATTTGGTTCCATTGGTCCTCCTGTCTGTTCTTATGCCAATACCAGGCTGTTTTCAGTACTGTAGCTCTGTAGTAGAGTTTAAAGTCAGGGATTGTGATGCCTCAAGAAGTTCTTTTATAGCCTAGGATTGTTTTGGCTATCCTGGGTTTTTTGCTTTTCCAAATGAAGTTGAATACCGTTCTTTTGAGGTCTTTGAAGAATTTTGCTGGGATTTTGATGGGCATTGTGTTGAATCTGATCATTTTTTTTTTATCAACCTGTCACAAGCTAGGGTTATCTGGAAAATGGAAACTCAATTGAGAAAATCCCTCCAACCACATGGCCTGATTGGTGATATGATTGATGTGGAAGGGCCCAATCCACAGGGAGTGGTGCCAGCCCCCCCCCACACACACATACAGGTGCGTGGTCCTGAGTTGTATCACAGACTGAGCACACCATAGGAGCAAGCCAATAAGCAGTGATCTTGCAGGACTCCTAGGCACAAGGAGGCGTAAATACATAGAAACTCAACTCAGTGTACTTGTCATGGACCAGGTATAGTGGCACAAGACTTTAATCCCAGCACTCAAGAGGCAGACGCAGAGGCAAGGCCAGCCTGGTCTACAGAAAGAGTTCCAGGACAGCCAGGGCTACACGGAGAAACCTTGCCTCAAACCAAACAAAACAAAAAGTACACGTCACTTCTTCCAAGAAGATGGATTCTAGCAATAGGCTACGTGCATTGTCTTAGGGCCCTAGGGAGGGATCTGGTGTGGTCAGTTCAGTCATACATATAGCACAGAAGTCATCTGGGCTTTTAGCCACCTCTGGTCCCAGTTGAGAGAGCCTGGGGGAATCCCCAGACCACACATAGACTACAAAGGTCACCTATATAGCCACCCCCAGTCCTGCTTGTGCGAGCTTTATATGGCCTGGCCCTTCAAATAGGACATATAAACAGGATATTAATCACTTCCATTCCCATTTCCAGCCTTCTGGGTAGAAAAACAGGTTATATATCTTTCCCCTGAAAAGACAACCCTGTGTGTTTAACATTCCTGCTTTCCCTTGAGCTCTCTGTGAGCATGAAGACCTTTGTGCTCCCAACAAATGGAAGCTGTGCAAGTGGATAAAACGGATTCCAGAAGCCCTGGGTCATTTCATTACCAGGCCTGAACTACCTCTCTGACTTGTTGGCCAGGGAGCTTCCTGAGGTCCCCAAAATCATACTGGTCACTGCCACTGCTATTGGTTGCCCACCAGAACAGGACGGTTGTAAGACCTTTTTTTAAAATTTCTTTTTCTTTTTTGTCTTTCTTTCTCTTTCCTTCCTTCCTTTCTTTCTTCTTTTTTCAAGACAGGGTTTTCTCTGTGTAGCTTTGGAGTAGACCAGGGTAGCCTTGGAGTGGACCAGGCTGGCCTCGAACTCACAGAGATTCATCTGCCTCTGCCTCCCGAGTGCTGGGATTAAAGGAGTGTGCCTCCACCGCCAGGCTAACATTTACATTTTAAACATTTTTATTTCTGTATGCATGTATGTCTTTATTGTGTTTGTGTGCTTATTGTGGCGGTAAGTGGTTTCCGCGAACAGTGATGCGAACTCCGCTAGTCAGACTTGGTAAGGAGCACGTGACTGTCATCTCTTTGCCCAGGCCCCATCCCTGCTTTTTATTAAAATTGGTTCAGTAGGGGGCTGTGGAGATGGCTCAGTGGTTAAGAGCTCTGCCTGCTCTTCCAAAGGTCCTGAGTTCAATTCCCAGCATCCACATGGTGGCTCACAACCATCTGTAATGAGATTTGGTGCCCTCTTCTGGCCTGCAGAAATACATGTGGGCAGAGCACTGTATACATAATAAATAAATAAAATTAAAAAAAAAATGGTTCAGTAGGGTTTCTAAACAAGACTGGCCTTGAACTTTTGAACTTCATGCCACCATCTCCCAAAAGCTGAAATTACAGGCCTGTGCCGTCAATTCCTGATTTGCTCACTCAAGGACCCAAATATGCCCAGTGAGGTGACACACATGCCCTTACTCCCAGCCCTTGGGAAACAGAGACAGGAAGATCTCTGTGAGTTTGAGGTCAGCCTGGTCTACAATAGTGAGTTCCCGGACAGCCAGGGTTACATAAGTGTCTCAAATAATAATAATAATAAAATTACAGACAGCTAGAAGTGACTTCAAGGAGAGCCTAAGGATGAGACCTCTTGCCCCGCCCTGTCCACTTCCCTGGCGTCGGACAGAGACCCAAACTAGCGGGCTGCGCTGCGCATGCTCAGCCGCAAAGATCTCCGGAAGAGGGGCGGAGCCGGCGGCGCTGTTTTCTTCGAACCTGTGCTTCCCGCCGCCGAGTTGGAGAAGAGTTGATCAGCCTGGTGGAATGGCTCAGGCTCGCTTTTCCGGAGAGAGGCGGCGTTTCTCCGGTCCCGAGGATGGTGACGCGACAGGTGGGACGCCTCCAGTGCTGGGGAAGTCGTGACCCCGGCTCCCGGGCTCCCAGGGTCCCTGCTCCCCTAGCCCCTGGCCCCTGTGCGGTGACTGAGCTCGGTGCCTTTGGGTCTCTTTTCGACTTCTTTCTATAACTGTCTTTCTGGTTACACCTGTGGCTCTTTCCACTAAGCAGTGTTTTTTACAAACGTAAAAAGCTGGGCGTGGTGGCGCTTGCATTTAATGCCAGAGACGGGGATCTCTGAGTTCAAAGACAGGCAGTGCTACATAATGATACCTAGTTTCAAAAAACAAAAACATTGGGCTGCAAAGATGGCTGAGAGGCTAAGAACCGTGGCTGTGCCCCGCGTGGGTGGCGCACGTCTTTAATCCCAGTACTCGGGAAGCAGGATTAGGCGGATCTCTATGAGTTCAAGACCAGCCCCATCTACAAAGCGATTTCCAGGTCAAAAAAAAAAGGGGCACTGAATGCTCTTCCCGAGGACTCAAGCCAGTCCCTAGCATCCACATGGACCCTCAAAACTGTCTGTAACTCCAGTTCTGATACTCAGACATATATGCAGACAAAACACCAGCGACCATAAAATAAGTTAACATATTCAAAAGACAAGAACATGAATTTGCCTTGTGCTCCTGAGGCAGAGGATCAAGAGATCGAAGCCAGATTAAATGAAAACTAGAAGATTTGGGTTGAATGGCGATCCTGTACATTCCGAGCACACCCAAGGTTCTAGTCCTGGGTTCAGTTTCGACCCAGCACCACAACAAACTGCGTAAAGGCTTTTACAAATAGGATTATACTTGAATCCCAGCCAGAAGAGACTAAGTCATAAAAGATTGAACTTGTGCTGGTATTGTATCAGTGAGTGAGTTCCTAGATTCAATCCTCAGTATTGTCCAAAATAGGAAGTTCAAATTGAGATTGGATGAAGGTGCAGGGTTTTGGGTCAGGGAAGAGGTGTTGTTTTGGTTTTTATTTTCTTTCTTTTTTTTTTTTTTTTTTTTTTTTTTGAGACAAGGTCTCACTACTATGACTCAAGCTGCTCTAGAACCCAGTTTCCTGTTTGCTGGTGGAGCAAGTTTCTAATTCCAGCACTCGGTAAGCAAACAGGTCTAGGCATACCTCCCTTGTGCTTGCTTTGTGAGGGGCTTTTAAAGGAACCCAAGGCTTTGTACATGCAAGGCAAGCAGTCTCCCAATTGAGCTACATTCCCAGCCCTCATAACAAGAACTTTGTAATTCTTAGACCGAGAAAAGTGCTTTAATGGGGGTTGTTACCCTTGCTGTAGTAGTTTGATTTTGTTTTATTTTGTTTTTTTATCTTTTCTAGACAGGGTTTCTCGGGGTATCTTTGGCTGTCCTGGAACTCACTCTGTAGATTAGTCTGGCCTCAAACTCACAGTGGTCTGCCTGCCTCTGCTTTCCCAAGTGCAGGAATCAGAGGCGTGCCCTGCCACGCCCTGCAGCTATAGTGGTTTCAGCTATTAACTTGTGAATAAATTTGCAAGTCAATGCTGGTTGTGTGTGCAGACTCTTAATCCCGACAGGGAGCATGGGAGGGTGAAAGAGTTTTCAAGGCCAACCTGGGAGACCAAGCTTGTTCTGGGACTACCTTGGCTACACAGAGAAGCCCTGTCTCATTCATAAATAAATAGAGACAAGAAATTTGCAATCCAAAATTCAAAAAGGACTGATACAAACTTGTAACTCCCCAGTCAATACTAGGAATTTTAACTATCAGGTATCAGAAATGGCCAGTTTTTTGTATGTGTGTTACTATTACACAAGTTAATGCTTTGGAGGTACCTAATTATTTAATACTTAATATACAGTACAGTTAATATATCTCATAAATTTATTTTTGTTTTCATGTGGTATCTTGCCATATAGTTCAGTCTAGTCTCCAACTAGGAAAGTCTCCAGTCTCAGCCTCCTGAGTGCTGGAATTACACTGCACTCAACAGTTTCATTACCTTTTCTCTTAGCATTGTGTGACAAGACTGTGTTTCCTGGGAAGACACGACACACATATTCACCCTAGATAAAGATCTCACAACAGACCAAAATACATGTGTCACCAAAGTCCAGCTTGGTGAGCCAGTGAGTTTTATTGGGATTACTTACAGGAATATGGGTTAGGGGTTAATTATATTGATGTTGTTAAATTTATAGATTCTTTTTGGGCTTTCTGTATACACAGTCATGAAATCTATGAATAATTACAGATTTACATTAGTCTTTTTTTTTTCTTGTTTTATCTTTTTGGCTAGAATCTCTAGTACAAAAATGAAATGGTAGCTGCAGAGTGGTGGCACACGCCTCTAATCCCAGCACTCGGGAGGCAGAGGCAGGCGGATCTCTGTGAGTTCGAGGCCACCCTGGTCTATAAGAGCTAGTTCCAGGACAGGCTCCAAAGCTATAGAGAAACCCTGTCTTGAAAGAAAAAAAAGCCAGGCATGCTAGTGCACGCCTGTGGCCCCAGCTTTCCTGAGGCAGAGGCAGGGAGATCTCTGAATTTCAGACAAACACGGGGCTGGAGAGAGTGGTTAAGAACACTGACTGCTCTTCTAGGGAAACTGAGTTCAATTCCCAGCATCCACATGGCGACTCATGGCTGTCTAAGTCCACCCTGGAACTGGAACATCCTCACACAGACATCCATGCAGGCATAACACCAATGCAACATAAAAAGAAGTAAATAATTACTTTAAAAAAAAAAAGATGCTGGGCGGCGGTGGCGCATGTCTTTAATCCTATCACTTGGGAGGTAGAGGCAGGTGGATCGAGGCCAGTGAGTGTCAGGATACCCAGAGCTGTTAAACAGAGGAAACCAAACAAACACATAGCAGCCATAACTTGTTCAGTCCCCTTATACAAATCATTGAGCCGACTTTAGCTTAATTTGTCAATTTCTGTTGAATTGGCCAGTTGCCTTGAAGACATTCTATATATTATTTTCAATTCTCTATTTTCAGAATATTGTCAAATCCAAAATTTAGGAGAAAAGAAACTCTACATTTTCAGACAGTGATAATAGAATTAATCATAACTCTTTTTTTTTTTTTGGTTTTTTTGAGACAGTGTTTCTCTGTGTATCTTTGTAGACCAGGCTACCTTAAATTCAGAGATCCACCTGCCCCTGCCTCCCTGAGTGCTGGGATTAAAGGTGTGTGCCACCACCGCCCAGCAGTCATGGTTTTTCTTGATCAATAAAATAGCCAGTTAGTCAGTTAGTTTATTCACTTTTTGGTGGGTTTTTTTGTTTGTTTGTTTGTTTTTTGTATTTTGTTTTTTTGAGACAGGATCTCTCTTCATAGCCCTGGCTATCCTGGAACTTGCTCGGTAGACAAGGCTGGGCACAAACTCATTGAGTTCCACCTGCCTCTGCCTCCTGAATACTGGGATTAAAGGTGTGCGCCATCACTACCCAGCTAGTCTCTCCACTTTCTGAAATTGCCTTTGAATATTTTGCTATGGTTGAGTTGTATGTCCAGAAGTAACCTAAAGTAAACGGGCACACGTGTGAAATCCTGTTTCTTCCTGTCCTGTTTCTAAAGCTGCTCAGCTGACCGCAGGCTTTCAGCCTTCTCTGGCATCCTCTGGCATGAGTACAATGCTTCCTGCAGTTCCAGCCACAGCGGTCCAGCGTTCCTGTTATGGTTGTAAGAGAGTTTTTCAGGAGGGGCAGACTGCTTACCAGAAGAAAGGGTCTGCTGAGCTCTTCTGCTCCAGACTTTGTATCAGTGAATACAGCTCGTCTGCCGACTCCCCAGCTCCCCTCAGGAGGACGTGCTTGAACTGCTCAAGGTATGGAGGGCTAAATTATGTCCTTTATTTTGCTACATGGGTCTCGGTCAGACTCCTGATCATAAATTTTTGTATTCTCATCTTTGAAGATGTGCCACCTTCATGAGTGAGCAGAATTTGCTTTCTACTTCCAGTTCCTTTAATAGATCTCTCAGAAGTACTTTGGGGGTGGTTCTTGAAAGGGTGGAGAAGCCTTGAGAACTTCATAGCATTTGTTTGTTTCAGTAAATAAATGTTGGAATTAGGAGTATTAAAATAGTATATTTTCAGTGCTCAGAATGGATATGGTATGTTATCTTTACTTTTTTTTTCTTCTTTTTAAGTCAGGACTCAAATTTTGTCATGTTTGTTGCCAATTCCCTTAAGTTTTTAAGGCGGAGTCTTACTATGTATCCTTTTTCTACAGTTGTGAGCTCACTGTGTAGAGCAGGCTGGACTTGAACTCATAAAGATCCTCCTGCCTCTGCTTTCCAAGTGCTGGGGACTACAGGTGTGTGCTACCACACTGGGCTGTCTGCACTTTAATAGGTTCACAAACCCTTTGTATAGGATTTCTTCAATTCTTGACTAGTCTTTTGTTTCAAGTCCTATTTTCTGGAACTCTGCTGAACTTTATCTTTGGTTTTCTTGTCCCTCTTTCTTTTTTTAGAGTTTGTTTATTTTATTTTGTGTATGAATATTTTGTCTGCTTGTCTGTGTACCACATGCAGAGGCCTACAGAGGTCAGAAAAGGGCATTTGATCCCTTGAAACTGGAGCTACAGACAGTTGTGGTTTGCTGGAAATACAACCCAGGTCCTCTGCAAGAGCAATCAGTCAATCAGTGCTCTTTTTTTTTTTTTTAAGATTTCTTTATTTATTATATATACAGTGTTCTGCCTGCATGAAAAAGACACATGCAAGAAAGAATTTATTATGTAAGTTGTTCTTCTAAGGCATAAAAATTAGGTATGGCTTCCTCTGGAATATGAAAAATATATATATATATTGCAAATTGTAGATTAGTTGAAAGATGATAGTCGTGCTTAAAAACTGGAAGAGGCTATCATTTGTAGTAATAACCTATGTTTTTATTGACTTTTTAGTTGTATTTATTTTATTTTGCATGTCTGAGTGTTTTGCCTGCATATATGTATGTGCAACACATACCTGCCTGATGCCTGGAGAAATCAGAATAAAACATTGGATGCCTTGGAGCTGTAGTTATGGGTAGCCATGAACCAACATGTGAGTGCTGGGACTGAACCCAGGGACTCTGGGAGAACAGCCCCTGTTCTAACCACTGAGCTTCTCTCCCGCTCCCTTATTGAGACTTTTTAAAATTTCACATTCCATAGCATCTTTTTCTTTTGAGACAGGTTTCCTGGCTGTCCTGGAACTCACTCTGTAGACCAGGCTGTAGTGAAACCTCAAAAAGATCCTCCTGTCTCTGCCTCCTGAGTGCTGGGATTAAAGGCGTGCGCCACCATCGCCCGGCTTCTGCTTATATGTTTGTGTACCAAGTGTGTGCCTTTCCCATGGAATCCAGAAGTGGGCACTGTATCCCCCCGAAACAGGAATTATTGACAGTTGTGGGCTGCCATATGTGTGCTGGGGATTATCAAGGTTCAAATTAAGACAACTTGACAATGTTGCTTTGTTAAGAACATCCTTAATTTCCAAAACTCACTTGGTTTATGTTGTTTTACAGGAAATGCATAGTAGAAGGAGCCCAAGAGTTCACTGTCCAACCAGCATAGCCAGAACAGTGACTCTAGGTCCCAATTCAGTGAGCCAGGACAGTATAGAAACAATATAGGAGCCAGAGGAGAAGGGACCCAGCATCCTGCTCTGGGCCTCTCACGTACACACACAGACTCATGTTACCCCATAACTTTATCGTCCTCTTCAAAAGCATTTGTTGTTTGTTTTTAGAAACATTTTAAATCTGAAGGATATGAAGAATGTCCAGTTGGAGGACAGTAGCTCTGGCAAGAACTTCTGTAGCCAGTCTTGCCTTTCATCCTACGAAGAAAAAAGGAAGCTATTTGTCACCATGTGTCCTGAGAGCACTCTGCTGAAGTGCAGCGTGTGTCGGAAGATGGCTACTGTGAGTCTGGGTGGTCTCCATCCTTAGGAGAGTTCGGGGATTCTGCTTAAACGGCCGTTGTTACTCTTGTTTTCATCTTGGCAGTAATGCCTACTTTTCAAATTTTCATTCTGCTGCCAGTTTCATGATGAATTGGTGTAAGGACTGTGGGATTTCCTGTTCCGTGGTGTGTAATGTGTGACAGCACAGTTTCCATACTTGACTAGTGCAGAGAATACGAATGCATAGACGAGAGCTGCTGTTCCTTCCGTCAGAGTCTGGGGTGTGTTTGCTGTCATTGGGGAAATCTCTGATTGACAGTTGAGGAAGATGGAAAGACTTCTGACAGTTCCTATAGGAGAGCCGTAGGATGCTCCTGAGAACAGAGAGGCTAGCCACGATGTGGTGGGGGGGGGGAGTGAGAGGAGCGATTACTGGTCTGATCCCTGTTGATGAAGTAGGACTAGTGCGTAGCTTGATCGCTGTTTGATGCTTTGTCACTTAGTAATACATAATCCCAGTATTGGAGGTAAAGAGGCGGGAGGATCTTTTCAAGGTGACCAAGTTCCAAGTCAGTCAGGGGTACATAGTGAAACAAAAAAGGCAGGGCGATGGTGGCACACATCTTTAATCCGAAGATTTGGAAGGTAGAAGCAGGTGGATCTCTATGAGTTTGAGGCCAACCTGGTCTGCAGAGCAAGTTCCAGGATAGTCAGGGCCACACAGAGAAACCCTTTCTCAAAAAACCAAAAAATAAAATAAATTTCAAAAAAAATTTAATATTTATTAATTATGTATATAATATTCTGTCTGTGTGCATGTCTGCAGGCCAGAAGAGGGCACCAGACCTCTTTACAGATGGTTGTGAGCCACCATGTGGTTGCCGGAAATTGAACTCAGGACCTTTGGAAGAGCAGGCAATGCTCTTAACCACTGAGCCATCTCTCCAGCCCCCCCCCCAAAAAAAATTTAAAGAGCCCTGTGTTGAGCCCCAGAAGGAGTCATTTTCAGGAGCATTTGATTTAGTGACAGGATGAGGAGCAGGTGTAGCTCATGCCTATAACTGTGGCACTCTGGAGGCAGAGTCAAGTGAACCTCGAGAGTGAAGTCAACCTGGTCTGTATAACCAAGTTCCAGATCAGCAAGGGCTGCTCATCTCAAAGGAAAAAATATTCATGTTTATAAAGGATTAAATAAAAATTAGCCTCTGAGTCGCCTCGACTGTCCTGAAACTGGCTCTGTAGACCGTGCTAGCCTGGAACTCAAAGATATTGCTTGGATTAAAGGTGTGACTATGTTACTAGTATGCCTGCCTTGTTTACCAAGTTTTTCTCTGTAGCTTGGAGCCTGTTCTGGAACTAGCTCTTGTAGACCAGACTGGCCTCGAACCCACAAAGATCCCCATGCCTCTGCCTCCTGAGTGGTGGGATTAAAGGCGTGGGCCATCATTGGCTCTTGTTTGATTTTTTTTTTTTTTTTGGTTTTTTCGAGACAGGGTTTCTCTGGCTTTGGAGCCTGTCCTGGAACTAGCTCTGTAGACCAGGCTGGTCTCGAACTCACAGAGATCCGCCTGCCTCTACCTCCCGAGTGCTGGGATTAAAGGCATTCGCCACCATCGCCCGGCTTTGATTTTTTTTTTTTAAGGTAAATTTATTTAGAACTGAAGAAATGGCTCAGTAGTTAAGAACAATGGCTGCTTTTCCAGAGGACCTAGAGGTTCAATTCCTAGCACCCACGTGATGCTCATAACCACCTATAACTATAGCAACAGGGGATCTGGTGCCCTCTTCTAGACTCTCCAGGAAATGTATGCACACAGTACACACATGCAAGCAAAGCACTCATACACATAAAATTAAAATAAATCTGACAACCTGAGTACAATCCCCAGGCCCCGCATGGTGGAAGGAAGGAGTGAACTGACTCTGAATTGCCCTCTGACCTTCACATTCATGGGATGATCTTGTATGCTCCACACACATGCAAATAAATGAATAGGGTAACTTCGTTTAGGATGTGTTTATTTCTGTTTATGTGCACGGTTGTGTGCCTGCATGTCTGCATGTGTACCGCTTGCATGCAGGTGCCCATGGAGGACAAAGGGGTACAGACATTACAGGAAATTGTGAGTAACTCAACCTGGGTATGGGGAAATAACCCTGGGTCCTCTGGAAGAGCAGGAGGTACTCCTAACTGCAGAACGATTTCACCAACCTGTTTTCTGTCACTTCTATCGATATTCTAGTCGCTGCAGAAAAAGAGACACTGTACCAAAAAGTGGTTCTTTCTCACCACTGCTTTCAGTGATGTAGAAAGATTAGATGGCAAAGCCCCTCGTTATACAACCTTTCCCTTTGTCCCTCACTCTTCACTGAACTTGCTGGCCTTACTTCCTGCTTGTATGCTGCTTTTTATCACTCAACATATGTGATTTTTTTTCTTTTTCTGAGACAGTGCCTGCTGTCCTGGAAGTAACTATATTATGCCAGGCTGACCTCTGAACTCACAGAGATCCACCTGCCTCTGCCTCCTGTACTGAGATTAAAAGTGTGTGCCATCATACCTGTCTGTGCTTGGGATTTTTTGTTTTATTTTGTTTTCAAAACAAGGTTTCTCGGGGTTGGAGAGATGGCTAGTGGTTAAGAGCACTGGCAGTTCTTCCAGAGGACCTGGGTTCACTTCCCAGCACCTACATGACAGCTTACAACTGCCAGTAACTCTACCTCCAGGGGATCTGACACCCTCACAAATACCAATGCACAGAAAGTAAAAATAAATAAATCATTTTTTAAAAAAAAATAAGGTTTCTCTGTAACCCTGGTGGTCCTGAAACTTGGCTTTGTAGGCCAGCCTAGCCTCAGACTCACAGAGATCCACCTGCCTCTGTCTCCTGAGTGCTGCGGTTAAAGGCTTGTTCCACCAGTGCCTGGCAAGTGCTTGTGATTCTTGTTTTTGTTTTCTGTTTGTTTGTTTTTTGGTTTGGTTTTTGTTTTGTTTTGTTTTTTGAGACAGGGTTTCTCTGTATAACACCCTTAGATGTCCTGGAACTAGCTCTGTAGATCAGGCTGGCCTCGAACTCACAGAGATAACCTGCCTCTACCTTTTGATTTCTGGGATTAAAGGCATGTTTCACCACTGCCTGGCATGCGTGTGATTCTTTATTTGTTATGTATACACACACCAGAAGAGGGAACCAGATCTCATTATAGGTGGTTGTGAGCCCACTATGTTGTTGCTAGAAATTGAACTCAGGGTTTCTGGAAGAGCAGCAAGTGCTCTTGACCTCTGAGCTATGTCTCCAGCCCCATGCTTGTGATTCTTTACCATGAAGATAACCTAGAGCAATGATTCTCAACCTATAGTCATGACCCCTTTGAGGGTCGCATGTCATATACTCTGCATATCAGAAATTTACAGTAGCAGAATTGCTATTATGAGTTAGCAAAGAAATAATTTTATGGTTGGGGGTCACCATAACATGAGGAACTATATTAATGGGCCACAGCATTAAGAAGTATTGTAGACTATTAGCTTAAGATATGTTACATTTATTTGTGCTGTGGAACATTTGTTTAGTGATGCAAAGATGCATTGCATTCTTTTATGTTCCATTTGTTAACTCTGTGAAGCTGTGTTACTCTGCCTGTCAAACACCTGATTGTTCTAATGTTCTAATAAAGAGCTGGTGGCAGTAGTTTCTGTCCCATCCAGATCCTGCAGCCATGTAGTCCCAAAGAAACACACAGAGGTCTACATTAATTAAAGCTAGTTGGCCTATTAGCTCAGGCTTCTTATTAACTTGGTTTTTTTTTTGGTTTTTTTTTTTTTTTGGTTTTTTTTTTTTTTTTTGGTTTTTCGAGACAGGGTTTCTCTGTGGTTTTGGAGCCTGACCTGGAACTAGCTCTTGTAGACCAGGCTGGTCTCGAACTCACAGAGATCCGCCTGCCTCTGCCTCCCAAGTGCTGGGATTAAAGGCGTGCGCCACCACCGCCCGGCTTATTAACTTGTTTTTACATCTTACATTAATCCATTATTCTTGTCTGTTTCAGCCACGTAGCTTGGTACCTCTTTCATCAGCGAGGCAGTCTCGTCTTGCTTCCTCACTATCTGGGTGAAGACTGCAGGCTGACTCTTTCCTCTTCCCAGAATTCTCCTATTCTCTTCGCCCTACCTCTACTTCCTGCCTGGTCACCCTGCCTATACTTCCTGCCTGGTTACTGGCCAGTCAGCATTTTATTAAAATACAAGTGGCAGGATAAAGGACCATTGTCCCACAGCCAAGAGCCAGTAGCCAGGCTGAAGAAAGGATAGGTGGGGCTGGCAGAAGAGAAAATAAATGAGAGGGGATACCTGAGAGGAGGAGGAGCAAGAGAAGGCGAGGAGGGTGTCGAGGCCAGCCACGCAGCCACGGAGTAAGAGGGAAAGCAAGATATACAGAAGTAAGAAAAGTAACGGAAAGACAATTGTCACATGTACTCACTCATGGATTTTAAACATAAAGCAAAGAACCAGCCTACAAACCACAATCCCAGAGACAACAATGAGGACACTAAGAGAGACTTATAGAGATCTAATCTACATGGGAAGTAGAAAAAGACCAGATCTCCTAAGTAAATTGGGAGCATGGAATAGGCCAAGCCAGAGCATTATTCTGTCAAGACCCATGCATGGTAAATGTTGTTCAAGCAGCTTTACCTGTGTTCTAATACATCTTGTTCCTCTGGCAGCTGACTGGGGGGACCTTGGGTGAGGATTGCAGGGAGAAACAGGGAGGGGAGCAGAGAAAAATGTAGAAAATGTAGAGCTCAATAAAAATCAGTTTTAAAAAAGGCAAAATAAAGCCGGGCGGTGGTGGCGCACGCCTTTAATCCCAGCACTCGGGAGGCAGAGGCAGGTGGATCTCTGTGAGTTCGAGACCAGCCTAGTCTACAAGAGCTAGTTCCAGGACAGGAACCAAAAGCTACAGAGAAACCCTGTCTCGAAAAATCAAAAAAAAAAAAAAAAAAAAAAGATAAAAAGGCAAAATAAAAAATAAGAAAGGTAAAAGGCCTAGAGGCAAAAGGTAGATGGAATAATTTAAGAAAAACTGGCTAGAAACAAGCTAAGGCCAGGTATTCATAAGTAAAAAATAAGTCTCCATATGTGTATTTATTTGGGAACCAGGTGGCACACCCCTAAATAATAAGGAGCCTAAAGAGTAAAAAACCAACCACGTACAAGGAAGGTTGGGAACCACTGGCCTAGAGAGACAGTTTTTGCCTCAGTATCTCAGTAGATATAAGTACCCTTTTTGATCTCCTTAGCCCTGGTAGAGAGGCGGCTTTCTTGAACTCATGTTCAAGGGTAATATACGAAGGAAAGAAAACTAATTAGACATGTGTTCTTATTCAGTAGGCTTAGTTGCCCAGGATAATAAACCTCTCTTGTGACCTCTTTCATTGCATATGTGTTATTACTACTGTTGTTAAATGATAAGGTAGTTTTCTGATAAACGACCAAATTGCTTCATTTTATTGTTATAGCCTCTATTCTCCTTGTTTATAAAGAAGTATAAAAAGTTGTTTTTGTAATATTTCAGCTAAGAGCAATTATAGTAGATGTGCTTAGTGTTTAACCATTGCATGTGATATACCAGAAATATGAATATTATTTTTAATCTCTAAACAGGAACCACCCAGAATACTTAGATCTTTTCCTTGCAAAACACTGGAACTCTCAGATGAGATGATTATGATTACTAATGACTTGGGGAACGCAGAGGTCTTCTGCTCTGTTTGTTTTTCTTCATACAATAGTGCGGTGATGGAATCTTCAACAGGTAACACCCAGCAACTCCAAAGTTGTACTAAATCCTGGGAGACACAGCCATTCTTTGCTTTTAATTTATAACTGATTAATTTCCATATTAGAGTGAGTTAAAATTGCAAATGAGTGCTGGAGAGATGGCTTAGCAGTTAAGAATGCTTGCTGATCAATCATGAGGACCCAAGTTTAGACCCTATAACCTGTGTAACAGCATTCACCTCACAATTTAAATAATCTTTATTTAAAAAAGAAAAACAGTATGCCAGACAGTGATGGTGCACACCTTTAATCTTAGCACTCAAGAGGCAGAGGCAAATGGACCCCTGAGTTCCAGACCAGCCTGGTCTACAGGATGAGTTTTAGGACACCCAGGGCTACACAAAGAAACCCAGTCTCCAAACAGACCAGTAATAGAGCTCAGTTGTCAAGAGACTTGCCCAGCAGACATGAAGCCCTGGGTTCCATGCCCGCTGCTGCACTCGGACTTCATGTTAGACTAGCATTCTCCCTCTGATCATAGAACCTTCAGAACAAAAACACTTACTATTAAACCGTCCTTTGTTTCTGCCTGGATTATAAAAAGGATTTTTGTTTATTTTTGCCAGTAAATGTTTCCACCGTACACAGTGGTTCAAAAGAGAATCTTTCTCCAAGGAAATATCCAATTCCAGTTATAAGCAATATAAGGTCATTAGTAAATGACCATGTTGACCTGTTCATGAACACTGATCTCTTACAAGGTAAACAAACATTTGACATAAACAGTGTTTTGTCATATTGTTGAGTCTCTTTGTTTCTTGATATGAAATGAGCAGCATGAGCTTTTGGTACTGTTAGAGCAAGAAATCTTGAATATATGCTTTATTTCAACAGGTTCACTTTCTTCTGTACCTACAAATGTCATCGATGTAAGTTTTATCCCAATTTTTTCAGTTTTATATAGATTTTTGTGTGTGTATGTTTTCATACAGAGATATTTGTTTATTTATTGAGACAGGGTTTCTCTGTATAACCCTGGTTGCCCTGGAACCAGGCTGGCCTTGAACTCAAAGATCAACCTGACCGCCTCCAGGTGCTAGGATTAGTGCGCCACCACCACCTTTAATCTCAGCACTGGGGAGGCAGAGGGAGGCCAATCTCAGTGAGCTCAAGACCTGCCTGGACTGTTTCACAGAGAAACCCTGTCTTGAAAAACCGGAGGGAGGGGGAAAGAAAGAAAACATCACACTTGCTTTTAATATGAGCACTTGGCAGGGGTGGGGAGTGAGGGAGGAAGGCAGATCTCTGAGTTCAAAGCCAGCATGGCCTACAGAGCAAGTTCCAGAGCCAGGGCTTCACGGAGAAACCCCATCTTGAAAAGCAAACAAACAAGCCGGGCGGTGTTGGCACACGCCTTTAATCCCAGCACTTGGGAAGCAGAGGCAGGCGGATCTCTGAGAGTTCGAGGCCAGCCTGGTCTACAAGAGCTAGTTCTAGGACAGGCTCCAAAGCTACCGAGAAACCCTGTCTCAAAAAATAAAAAAAATAGAAAGAAAGAAAGAAAGAAAGAAAGAAAGAAAGAAAGAAAGAAAGAAAGAAAAGAAGAGCTTATACTACAAAATGTGCCTTTTACTTTGTTATTACAATAGATGTGTTAGGTATTTTTTTATTTGAAAATAACTAAACGAGTGTTTTTTGTTTTTTTTTTATCATTTTTTCTTAAGCGCTCACCCAGTGAATCCAGTAGTGGTGTTGGTAATAGTGTGGAGCAGCCAAGCCTCCTCCCGTCTTCACCAGTGCTCTTTGAGGACACAGCAGGCCCTACTGTGGACGCACAGAACGGCAGGGAGTCAAACCAGGTACACAGCATGGAATCTGTGATAGTGAATGATACACTGTGTTGTCCAACGTCTACATCCACAGTGCAAAAAGTTAAAAAAGAACCACAAAATACTAGAAAGTCTGGTAGCTCATCTTTTCAACATTCTAGCACCAATACAAATAACGATGTTACATTCTGCTATTCTTGCCACTTGTTCTACCAGAAAAATTTTACCTGCCAGAGAGAATCATTTGCAACCCAAGGAACTGCTGACTGGGAGAAGACCCTAGAAAAATTCAGGAAGCATGAAGAAAGTGAAGTGCATTTAAAGACACTGCGGTTTTGGAGACAGTACCAGTTTCTGGATGAAGTGCCACGTGATGGTTCATCTGTTTATTCAGAACCTATGGAGGGAAATAGAAGGTACCTAAAGCTTGTTATCGAAAGCATCTTATTTCTGGGAAAACAGTGTTTGCTCCTAAAAGGAAGTGACCAGTCTATTCCGTCCATTAATAAAGGCAATTTTTTGGAATTACTAGAAATTCGAGCAAGAGATAAAGGAGAAGTGTTTCGGCTTCTGAGTTCACATGGTGATTTCTATCACAGTACACAAGTTCAGGAGGAGATTATTGAAATAATAAAGGCTGAAATGCTGCAGGACATTGTGGGTGAGCTCCGTGTCGCCTCGGCTTTCTCGATCATCTGTGAGGAGACGGCGGACGGTGCCGCTGGAGGACAGCTTTCAGTGTGTGTGCGGTACGCGCACACAACCTCCAGTGCGGTCCTCGTTAAAGAAAGGTTCCTGGGGTTTGTTAATATCGAGGAAATGACTGCAGTCCACGTACACAGGCGTATCAAAGCTTACCTGCAGCAGGTCGGAATTGATTTTAATAAGATATGTGGTCAAACCTATGATCTAGCCACAAATTTGAGGGTAAAATTTAATGAAGTTGTAACAGAATTCAAGAAGGAAGAACCAAGAATTTTGTATGTCCATTGTTACGCACATTTTTTTGAATTAGCAGTCATTAGTTTCTGTAAAGAAGTGAAAGAACTCCGAAGAACACTACATACTCTGAGCTCTTTGTTCAGCACTGTTCTCGCGTGGGGAGAGATGTTGGCAGCTTTGCAAACCATGTGTAAGCTAAGTCAAAATAAAACTTGTCAGAAGCACGCCTCCCAGTCGTGCTGGCCAGCCCACGAGGACTTGTTGCTGTCGGTGACCGAGTGTCTCCCAGAGGTCATTGAGACTCTGCACTCAGTGGCCCGCCAGTCCGCAGGCACAGCTGCCGCTGACCAACTGAATGATTTGCTGGTAGCGGTTACCAAGTTTGAATTTATATTTTGTTTGAAATTTCTTTATCGAGTACTCAGTATTACAGGAATTCTTTCCAGAGAGTTTCAAAGTGAAACTGTAGACGTCTTCTCTTTGTTTTCAAAAATCGAAGCAATTTTGGAGTGTTTATCTTCTGAAAGGGATGAAATGTATTTCCAGACTATCTGGGATGGAACAGATGAGATATGTAAAAAGGTAACCAGTAAGGGTTTTGAAGTTGAAAAACCCTCTTTTCAAAAAAGAAAAAAAATTCAGAAAACAGAAGAGCCTGGCAACTCAGAGAGTGTGTTTTTTCCTACCTCAGCAGATGAACACTATAAAATTAATATTTATTACCAAGGTCTGGATACTTTGTTAAAAAACTTAAAGTTATGTTTTTCAGAGTTTGACTATTGCAAAATGAAACAAATTTCTGAGCTATTGTTTAAATGGAATGAACCATTAAATGAGTCAGCAGCTAAACATGTTAAAGAATTTTATAAGCTCGATGGAGACATTATCCCTGAACTTCGATTTTACCGGCAGTATGCAAATCTCAACTTTGTCACAGATTGTGGCTCCTTAAGCTTCATAGACCTTGGCCGTTTGTTTAGTCAGCATGGCCTCCACAGTAATATTCCTCGTCTCTCGAAACTGTTACATATTGCTTTATCGTGGCCAGTTACTTCAACAAATAATGAAAAGTCATTTTCCACACTGCCTCATCTTAAAGCATACTTACTTCGTACCATGGGACAAGAGAAACAAACTGGCCTGGCTCTAATGGCTGTTGAGCAAGAGCTGGTAAATAGGTTGATGGAGCCTGAAAGACTCAGTGGAATTATGGAAAAGTTTAT